>NC_091088.1:61575000-62200000 GCF_032405125.1 Capricornis sumatraensis
CTGGCGCCGCTGGCCTGCTCAGCCTCTGCTCCTGCCTCATCTTGTTCAGGTGAGTGTCATCTCTGGGGGCAGGGCGAGTGCAGGGTGGGGAAGGGGATGGCCTTGGAATCCCTGGAGGGCCCGCTCTGGAGGAATCTGGATGGTATGGCGCTTTGGAGAACTGGGTCATGGGTCAGGGAATCGGAGCAGGGTCTCTCCCCACCGTGCACCCCAGCCATCGGTGAAGGATGCCCGTTGTCGCTATGAAGATCATGAGACAAGGTGCGTGCCCTACCTCTTGGCCTTGGTCAGCCCTTCTAGCCCATCTCTCTCTTAAGCTTTCTTATCTCTTGGCTGCCCCACGCAGCATGTGGGATCTTAGTTCCCCGACCAGCAATCGAGCCTGCGGTGGGAAGTGCCAAGTCTTAACCATGGACACTGGCCTGCCAGGGGAAGTCCCAGCCCCTTCTAGCCTCAAGTGGGGATGGGGAGGGGGTTAGGAGGGGGGCAATAGCCGCCCTCCAAGCTCTGAGCCAGCTGGGCTGCTAAGAGGTCCTGGCTTCCCCTCTCAGAGTGAAGACCTGCAGGAAGGCAGCCCGTGAGAAGGATGAACCCTGCACACTGGGTCCCACCTCCCAGGTGAGTGGTGAGCCCTCGGTCCCTCAGGATCCCAGCTGCCTGACTCCCCACCTGGCTGACTGCCATGGCCGCAGTCCTCGTGATGACTCAGGTGCGCAGGCATCACGACCCACACAGACTTTTCCTCTTGGGTCCCATCAGCATGGGGCTTCCCAGGTGGCTCAGCTGGTAAAGAATCTGCCTGCCACAGGACACATGGGTTCTATCCCTGGGTTGGGAAGATCCCCTGGAGGAGGAAATGGCAACCCACTCCAGTATTCTTGCCTGGAAAGTACCATGGACAGAGGAGCCTGGTGGGATACAGTCCATGAGGTCGCCAAGAGTCAGACATAGCAACTAAAACAACAACCCATCAACACAGCCACTCAGTCCAATGACCTGGGAGCCCCTCCCTTTTGCCCTCTGTCTCCTCTCTCGAGAGCCAAGGACCACTAATCCACCTTACTGATTGCATTTATTTCCAACCGGGCCCTCCTCCTTTCTCTCTGGACCCCAGATCCACGTTGCCCCCACTTCCTACCTCACCTCCCCAAGACAGGATGCTGCGAGGATCTCCCCAAAATAACTATGTACTACCAACAAAATCAAGTTCAGGGGTCCCTAAGATACCACCAGGCTAGTTCTGAGACAAACTTATCAGGCATGGTATTTCGAGGGCTTAGAGGTTCCCTCCCAGGTGCTGGAGCAAAAGGTCAAATTTTCTTCAGGCAAGGCTAACTCTTTCCGGGATAAGATCTTTCAACTATAACATTCATAATGGGGGCCTCCCTGGTGGTCCAGTGGTTAGGGCTCCACGCTCCCAATGCAGGGGGCCCGGGTTCCATTTCTGGTCAGGGAACTAGATCCCACATGCTGCAGCTAAGAGTTGGCATGCTGTAACTAAGACCAAGTGTAGCCAAATAAATAGATAAATATTAACAAAAAACAAGTAAAGAAAAAAGCTTATAATGCAGTTTGGTGATGGTGTTTGCCTGACTCTGTAATGAAGAGTGGTTCCTGAGGTCAGTCCAGGCCTGAGCAAATCCCTGACCTCTTCTAACATCCATCCCATTCCAGTCCTATTAGATAGTAATATAACTGACTACAGCTTGAATGTCTGCTTCCCCCACTGCAACCGTGAGATAGGGGGTGGCATCTTCTTTGTTCCTCACTGAACATCCAGCGCCTGGCACCAGGAGAGCAGGTCCTTAAGGCAGTACTGGAGTCAGAAGGACCTAGCATAAATCTTGGCCCTACCAATGATTAAATGTCGGGCTTGGGGACATTCACTTAGCTTCAATTTCTCCACCTGATGTGTGTGTAAGCACACCAGTCGTTCAGTCGTGTCTGACTCTTTGAGACCCCATGGACTGCAGCCCACCAGGCTCCTCTGTCCATGGGGACTCTCCAGGCTAGAGTACTGGAGTGAGTTGCCATGCCCTCCTCCAGGGGATCTTCCCAACCCAGGGATCAAACCCAGGTCTCCCTCATTATAGGCAGATTCTTTACCGTCTGAGCCACCAGGGCAGCCTGATTTTATTGCCACAGCCCTCATTTATCTCCACCTGATAAATGAGGATAAGAGTGTCTCCCAAGCAGATTGTTGTGAGGAATCTAGAAGACTGGCAACTGATTACCAAGTGCCAGGCATTAATACTCTCAAGCAGTGAATGAATGAATGAATGGGGGCCCAGCCAATGTTCGCAATGAATAGATGAAAAGACTGAGCGTTCAGTTTCCACGTTCACTTGTGGACCCTTCTTGCTCTCTTCCAGCTCTTTATCCCTTAAAAAATTTTCAATTATTTATTTTTAGGTGGCTGTGTCGGGTCTCAGTTTTGGTGTGTGGATCTTTGATCTTCCATGGGGCATGTGGGATGTTTAGTGGCGGCTCGTGGGATCTTAGTTCCCTGATCAGGACCCCCTGCACTGAGTGGGCGGAGTCTTAGCTACTGGCCCATCAGGGAAGTCCCCAGACCCTGTTATCCTAATATGATGCCCTTCTTTCCCCTCCACGCAGGGTTACCAGGATGAGAGTCCTCCAGACAGCCCCGTGGCCCACCTGCCCCCAGCCGTGGCCACCCCCCTCTCAGGGGAGGATCAGGAGCTTCATTACGCCTCCCTCAGTTTCCTAGACCTGAGGCCCTGGGAGCCTCGGGACCAGGCCGCCACCAGCACCACCGAATATGCAGAGGTCAAGATCCTTAAATGATGATCCCGCCACCCACAACCTTCTGCAACCTGTGGTTGAGGGACCCAGGGCTTCTCAGGGAAGAGAGACATCAGGGACGATGCCTGAGGGAACAGTTTTCCATGTACATGGGCTACCAGCTAGCATATGCGAGTCCCGCTGGTGGGGTGATGGGCAGAACTGGGCTCATGTTTCAGACCCGTTACCAAACACGCGTGTGAGTTTGAGCGAGTCACCTTCTCCCTTCTCAGTCTCCGGCTCTGTAAAATGGACACCACAAACCTAACTCACAGGGAGCATCAAGGCAGTAATTAACATATAGTGTCCCACGGAGGTGAATATGCAAAGGGCATCTCACCCAAGCTTAAACCTCTTCCCAGGACAACCTGCTAGGATAAATGTCTGGCATGCTGGGCCAAATGGGGACCACTCTGCAGGGCTATCTAGCTCCAGAGGAGCCTCCCCCCACCCCCAAGGCTGAGCAGAGGTTGTCATTAGGCAGGATCACATCTCTAGGCCTCATGTAGCCCGCCCCTCCCTTCCCTTCCACCGGGACTCACCCCTGGGGCACTTCCTGTGAACACACTGCAAACTGGTCTTTCTCTGAGCCTGCTTCCTGGAAACCCAACTTGTCTATTTTCTCAGATACAAAAATCATTCACTGATTATCTGAAATAAATGACAAGGGTTCTTTTTAATTCTGTGTCCTTGATATTTTGGTTCTTAAAGAGTTTCTTTCTTTTTCTTTTGCAGAATCTGCTTATAAAATTCCTTGCAGTTCCATACTCTGTGCATTTACATTGTAATATAGTTTTTATAAGGGTCATAGCCAACTGCTTTAGTTCTTTTTCCCATTGAGAATCCATTTAACTTTTTCCACTGCTTCCATTCATGAGGGAACACACCCAACAGTAGAGTTATGAGCCAATACAGGAATATGTTTTAGCACAAAGTTAATAACTTCAGGCTGTAACTGCTCTACAAACTAGACGTGTTGAAGGACGTAATTCCATCTTTCATGGCGCATTTTGCCTTGCCATTTTTCAGGATTATGTTGCATCTCTTGATCAGTGACCTTTAGAAATGGTGTCCAGACTTCCCTGGTGGTCCAGTGGTTAAAAATCTGCCAATACAGAGGATACAGGTTTGATCACTGCTCCGAGAACTAAGATCATTAACGCTGAGAACAACACCCTCCTCTTTCAGAAGTTGGGATGAACTGTCAAAACCTGGGCTCTGGAGACAGATAAAGGCTACTTGAGAGACGGGGAGGAGACTGTCCGCCGTCCACACTCTTGCCGCTCTGCCTGGATGTGGGCTTCTCCCATTGTTTGAACAGGGCTGGTCCTGCTGGCTTGGCTTGCTCAGAGAGGGGAGGGGAGGACCAGGGTGGGGAGAGTAGCTGGACCTTGGTCAAGCGCACTGAGGGCAGGAGGGTGGCGGGGTTAGGGGGCAGGCGTCGACTGTGACCATCCCTCCTGCCTGATCTGGGATCCCCAAGGGTGGCTGACGTCCCTCTTCCCTTGTGGACTTGCGAACACAGAGGGGCTGCCAGTGGGAGATTTTCTGATGGGTTTTCTCTCTCATTGAGGAATACATCCTTCTGCAAAGGGTTATACACCCTTCCTTTCAGCCAGAGATGGTCATCAGTCCGCTCATTCTTCTTTCCTCTCCAGAGAAGGGGGAGAATCGAGGCTTCTCTGAGCAGTTTATCCCTGCTTCCAGCCTCTGATTCTTCCCATCCCAAAGCAGGGTACATAATTTAAAATATCCAAAGCAAAATTCAAGGAGGCATGTTTATCTCCTCCTCCATTTTTTTTCTTTTTCTTTTTAATTGAAGCTCCTCCTCCTTCTCAATCCCTCTCAGCCTAATTATCTGCACATGCTGCTGGCCAGCCTGCCTTTGAAATCTCTCCCCAGGCTCTCTCTTTCTCTGTCCTGTGGCCTCCTCCCTGGTCTCTCTGTGTCCAGGCTCCCCCCCCAAAGGTGCCCTCCAGTCTGGGGGACCCTCATTCTCCATCACAACCCATGCTTTGTCTTCAGAGTGCCGATCACAGCCCGAAGTCGTGTCCTTCTGCTTGACTGTAGACTCCATCAGCTCAAGGACTTTGGCACGTAGGTCTGGTTCATCGGGATCCTCTGGGCAGCACGATGGGTGTCGTATAGCATGAACTCAAGACATGTCTGCTGAATGTTTGTTGAATAAGAGGAAGGGTGAATGTGTGGAAGAGAAGAAGGGCAAGTGGATGAGAGAATGAGCGGTAAATGAGTGGACGGATGAGAGGGTGAATGGATGGACGAACAAGCATATGGACGGGTGCATGGAGAGATAGATGGATGGATGATGATGGATGAATAAGTGAAAGAATGGATGAATGAGTGTCTGCTCGAAAATGTGGATAGATATATGGAAGAGTGGAGGGAACTCCCTGGTGGTCCAGTGGTTAAGAATCTGCCTTCCAACGCAGGGGACGTGGGTTCAATCCCTGATCAGGGAACTAAGATCCCACATGCTCTGGGGCAACTAAGCCCTCTCACAGCAACTAAGATCTGACACAGCCAAATAAATAAATACTAAAAAAAAAAAAAGAGAGAGAAAGAAAGAGTGGATGGTTGGATGAACGGTTGAGGAGATGGATGGATGGATGGATGGGAAAGAAAAATGAGCTAAATTTTTCCAAAAGGAACTTCTTTTGCAGACAGTCGACTCTCCAAGTTCCAATGAAACAATTTATTGTCAAAGCGTAGTGGTGCCAATGGCAGTGTCCCCACTGAGGGGACCAGCCCAACCCCTGTCTGTGAACTGGGGGTCTTCTCCGCCCAAAACCCCAGGGGCTGGCGGACGACAACAGCTGAAGAGAGGGACAGTCGAAAGGAGGGCGTTCACAGTATCTGGGGCCTAACTTCTGGGTTCCCTGAGGCTGGTCTAGACCGATGATGAGCAGTTTCACCTGAAGAAGTGGCAGGAATGCACATTCGAGGGACCCTTTGAGAAGCTTCTCTGTGATCCTACAGCAGGCCTTGAGGCACATAGCTCCTTTTTTTTTTTTTTCTATTTCAAACTCCAGGCTGAAAGTTCTAGAAGACAACAGAAACGGCTGTCAGTGTCATTCATTCAAAGGGTACCCTTTAAGGCCCTACTGTGTGACAGCAGCTTTCCATCAGTACTTTCTAGGGATGGGCAACACCACCACAAACAAGAGGACCAAGGAGGCTTTGCTGGGCTTATAACCTGGAGGAGAGTTGTGGAGACAGGACAGATTAAACACGCGCTTCCCCCCAGGAGGGGACAAGCGGTGTGCAGAAAACAGGAGACGTGATAAGGAAGGTGGGTCGGGAGGCACCTCACTGGGGCGATCTGGGGAGGCTTCAGGTTCTGATGGGCGGTGATGAGAAGGAGCCGGTCATGGCAAAAACAAAAGGGACAATGGTCACAGGCCGTGGGGATGGCGCATGCCGAGGTCCTGAGGTGGGACTGACCTCTGCCTGGGCTGGAATCTGAGGGGAGGATGGGCAGTCAGGCCAAGGCAGAGGCAAGAGGATCCTCAAGTTACTCCAAGGTCCCCGGGCTCCTTAAGGAGCAGCTCCTCACTAAGTTCCTAACCGAGGACAAACGGGCTGCTGAGTGAGTGGTCCTCGGGGAGCGAGCAGACCGGAAACTACGGTCCTGAAAGGGGCCGTTAGGTTTGCTTTTAAATTTCCACCATATGGGCTGGACGGGGAGGTATGTAAGACAGGCCAGCATCGACGGGAAGGCCGGACGGCCCACTCGGTAAATATGGGTGGGGCATCTGCGAGCCAGGCCAGCGACGCGAGCGGGGAACACAGAGATACAGAGACAGACTCGACCTGGTCCTCACGGAGCTCATCGCCAGCAGGTGACTATGACAAGTGCCCATGCTCCAGGGGATCCCGGACAGAGGATGGCGGCAGAGCCCTGGAGGTGGTGGACTAGAAGGGACTTAGCAACTGAGCGGAGGCGGAGAGAGGGGTGTGGGAGGAGCCAGAGGTCTCTCAGACAGCTGTGGGGGTGGGGACAGAGACTGGGATGGCGTCGGGGCGGGGCAAGCTGGGTGGAGGTCATGCTTTCATATTTGGAGAGTGTCTGTGGTTAAGGTGGAGAGTGTGCTAGGTTTCTGAACAAACAACCTGGCATTTCTGGAGCGCTCTGCACCTAGGAAGGGCGCAGAAACATCAAACGGCATCAGTGGAGACGGCAGTGGGAGCCAGGGACAGGGTCGAGACCCCCCGGTTCCTCCTGCTGGAACCCACCTAGGGTACCACCTGGAGGTCCAAGGGGTCATAGGCGGACGCCCGCAGGTCCTGCAGCAGGGCTTCCAGCTCGTTCCTCAGTGTGGAGTAGGGCGGCTTCTCCTCGTACTGGAGGGCCATCACCACCTTCAGATACTCCTGTAGGGTCTCTGTGGCCAAGACACGGGGGAGACCTGAGGGGAGCGGCCCCCCAACCCAGAGCCTGGGGGGCTGTGCCCAGAGGGTCTCAGCCACGGTGCTCCTTTGCTCAGTGCTTCCTCTGTACCCGGCACTGCTGCAGCCACTTAAGATTTTAGTTTTTTTAAAACATTAAACATAAGCACGGGAAAGTGGTACCAAGAGCAGCAGAGTGCCTGTCGCCTAGCATCACAGATAGGGACAGAATAGGACAGTGTAGGGAAACAAGAGCCAGCCAAGACGGCGGTGGTCAGGCTCTCTCGCCCGGCTCCCTCTCACTGCCGTCCCACGGTCCACTTGCTCTGGTCTACACTGTGTAAACAGTGACTCTGCGTGGTTATGGAACAGCTGAGATCGTTTATAGCACTGCGCAGGAGAATCATGCCTACAGAAGCACCGCCTGAAAAGCCCTTGCCGCACAGTGGAGTGATGTCAACCACTAGAGAAGAATAAAGCCTGTCTGCCTTGCTGCTGTGAACAAAGCGTGTCTGCAGTTCCTCACATCTTCTTCCACCTTCTTCCTATCTGCTCCCTGGCTTGCAGCTGGCCTACTCTGGGCTCAACTATAGCAAGACAGATAGTTACTCAGGACGTTGTAGAAGCCCCAGTAGGGGACTATAGAGAGAGGAAACCTAGGCAACTTTTGGAGACCACTTTAAGTTGATGCTGCCTCAAGAAAGCTATTGGGGCTTCTCAGTGGCCAGGTGGTAAAAGAATCTGCCTGGCAACGCAGGAGGCATAGGAGATGTGAGTTTGATCCTTGGGTTAGGAAGATCCCCTGGAGGAGGAAATGGCAACCCACTCCAGAACTCTCGCCTGAGAAATCCCATGGACAGAGAAGCCTGACGGGCTACAGTCCGTGGGGTCGCAAAGAGTCGGACACAACTGAGCAGGCATACACACACACACACAGCCTGCTTAATTCTGGGGCAGAGCGCACTTGCCTGCTGGCTTGCACCTCTCACGAGCATCCTGTATTAATAAATCTACATCATGCCTATCATTTTGCCTCTTGCTGAATTCCTTCTGAGCTGAGACAAAAAGAATCTGAGCCTCAGTAAGTCAAGGCATCAGGTGAGTGATTCCAATTAAAAGACAGTGGGGTCGAGTCTTAATCTGAGGTGCACGGATTTATCATCAACTATCAACTCACACCAACCTTGTTTCATCAAAACCCCTACCGCTTCCCCCTCCTGTATTGTTTTAACGCAAATCCCAGCTGATTATATGATTTTATCTCTAACTATTTGGTGCATATCTCTGAAATGGGGGCCAACAAGCTTTTACTTTGAAGTGCCGGAGAGTAAATATTTTTGGCTCAGAACGTGGGGAACCTGTGAGGGGAGGACCAAACTCGGCTGTTCTCCCACAAAAGGCTCAAGGAGGGAGGCCAGGAGGCCAATACACCAAGACTGCTTTACTGATGGACGCTGCAGCTTGAATCTCACAGGTTTCATGTGTCATGAAACGATGTTCTTTTGATGTTTTTTCAAAAGATACAAATGAAATCATAAACAAAACAGAAACAGATGTATAATTAGAAAGGCATTTTGTCATATGAAATATGTATTCCTAATTATAACCCGTTACTCACATACATTTATATGACTATAAATATGTATCACTGAAGCTAGTATCTCATTAAGCATTTCCTTCTGCAAGGCATTCATACTCTTCCTGTCTTTTAAGTTTTGCTTATCTGTTTAATTTTGGCTGCCTTGGGTCTCCTTTGCTGTACCCGGGCTTTCTCTAGTTGCAGCGAGTGGGAGCCTGCTTTCTAGTTGTGGTGCCTGGCCGTCTCACTGTGGTTGGCTCCTCTTGTTGCAGGGCACAAGCTCTAGGGTGAGCTCAGCAGCTAGGGCTCCCAGGCTCTAGAACGCAGGCTCAGCAGTTGTGGCACATGGGCTTAGTTGCCCCTTGGCATCTGGAATCTTCTCAGCTCAGGGATCGAACCCATGTCTCCTGCACTGGCAGGTGGATTCTTAACTACTGGACCACCAGGGGAAGTCCTTTAATTGTTTTAAAAAAACCACCTGACCCTCCATCCCTGAGAGAACTGCTGTTGACATTGGCTGCACATCCTCTGCAATGCTTTCTTCTCAGATTTTCTTCTCTGTTGAGATCTTTTAATAATGAAAATGGGATCTGACCATGTGTGGTTTATATATATATATATGTATGCAAGGGGTCCTACAGTTGTGGCACGTGGGATCTTTGATCTTCGCTGCGGCATGCAGAATCTTTAGTTGCAGCATGTGAGATCCAGTTCCCTGAACAGGGATCGGACCCGGATCCTCTGTATTGGGAGCCCAGAGTCTTAACCACTGGACCACCAGGGAAGTCCGTGTCTTTTTCAGTTTTAAAATCCTCATTAAATGGATTTCATGACTGACTAATGAGTCACAACTGCAGTTTCAGCTGACGTTAAGTGTATTTTACCACAATTTTAGAAATATCCATAAAATTCTGTAAGTATTGACACAGAAAATCTCCAAGGAATCTTCTTAGATGAAAAAGTAAGTCAGAGACAAATATAGGTGACATGACTCTATTAAAAAAAACCCACACATGATGTGTATGTGGTTACATGTGTGTGTGTGCACGCTGCTGTTGTTATTGTCCAGACACACTTCTGAATCTGGCGGTGGGGGGGATGATTTTTGTTTCTACGAAGGGCACAGATACACATGTGATTTGGAAAACTCGAGGGAAATAGAGGGGTGTGAGGACAGGCATCCCCCAGATGGGCCCGAGTCCTGGTCCCTCCGTGGCCCCTGCCTGCTCCCTCCCTTGGGACATACCTGAGGGGGTGATCCAGCGACTGCACTGTCCCACGAGGCCCTCTGGGTTGTCAAGAAACCTGATGGGACAGAGGCACGCATGAAAGGCCTTTCAGGGAAGGACAGTCACCTTTTGAAACAGGATGTCTGGTAGACGTGCCCTAGTTTTCCTTATTCTCATTAGCTGTGATCTAGAACAGGGGTCCCCAAACTTTGGGACCTAATGCCTGATGATCCAAGGTGCAGGTGATGTAGTAATCATAGAAATAAAATGCACAATAAATGTAAGGTGCTTGAGTCATCCTGAAGCCATCCTCCCACCCTCCACCAGTCTGTGAAGAACTGTCTTCCACGAAACCAGTCCCTGGTGCCTGAAAGGTTGGGGACCGCGACTCGAGAGAGTCATCGTGGACACTGGATGAGTGAATTCTGAATGAGGCGTTTAGGGGAAGCACAGCGTTAAGTACTTGCAGGCTTCCAAGTGCAATATTTTTTACCAACTTATCAATACATCACTTGGTTTCACCTGTGTGTGTGCCTGTGTGCCCGCTCAGTCGCTTCAGTCATGTCTGGCTCTTTGTGACCCGATGGACCATAGCCCACCAGGCTCCTCTGTCCATGAGATTCTCCAGGCAAGAATACTGGAGTGGGTTGCTATGCCCTACTCCAGGGGATCTTCCCCACACAGGGATCAAACCCATGTCTCTTAAGTCTCCTGCATTGTCATGCGGGTTCTTTACCGCTAGAGTCACCTGGGATGCACATTTGTATAAATATACATATATAAATACACATGCTCCTCTTGGATCATGAAAGAAAAATGAAAAGTTGGGGGGGGATAAATTAGGAGGTTGGGATTAACATATATATACTGGTACATATAAAACAGATAACCAGTAAGGATCTACCGTATAACATAAGGAACTCAGTATTTTGTAATATACTACATGCAAAAAGAATCTTAAAAAGTATATACGTGCATATATATACAAACATAAGTGAATCACTGGCCTAGACCACTGGGTTGGCTCCCCACTGTCCACCGAGTCATGGGGTGCTGTCATCCCCTTTCCCTCCTCCACAGCCCAGAAGTCCCTAAAAGCCCCAGCCTCTTGCTTCCCAACCCTTTCTGTTCCGCCCCCTCCCATGGCTCTGGGCCCAGCTCAGGCCTCACTTTCTCCCTGGCACCCAGCCTCCTCTCCAGCTTTCCATTCACCACCCCCCCCACAGAGCCCCAGAGAGTCTGTCTATGCCCAGAGTGGACCCTGCCCCTCCCTGCTCACAGCCGTCCCAGGGTTTCCCAGTGCCCTGGTTTGGGGGGAACCTCTGGCACCAAAGCTACCAGCCCCTGTGGCCTTGCCTCCCTTCCTTTCTCCCGCCCGTCATGCTCCAGTCACACCAGACTCCTGCTAATCCCCTAACCAGCTCAGGCGTCCACGAACAGCTCCGGGCCTCTGCACCTGCCGCTCCTCTGCCCTTGGCTACCTTTCTCTACCCTGATACCTGGTAAGTGGCCGCTGTCCCTTCTGGACATGGCTCGAGGGCCTGCCACCTGGAAGCTTCCCCTGGACGCCCCCAGGCAGAGGAAATGGGTCCCTCCTGAGTGCCTGCACACAGGTCCATGGATGCCTTACAGCAACTGTCATACGGGTACAAGAAGGACCGGGTCTGACGCGGGTCTCTCGGGATATATGAGGTAAATGACTGAGCAACAGAGTGATGGCATAAAAGGGCTGTGCCAGCCTCAGGACCGCATAAATTGTGTGAGCACTTCCTCCACACAGGCTCTCACCGTTGGAATCTGTGGGACCTCTCTGCCCAGCTGCAGGCTTAAGAGCAGAGACCAATTCCAAGTGGAGTCTGTGCTTTCCTAGCTGGGGGCCTTGCATGCCAGAAAGCCTGGGGAATCAGACCGCCTCTCATCTCTCTTTGTTATTCATTCATTCTGTCATGAACTAGAATTTACAAAAAAAAAAAAAAAAAAAGAATACATATTTGCTGAGTGGAGAAAAAGCCACATACACCAGTAACATCTGAGAAGACAGTTGAAAAGTGAAAGTGTTAGTTGCTCAATCGTGTCTGACTCTTTGAGACCCCATGGACTGTAGCCCGACAGGCTCCTCTGTCCATGGGATTCACCAGGCAAGAGTACTGGAGTGGGTTGCCATGCCCTCCTCCAGGGGAGCTTCCTGACCCAGGGATCGAACTCAAGTCTCCTGAGTTCCAGGTGGATTCTTTACCATCTGAGCCACTAGGGAAGAAAATGTGCATATAGCAACATGCCCCCTTGTGGGCCCTTAGGTCAGCTGACAGGCTGGGCTGGGGGGTCTAGAACGAGTCCCGCATCACCGCTGACATTTCCCTGAGGAGCATCTTCACGCTCCCGGCCCTCCCTCTGTGGCTGTGGTTGGGATCTGGGGCTCTGGAAGGAACTGTTACTTATTCTCTCAGGGTCTCCTCGTAAGAGAAGCTCATTCTCATCGCTAACACAGCAGAGTGCGTCAAGGAGCAGTTCACAGACTTCAGCCACACTCAACATGTTAGTGATTGGGCTGTGTCCTCCGACAACCTGTGTCACTAATCCTGAGACCCGTTGTTTTCACCTGGCTTCACTGCAGAAAACACGAAATTACTGGAAAACTAGAAAATAAGTGCAAAAAGAAAAGAAAACAAGGCAACGGGCTTATGTTACGGCAGGTACTGAGGCTGCCTTCCAATGCAGAGGTTGCCTGCAGAAGCCTGGTTGCTGAGGGCTGCTCTGTCTTTTTCCCCCTTCTGCAGAGATGTTAGGGCGTATTAGCACCCAGGTGGGACCTCCTCACTCACCTTGTAGAGTCGCTTCACCTGTCACCATTGCCACGAGACCTGCCCTGGCCTTTAAATCTAAAAGAGCAGGCATGCCCACACCCTGCCAGTGCCACTGGCGGATGCCCAGGGCTCTGAGCTGACTGCCCCACCCTCTGACCTCTGACATGCTTTGTGTTTCATTATCTGTTCATAGCTTCTCCCATTAGAATGTGAGTTCCCTGAGGGCAGGGGTGTCTGTCTTAGCTATTCTGTATCCCCAGGCCCTAGAAGAGCCTAGTGCAGGGAAGTGTTCAGTGAGTATCTGGTGAGTGGAGGGTGGCTGCATCCAAACGCCACTGATACGCTGTGATGAGCCTCTCAAACTTGGGAGGTACCAGCTTCCAGGTGAAAGGGCCTCCTCTGGAGTCAAAGGGCCTGGGAGCGCCTCTCATCAGCTGTGTGACCCAGGCCGATCACCTAAGATCTCCGTGCTTCAGATCGGGAGAGCACTTGCCTCAGAGTTGACACAGGGAAGCGGTGGGTGCTCTGCCCGGGGCAGGAAAGCATACAGCAATGTTAGCCGTGAACAGGTCGTTACGGCCAGGCCAATGTGACAGGTGTCCCTTCCTCGGAAGTGAACAAGAAGGAGACCCGATGCGGTGGGGGTGAGGGAAGGGTTCCCTGGGGAGTGACGACTAAGCTGAAACATGACGGAGGATGAGATCTGGGGCAGGGTACCACTGATGCCAACGGAACACACACATACGGGTGAGTGTTCGATTGGCATAAATCAAACACAACGTAGTTTTCAAGGACACAGCTACATCTAAAATTACTTGAGGAGAAGCACTGAGCTTCTTTAGCCATGTAAAAAGTTAAAGAAATAAAGCATTAAGTGAAAGAAGGAGAATGAGATTTAGAATACAAGACCATTTATGCAAGTCAAACGCACACATCACATGTTTAAGAAAAAAAATAAACTGTCGTTTAAGGACACAGATGTGCCTATACCTTATTTAAAAGCAATAGTCAGAAGCAGTAAACTTGACGCACATGTAACTGGGGTTAAACTGGAAGTGTTGAGTGAAGAAAGCCAGAAACGGGTGAGATTCGAAGCAGAGTAACATTTATGCAAGTCAGATACAGTGCCACGACCGTCATGCAATTTTAAGGATACAAGTACATTTAAGCAAGCATATCAGTAGGACACGTATATATTCAGTATGTATGAGTGGGTACCCATGGTTGAGTAAAGGAAGATGGGATAATAAAGGGGGCAAAATGAGAGGCTCAACACGAACCATCGACACAGCATGCTTGGAACTGAGAAGACACACAGACTCGATGCTGTTCACTGGAGAGTTTTCTCTCTTTCCACTCTCCCAGGGCTTCTGCAGACAGCTCCTGAGACACTGCTGAAGTCTGAGTCTCTGTTTGAACTTCAAGTTTGCACATCAGATGTGATATCCCACCATCTCCTGAATGGCTCCTCTTGGGGTAGCTCTCCTGCCCCAAGCCTACACCACAGCTTGAATCCCGAGCTCTGGACCTGCAAAGCTGCCCTGAGTCTAGTTGTCCACTGTCCACATACTCAGCAGCACCTCCCTTTACAGCCAACAGCCCCTCTGTCCTTGGTGCTGAACCACGCACCCACCCGCACCCCCGTACCCCCACTGCCCTCTGTCCTTGGTGCTGAACCACACCACCCAAACACTTTTGGTTTTATCCCACTGTCCTTGGTGCTGAACATCTAAAACAGAACTAGCAAGATCTTCTTCACACGCAGAAGAGAGGGAAGTGTGGACACCAGAGGCCAGTGTTGCCAGATACTGAGGCAAAGCCCAGGCCTAACTGCTCAGATTGCCCATGTATCCCTGTGGGAGTGAATGAATCATGGCGTCCTGCACACCTTGAGCATTTTCTACAGGCCAGGCTCTGTGCTGAGTGCTGTGCACCCAACTCCCTCGAATCCTTCCACCTTGGGGTAGGCGCTAATAGGATCCCTGACACTGGAGGACACCGACACTTATGGAAGTTAGGCTGCCCACCCAACAGCCTGCAGTGGTGGGGCCGGAGTCTGACCCCAGGCAGTGTGGCTCCAGAGCCCACGCTCTGGCCGGCTGGAATGGACGTAGAGCACGTGCCTGAGAACTGCAGAGGCCAGAGGCTGCCTCCCCCTTTTCCGTCCCCTCTTGGGTTCTGAGCTTCTGCCCCACCTGCAGGGATGCTGGACCAGCACTGGGCTCTGCTGACCCCTAGACTCACTTCTGTTTCAGCTTCATAATCTCCTCGGTGTTGGGAAGGCAGTTTGTCCATGGCAGGGTCCCATAGAGCCACTTCAGCAAACAGTACCCCAGGGTCTGGAGATCACTGCGGCGGGAGGGCCCTGGGGAGGGAGGGAAGGAACGTGGCCACTCAGGCAGACGTTCTGACACGCCCACCCTCATCGTTTCTCTCACCAACTCAAGCATGTGCTCACACACGCAACCATCCAAACATACTGCCTCTCAACTGCTCACCCACTTTTCACTTGTCTATTCTCACTCTTTCACGAGGCAATCACTCATTCACTCCCTTGGTCATCTCTTCATCCCTGGTTTCACTAGCTCACTCCCTCACCTACTTGTCCTTCATTCATGAACCTATTTGTTCTGTGAATCCTCAGAGCCTTGGGTGACAAGCCCCTTCCCACATTTTTTTTTAGTATTTATTTATTTAGCCGCACTGGGTTTTAACTGTGGCACGTGGGATCTTTGATCTTCATTGCTGCATGTGAACTCTTTAGTTGCAGCATCTGGGATCTAGTTCCCTGACCAGGGATGGAACCTGGGGCCCCTGCATTGGGAGCATAGAGTCTTTGCTGCTGGACAACCAGGGAAGGCCTCCTTCCCATAGTCTTAAATTCCAGACAAGAGTTTGGTTGGGTCCCAGCCCTTGACAGTCCAGTAGAGAAATGTAACAAGGCATGAAGGTGCCTAGAAGGATGGCCACTGAAGTCAGCCTCACTTGGTAGACAAAGCAGACAGCGGGGTTTGGTTTTCTTTCACTTCCTGAATCACATGATTTAAACACTTCACACAAGCATTCGACAAACACTGCGAGCTGACTGTGTCAGACCCTCTGCCACCGGGTGCTGGGGGCACAAGCACCATCCCGTCCCTGGGGGACTTAGCGTAATGGGAGGATGTGGGCAGGGACTTGGATGGCCATGGTTTCAAGGGGTTTTGGTGAGAGAGGCCAAGACCTCCTCAAGGCATCTCCTCAAAGTATGCTCTTCTCTTTCCATGCACTTGCCCAGGATAATCTCACTCCTGTCCCTAGGCTTCAACTGACAACTTCTGAAATACTGCTGACATCTGGGTCTCATCTAGACCTCACTGGTGCGCTGCAGAGATGGATAGTCAGTGGCTTACTACTGTGTATCAGCAGCCCCTCCTGGATGACATCGGGGCCCCTCTCGCCTTCTAAGTCCACACAGAGCCTGAACGTGACCCTGGGGACCTGCAGGGCTTCCTGGCAGTCCACTGCTCGCTAGCCTCAGTGCTGCCCCACAGCGCCTGACACACGGGGATGCTGTCCATGGTTCTGACCCCCACCATGGCTCCCCGCCTTAGTGTGACTCCTGCGTTTGGCCACCTGCTGTTCATGGCTGTGACAACTGGGAGCTGTCCTTGTCTGAGAAGCATGTCTCCAAGCTCCTGAACCCCTCCTCTGGCCTCTTACCACATCCCTTGTGCAGGTCCATGCTAATGAACTCCAGGTTCCCCTCATGTGGGCTCCTGCTGCCTTCGGTGTAGGCCACGTGTCTGCCACCTGGCGAATAGCGGAAGGTGAAGCCGTAGCCTGCCAGAGTCACCTGTGTGCACGTGGGGAGAAGCCATACAGTTTTGAAGATTAGGAATCTGTATTCTGGAGTCAGAGATTTCAATTGTGGGTGCAATTTGAAACAACCCAATGCCAAACAGTACAGGAGGATGTGGAAAGAACCCAAACCAGTCATTCCCATCACTGCTCAGTCCCAGTTCCCAGAAGTAACCACTAATAGCTTCTCTTATGTTCATTTTCTTTAAATAATCAGCAAACGGACATGGATAAGGAAGACGCTCTAATTTTCCACAGAGGGATTGCACCGTACCTCCTGCTGGGCACACAGCTTTCTGTACTTTAACAGTGTATTAACTGCAGAGCCAGACAGACCAGACTCCAGTGCCAGCTTGGCCCATTAGTGCCCATACAGCTCTGGGGAAATTATGAAACTCTCTGTGCTTTGATTTCTCTATTGGTCAAATGAAGATAATCATAGTCCTTACCTTGCAGGGCTGTGAAGAGGCTTAACTGAGTTTAAAACACAAAGTGCTTAGCCACCAGACACACAGTTAGCCACACTGGCTTTCTAACGGTTACCTCTTATTCTGCTGAATGGAGAGGGGACACCTGTTGGCTTTGTCCATGTGAGACCTACATTTTTCTGGTCACAGTTTGTGATGGTTACTTTTATACGTCAACCTGACTGGGCCACACGGTGCCTAGACGTGTCACCAAAGGTTAATCTGGGTATGTCTGTGAGGGTGTGACTGGAATGGATGGTAGACTGCCCTCTCTAGTGTGTGGGCCTCATCTCATCAGTTGAAGAACAGAACACAAAGGCTTAAGTGAAAGGGAATGCCCCTTGCCTGTCCATTTGAGCTGAACATCAGCATTTTCCTGCCTTTGGGTTTGAACAGAGATACCAACTCTTCTCAGGTCTTGAGTCTGCCAGCTTTCAGACTGGAACTCACACAGGTTTCTTCAGGCCTTTGGACTCTGACTAGCAGCACACCATTAGCTCTCCTGTTCTCCAGCCTGCCAACTGAAGATCTAGGGACTCTGAGCTTTTTGAATTTGAGTCAAATTCTTATAGTGTCTCTCTCTCTCTGTATATATACATACATACATATATATATGTATGTATACACACACACACACACACACACACACACACACATTCTGTTGGTTCTCTTTCTTTTCTTTTTGGCCTCCTGCTATGTGGGATCTTAGCTGTCTGACCAGGGATCAAACCCATGACCCCTGTATTGGAAGCTCAGGGTCTTAACCACTGGACTAACAGAGAAGTTCTGGTTTTGCCTAATATGGTTCTAGGATTTTTCTCTCAGACCACCCCTCTCCAGCTCTCAGTCTAAGTGACTGAGATGAGGCTCACCCAATCCATCTCCACTGGGGTTGCTAAATGGAGGGGATTTAAGCCTCATTTGCTGGTGGTTATTTTGTCCCCACAGCAAAGAGGGACTGCCTGATAATGAGCAATGCAAACACAAGAAGAGCCCAGAGACAGAAGATCCAGTTTCCTAATGACAGGGTCTGAATTTTTAGAATCAGCCATGCCTGCAGCCCGTGAAGTCCTGGATTTTTTCACTCCAAGGAGCAATAAATTGTACCTTCCTTTTTTTAAACTAACTTTTTTTTTTTTTTTTGCTTAAGGCATGTTAAATTTGGTGTCTATCACTAGAAAGAGTAATTACGATTCACTTTAAATACTAATCAATACGCCATCAGGAGTATATATTGAGGTTTTCCCATTTTACTGTCAGAATCAGTGCTGTCAGGAACACTTTGTATGTGTATCTTTTTCTTCCTTATTTTTGGCTGCATCAGGTCTTAGCTGCGGCACTCGGGACCCTCTTCGCAGTATGAGGGATCTTTCGTTTGGAGCTTCTCTCTTGTTGTGGTGCATGGGCTGAGCTGCCCTGAGGCATGTGTGATCTCTGCTCCCTGACCAGGGACTGAACCTGTGTCCCCTGCACTGGAAGGCGGATTCTTAACCACTGGACTACCAGGGAAGTCCCTGTAATTTATCTTTGAAAACATGGAATGGATAAATTCCTCACAGAGGAACCAGCAGATCCAAAAACTTATGCAGTTAGCTCCATCAATCTTGCACCAAATGACCGTTGGCGGGCTCTGCTACCCAGGTCCGCTGCTACCTCCCACCCTGACAACTGGCAAGGGAGGGGCCCTCTTCTGTGCACTGACTACCTGTGGAAATGGTGACCAGTTAGTGTGAAATGCATGCTTAGCAAATGTTAGGTACTGTATTTGAACCAATAAACTTGAATCCTGCAAAACACAGAACAAAAATCCATATACATTTAAAATTTTGACTGCTATAAGAAATTACCTTCCAAAAAGTTCACCCAAGTACACTTCCAATAAGTAAAGAATTGCTGTACCTCACACCCTTATCAGCAAGAGATTTTTTTTTTTAATTTTGTCTACCCGAAAGGTAAAAGTAGTAGTGTATTTTAATTTCCATGATTACTAGAATCTAATAATAATTGCGGGAGATTGAACATTTTTTCATACATTTAACTGACCTGCGGATTCCTTTCTCTATGAACTGCTTTTCCTACCCTTTGTCCATTTTTCTACTAAGTGGCTTATCTCTCCTCATTTACTTGAAGAAGCACTTTATACATGATGGATAGCAATTCTTTGTCTGCAATAAGCATTGTGAAATAAACACAGGTTTTAAGATAGGCGAGCCCGGGAGCCCAGAGAGCCCCCAGGGAGGGCAAGGATCTGGCAGTTACCTGGCACAGGTTCTCTGGATTCACAAAGATATTCTCAGCTGTCACGTTGCCATGAACGTACTCATTCTCGTGGAGGAACTCCAGGGCATCCAGCTAGGGGAGGAAAGCAAGCCTTTCTGTGAGAAGTGCTGATAACACAGAGGCTCTGATGCGAAGCCCTGGAAGGAAACCCCACTGTTGGGCCTGGGGTCACGAGGTCCTGCTTGTCATGGGGGTGGTAACATTGGTAGATTGCCTGTGTGTGTGCTCAGCTGCTTCGTCATTTCCAACCCTTTCCACCCCATGGACCGTAGCCTCCTCTGTCCATGGGATTCTCCAGGCAAGAATACTGGAGTGGGTTGCCATGCCCTCCTCCAGGGCATCTTCCCAACTAGAGATCGAACCTGTGTCTCCTGAGTCTCCTGCATTGGCAGGCGGACTCATGCCCACTGAGCCACCCGGGGAAGCCCCAGTGGTGGATTGGGCCTGACTAATTCTGAGTGAAGCATTTGGCTGCCTGCCATGACAGCGCACCTAAGAATGTCTTAGAAGACATTAGGGTTCTGAAAAATTCAGTATTAAAGCTGATATCTCATTTTCCATCGATCTCTTGTATATACTGGGTTGGCCAAAAGTTTGTTTGTCCTCAAGCCGGTACAGAAAAACCTGTATTAACTTTTGGACCAACTCATTATTTCTTAGTTGACTGAAATCTCTGGAGGGGAAAAAGTTGGTTACTTACTGACCCTTGCAAAAAAAAAAAAACCAACACTCATATATACCAAAGAGGTTTTCTCATTTGTCCAAAGAAGCAAAAATACATTTAGTTGAGCACTTTGTATTTTTATTTCTAGCCCTGACTTTTCCACTGAGCTCCAATTGCATATATTGAACCCCCAGGTGCTTGCCGCATCTTGACTGCAACCCCCTTGACTCCAAGGCTTAACTGCCTGCCCCATTCTGCTGCTTCCACAGACACTCCGTCCCCACAGCCCAGCTCCTCCTCAGGCCTGATCCCCTCTCGTGCCCGCCTCACTCAGCCTCCACCGCACCCTCCCCAGCCGTCCCCACGTGGCCCACGGGGTCCTTCTACACCCAGAGCTGACGCTGCTCCTCCCCTGTCCTCAGTCCTCACGTGGGTTCCTGGTGCCCTCGGGACAGGAGTCCCGCCCCTCAGCTTGGTGTTCAAGGCCCTGGGTCCTCTGGTCACTGCTGAGCCTCCATACCAACCGCAGCTCCTGCCTTCCACCCTCGACACATCACATGGCCAACACTGCGTGTCGTACCTTGGGGACCCATCCCGCCAGCTGTTTGTTTATAGTTCTCATTTATTTTTATTTATCTTTGGCTGCCCTGGGTCTTCACTGCTGTGTGAGGGCTTTCACTGCTTGTGGCAGGCGAGGGCTCCTGCTCGCTACAGTGCCCAGGCTTCTCACTGTGGCGGC
This sequence comes from Capricornis sumatraensis, assembly GCF_032405125.1. NCBI lineage: Eukaryota > Metazoa > Chordata > Mammalia > Artiodactyla > Bovidae > Capricornis > Capricornis sumatraensis. Next base: position 61,595,815 of record NC_091088.1, read on the forward strand.
TTCTCTTGTTGCGGAGCACAGGCTCTAAGGCGCGGGCTCAGTAGCTGCGGTGCGCGGGCTTAGCTGCCCCGCACGGCGTCTGGGATCTTCCCGGACCAGGATCGAAATGTCCCCTGCACCGGCAGAAGCATTCTAAGAAGATTCTTAGCCACTGTGCTACCAGGGAAGTCACTCTGTGTGCATTTGGCTCTTCCGGGTCTCATGTGTGGTAAACGGGATCTTCGTTGTCGCATGCGGGGTCTTTAGTTGCAGCATGCGAACTCTTAGTTGCAATATGTGGGATCTAGTTCCTGGAGCAGGGATTGAACCCGGGGGTGGGCCCCCAGCATTGGGAGAGAGGAGCCTTAGCCACTGGACCACCAGGGAAGTCCCTCCTCCAGCAGTTTAAGTTAGGTCCTCTTCTCCGTCACAGCATGGGGACACTTCTATCCAGAGCACTTTTCACTATTGGTGCAACCGTGGCTTAAACTCACCCAGTCCCAGCAGACATAGAAACCATGTCTGTGCTGGCCTGCACTGCACTCCCAGGCCCTGGGACGGTGTCTGACACTCAGCAGGGACAGGATAAATATTTCATGGAAGGATGGATGAGGAAGGAACGAATGACAGATGTCCTGTGCGCTCTCCCCCACACGAGCCTTTGCCTAAGCAACCTCCTTGGGCTGGAACGCTCTCCCCATGCACTTCCACTCCCACTCTACCCAGCCCCTTGCTATTCCCCTCTTGGCTCAGAAATAAACTCCACCAGGAAGCACAGCCAAACCCCTCAGTTTAGGCTGGGACCCTTCCTCCAACTCCCACAGCCTCCTGAACATCCCTCATGGCAATACCTATCGCTCTGGTTCTACTGGTCTGGGGTTCAGCGGTGCCAGTCACCCTGCTTGCCCCAGTGCCCAGCAGAGGGAGATGCGGGCTGAATGTGTCAAAGAGCAAACCGACTGATAAACTAGGACCCAGGGCACCATGCCCTGGATGGGAGCCTGAGACCCTCTAGTACCTACCAGCCGGCAGGCCATCTGGAACACACACCTCACCGACATCACGTGCTTCGGGAAGTCATCCAGGATCGACTGAAGGCTCCTCCCCAGGATGGGAAACACCAAGAACCTGGAAGACACAGGTGTCCCAGGAGGTGGGAGAGAGGACTGGGGTGGGGACAGAGTATAGTTCACCAAGGAGGGACTGTGGCTGGGGACTACCAGGTCCCAGTCCAGGGTGAGATGAAGGGTTGGATGGGTGGGGGATCGGTCTGGCTCAAAGCTGGGGGAGGAAGGCAGTGACTAACTGGCCAGTGGCTCCAGGGTCCCAGCCATGCCTGGGCATGAGACAGAGAGACAGGAAGCAGCCCGAAGCGAGTGCCAAGTGAAGTGACTCACCTGTACTTGTCCTGGTGAATGCCGAAACCGATGCAGGTGGGGATGGCCAGCTGGGGGATTGAGTACAGCTTCTTCCACTTGTTTACTGCGGGAGACAGGGGCCTGAGAGGTCAGGGCCCATCTGGCCCGACACCCACAGTGGACCACAGCCCATTCTGAGACTTGAAGCAGAATGCACCTGAGTCCCGGGCAGACCCTGGGTCTCCCTCCTGGTTGGAGACATTGCTTCTGTGGGTGGGTGAGGGCTAGGGGGGCAACGACGGGGGGTGTGTGAACGTGGTTTTGAGAAAGCACTGACAAATCTGGAGTGAGTGGAAGGGGCAGAGTGACTGTGTACCCCGTGAAATCTCACTCAGAGAGCTAATGCGATCGGGAAAAGTCTAAACTGGTCACTGTGTCACTAGATTTCTGACCACCTTTCAGGATCTCAGTTGGATGGCAGAGATGGAGCAGTGTGCTGATGAAAGTTTAATAACTGGTTGTTCAGGAAAACAATAGCCCTGATCTGTGTTTGTGGATTTCCGTGGTGTAAATGCTTCCCAGTACAGCCAATTACAAGCTACCAATGTGGTATCACCGAAGATGAAGAGCTGGGCAGAGAGGCAGTAGCGTGCCCTTATATGGTATTTCCACCACACGGATACACTGAATGGAAGCAACCTCGAGAGTACAGATAATAGGGACTTCCCTGGTGGTCCAGTGGTTAGGGCTCCATGCATTCACTGCCAGGGGCCGGTTCGATTCCCGGTCAGGGAACTAAGATCCCACATGCCACACAGTCTGGCCAAAAAAAAGCACAGGTTATAGATGACAGGTAATGGAAAATGTAGACAGATAATAAGGAAGTGATAAACTTCGAGTGTGTATTACCCTTGCTCCTCTCTTTTTTACATGTTATTTATCTCTGGCTGGGCGGGATCTTGGTTGCTGTGAGGCCCTTCCTCTGGTTGTGGCGAGCTGGGGCTACTGTTTGATGTGGAGCACAGGCTCTATGGTGCAGGCTTCAGTAGTTGCGGTTCCCGGGCTCCAGAGCGCAGGCTCAGCAGTGGCGGTGCATGGGCTTAGATGCTCTATAGCGTGTGGGATCCTCCTGGGTCAGGGATCAAACCTGCGTCTCCTGCATTGGCAGGCGGATTCTTTACCACTGAGTCACCAGGGAAGCCCACTCTTGTTCTCAATCTGACTGTAAATTGATATGATTGATTATTATTTATTTGGCTGCGCCAGGTCTTAGTTGCGGCCTGGGAATTCCGAGTTGAAGTGCAGCATTCAAACTCTTAGATGCGGCCTGCAGCATCTAGCTTCCTGACTAGGGACTGAACCTGGGTCCCGTCCACTGGGAGTGCAGTCTTAACCACTGGACCACCAGGGAAGTCTCTGGTACAATTAGTTTATGACGGCTGTGTTTTAATAACTGGCTTACAGTATTTCTGAAAATGTAATACTCGGCTCTCAAGAGCTGGGACGATGAGCCAGCCTCAGGCCATGTCTGTTGTCTGTCCTCTGAGGCCCGAGGGGTGATGCGAGCAAACCTGGGCCTTGAATTTCATCCCCACCCTTCCCACACCTTCAGGGAGAAGCCAGTTGTTCTGACCAAGCTGGTACCTCCAAACTCACCCCACTTGCCCACTTCCCTGAGGAATACCTTGCAAAGGCTTGGCAGCCCGCTGGAAGAAGTTCTGTTCGTTGAACAAGCGCCCATCCTTGGCATCCTAGTGGGGGAGGGGAGGGGAAAAGGCTGTCATACTGGAATCTCATAGGCAAGGGCTCCCAGATCATCACTGGCCGTGGATCGTCCCAGGGGAATGCCAGCAACACCCTAGGTTGCTTCATGTGACCACATATCAGAGACTTTGAGTTACTGCCTAGGTTCCTTTTCTTTTATGACAGGATCCACAAGTTTTCCCTAGATACAGGCCCTTCAGCTAAACACTACATTTTTCCAGTCTCCCCTGCAGTGAGGAATGGCCACACGACCAAGTTCTGGCCATTGGGGATGTGAGCAGAAGAGAGACGGGCAACTTTCAGGTTATGCTCTTAAAGGGCTAGGGCAGGTTCTCCCCTTTCTCTTCTCCTGTTCCAATTGGCTGGAATGCAGATGAGATGGTAGGAGCTGGAGCAGCCATTTCAGCCCATGAGATGATTATAGGTTGAAGGTCTTGGAGCAACAGGAGAGAAGGAAACTAACCCCTTGTTTATGGAACCACCATATCACCCCTGGGCCACTGCCCCAGACTTTTAAGTGAAACAGCAATAAAATATTATTTTTGTGTAAGCCATTATTAACATGGGGTCACTTTTCCCAAGCAGTCAACCCAAATACTTTAATTAAATACAACTAGTAAAGCTGGGTTCTTAAGAGCACAGGATCAAAGAGAGCTGGATTCAAACCCCAGCTCTGACATTCATTCATTCTTTCTATAAAGTACCTATTATGTGCCTAGTATTCTTTTGGGTATTGGTGATACAGCAGTGAACAAAGCAACCTGCCCACTGGTGCCCCTGGGCAAGTGACCAAGATTTTATTTTCTCATCTGTTAAATGGGGGAACACGGCGACTCTCCTAAAGGTCTGATTATGAACCAGGGTTGGGCACAGAACAAGCTCTCAGCAAGTAGGTGCTATTACTCATCTGCAAGTCTGGCTCCAGAGCCCTCACTCGAAATCACTCACAGGGCCTCCATCTAGATCCTAGGGAGGGCATCTGAACTAGCTGTCCCAGTTTTGGGGTGCTTGATCACACAGCCAGAAAACATCCGAGTCAGGTCTCAGGAATGGACCTGACTGCAGCCATGTCGGAGAGCCCAAGGCCAGAGGAAGATGTGCCCCGCCCAAGGCCCCTGGGCCCCTGCTGGCCCAGGCTGTGCTCTTTGGCCCGTCCAGCCCAGCCCAGCCCTTCCCTCCCCTCTCCTCCCCTCGGGGCTGCCCACCCGACCCGGGCCCACTCACTAGTTTAAGTGAGAATCTTTGTTTCTGGGGACTTGACTCGCTGCCAGTGGTGGAGTCAGACTCAGCTGTGGACGGACAAAATGAGGGAGGTTATCATCTGCAGGGAAGATGAGGGTCACTGTCCTCCAAGTAACGAGCAGCAGTTGTGGTTAACGAGTTCCCACGGGGTCAAGTGCATTCTCAACTTTCAAGACTTGAACCTTCTCATTTTCAAACAGCTTCTTTCTTTCTACATCCTTCTCTCTCTAATACACAGCTGTGCACACTTGTGGGTTCCCCTAGCGAATCCCTGAGCCTGGGGGGTGATCCTGAAGCCCCTGACTCAGCCGCTGTATGCATGTGTCTGCATATACGGGTGTGTGGCTGAACCACACTGACTCCATCAGGGCCATCTTAGGCCCACTCTTCTGCCCGCTCCCCTTTCTTAGCCACTGAGCTTTTGCTTATGAGGAGTGTACCCAAACCAGCTGCATTACTCATTAACTTTAACTCTTTGCTTCCTCTGAAAACTGGAAGGCGGCCTTCTGCTGACACAGATGGTTCATGAGGAGTAATGGTCATGAGATCCCTGGGGGAGGAAGCCCCTGGTTCCTGTTGGCCTAGACGTGCTTCTCCCTCAGTAGTCAGACTCTACCTTTAGCTTCGTCCCCTTTCATTCCCTCTGCACCCCTCTGGCAAAACAGAGTGCACTTGCAAATGCTTCCAGATTGCTGACCACCGAATCCTATCCATATGTAAGTTACTCGCCATGATCTTCATAACTGAACTTTATGTTCCTTGCTTTTTTTTGGCTGCATTGGGTCTCAGTTGCCACACTCTGACTCTCTAGTTGTGGTGTGTGGGCTCGGAAGTTGCAGGCTTAGCTGCCCCGTGGCACGTGGGTTCTTAGTTCCCAGATCAGGGATCGAACCCGCATCCTCGGCATTGGAAGGTGGCTATCTTAACCACTGGACCAATAGGAAAGTCCCTCCACTTTGTTTTTTGTCTTTTTTAAAATCTCAAGATTCCTTCTCAGGTCAGGGGATACTATTCATTATTCCTGTCTTTGACCACTATATAAGCTCCCTCCCCTTGGGGGAGGGCCCCTGCAGCAGCCTTCAGCCCCTCAGGGATCCCCTGAGCTCCAAGTCCCGGGGCGGCCCATATGCAAAGGCTGATGCCAGGGGATAGGAAGGCCCAGCGGTGGTGGCCTAGCACAGAACCACGCTGAAGGACCACTTCTGCTCCAAAGCCCAGAGCTCCAGCTGAGCCCCACCCGCCCCCCACCCCTTTCTCCCGCTGCCTCACCCACTTCCTTCCCTTAGCATCTTTAGGTGTCGATCTCCCCCTGGGGCACTTCCTCTAAACATCCTTCGAGCTCGGCCCTTTCCACTTAATGTCAGACCCTGCAGTCTCCTGTCCTGGCACACATTGTTTGCTTTAAGGCTCCTGACAGCCCAGGGAAGGTCTGTGTGCTCAGTCACGTCAGACTCTTCTGCGACCCCCTGGCAGACTGTGGCTGCCAGGCTCCTCTGTCCATGGGGTTTTTTAGGCAAGGATACTGGAGTGAGTTGCCATTTCCTCCTCCAGGGGATCTTTCTGACCCAGGGATCAAACCAGAGTCTTTCTACTACCATAAAATTACGGTGGTTGTTGTTAGCTATATTAAACATATATATAGGCTGCATTGGGTCTTAGTTTTAGTATGCAGGCTCAGCTGCTCTGCGGCATGTGTGATCTTAGTTCCAGGGATAGAACCCACGTCCCATGCACCGGAACCGGTTTTAACCAGTGGACCACCAGGGAAGTTCTCATTCTTGTTTTTAAAAAAAGAAAGAAAAGGAAAATTTTGTTTTAGCCAAATCTGAGAATTACAAGCGGGGAAGAGCATCTCAGAAAGCTCTGAGAACTGTTCCGTGTTCCCACTTCACGGATGAGACCAGAGAGCTGAAGCTTAGAGAGGCCACGTGACACGGGAGGCTCTGTGCCAGGCAGATCTGGGTTCAAGCCCGGGCCCCCCGTCAACTCTGTGTGACTAGGTGTCACACAGGCTAACCCCCTCTGGGCCTCTCTGCTCCACGTCAGTAAGGCAGGAATACTGCAGCTCATCCCGGAGAGTGGATGCAATGGTTCAGAGGGCAGGAACAACAGTGGTACAAATGAGCAGGAGTCACAGCCAGCTTCACTTTTTTTTTTTCCTGGCTGTGCTGCGTGGCTTGTGAGATCTTAGATCTCTGACCAGGGACCGAACCTGGGCCCTCAGCAGTGAGAATGCAGAGTCCTAACCACTGGACCGCCAGGGAATCCCTCAGTGGCACCTTCTTTTTTTTAACGTTTATTTTTTTATTTGGCTGTGCCAGCTCTCAGCTGCAGCACATGGGATCTAGTTCTCCGACCAGGGATTGAACCCGGGCATCCTGCATTGGGAGTCTTAGCCACTAGACTACCAAGAAAGTCCCAGCTTCACCCTTCATATGAGCCACTCAGTGACCCTCTTCCCAGCCTCAGAGCCTGGCACCTCTCTGGGCACACTGGGAGCACTCAATACATGGCAGCTTTTAAAATATAATCAGCTGAGGGCCCACAGCTGGTAAGGGGCAGAGCGGCCTTGGCTGAGACACAGCTCATTCTGGAGTTTGTGAACTGAACGATCACCCAGGGTCCCAGCCAGCCCTCTGTGTCATCCTTCCTTTTTTCTCTTCTTCCCCACCTTCCTAGCCACCCAGGCTGGTGTCATCTAAGACACTGAGATGAAGGGCAGGGAGGTGGTAAAGTGTCTGAGAAGCCACGCTTGCCCACAAGAAGCTCCGGCTGGAGCAGGGCAGGAACCAGGGCTTACTGAGCTCGGCCTTTAGGAGGGAAACTTAGGAAGGTGCTGGTTCTTGGGGGGAAAGGGGGTCCTCCCCACCTGTGAGGAGGGGGCTGGGGGGAATCTTCGAGGGACAACCAGAAAATGGCCAGGGCACCTTGTAGGCATAATAGCAGGATCTGTCTCACAGAGTCACCTCGAGGTCTGAGGGTAAGCACCACTCAATCAACCACTCGATGAAAGCGTTTATCCCACGTGCCCGACACTCAGAAGCAGGTAGGGCAGCTGGCAATTTAAATACAATTTCCTTGCATTTCTGTGCAGATTATAAAGGGCTTTTCTCCTCCACTCTTCTAACTCTCCCTCCTGCTGACAGCTGGAGAGCCAGCTGGGAAACTCTCATTACAGACAGGAGCCAGCAGAGACCCAGGAAGGGCAGTGGACGTGGCCGAGGCCCCTGGAGAGCCTGGATGTAAACCCCTGGCGCTCCAGATGCTGTGACCTGGGAGACCCCTGGTGCATGCAAACCCCATGGATGTATGGAAGGTCCCCACATGTGCCAAAGGCAGACAAGAGTGTGGCAGGCCGGCAGGTGGCAGCCTCTGACCGCCAAGAGACAGGTGACCTTGAACTTGGAGCAAGAATGCCATGCTGGCATCCATCATAACCACAATAACTGAGAATTCCCTGGTGGTCCAGTGGCTAGGACTCAGTACTTCCACTGTGAGGGCCTGGATTCACTCCCTGGTTGCAGAACTAAGATCTTGCAAGCCTCTCAGCATGACCAAAAACCCCAATCCCCACCCCCCCAAAACAAAAACAAATAAACCAGAATGACAACAGGAAGCATTCACATGCTGTTTGCTGTCTGCGCATTGTTCTACTCATTTAACTCTCCAACGACAACCCTGTGAGGTCAATATTAAAGCTCTCCATTTTGCAGGCGAGCCGGGTTGGGAATCCGCCTTCCAATGCAGGGGACGCGGGTTCGATACCTGGGTGGGGAACTGGGATTCCACATGCCGTGGGGCAACTAAGCCCATGTGCCAGGACTAAGACCCCGATGCAGCCAAGTAAGTGAGTAAGTGAAAGTCGCTCAGTCGTGTCTGACTCTTTGCAACCCCATGGACTGTAGCCCGCCAGGCTCCTTTGTGGAGTTCACCAGGCAAGAATACCGGAGTGGGCAGCCATTCCCTTCTCCAGGGGATCTGCCCAACCCAGGGATTAAACCCACGTCTCCTTCATCGCAGGCAGGTTCTTTACTGACTGAGCCACCAGGGAAGCCCAAGTAAATAAACAAATGTGTGTGTGCGTTTTTTTTTAAAGAGCAGTGATTCCACCTGAGGATTACTAGCTGACGGTCTCTCCATCTTTGGAGGGTACTCTGGGACAGCCTGACTCAGTGGTTCTCAACAGTGGGCGGTTCTGCCCCCTAGTGGGCATCTGGCAATGTCTGGGGACAGTTCCGGTTGTCATGATGGGGACAGGGGGCTGGTGCTCCTGGCAGCTGGTGGGTAAAGGCCGAGGATGCTGCTAAACACCCTATTGTGCACAGGACAGTCCCCACAATGAATGCCAAGGGTGCCAAGGCTGAGAAACCCTGGCCTAATTTATAAGAGGGTAAAGTGAAGTCACTCAGTCATGTCCGACTCTTTGCGACCGCGTGGACTGTAGCCTGCTCAGGCTCCTCTGTCCATTGGGATTCTCCAGGCAAGAATACTGGAGTGGATTGCCATTTCCTTCTCCAGGGGATCTTCCCAACCCAGGGATCGAACCTGGGTCTCCTGCATTGCAGGCAGACGCTTTATCCTCTGAGCCACCAGGGAAGCCTGCATACTTAAAACGAGCTCTAAGGGACCCCGGGGGGAACCCATGGAAAAGAGAGGCAACCATTCCCCCCAGAGCAGCTGAAACTGAGGACCAGGGAGAGGCTCAGGCATGCTGCTGGGAGAAACACACGGGTGCGTTAAGGGGCGGCAAGTGGAGTTTCTAGAACCACACACTTTGCAGGTGTGAGTAAATTAAGGGCCTTGCGCTGTGGGGCTGGCCCAGAGGACCCAGGGGGCCCGGTGCAATCAAGGGCTTTCCGGGTGGCACTAGTGGGTGAAGACCCTGCTGGCCAAGGCAGGAGGTGCGGGTCCACTCCCTGGGTCGGGGAGGTCCCCTGCAGGAGCGCGCGGCAACCCACTCCAGTGTCCTTGCCTGGAGAATCCCATGGACAGAGGAGCCTGGCGGGCTGGAGTCCATGGGGTCTCAGAGTTGGACACGACTGAAGCGACTTAGCACGCGCACACACAGTGTAATCACAAGGGCCCTTAGGAAGAGGGAGGCGGGGGAGATCTGACCACAGAAGAGGAGAGGGCATGTGATGGCAGAAACAGAGGCTGGGGTGATGTTGCGCTTTGAGGATGAAGGGGCCACAAGCCGAGGAACGCAGGCAGCCTCCAGGAGCTGAGCCCGCAAGGAAAGAGATTCCCCCAGGAGCCTCTGGCAGGACCAGCCCTGCCCACATCTTTTTATTTTTTTGGCCACGCTGTGAGGCATGCAGGATCTTAGTTCCCCAACCAGAGACTGAACCTATGCCCCCTACAATGGAAGCATGGAGTCTTAACCCCAGGACCACCAGGGAAGTCCCTCTCCCCATGTTTTAACTTTAGCCCCGTGAGACGGATTTCAGACTTGGGACCTCCACAACCAGAAGAGAATAAACGTGTGCTGTCTTCAGCCATTAAGATTGTGGTGATTTGTGATGGCGGCCACAGGAAGGGACTACAAGGCATGTACCTCCATCCACAGGGGCACAGACCCAGAGGGCAGGACTGAACTTGAATCCTAGCTGCTTCTAGGGAGCAGCTCTCCACACGCACCGCAGTGAGCAGCTGCAGAAATGGATGTAGAAGCCTCTATATTGGTCCTCCCAAATTGTGCCAGGGGGACCAGGGAGGGTGATGGTACAATTCAGTGTTTGACAAAGGAAGAGACAGTGCCATCTCATAGGACCGTTACGGGAGTAAGACGAGTTGATGAGTTAACAGACATAAAGGACTTAGCAGGGGGCACCCAGAGTCGGCCGGGCGTGTCAGCTACTGTAATAAACATCACCGTTCTGGTTGCTGCCGTTGTTTTACTGCCGGTTTTCAGCTACGTCCTCCTGACTGGTGCAGACTGGCTGGAGCCAAGGGCAACCTGTCCCGGGGTAACGCCGCCCTGAAGCACATCCACATGCAGCTCCCCACCCCACGGTGCCCACGCCAGCACCTGGGCCTGGCACCAGGCGGGTATCTGCAGGAGAATGAATGACGCTGGCGGGCTGGGAAGGGGTTTGCTCTTTGCATCAAACAACCCGAGCCACAGAAGGTGAAGACACACGGCCCAGGGCCTGACCTTCCACTGCAGGGTGCTGGTGTGAGGGCATGGGTGGCTTCAGCCTTCAGATGCCTCTTGCCTTGTTTGCCTTTCTCCCTCTCCCCTCCCCGCCCCTGGGGCTCTCCCCATCCTGCTCCCTCCAGCCGAACAGGCCCGCAAGAGTCTACCAATCTTGGTTACTGTTGAGCCAGCACCACTAACAAACACCTGTGGCTGGGCTTGTCCTTCACGGGGTTCATTACTCTCTGACCCCACACAGATCACGCTCTGCACCCGGCGTCCCTCTCCTCCTACACTCTTGGAGCAGTCTGCATTTCAGAAAGAAGGTCATGGGCTGCTAACTTCAGGGACACCGCACCTGGCTGCTGAGCTGCCTGATGTCAGCTGCGGTCATTTTGAAACTTTGCAAAGAAAGAAAACCAGAAAAGCAAGATCTTCACTGGAATATAAAACCTCTCCCTATTCACCAGAGAGGGGAGCACAGTTCTTCAGGTGCTTGCCTGCTGTGACAAAGCTAATTCTTCTATTTCCTTCAAACCCTGTCTCTGTGATTTTTTTTATTCAGCATCGATAGACAGAGCGGGGGTCAAGCTTTTGGCAACACTCCCTCTATCCTCTTCTCATTCCGATTCCCTCCTCTTCCCTCCCGCCCTCCCCCTCTTGTGGTGTAATGGTTACAAAGCCAGAACACCTAGGTTCAAGTCCCAGTTCTGCCTCTTTGAGGCCGTGTGACCTTGGGTGAGTGGCTTTCCCTCTCTGTGCTCCAGCGGTAGGATGAGGTAACATGAGTGTCTCCCCCTAGCATGGCTGGGAGCAATAATAAGTGGCCCCAGAAGAGTGTCCAGCAGGGAGTGCAAGCTCCCGAGTGTCCCTTCATGCTCCCCTCTCTCTCGCCCTTGCCTTCTGTCCCTCCACGACTAACGCTGCCTCTGCCTGACAAGATCCCTTTACAGTTTTCCAAGCTCATTGCCTCTCTCCCTTCTCGTGCTTTGGGGTCAACAGCCCCAGGAGGCGGGCAGGACACTCTCTCTCACTTTTCCAATGGGGACGCTGAGGGACAGCTGCTTGCCCAGGCTTACTGGGTGCACGAGAGCCAAGTCACGGCCCTATCCGGGTCTGTCTCCAACACCCAGGCTCTATGGCAGGACAACCAACCTGAGGCTCAGAACTTCCTGCATGAGTGTCTGCCTGGCACTTCCAAGGCCAAGGTCTCCTCTCTCAGAATCCACATTTCTGGCTCTTCCTGAAAACTTGGAAGCTCTCTGGAGCCAGGGCTAGCCATTAACACCTCTGGGTTTCACTTTCCTCATCAAGAAAATAGGGACGATGACCATACTGACATCGTGAAGTGGTTGTGAGAATTAAACTGATTAACGTGAAGCAAACAGATGTCCATGGGAAAACCTATACACGCACATGTTCGCAGCAGCATTATTCATCACGGCCCAAAGTGGACACAGGTAAAGCCAGCCGACGAAGAGAACCGGACGTGACAGAGACATCCTATTCAGCCGTAAACAGAGGGCAGTTCTGACAAAGGCAGCCGTGCGGGATGGGCCTTGGAAACATCGTGCTGAGGGGAAGAAGCCAGACGTGAAAGGCCACACAGTGTACCGCTTCATTTGCCGGAACTGTCCGGAACAGGCCAAGTCCATAGGGATGTAAAGTAGGTTAGTCGCTGCCAGGAGATGAGAGTGACTGTTAGAGGTACAGGGTTTCCTTTTGGGGTGACAGAAATATTCTGGAACTAGATGGTGGTGATGGTTGCACACCATCGTGAATCTGCTGAAACCCACTAAATTGTAGACTTTAAAGTGGTGAATTTTACGTTATGTGAATTTTATCTCAATTTTTAAAAAGGCAACAAAAAATCTCACAAAACCACATAAAGTGCTTACTTAGACAGGGTCTGGGTCTGGAGTATGAACGCAGTAAATGTCAGGTTGATTAAGACTAATATTTCCAGCACAGTTATTTTTTTCTTCACTGAAACAAGGTGTCTGACTGCATTTTTTTGCTGCCACTGCTGCTGCTGCTAAGTCACTTGAGTTGTGTCCGACTCTGTGCGACCCCACAGATGGCAGCCCACCAGGCTCCCGTCCCTGGGATTCTCCAGGCAAAAACACTGGAGTGGGTTGCCATTTCCTTCTCCAATGGACTGCAGCGCACCAGGCTCCTCCGTCCATGGGGGTTTGTTTACCTACTGACAGTTTTTAAGCTTGGCCCTGCTTCTTCCCCTCCTGCTGATAAGAAAGCCTGGAGCTCCCTCTTTTGCTAATGGTTGAGATTCAAACCACACGAAGCTCTGGCTCATGTACAAACTCTTCACCCCCGCCTTACCTCTTTTAACCACAATAAAAACCTGCGCTGGGTGCTTTTCCTTGTTCTTGTAGAGCTGTTCCCTGCCCCTCACCTCATTTCTCATAATGCAAGCACCAACGTTCGGGGGCAGGGTCCATCCTATCTCTGGTGGCAGAGATGGGCTTCTCAGGTGGCACTAGTGGTAAAGAATCCGCCTGCCAGTGCAGGAGACATAAGAGACGCAGGTTCAATCCCTGGGTCAGGAAGACTCCCTGGAGGAGGGCATGGCAACCCACTCCAATATTTTTGCCTGGAGAATCCCATGGACAGAGGAGGTTGGTGGGCTACATTCCATAGGGTCGCAAAGAGTCAGACACAACTGAAGCGACTTAGCATGCATGCATCCATCCTATCTCTGCAGGGCAGATAGAACAGTCATCAGTGCCCTTATCTCCCAGCCACACTGGGCTTGCACCCCCGTGTGAGGTCAGTAGCGGCCTCTACACAGGGCACAAGCTCTCTGGTTGGCCACAGTTCCCACCACTCCCAGTCGCCTGACTCCCAGCCTCCTGCTCGCACTTACTCTACCTGCCCGGTAGCTGCAGGCGCCTATGCTGTAGGCAACTATGGCTGCGGTCCCAAATCTACGAGAAAGCTGCCTTGAGGCAGGTCTGCTGCTGGGATACACTTTCATTTCTGTTCTCAGAAAGAGGTTCTCTCCCCTCTGCCTGGGCTCCAAGACGGCCCACCCAGCCCAGCACCTGCCCGCCTGTGCGCAGAGTGTACCTTCATAGAGAATGCCTTGGTCACCCCGGGTCTGCAGGCATCTCAGCTTCCAGTGCCGCCCACTCTTGTCTGTCAGCACCGTCCCCACTGGCAAAGCCTCCAGCGAGGTGGTCACCCGGCTTCGCTTCAGGGTCTGAGGGCTTTGTCTGGTCGTCTGAGGGCTGCTACGGGGAGTTGGGGATCTGCTCAGGTGCCCTGCAGGAGGATGGTCAGAATAAAGGAAAGGCAGCCACGGGGATGGTAGGGAGCTGTGAGGAGAGAGGGGAGAGGTCAGCTCCGGCCATGGAGAGATGGACTGCAAGGGCAGCCCGTAGGCAGGGTGGCGGGGGAGGATGCTGGGAGGAGGGTCCAGCAAGCGGGAGGCAGGCCTGAGCAGAGGCATGGTGCCCCACTGGCAGATGACCCTCCTCTCCCCCCCCACTGAGAGGCAGGCCAGGTTGAGTAAAACTCTCACCTTTGGGTTTCCCACTGGTACTCAAGGTGTCTTCAGATCCAGAACTCTTGCCTTCTGAGGGGAGGGATAAGGAGGGGGAGGCAGCAGAGCTGGACCATTTCACTTTCTTGGAAGATGTTTCAGAACTGGTGTTCGTCTTCCTCCTTGAGCCTAGAGAGGCACACCGAATGCAGACTGCAGTTACAAAGGCCCTTTCCAGGAACCATCAGACCAGAAACCCTGAGATCATATTCAACCACTCTCTTCCCTTTGACCCTCACAGCCAAGTTCTACTTCTTTCAGCTGAATAACCTAAGCACACTCTTCCTTTCAGTTATTCTCTTCTTCATGGGTCTGAACCCCTTTCATACCCTCGAGCACTGTGTGGTCTCCTTTATATAATCTCTTCAGATCTATCTTCCAACTCACTGTTCTCCCTTAAGCTGTGTCTAGGCCACAGCTTAGAGCATACTACGAGTTTCTGATTGCCATGATGTTATTCATTTGGTTGTGCTGGGTCTTAGTTGCAAGATGTGGGATCTAGTTCCCTGAGCAGGGATCGAACCTAGGCTCCCTGCGTTGGGAACACAGAGTCTTAGCTACTGGACCACCAGGAAGTCCCAATATTTATTTTTATTATCACAGATTTTATTTGGTTCTTTAAAATTCTGCCTAATCAATTCTAACTAGTTTTTGTTCCTTCATTATCAGTAAGATTTCTCTGCACCCAAATCTGTGCCAGGCATGGTCCCGGGTGCTATGCAAACAATAGGTTACAATCAACAGAGCTTACAAACCAGGATAAAACTCCTATCCTCACAGAGCTCAAAACTGAACAGTAATATAAATGAGTAAAAGAATATATTTAGGGCTTCCCTGGTGGCCCAGTCAGTAAAGAATCTGCCTGTGATGCAGGAGACTGTCTCAAGTGCAGGAGACGCAGGTTCGGTCCCTGGGTTGGGAATAGCCTCTGGAGAAAGAAATGGAGCAGCAGGAAAGTCCCCTGACTTTGTTTTAGTAGGATCCTTTGGACTGCCACTTGAAGAGAACCACAGGTGATGGAGAAGCAGGGACAGCAGGGGTAAGAAAGCTTCTACGACAATACTGGTGTGGGTGAGATGGACCAGGGTGGTGGGAGGAAGTGGTCCGATTCGGCAGCAATTTTTAAAGGGAGAGCTGACGAGACCAGCTGGAGGGCTGCAGTTGTGGGGTGGGAGAGCAAGAGAACTTGAGGATGACTCTAAGGTCTGAGAAACTGGACAAACTGAGTTGCTGTTACCTTGATGGGGAAGGCTCTGGAAGGGGCAGACGGGGCAGCAGGCCTATAAAAAGGTTGGTTCTGGGCACGTGGAGACATGTGTGGGATACCCGATAGATGTCAAGCAGGCAGTCTGACTTATATGGATATAGATTTCAGGGGAGGAGTCCAAGCCAAAGACAGAAATGAGTCAATGTCAAGTTTAGAGCTGTGAGTCTGCTAAAGATACCTGAGTAGAGAGAGACTGCGTAGAGAGAGAGAGCCTGAGCTCTGGGCTTTAGTATCCACGCAGGGACAGGCAGGCTGCAAAGGTATCTGTGGTCTCTTCCTAGATGCACGCACATACACACATCACCCCTCCTCCAGGGAAAAGCACAAAGGCCCGGTTCTTACCTTGGGAGGATGATGTAAACGGTTTGACAAAGGACTGGGACCCCGCATGTTTCTCTGTAGGCAAAGGTTTTCCACAGTAGGGGCAGAACTTGAACGTTGCTTCAATACCTCTGCCACAGTCTGGACAGATCATGCTGGAAAACAGAATGGCGGGGGGGACAGGAAGCTGAAAAACTTAATCTATTGCTGTCGAGTAGTCACCTGAGTTCCTCATGGTGACAAGAATGCAGAAGGAAGAAAAGTTATCATACCTGGAATACCCTCTCAGAAAGCAGCCTTTTTTCCTTTCTGGCCGCACCCTGTGGCATGCTGGATCTTAGTTCCCTGACTGGGGCTCCCTGCAGTGGAAGCACAGCGTTGTAACAACTGGACCACCGGGGCATTCCCACAAAATGGCCACTTCTAAAATGAGTTCCTGCCCCGTGTCCAGTCTCTCCCTAAGGGCCCAGGGCAGGTACAAAGCAGAACAAACGCAGAGTGAAACTACAGAGCTCACAAAAGGTACAGGAATGCCTTAAGGTCAATAAAAGTTGGGCAGGAGAACTGCTTCAATCATGGAAGCATTGAGGGTCTTCAACTGTAATTGTGATGCTCATCTCTTGAACCACGTAATGGGGATGAGAGAGACGGTTAGTGCTCACCAGATAGCCACATACTCCCCCTGCAATTCCCGGGGTTCCTTACAGTGAGATTGGGGCCACATGACTAGTTCTGGCCAATGGGGTGTGAGCAGAAGTCATTTTCTGGCCAAGGTAGTTAGGGGCCCCAGTAGCTCCTCTGCCAGCCGTCCTCTGCAGGGATGGCCCTCAGGAGGCAGGGGCACGAGATGAAGGCAGCTGCCTGGTCCACACTGCAAGCCCGTGACTGGCAAACAAACTCTCCTTATGCAAACCACCAGGATTTCAGGGTTTATTCATTACTGCAGCACAGCCCACCACATCCTGACTCTTAGTCAGATGATGGATGTTCATTATGATACCCTCTAAGCCTTGTGTATTTCTGGAGTATTTCCTAATACTTTAAACAAAAATCAAAGCCAAAATCACACACAGAGCTTGTGACAAATGAGGACGCAGCAGGCATATTCACTAGCGTGGGCAGCCACAGCTCACTCCCACAGACTAGACGGTTTAGACGACAGCAATGTATTTTCTCACAGCTTTGGAGGCCAGAAGCCTGACATCAAGGTGTCAGCGTTTGCTTTCTTTGGAGGCCTCTCTCCTTGGCGTGCTGATGGCCACCTTCTCACTTTGTCCTCACGTCCTTGTCCCTCTGTCTGCGTTCTAATCTCCTCCTCTTATAAGGATACCAATCATATTGCATTAGGGCCTATCTTAGTCTGTTTAAATGGCTATAATCAATATTAGAATGATATAATAGTAGTAATAAATATAATAAATATTGCAGACATGGGACTTCCCTGGTGGTCCAGTGGTTAAGAACCTGCCTTGCAATGAAGGAGACGTGGGTTTGATCCCTGGTTGGGGAACTAAGATCCCACAGGCCATGGAGCAACTAAGCTTGAGCACTGCAACTAGTGAGCCTGTGAGTCACAACTAGAGAATCTGCACGCCTCAGCTAAGACCCAACACTGCCAACAAAACTAAACAAAACAAAAAAGCCCGCAGCCTGGGTGGCTTACAGACAATAGAAACTTACTTCTCACAGTTCTAGAGACTGGGAAGCCCAACATCAGGGCACCACTGTGGCTGGGTCCTGATAAAGGCCCTCTCCTGGGCTAGACTGACAACTTCACCCTGTGTCCATATACGGTGGAAGGGGCTGGGCAGCTCTCTGGGTCTCTTATAAGGGCATTAATTCCATTTATGAGAGCTCCACCTTCACCAGGACTTCCCTGGTGGCTCAGACGGTAAAGCGTCTGCCTACAATGCGGGAGACCCAGGTTCGATCCCTGGGGTGCGAAGATCCTCTGGAGAAGAAAATGGCAACCCACTCCAGTACTCTTGCCTGGAAAATCCCATGGACAGAGGAGCGTGGTAGGCTACAGTCCATGGGGTCCCAAAGAGTCGGACATGACTGAGCGACTTCACTTTCACTTTCTACCTTCATGACCTAACTACCTCCCAAAGGCCCCACTTCCTAAAACCATCACATTGGGCATTTCAACATATGAACTCTGGGAGAGCACAAACATTTAGCCCATAGCAGGCCCACCCTAAAGACCTCATTTTAATTACCACTTTAAAGGCCCTATTTACAAATATGGACACATTCTGAAATACTCAGGTTGAGGGTTTCCATGAACAAATTTTCGTGGGACACAACTCAGGTCATGAGAGCAGGATGAAACTAGTTCATAACAGAAGTAGAGAAACTCAACAGGGATAACAGTACAACAGGCATTTTCAACGAATATATTTTAAACAGCAAAAGGAAAAAAAGCAAAATTATTTCATTTGTTCTTAGTGTACAGTCCTGGTTATTAGCTGGGATATCAAAATCAAAGTCAAAATAAACTTTTGCTCATGACTTCATTTAACCTTGCAAGACAAAGGTTTTTTTTTCATTACTTTTATTTATCTTTGACAAACAACAACTGTCTATATTTAAAGTGTAAAACTTGTGTGTATAAGTATATGCCTGTGTGTGCTCAGTTGTGTCCAACTCTTTGTGAGTCCATAGACTGCAGCCCGCCAGGCTCCTCTCCCCATGGGATTTCCCAGGCAAGAATACTGAAGTGGGTTGCCATCTCCTCCTCCAGGGGATCTTCCCCATCCAGGGATTGAACCCACCCACCCCAGGGACTGAACCTGTGTCTCTTGGGTCTCCTGCACTGACAGGCAAATTTTGACCCGCTGAGCTATCAGAGAAGCCTATATATATATATGTATGTATATGTATATATGACACGAAGAAGGCAATGGCAACCTACTCCAGTACTCTTGCCTGGAAAATCCCATGGACGGAGGAGCCTAGTGGGCTGCAGTCCATGGGGTCTCAAAGAGTCGGACACGATTGAGTGACTTCACTTTCTCTTCTCACTTTCATGCATTGGAGAAGGAACTGGCAACCCACTCCAGTGTTCTTGCCTGGAGAATCCCAAGGATGGGGGAGCCTGGTGGGCTGCCGTCCATGGGGTCGCACAGTTGGACACGACTGAAGTGACTCAGCAGCAGCAGCAGCAGCATATATGACAAACTGAGATTAAAACAGTGATCATAGTTCAGGCATAAAAAACCAAAACTGGGTGGTCACTGAGGATCTGTGAGAACTTGAACTTTCTGTGACTGCTGCCTAACCCAAGGACACAAACAGTGTTTTGAAACATCTGCTACCTGGCATCTTGTGTGTCAGGGTTGTTCCCCTGTAACCAAACACCCATTTTGGATCCCAACTAATTCTTGCTTAACAAGCACCCTTACTTCTTGCCAGCTCCAATTGTAATTCTTGATAAACAACTCACGTAACTAATTGTGGCCTTACAGTTTTTGCCTTTAGAAGCCTCCTCCACTTGTAGTCCAACAGAACACAATTCAAGTTGCTTCTTTTTATTATTTTATCAAAACACAAATATATGTATACCTTTTAAAAATAAAAGTGTTTATTGAATTTTTCACAACATTGTTTCTGTTTTACATTTTGTGTGTTTTGGCAGCCAGGCACATGGGATCTTAGTTCCCCAATAAGGAACTGAACCTGCACCCCCTGCACTGGAAGGTGAACTCTTAACCACTTGACCACCAGGGAAGTCCTGATGCATTTATTAGGACGTTCTCAAGTGCTTCTTGAATGTGGGTCTCCTGGGCTGCAGTCCTAACAAACCTCAAATAAATGCCTATTTTAATCAGGTCCCCATTTCTGAAATTTTGGTTAACAGTATACATTATGAAACAATTACCCTAATAAAACGAATTCACATATCCACCACCTCTCATAATTCCAACTTGTGTGTATGTGTGTGTGTGGTGAGGAAACTTGCGATCTACTCTCTTGGCAAATTTCAAGTATACACCCACATTATTACTTACCATAGTTTCCATGTTATACATTAGGTCTCCAGAACTTAATCATCTTACAATAGGAAGTCTGCACTCTCTGATCAGTATCCCTTTTCCCCCACAGCTTCTGGTAAGCACTGTTCCACTCTGTTATCATGAGTTTGCACTTCTTTTTAAATTCCACATATATGTGGGATCATGTGCCTGGCTCAATCCAATTAAAACATTTTCCTTTATTCACTTTAAAGGCTGGTCTCTGTTGCAATTGCAAAGAGGGGAGTCCTTACAGTCCCAGGCTTTAGGCCCAGGCTGCCTGGATTTGAATTCCAGATGTGCTCTTTGCTGGACATGTTACTTACCCTCTCTGTGCCTCAGTCTTCTCAATGGTGAAATGGGGCTTTTAACAGTTCCTATTTGACAGAGTGGCTTCCTGGGTGGCTCAGTGGTAAAGAATTTGCCTGCCAATGCAGGAGATGCATGAGATGTGGGTTTGTTCCCAGAGTCGGGAGTATCCCTGGAGGAAATGGTAACCCGCTCCAGCATTCTGGCCTGGAAAATTCCATGGACAGAGGAGCGTGGCAGGTTGAAATCCATGGGATTGCAAAGAGTTAGACACAACTGAGCCTGCTCACATTTGAAAATGGTTGGAGGCATAAGTGGAATACATTTTTATCAACTGCAAAGAACAGGAAAGTCCTTTATGTTACTGGTTATCATCTTCCATTTGTTTATATTTCTATTCCTCCCTTTTTTTTTTTTTTCTATATCTTAAGCTCTGAGCCTCTCAGATCTCTCTAGTTCCTCTTGGGGCAGACTCATGAAACTCCAGTGTCTGCCCTTGAAACCACTGCCATGCCCATGATAACTTTCCTCCTGGGAATGAAGTCTGAGAGAAGCAACACACAAGAGATGGAGCAGGAACAGGCTGCTGGTGGGGAATAGGCTTTCAGAGGCATGCGCCCGAGGGGATGGTACCTTTACGGGGTCACGATCTGGCCCTCAGATTCACTGGGCTGGAAACTCCATCTTAATTGTGTCCTGTAAATGAATAAACGTGGAGAGGCTGACTCAGGCTTGCTGTACATGGGAGTAAAAAATAATGACTGATGTTTATTGAAAATTGGCTATGCAACCAACACATGCTATGTTCATTCATTTATTCAATGATTATTCACTGAACTCCTACAGCAGCAAAGGAAATCAACAGCTCCTGACCTGACAAAGCTCATTCTAGTGGGGGAATACAAGCTTAATAAACAAATAAGAAAGTAACTTTAAAAAGTCACACGAGGAAAGAGCTATAGTAAACTCTCAATAAATATGTGTAGAAGAAAAGAATCCGAGGGCTGGAAGTCACCATTTTAATGTCATCTGGCTAGCTCAGGACTCAAAACCAAGGCTCCAACACTCAAGTCAGTCTTTATCATTCATTAATACATTTTCTTTATTGACTTGTTCAATATTTACTGAACATATGGAGTGTGTTAAGTATTGTATTCCTCCTGGCAGGTCCTGAAATGCAGCACAGCAAAACAGCTAATGGCTAGACTCCACCTTAGGGCAGGAGGAATAACAGTGAAATGATTTGCCTCGGCCCCGCCCTCCGGAGGGACCACAGATGACGTAGTACCAAGGCGGGGCTTCCGTCACACTCTCCATTAGCTTTGCCCGTCTCCGTTGTATCCACGCCCACCACCAAGACCGGACAGCTGCAGCTGACAGGTTATCTCGGAGGCCAGAAGATTCTCTCATCCCGACCCGCGATCCCCGCTCCCGAGGGCTCAGTCTCCCACAAAGGGTCGCGCTGACGTCACAGGCACCACGACCGAACTGTGGCTACGCCCCTACTCCGCCTCGTCTTCCCCTCACCTCTGGATTTGGCGAGCTGAGTGGGCAGACATATATTTGCAGCCAGACTCTCTTGACCCTCCAGGGGAACTGGGACTCACCTTCTCAGTTGCCCTGCGGAAACTTCCGCTAGGGCGGGAGGCGCTGCGCGCGCATCCTCTCGCCAGGAGGACTGCGCCCGCGCAGCCTATGCCGACTTCCCGACTGCCTGTGGGCCGTGCCTGCCTGGGAACTCCATTTCCCAGGCACCTTTGCGGCAGGCCAGTCCGGTGACTCAAGGCTGGGGGATGGATTATTCCCTCATCGCCCAACCCTATTCCACCTTAAGTAGAACGCTTTCTGTTTCTACTGCGCATGTGCCAACATAGGGCCAATCGTAAGGAGGGATGAACTCCTATGCATTTTCCCGCCAATCAGAGGTCACAGTCTGATTTCTCCCGCCTCAACTCCGCCCCTTACCACCGCGCGTCTTCTCAGGAATTGTTTCCTCCTCATGTGTTTCCATGGCGACACTCTATCTGTCTCCTTCAGAAATGGAAAACCCTCTCAGTCTTCTCGAAAAGGCAGAAGAGTGATTTGGTTGCCCATCAAAAACTTGTCTACAATACCCAAATGCCATCTGGGGCCGATTGTTTTTCTAGTCTATTTCCCAGCGTGCTCAGCGGGCCCGCTAAAGACAAGGAAGCTGGTGGAGATGGGAAGACAAGAGAAGGCCTCCGCACAGCCCTCTGGGAAACAGTCCTGGCTCTGGCCCGGAGGCTCCTGGGTGAAGTAGTCGTGAAGATATTCGCCCGGCACCGGAAGTGTATACGAGTAGGCGCTTGTGAGAGCAGTCGCGTGTCCGCCTCTCGCCTGGCTGTCGTCGTGTCTGTTAATCCGGTGGACTGCAGTCTCGAGGTGAGGATATACCGGGGCTGGGCTCACTGAGAACTCTGGAGCCTTGTGGGCAAGGTCCTTCCCGAGGGGTGACGGAATGCTTTTGGGGCGATTTCGGCTCTGGGCGCGTCGCCTTGGGCTGTGGTTATCTAGGTGGAGCCTCGAACGCTGGTTCGGAGTAAAGGATCAGGATCTTGCTAACGTGCTTCCCTGGTAGCACAGTTGGTAAAGAATACGCTTACAATGCAGGAGACCCAGGTTCGATCCCTGAGTGGGGAAGATTGCTTGGAGAAGGTAATGGCAACCCGCTCCAGTATTCTTGCCTGGAAAATCACATGGACAGAGAAGCCTAGCAGGCTTCAGTCCTTGGGGTCGCCAAGAGTGGGACGCGACTAAACCACCACCACATCTTGCTAAAGTGCTTTCTTTCCAACGCTAACTGGCCGCCCTGAGAGGAACGATTCTATTTCATTTTATTCGGATGATGAAACTGAGACAGGAGGAGGAGGTGAGTTGCCTGAAGTCGTTGGCAGAGCTGGGCAGGATCTTGGGGGAATGAATGAATGGGAGTTCGTTAGGAATTAAAGATATTTACCGTTCATTTGAGCGCTGTCTGTGTGCCAGGTGCTGTTCTCACATTTTGTCTTGTAATCTCCGCAGCAGCTACCCCGTCATCAGAATTTTCTAGATTTTAGAAAGTTAATAGTGTGCGTATTTCATAATTGGGGCTTCCCAGGCGGCTCAAGGCTTCCCAGTGAGTGGTTCAGCGGTAAAGAATCCGCCTGAAGAAAGAATCCGCCTGCCAATTCAGGAGATGTAGGAGACGCGAGTTCTATCCCTGGGTAGGGAAGATCCCCTGGAGGAGGGCATGGCAACCCACTGCGGTATTCTTGCTTGGGGAATCTCATGGACAAAGGAGCCTGGCAGGCTACAGTCCCTAGGGTTGCAGAGTCAGAGTCGACTGAGCACGGGGGCACGCAGGTGGATCGGTGGTGAAGAACCCACCTGCCGATGCAGGAGATGGGAGTTTAATCCCTGGGTGAGGAAGGAGGAAGAAATGACAACCCGCTCCAGTGTTCTTTCCTGGGAAACCCCATGGACAGAGAAGCCTGGTGGGCTACAGTCCATCGAGTCGCAAACCAAACAACAGTATTTCATAATTAGGCCACACCCCCAGTGATATCTGGGGCAATTCTTGGAAACTGAATATTTCTGCTGGAAAAGGCGTTAATCACACTGAAGGAAAATAAAGACTATGCATAGCCTGTGGCTATTTGGGTTCAGTTTAACTACCAATTTATGAATGAAGTTCTGGTTCTAAGCCTTTTGTTTTTATTGTAGATAATAGATTGTGGGTTGGCTTTTTTCTGCTTCATTTTGTACATGTAGAAAGTGACACACAAAAAGGGTGAATGATGTGGCCGTGGTCCCACACCAGGAAGAGGCAGGACTCTCTGGCTCCAGACCCAAGACTTTTCAGTCTGATAATGATTTGCCTTAAGTTACTATGACAGAGTGGGTGACCTTGAGCTTCACCTCAGGGCTTCAGTTTCTTCCCTCCCAGGTCTAAGTTTATGAGATGTGGACAGAATGGGATTTGGAAACTGTCCATAGAGTTATCAAATTCAGATATCTGAGGGCCAGGCAGATAAGGAAATGAAGAGAAAAGTCTGGATGAGGACTGTCCGGCCTCTCAGAGGGATCATCCCATCTAAGGGGTGGAGAGCTCTAAATGGCTTCCAACAAACTATCTCTGTGGGAATGCAGACCCCATATGGCCAAATCCTAGGATTTTTCAGAAACTGGAAATTGAATTTTTAGGTGAAATCTCCCAGCTTTTGAGTTTGGGATTACATAGAAGAATTTTCTGTCAAAGCATTCTGTGCCAGGGCTTTCCTTGTGTCTCACTGGTAAAGAATTTGCCTGCTAATGTAGGCGACCCGGGTTCGATCCCTGGTCTGGGAAGAGCTCACATGCCATGAAGTGGCTGAGTCTGTGTGCCACAACGACTACTGAGCCTGCCCTCTAGAGTCTGAGCCAAAACTGCTGAGGCCTGCATGCCCTAGAGCCTGTTCTCCGTAACAAGGGAAGCCAGCGCAGTGAGAAGCCCGCACACCACAGCACAGAGTAGACCCTGCTTGCCATAACTAGAAAAAAGCCTGCACAGCGATGAAGACCCAGTGCAACCAAAAATAAAAATTTTTAAAGAAAAACAAACCAAACATTCTATGCCAACTCAGGCCAGATAAAACATCTGTGGATCAGACATAGAACAGACCTGTGATTGCCAGTTGGGAGGGGGGCTGAGGGAGGGATGGATTGGGAGTTTGGGATTAGCAGATGCAAACTACTATATATAAGATGGATAAGAAGATCCTACTGTATAGCACAGGGAACTATACTCAGTATCTTATAATAATGGAAAAACATGAAAAAGAGTATACGTATATACATGTAACTGAATCACTGCTGTATACCAGAAGCTAACACAACATTGTAAATTAATTATACTTAAAAATTTTTTTTAAATCTGTGGATTGACTTACACTCACAAGTCAAGTCTTAACCTGTTTGTGAGGAAAATCCTTGTTGCGTAAAACATTAGCTCTTATTATAGGCCTGAGGTGTCTGTGGTGGCTCAGCAGTAAAGAATCTGCCTGAGATGCAGGAGACCCAGGTTTGATCCCTGGGTCGGGAAGATCCGCTGGAGAAGGGCACGGCAACCCACTCCAGTATTCTTGCCGGGAGAATGCCCATGGACAGAGGAGCCTGGCAGGTGACAGTCCATGGGGTCAAAAAGAGTTGGACATGACTGAGCGACTTGCACTTCACGTCACTTCTTAGGCCTATCACATTCCATTATCTGTAGTCACAAAATCTAGAAAGCTCTGAAAACCAAATATTTTTTCCATGAATTTGATGCCTGAACCTGACTAGAAATGCTGTGATTTATTACTTTTAATTATCCTGGCTAGAGTGGATATTTTTACCTCCGCTCTGGGAATATTGAAGTATTCAGTTATGAAATGCTCCCCTTATTCCTCTCCCCTCCCCCTGGTACTGGGATTTTAATGAACTACACCATATTTGGTAGATTACCTTTTTATAATCTGAAAATTGCTGAATTTTAAGCATACTTGGCCCAGAAGCTTAAGAATTATGGACCCATGGTGTTGCTTCATGGCATGGAATGCTTTCAACACCCGTAGACATATGCCACTTAGGAAGCACAGAGAGGCCACGCCAGTGTACCGTGTTTTGCCTATTATGAGTTGAGAGTGACCCAGTGGGCAGTGACCATATTTTTTTTTAAGTGAAGTAAATAGAATGGTAAACATCCTAGTCCACCCTACTTTGTAAGATGAAGTATTGTTTCACGAAGCTTTTGTTCAGTTATGTATGCAAATGAGAAGTTATAGTCTATATTATCTGTGTTACTGTGGGTCATGGTTAAAAACAAAAGTTGAAGAAATCATGCTGTTGTAGAAATAACAACAGTCTTGGAGGCTTGCCTGAACTCTAGTCTTAGAGATGATATAAGTCCCTACTGTGTGCCAGGCACTGTGCCCACAGTGGTGAGCAAAACAGAAGGTTCCAGCAAGGTGAGAGATCTGAATGTCTACATTCTCCCACGTGGGTATTTATGGACTGTACTTAACCCTGACAAGTGCTAAGGAGGGCTGTGTAGGCTCTGAAGCACTGGGGCTGGGTGCTTTTAGTAAATAGAATTGTTGTGATTCCTGCAGGGAGACGCACGTCCTCACTCCTCCTGCTTCTGGACGTTTTGGGAGCTCCTCCAGCATGGCCACAGAGTCAGCCCTAGGAGGAAGGCACACTTTCTCCCAGTTTCCTAGTCCTTTCTGCTGCCCTGCCAGCCAGGATTGTGGAGGGGAAGGAGGGGGAACTTAAATGAGGAACTGGCTGTTGGGTCTCCATTAGCTACGACAGGTGAGTCAAGTGTCCCTCTCATCCCAACCTGTCATCCCCAGAAGCTGCACATCTGGCTTGCCGTGTTCCAGCTCTCTATCTTATGCCCCCCTCACCCACCCCCAATTAGTCTCAAAGGAGAGCTCTCACACTGTCACTGTCCTGCCCAGTATCCTTCCAGGAATCCTTATTGCCCAGTACCCTTCCAGAAATCCTTATTGCCCCCTGGATAAAATCTAGGTTTCTCAGCCCATCCCTACATGGCTTGAGTCCTGCCCTCCTCTTTCCTCTTCTTCTGTTTCCCTCACACAAGCTGTACTACTCCCTTCTTGGCCTTGTGTGAAAATGTTACTCCATACTTTCCAGCTTCCTGCCTTTGATCAGGCTCCTGCCTCTGCTAGAATATACTGCAGCCACTATCTCCAGCTGGTGAATCTTCCACAGCCTTCAAGACTCAGTTTATTCTCCCCACCTTTCCTGGGCAGCATTAGCTCCTCCCTGTTCTGGTCTCCCAGGTCACCCCTGCCTCCTCCACTGTAACACAGATCCACCAGCTTGGGGTGTCTCTGCCCGTATCGTCAGTCCCATCAGACTCTGCACTCCACAGGGACAGGTACTAATTGGGACTCATCTCTGGATCCCTAGGAACATTACTGGTCTGGCATACAGAAACCCTTGAGGTGTTTGTTGAATGAATGAATGAAAATGGAAATGAAACAGAAACAGACTCACAGACATAGAGAACCAACTTGTGGTTGCAGAGAGGGGAGGGAGTTGGGGAGGGATGGACTGGGAGTTTGGGATGAGCAGAGGCAAGCTGTAGAATGGGTAAACAAGGTCCTACTGTATAACTTGGGGAACTATTCAATATCTTGTGATAAACTGTAATGGAAAAGAATATGAAAAAGAATGTATATACAACTGAATCACTTTTCTGTACAGCAGAAAATAACACATTGTAAATGAACTATGCTTGAATTTTTAAAATAAAATTTTTTTAAACTTAAAATCTTGAACACTGAAAAAAGCAAAAGTCAAGGTAGGTGGATGTTAGGCTGAGGCAGACCTGCCTCTGTGACCTTGAGGGGATAGCACATCTCCTTTTCTAGACTCCTTGTCCTTGCCTAGAAAATATGGGGTCTCACATCTGAAGCTTCTCACAAGGTGATTTTTGCCAGAGGCCTGGCATGTGGCGGATGAGGGTGCTGAGGTGAGCCATTGGCCCCTCCGTGACCCCAGTCCCGCTGCATTCCAGGAAATTGCCACCCTCAACGACATAGCCATGGACTTCACCTTGGAGAACTGGGAACAGCTGGGGCAGGGAGACCTGTTCTGGGACACGGCGCTGGACAACTACCAGAGCCTCTTCCTGCTGAGTGAGTGCCACCCCTGCCCTGGGAGTCATCGCCCTGCTCAGGGATCACCCATGGCTCTCTGTCACCTATGGGGTGATCTCCTGGCTCCTGAGCGCCTCAGATCACTGTGCTTAGTTGCCTGATTCTGCAACATCAGTAGTGCCTGGTGACCTTTTTGATTGTCACCACTTCGGAGGAGTGGAGGGTGTACTCCTAGAATCCAGTGGGTGGAGCCCAGGGTGCTGCCACACACTCCAGCATTTCAGGGATTATCCAACCCCAAATGTCAGTACTGCCTGGGAAGAGAAACCTGTGCGTGCCCTCTAGCTCCATCAGCACTTTCCTTTTCCTCAAAGTAGATGAATTCCTCCAGCTGACACTTCAGGGGCTTTGCTGCTTTAAGAAAAACTGCAACCCCTTGACCACTCCCTACCTCTCCCCTGCCTGGCTTGCTCACTGCTCATTTTATGAGTGGGAGCCTCCTGCGGGCAGGAACTCGTGCTGCTCCCTGGTGGAGCCCCTGTGTCTGCAACAGACAGTACTGGCTTTGGGGGCTCAATGAATAGAAGAGGGAGCAGCAGGAGTCAGTGTGTTAGGAACTAGGTCTTGTGCCAGGCCAGCACTTAGAATCCTCTCCTCCAGTCCTCCAGACACTCACCTGTGTGTATTTATTAGATGTGTATTCCTTTCCTGTAGCTGCTTTTACCGATGCCACAAGTGTGGCTGAAAACAACATACCCTGACTCTGACTGTTCTGGAGATGGGTCTGACTGGGCTAAAATCTGGGCATGGGCATAGTTGGTGCCTTCTGAGGGCCGTTGGGGAGAATCTCTTTCCTTGTCCTCTTTCAGCTAAAAGCCAAATGAAACCTACTGGTTGTGCTCATGGCTTCTCATCTTTGAAGTCAGCAATGGCTGTCTCCCTGCTGTAGCATGCATCCCCTGGGATTACAACTCTGTTCCCGCCCTTGAGGAAGTTTGCAGAGGGTAGGAAGCAGGACTGGTCTTTGAGACCCCCAACACACTCTCATCAGGGGGCCTATCTTATGGAGGCCTCTGGTATGTCCAGTCTATGGGAGAATGAGTGAATCATGGATGACTGAGGAGGTACATGACTCTCCCTGGCAACTCTCTTTTATCTCTCAAGAGCTGTTACAGATGCTTTGTGTCCCCAGCCCTGGTGGTCACATCTCTGATCACCCTGGATTGTGACTGGGTCCCTCTCCTCCACTGGGCCAGGAGCCATGCAGAGTTGGATCAGGTGCTGAATAATCATCAGGACAGCCAGGAAGTTCCTGCTCAGCAGCCCGATGGCCCCCCATGGTGATGTCATCTGGTTGGTGACAATGCCTTTCTCTCCCTACAGACCCCCCCAGACCCAACTTGACCTTCCATCTGGATGGTGGGGAAAAGCTGGAGGCCCTGGCGAAAGAAAGCCCAGAGTCAACAGACGCTGGTGAGTGGGCAGCCAGGGCCCCCCCAGGGGAGGGTGGAGGGAGCTCATGGGGTGTGGTCCTTTGTGGGCTCTCTGTCTTTAAGACCTCCATCCTGCCCAGTAGGTCTGCTGGAACATCTCCACCCCCTGCCTCTCAGCTTCACTCTGCCACGCACTGGCGTCAGGTTAGGGAGCCTCGCCCTGCATACCGTATCTCCGTGTATCTCTGTGTTCAGCATGTGGCTATTCTGGTGCCCTTCCTCTGTCCCCTCTGCATCCTTCCAGACTCAGCAAGGCTCAGCATTCCATTCTCTGAATCAGTCTCTCCTCCTTTCTGTCTTGTGCCCCCTGAGCACTGTGGATCTCCTGGTCTACCTATTTCACCTGCCTTCAGGCAGGCCCATCCTTCCTTCCTGGCCCAGCAGATGGCTTGTCTGTTAGTGACTCAAGCCTGGGCCTAAACACTGCTAAGAGCATTCACTCTGCCCTCTCCCAGGCCACAGTTTCTCTGGGGGATCGGTCAGGCAGTCAGGATTCCCGGGTGTGCTGGTTGGGATATCCCTGAAGGGAGAGTCAAGGGCCCTCCCTGGGGTGCCAGCAGCTTTTCTCATTGTTAGACTGTTCACATGAGGACAAGGGCCCCTGAACCAGAGGCCATGGTGTGGGGGCCGCATGGCTCAGTCTCAGCCTGCACCCTAGCTGTCAGCAGGCAACTGTTTTTGGTTCACCACTCGTGAGCGTGGACCTTCTGTAGCCTCCTGTTGAGGCCCTGGCGAAAGAAAGCGCAGAGTCAACAGACACTGGTGAGTGGGCAGCCAGGGCCCCCCCAGGGGAGGGTGGAGGGAGCTCATGGGGTGTGGTCCTTTGTGGGCCCTCTGTCTTTAAGACCTCCAAGTAAAACACAGGTGTTTTACTTGGACACAGGCACCATGGGTTTCCTTTTCTGCCACCTTAACATCCAGGCTGACTCCAAGCTTGTATAGCCACATCCAGATAAGTCCTCCTGTGGTGGCAGTGGTATTGCGTTTTCATCATTTATCCTTCTTTTCCACTGAGTACACTTCTCTAGGAAGTATGCCTTAGCTGATGGGGCTGATGATGGCAAGTACCCCTCTGGAACCTCCATGGCTGCCCAGCACCACCCACACCCCCCCCCTTTTTCTAAATATCTATTTGACTGTGCTGGGTCTTAGTTGTGTCAAGGTCTCCATTGTAGCACATGGAACCTAGTTCCTTGGTCAGGGATTGAACTGGGGTCCCCTGCCTTAGGAGCATGAGTCTTAGCCACTGGGTCACTAAGCAAGTCCCCCAGCTCCCCTTCCTAACACCTCTTGAAGTGGGCTTTTTCCTGTGATGTCAGTACCCACTGGATCACCATGCTGGCCCTGTCTCCTTCATTCCCTTCCCAGTCAGGACTGACTCCGGATGCATCACCTGTTCTTTTTGTTTGCTCTTAGCCTGCAGCTCCTGTCTTTAACTCCCAAGAAACAGGAGACATTTGCACTTGCCCTCTCTTTCAGGCATAGCTGAGACTTCTCCTCTGCCTCAGGACTTCATGGAAGAAGGACTCTTCCAGGAGATTACTGAGACTTTTTCCAAGGATGATCTCTGGAACTCCCATTTGGGAGAAGCCTCTATAGGCCAAAGCTGGTTAGATAGTTTTCTAGGAGATTCAGAAGGTCTTCTAAGGTCTGATATTACCAGTCTGGAGAAATGCAAAAGCTACCAACTCAAGAGCCATGAACTCAAGATAGACCTCAGTCCCGAGTCCCACCTTTCCCCAGGAGTGGGTTCCATGACACCTGATCTCCCTGAAAAGAGCCTGGCACCAGCTGAGTCTCAGGAATGTGGGAATGACTTCAGGTGCTACTCAGACCACAGCCAGCAGGATACCATCCAGAGAGGGGAGAAACCATGTAAGTGCAGTGAGTGTGGGAAGAGCTTCAGCCAGAGTCACCATATGATCCAGCACTGGATTCTTCACAACAGGGAGCATCCCACTGTGCTTCAAGAGTATGAGAAAGATCTCAGCCAGAGTTCCTGCCTTTTCATGCAACCAGTGACTCACACAGGCTACAAATCCTATGTGTGTAACAAGTGCGGGGAAACTTTTAGTCAGAATACACACCTTCTGTGTCATCAGAAAGTTCACACTGAAGAAGAGCCATGGGAGAGTCAAGATGGTGACTGTCCCGCAGATCACAACTCACAGCCTTTTGAGTGTCGTAAACCACACCCAGGTAAAACCTACAGTTGTAACGAATGTGGCCAGAGTTTTAGCCAAACCTTTCATCTCTCTGTGCATCAGAAGACCCATACTCAGAAATGCTACGAATGTGCCAAATGCAAGGCAACCTTCAACTCCAACAGATACCTCCTCCAACATCAGAAAATTCATGCTGCAAAAATGACCACTGAGGATCAGAAGTGTGGCAAGGCCTGCAGGCAGAGCTCCTTTCTTGTCCAACAGCAGTCTGTTCACACTGCAGAGAAGTCTTATAAGTGTGATGAGTGTGGGAAAACCTTTAGCCATAGCCTGTCCCTAAAGATCCACCAGAGGGTTCACAGTGGAGAGAAGCCTTACAAATGCAATGAATGTGGGAAAGCCTTTTACCGGAACAGTCACCTTAGTGAACACCAGAGGGTTCACACGGGTTACAGGCCCCACAAATGTCACAAATGTGTCAGGAGTTTCAGCCGGCCCTCTCACCTGATTCGACACCTGTCCATGCACACTACAGAAAAGCTCTACAGCTGTGCCAAATGCAAGAAGACCTTCAGCTGCAATGAACACCTTGTTCAGCACCAGAAAATCCATGCTGTGGAAACCCTCTATGGATGTCAGGAGTGTGGTGAGCGATTTGTTTGCCGCTCAACCCTAACTTGCCACCAGAGCATTCACGCTAGAGAAAAAGGACTCAGTGAGAGCCGGGAGATCTTTTATGAGAAACCCGAGCACAAAGAGCATCCAGGGATCTGTGGGAAGTGCTTTAAGTGTAACAAATGCGAGAAAACCTTCAGCTGCAGAAAATACCTGACTCAGCACGAGTTGATTCATGCCAGGGTGAAGCCCTTTGAGTGTAACCAGTGTGGGAAAGCCTTTGGGCAAAGTTCACAGCTCATCCGGCACCAGAGGATCCACTCTAGATTGAGATCATACAGATGTGGGGACTGTGGGAAGGCCTTTATCTACAGTACCTCCCTCATCAAACATCAATCCCTCCATGGGATTGAGCACCCCTTTAAATGTAACGAATGTGGAAGGATCTTTAGTCAAAGTGCACGTCTCTTAGAACATCAGTTAATCCACACTACGAAGAAGCCCTTGAAACCTAACAAGTGTGACAAAGTCTTGGCCCACAGTAACCACCTTATTCAGCATCAGGGAACTCAGGCTGGAAAGAAGCCCTTTGAGCAGAATGAATGTGGGGAAATTATCCAGGAGAGCTTGTGCCTTTCTGAGCACCAGGGAGTTTACACAGATGAGAAGCCCTATGCGTGTGGTGACTGTGGGAGAACCTTCAGCCTGGGTGCTCAGCTTGTTTACCACCAGAGAGTTCACACCGGAGAATAGCCTTACATTTGTCAGGAATCCGGGAAAGCCTTCTGGCAGGGCTCGTGCCTTTCTAAGCATCAGAGAGTTCATACCAGGGAGAAGCTTTATGTGTGCGCTAAATGCGGGAAAGCCTTTGCCCAGAAAACAAATCTGATACAGCATGAGACAACTCACACAGGGGAGAAGCCTTATGCTTGTGGTGTGTGTGGGAGAGCCTTTCGCCTTAGGGCCCATCTCAGTCAGCACCAGAGAATTCACACCCAGGAGAAACCACATCAGTCTCAACATTGTCAGAAAGCCTTGTGCTGCTGCTCGGGTCCCAGCTGACAGCAGTGAGTTCAGACTCCAGAGTGGCTGGTAGCAATCCTCCCCATGACCCCTGGGTAGCAGCAGGCTCCCAGACATCTGAGAATGTTCCTCTGAGGCCCAAAGTTGAAACCATCCCAGTGTAAGCCCCTCCCTGCCATGGGTAATTAATCTCTCTGGTAATAAAGATTGATTAGAAAATTTGCACACGTTTCATTAAAACAATGAAAACTGGAGCTTTGGAAGTCAGGTAGACTGGACCCTGTTTACTGAGTTCAGTCCGAGTTCTGCCATCTGCCAGGTGATCTACAGAGAGTCATGGAACCTCTCAGGGATTCAGTATCCTCATCTGTAAGATGGGCACAATCCTAGTTACTACTTCGAAAGACTACTGTGAACATAAATAGATGCAAAGCACTTAGAACCAAGTACCTGTCAGATAGTGAGTACTCACCAGGTGTGAGCCACAAATATGCATCAGATATAACAAATACACTCTTTTACATTAAAACAGATGATTCAGTAACCCTCTATTTGTATTCAACTGCAGTTACTGTTGTTACTAATATTACTCATGGCTTTAATTTTCAAAGTTTTCCTTCAGTATACCCTTGGCTTAATTGTTTCCAAAATGTCAGCACTTTGTTCTTTATTGAAACAAAAAAAAAGTGTAGCCTTTTCCTTCCCTTCATCTCAGGTCTGTCCTAGTACTTTCTTAACTAACCCACAAAAAGCCAAGAAGAATCTGTAACATCTAACATCTCACAGAAAGAATTTTCCACTCCTAGCTTCCCAAACCTCTCAAAAGGATCCCTGCACATCCACATGCTACCTCTTCCCATAGTCTCCCATTTCAAATGGTTGGTTAAATGATGAGACCAAATTTATCATGAAAGTTAAAGCTGTAAAGAGCTGGATTCAGTTATGAAAGCTGCAGTGGATATCACTGTCTCCACATGGTTCACATGATCTATGCAGAAGATGTGCTCGGTGCAAAAATAATGATGCACAGAAATGACTTCTGGAATGTTCCTCCTCCATCATTTGTCCAACCTGGCCACTCACAGGCACTTTACTATAGGCTCCAAGTTGGGGAGCACCAATACTTTAAAGTGCTGCCCTTGCCTTGAGCTTCTGGAATCAAAGGGAAATGAATGGCCTCATTTCATAGAGGAGCGCTCTTTGTTGCCAGGTGATTCCTTGGAATTGGAGCCCTCTCATTCACTGCTCACCGTGTCCAGGCCTGTTCTACAACTGAGTCTCACTTCAGGGAACCACGTGACCAGCTCTTTTGATAGCACCTCCTCGGCTCTGAGCTTTTGTGTCCCACTTGCTACATGATCCAGTCACCTGTTTGCTGAAGCACAAACAATCTTATGAAGATACTGGACTCTGGCACTTTTAATATTCTTTCATATTTTTGTTTTTTTTAATATAAATTTATTTACTTATGGTGCTAAAAAATGTTCAGGAGTCTATGCTCTGGGCCCCTGGGATATTTAAAACCTTGCACCTTGAGTTGTACTGGTTGGTTTATTGAAAATGAGAACTTAGCGGCTGACCACACCAGTGGGGAGTGTACTGGTTTTCAAGTGGCTGAAAACGTCCAACTTCTCCCTGGCTTTTGTATCTGAGCAAGGGGCCTGATACATACCCAAGGGGTGGGGTAGGGGCAGGAACTCAAATTGCTAAGTGTATTCAAGCAAGAGTTTTGACACCAAAGATAGAAGTCAGAGGCCCTGTGGAAAGTTGGCAGCCATTTGTGTGTGTGTGTGTGTGTGTGTGTGTGGTATCTATGTAACTAATAATCTGTGTTCTGTGGACCAGGGTAGAAACGCCTACCCTCACGTTTGAGTGTGTGTTCTCTGATAAAAAGTTTTTGAGTTTCTAAGTGTTCATTGGTTTTCTCAGCTCAATGCCACACACCCGGCCAGGGGCTGGGCATGCACAATCACTAACTGTCGAGTGCTCACAGTTCTGGGAGGAGAGGGCTCCTGATGGTGAAAAGCATCCCATGATGAGATGGTTAATTCTGTTTTTCCAAAGCCCGGGAGGGTCAAGGACAACTAGGGAGCCACTCATTTTCAGTTGTTCGTCAGCACATCATCAACCAGCAATTTTCCATCCTCATTAGTTCTGCCTAATCAGGGAGGAAGTATGGACTGCATGTTGTTTATTCTTTTCTAGTTACAAAGATACAGTTGGGCTCAGGCAAGAGTTGTTGCTAGAATTTAACATTATTTTGCTCTCCTGGTACTTATTTTACTTTCCCTCTCCCCCTTTATCCTCTACTGATGAGAGATACCAGTTTCCCACTCCTGGAAAGGTAGTAAGTCCTCTTTAAAAATAAATCAATTTAAGGGCTTTTTTTTTTTTTTTTTTTTTAAGCTGATCTGAAGGAAAATGTATGGCACACATCTGCAGCTAAAAAATTGGATGGCAATACACTGAGGTTGGGGAACATTCAGCTAAAGCCTTGCATCCTGCCCATGGATAAACCAGATTATGCTATGGCAACCTAGTTGCCAGATCTGATAACTGTGGGTCAGATCACAGTAACTGTTCATTCCCCTCACTAGTGCTTCATGTTCACTGTGGGTTGGCAGGGGTGGGGCTGTATCTGCTCTATCCACCTGACAGACCAGTGTCCCCTTTTGAGTCTGTTGATCCCTCTTGGTCACCCCAGTGAGAAAGTAGCTTTAACGCTGCCTCACTCCAGGACTCCAGACTCTGCACTTTGGGTGGCCATTGCTGTCCATTGAAAATGTGCAAATTTCCATTCATGGCAAGTGATGCTAATCATTCAATCATAGTTGTGGTTGAAAGTTTTTAAGGACATAGACTGAAATTAGTAGACTCTTCAGACAGGCAGTGGCATCTTAGGAGGATGGAAGTTAGCCATTCTGCATAAACCAAGGAGGTGGCATGTGGATACCTAACTGAGAAGTTACTGGTCTGGGAAAATCATACCTATTAAGAGAAACGGTGGTTTCAAGGAGCTGGGGGAAAAGGCAGTTTTACAAAATGCCCACTTAGTAATGGGCAAAGGATCTGAATATAGATTTCTTCAAAGAAGATGCACAAATGGCCAACAAGCACATGAAAGATGTTGAACATAATTAACAAGATGCAAATCCAAACCACAATGAGATGCTTGCTACCCACTAGGATGGCTATAATCCCCCCCCCCAAAAAAAAAACTCATTTCCCTGGTGGTTCAGTGGTTAGGACATGGCACTAACACTGCCCTGGTCTCAGGGTTCAATCCAGGTTGGGGAGCTAAGATCTCAAATGCCGCATGGTGCAGTAAAAAAAAAAAAGAAAAAGATTATTACATGAAGATTTCCTTTTGTGGGGGGTGGGGGGCTTAGAGCATTTAATTGCTTGGTTTTGAAACTTACGGGTAGACTTACCTCTCTGTTGGTAAAGAAAGTCTCAACAAGATAGAAACGAATTGTTCTCTTTGTATCAGAAGCTGTATAAAAGCAAATCCCTGCTGAGTCAGAAAACGTCCTTGTTCAGTAAATATCAGCTGTTACAGAGAAACAGAAAAGAATTGATAAACTCACCAGGAAAATAGCATCACAAGGCTTGGGCCATTCCATTCCGGAGAGATTATTTACACCTGGCATGACAAAAAAGTGAAAGTGTTAGTCACTCAGTTCAATTCAGTCGTTCAGTCGGGTACGACTCCTTGCGACCCCATGGACTGCAGCACACCAGGCTTCTCTGTCCATCACCAACTCCTGGAGTTTACTCAAACTCATGTCCACTGAGTCTGATGCCATCCAACCATCTCATTCTCTGTCGTCCCCTTCTGCCTTCAATCTTTCCCAGCATCAGGATCTTTTCCAATGAGTCAGCTCTTGGCATCAGGTGGCCTAAGTATTGGAGTTTCAGCTTGAACATCAGTCCT
Source organism: Capricornis sumatraensis (assembly GCF_032405125.1). Taxonomy (NCBI): domain Eukaryota; kingdom Metazoa; phylum Chordata; class Mammalia; order Artiodactyla; family Bovidae; genus Capricornis; species Capricornis sumatraensis. Next base: position 61,632,642 of record NC_091088.1, read on the forward strand.
TCCAATGAATATTCAGGACTGATTTCCTTTAGGATGGACTTGTTTGATCTCTTTGCAGTCCAAGGGACTCTCAAGAGTCTTCTCCAACACCACAGTTCAAAACCATCAATTCTTTGGTGCTCAGCTTCCTTTGAAGTCTAACTCTCACATCCATACATGACTACTGGAAAAACCATAGCCTTGACTAGAAGGACCTTTGTTGGCAAAGTAATGTCTCTGCTTTTGAATATGCTATCTAGGTTGGTCATAACTTTTCTCCCAAGGAGTAAGCGTCTTTTAATTTCATGGCTGCAATCACTGCAAAATCTACAGTGATTTTGGAGCCCCCCAAAATAAAGTCTGACACTGTTTCCACTGTTTCTCCATCTATTTGCCATGAAGTGGTGGGACCGGATGCCAGTCTTTGTTCTCTGAATTTTGAGCTTTAAGCCAACGTTTTCACTCTCCTCTTTCACTTTTATCAAGAGGCTTTTTAGTTCTTATTCACTTTCTGCCATAAGGGTGGTGTCATCAGCATATCTGAAATTATTGATGTTTCTCCTGGCAATCTTGATTCCAGCTTGGGCTCCTTCTAGCCCAGTGTTTCTTTCTGGCAACGGAAGGAAACACCAACACTGCAGAGTGGTTTGAATCTTTATATTTTAACACTTGCTTCTTACAGCTGCTTTATTTTATATCCCTTGCACAACAACCTACAGGGCAAGCTGCCAAGCACTATGATTCAGAGACTATACAGTGCGCAGGCGCAGGGCGAGATAACCTTTACCTTGACTTATTTACTGCAGCTAAGACTTTGTTTTGGGGAACTTCCTTATCAACTTAGAATCTGTTTTGTCCCAGGGTGTGTTCCTTTTGAGGAATCAGAGAAACATCCTTGTGTGCAAGAAATGTTCTTTTCCCACGGGAACAAACAGGATTCTTAGCTGAACATCTCGTTTGCAAGAATGTTCAGCTCTGGTTGAGAGTCTTGTTTGCAAGCACTTCTCAACCTTCCTTAAACCTAGTTCCCTACACTGGGCAGAACATCTCATTTGCAAGAATGTTCAGCCCTGGTTGAGAGTCTCGTTTGCAAGCACTTCTCAACCTTCCTTAAACCTAGTTCCCTACACTGGGGAGAACATCTCGTTTGCAAGAATGTTCGGCCCTGGTTGAGAGTCTTGTTTGCAAGCACTTCTCAACCTTCTTTATACCTTGTTCCCTACAGTTTCTCATGATGTACTCTGCATATATATAAGTTAAATAAGCAGGGTGACACTATACAGGCTTGATGTCCTCCTTTTCCTATTTGGAACCAGTCTGTTGTTCCATGTCCAGTTCTAACTGTTGCTTCCTGACCTGCATACAGATTTCTCAAGAGGCAGGTCAGGTGGTCTGGTATTCCCATCTCTTTCAGAATTTTCCACAGTTTATTGTGATCCACACAGTCAAAGGGTTTGGCGTAGTCAATAAAGGAGAAATGGATGTTTTTCTGGGACTCCCTTGCTTTTTCTATGATCCAATGGATGTTGGCAATTTGATCTCTGGTTCCTCTGCCTTTTCTAAATCCATCTTGAACATCTGGAACTCCACAGTTCACGTACTGTTGAAGCCTGGCTTGGAGAATTTTGAGCATTACTTTGCTAATGTATGAGATTAGTGCAATTGTACTGTAGTTTGAGCACCCTTTGACATTGCCTTTCTTTAGCATTGGAATGAAAACTGACCCTTTCCAGTCCTGTGGCCACTGCTGAGTTTTCAGAGTTTGCTGGCATATTGAGTGCAGCACTTTCACAGCATCATCTTTCAGGATTTGAAATAGCTCAGTTGGAATTCCATTTCTCCCACTAGCTTTGTTCGTAGTGGTGCTTCCTAAGGCCCATTTGACTTCGTATTCCAGGATGTCTGGCACTAGGTGAGTGATCACACCATCATGATGATCTGGGTCATGAAGATCTTTTTTATACAATTCTGTGTATTCTTGCTACCTCTTCTTAATATCTTCTGCTTTTGTTAGGTCCATACCATTTCTGCCCTTTATTGAGCCCATCTTCGCATGAAATGTTCCCTTGGTATTTCTAATTTTCTTGAAAAGACCTCTAGTCTTTCCCATCCTATTGTTTTCCTCTATTTCTTTGCAGTGATCACTGAGGAAGGCTTTCTTATCTCTCCTTGCTATTCTTTGGAACTCTGCATTCAGATGGGTATATCTTTCCTTTTCTTTTTCTTTGCTTCTTTTCACAGCTATTTGTAAGGCCTCCTCAGACAGCCATTTTCCTTTTTTGCATTTCTTTTTCTTGGGGATGGTCTTGCTCCCTGCCTCCTGTACAATGTCACAAACATCATCCATAGTTCATCAGGCACTCTATCAGATCTAGTCCCTTAAATCTATTTCTCACTTCTACTATATAATCATTCAGTTCAGTCGCTCAGTCGTGTCCGACTCTTTGCAACCCCATGAATCACAGCATGCCAGGCCTCCCTGTCCATCACCAACTCCCAGAGTTCACTCAGACTCACGTCCATCGAGTCAGTGATGCCATCCAGCCATCTCATCCTCTGTCGTCCCCTTCTCCTCCTGCCCCCAATCCCTTCCAGCATCAGAGTCTTTTCCAAAGAGTACTGGTACTCCAGTACTGAAGTTTCAGCTTCATCATCATTCCTTCCAAAGACATCCTAGGGCTGATCTACAGAATGGACTGGTTGGGTCTCCTTGCAGTCCAAGGGATTCTCAAGAGTCTTCTCCAACATCACAGTTCAAAAGCATCAATTCTTCGGCACTCAGCCTTCTTTACAGTCCAACTCACATCCATACATGACCACTGGAAAAACCATAGCCTTGACTAGATGGACCTTAGTCGGCAAAGTAATGTCTCTGCTTTTGAATATGCTATCTAGGTTGGTCATAACTTTTCTCCCAAGGAGTGAGCGTCTTTTAATTTCATGGCTGCAGTCACCCTCTGCAATGATTTTGGAGCCCCCCAAAATAAAGTCTGACACTGTTTCCACTGTTTCCCCATCTATTTGCCATGAAGTGATGGGACCGGATGCCATGATCTTAGTTTTCTGAATGTTGAGCTTTAAGCCAACTTTTTCACTCTCCTCTTTCACTTTCATCAAGAGGCTTTTTAGTTCCTCTTCACTTTCTGCCATAAAGGTGGTATCATCTGCATATCTGAACTTATTGATGTTTCTCCTGGCAATCTTGATTCCAGCTTGTGCTCCTTCCAGCCCAGCGTTTCTCATGATGTACTCTGCATATATATAAGTTAAATAAGCAAGGTGACAATATACAGGCTTGATGTCCTCCTTTTCCTATTTAGAACCAGTCTGTTGTTCCATGTCCAGTTCTAACTGTTGCTTCCTGACCTGCATACAGATTTCTCAAGAGGCAGGTCAGGTGGTCTGGTATTCCCATCTCTTTCAGAATTTTCCACAGTTTATTGTAATCCACACAGTCAAAGGCTTTGGTATAGTCAATAAAGCAGAAATAGACATTTTTCTGGAACTCTCTTGCTTTTTTGATGATGCAGTGGATGTTGGCAATTTGATCTCTGGTTCCTCTGCCTTTTCTAAAACCAGCTTGAACATCAGGAAGTTCACGGTTCACATATTGCTGAAGCCTGGCTTGGAGAATTTTGAGCATTACTTTACTAGCATGTGAGATGACTGCAATTGTGCGGTAGTTTGAGCATTCTTTGGCATTGCCTTTCTTTGGGATTGGAATGAAAACTGGCCTTTTCCAGTCCTGTGGCCACTGCTGAGTTTTCCAAACTTGCTGGCATATTGAGTGCAGCACTTTCACAGCATCATCTTTCAGGATTTGAAACAGCTCCACTGGAATTCCATCACCTCCACTAGCTTTGTTCACAGTGATGCTTTCTAAGGCCCACTTGACTTCACATTCCAGGATGTCTGGCTCTAGATGAGTGATCACACCATTGTGATTATCTGGGTCATGAAGATCTTTTTTGTACAGTTCTGTGTATTCTTGCCACCTCTTAATATCTTCTGCTTCTGTTAGGTTCATACCATTTCTGTCCTTTATCGAGCCCATCTTTGCATGAAATGTTCCCTTGGTATAAGGAACTCCCCAGGTCAGTAGGTGCCCAATATGCTACTGTAGATCAGTGGAGAAATAACTCCGGAGAGAATGAAGGGATGGAGCCAAAGCAAAAACAATACCCAGCTGTGGATGTGACTGGTGATATAAGCAAGGTCTGATGCTGTAAGGAACAATACTGCATATAATCATTAGGAATTTGACTTAGGTCATACTTGAATGGTCTCGTGGTTTTCCCTACTTTCTTCAATTTAAGAGTGAATTTGGCAATAAGGAGTTCATGATCTGAGCCATAGTGCATTCTGTTGGCAAAACTCTATTAGCCTTTGCCCTGCTTCATTCTGTACTCCAAGGCCAAATTTGTCTGTTACTCCAGGTGTTTCTTGACTTCCTACTTTTGCATTCCAGTCCCCTATAAAGAAAAGGACATCTTTTGGGGGTGTTAGTTCTAGAAGGTCTTGTAGGTCTTAATAGAACTGCTCAACTTCAGCTTCTTCAGCATTACTTGTTGGGGCATAGACTTGGATTACCATCATATTGAATGGTTTGCCTTGGAAACGAACAGAGATCATTCTGTTGTTTTTGAGATTGCATCCAAGTACTGCATTTCAGACTCTTTTGTTAGTCGCTCAGTGGTGCCCAACTCCACAACCCCATGGACTGTAGCCCACCAGGTTCCTCTGTCCATAGAATTCTCCAGGCAAGAATACTGAAGAGGGTACTCCCTTCTCCAGAAGATCTTCCCCACCTATGGGTCAAATCCAGGTCTCCTGAATTGCAGGAGGATTCTTTACTGTCTGAGCCTCCAGGGAAGTCCCCTTATGACGAAGAGTGAGACAAAAAGTAACGCAAGCTTCAGCTTTGTATTATTGACTGTGTGGATCACAATAAACTGTGGAAAATTCTGAAAGAGATGGGAATAGCAGACCACCTGACCTGCCTCTTTAGAAACCTCTATGCAGGTCAGGAAGCAACAGTTAGAACTGGACATGGAACAACAGACTGGTTCTAAATAGGAAATGGAGTACATCAAGGCTGTATATTGTCACCCTGCTTATTTAACTTCTATATATGCAGAGTACATCATGAGAAACGCTGGGCTGGAAGAAGCACAAGCTGGAATCAAGATTGCCAGGAGAAATATCAATAATCTCAGATATGCAGATGATACCACCTTTATGGCAGAAAGTGAAGAGGAACTAAAAAGCCTCTTGATGAAAGTGAAAGAGGAGAGTGAAAACGTTGGCTTAAAGCTCAACATTCAGAAAACGAAGATCATGGCATCCGGTCCCATCACTTCATGGCAAACAGATGGAGAAACAGTGGAAACAGTGTCAGACTTTATTTTTTGGGACTCCAAAATCACTGCAGATGGTGACTGCAGCCATGAAATTAAAAGACGCTTACTCCTTGGGAGAAAAGTTATGACCAACCTAGATAGCATATTCAAAAGCAGACACATTACTTTGCCAACAAAGGTCCTTCTAGTCAAGGCTATGGTTTTTCCAGTGGTCATGTATGGATGTAAGATTTGGACTGTGAAGAAAGCTGAGCGCCGAAGAATTGATGCTTTTAAACTGTGGTGTTGGAGAAGACTCTTGAGAATCCCTTGGACTGCAAGGAGATCCAACCAGTCCATCCTAAAGGAGACCAGTCCTGGGTGTTCATTGGAAGGACTGATGCTAAAGCTGAAACCCCAATACTCTGGCCACCTCATGCAGAGTTGGCTCACTGGAAAAGACCCTGATGTTGGGAGGGTTTGGGGGCAGGAGAAGAGGAAGACAGAGAGTGAGATGGCTGGATGGCATCACCAACTCGATGGGCATAAGTTTGAGTAAACTCCAGGAGTTGGTGATGGACAGGGAGGCCTGGCGTGCTGTGATTCATGGGGTCGCAAAGAGCCGGACACGACTGAGTGACTGAACTGAACTGAATAGAGACAGATTTATTACTAAACATTTACTAATTACTTTCCTTAGAAAATAAGCTTAGAAACTAAACCTAAGCTGGTTCAACACCATTTAATTCAGCCAATGAGTCCCTAAACCAAGAATGAATAAACAGCTCTGGATTACCCTCCACTCCTCTCTTGAGCCTGTTTCCCCACTGGAGTCAGGAAGAATACTGGATAGGAGTCTCAGAACTGCCAGCGCGTCCCGCCTACTCCAGCGTCATTGGCTCCCACCGGAGGTCTTGCCCCACTTTCCAGCATTCCAGTCAATCCCCGCTCTATAACCACGCCTCAAAACCCCGCCCCGCCTCTCATCCCGCCCCTCGTCCAGCCTAAGGACCGGTTCCAAGCCCGCCACAGTTGCCACCGGCTTCTCACGCCCCTTTATCCTTCTAGATAGCCTAAGACCCCGAGATTGCCCGGAGCCGCTCTTCTGGCCAAAGACCGAGAGGACACAATGAATGTTATTAACACTCGTATTCTGAAGTACCAGGCAGCTGGGTCTTGGACTTCGAGCCCGCCCCGACACCGACCATCCCCTCGAAGGCTCCGCGGCTGACTGCGCAGCGGTAGCGCCGTGCAAGCTTCTGCGCCTGCGCAGACTCTTCAGTATTTCCCAGATCCCCGCGGGATTCGGGCTCTTCGAGGGGACGGTCCTCGGATGGTAAAGGCGGACAGAACCCTGGAGTCAGAGGCGGCCTTCGGTTGGAGTACACCGATGTCAAAGGCTTCTACTAGCCTCTGCAGGCGGAGTGGAGAAGGCGGTCACGCAGTTCGTTTTCTCTTGACCAGTCATAAGCTGCGTTCTGAAAGCTAATCCCACACTGCATCCGTTGCCAGGGCAACCGTCAACTCGCAAAGACGAACAGTCTGTCTCCAGGGCAATGTGTAAGCACTGACGATAGGCTAGGCCACCTCTTTAGAGGCGCTTTTAAGTAGTAGGGATGGGCAAGAAAACGTGCTCATAAAACTTTTTTTTCTACACATAGAACTTCATGGAGGGCTTCCTTGGCGGCGCAGTGAATAAGAATCTGCCTGCCAGTGCAGGGTACCCAGCTTCCATCCCTGGCCTGGGACAATCCCACATGCTGGAGCAACTAAGCCGGTGCACCGAAACTACTGAGCCCCATGCTGTAAACCCCACAAGCTGCAACTATTGAAGCCCACAGGCCCTAGACCCCCGTGCTCCGCAAGAAAAGACAAGACCCGCAGCAACAAGGACACAGCACATTAAAATAAATAAATAAAAAAGAATGTAATTGAAAACTTAACGCTAGAACATAAGTGTTACCGAAACCCAGGGCCGTGTGCCTGACGCACAGTGAGGCCAAACAAGACCAAAAACGTCAGAGTTGGGAACAGGGAAAGGTTTACAGCAGGGCCCTGCAAGGAGACAGGTGGCTCATGCCTTCAAACCCCCAAACTTCCTGAAAGCTTTCAGCAAAGCCCTTTTCTAGGAAAGGTGAGGGAGGGGCAGTTAGTTGTCAACTTCTTGGTGTCAGACCCTTTGTTCTTGAGGTTAGGTCATGGTTAGGTAATGAGGTTCCTGCAATCCTCCCCCAAGGAAGTGTTATTCCCTGTTCTGACAAGAAATGGCATGGTCCCAGGGCACAACAGTTCACCCTCTGAGGGCCAAGAGGAGGCAGAGCTCACTCAGTGGGCAGCTCCCTCAGGGCCAGGTCCCCAGACCCTGCCCGGCTGTTGTCCCCAAGGGAGCCAGGTGCCCGGGACTTACTGGCCCTCAGGCTCTTCAGGCTACCCAAACAGTGGGGACCAGGAGGTGCAGACCTCCGCTGCCATTAGGTGGCAAAGGTGGGGATGGGGGAAAGGTTCACCACCAGCCACCTCAAGGCCTGGGCGGGTCCAGTGGGTGGCCTTGGTGAGGGCTCTGGAGCCCTGCAGGACACAGACCCCAGCTGGTTTCCCTGAGTCCCCATGCTCCTCTGCTGACCTGAGGCCAGTGAACTGGAGGGGCCCGGGGAGAAGGTTGACCCTCTTCTTACCTCAAACACCGCCTGAGGACCACCACTCCCTCTGACCTCACTGACAGTTGCTTGCTTGTGGGTGGGACCCACTGAGGCACTGACCAATGGCTGAGCAGGACCACTAACGGTCACTCATTGGCAGTTGCTCGCTTGGGGGAAGGGCCCACTGAGGCACCGTCCAGTGGCTGAGCAGGACCGCTAATTGTCTCAAGGTAACTAGTTGCCTGGGACACAAAGGAACAGAGGGAAACTGGATAGTTCAGTTTATTTCAGTCACTCAGTCGTATCCGACTCTTTGTGACCCCCTGGAAGGCAGCACACCAGGCTTCCCTGTCCATCACCAACTCCCGGAGTTTACTCAAACTCATGTCCATCCAGTCAGTGATGCCATCCAACCATCTCATCCTCTGTCGTCCCCTTCTCCCACCTTCAATCTTTCCCAGCATCAGGGTCTTTCCCAATGAGTCAGCCCTTTGTATCAGATGGCCAAAGTATTGGAGTTTCAGCTTCAGCATCAGTCCTTCTAATGAATATTCAGGACTGATCTCCTTTAGGATGGACTGGTTGGATCACCTTGCAGTCCAAGGGACTCTCAAGAGTCTTCTCCAACACCACAGTTCAAAAGCATCAGTTCTTCGACACTCAGCTTTCTTTATAGTCCAACTCTCACATTCATACATGACTACTGGAAAAACCATAACTTTGACTAGATGGACCTTTGTGGACAAAGTAATGTCTCTGCTTTTTAATATGCTGTGTAGGTTGGTCATAACTTTTCTTCCAAGGAGCAAGCGTCTTTTAATTTCATGGCTGCAGTCCTCATCTGCAGTGATTTTGGAGCCCCCCAAAAATAAAGTCTGTCACTGTTTTCACTGTTTCATTGTTTCCCCATCTATTGTTTCCATCCATGAAGTGATGGGACCGGATACCATGATCATCATTTTCTGAATGTTGAGTTTTAAGCCAACATTTCCACTCTCTTTCACTTTCATCAAGAGACTCTTTAGTTCCTCTTTGCTTTCTGCCATAAGGTTGGTATCATCTGCATATCTGAGATTATTGATATTTCTCCTGACAATCTTGATTCCAGCTTGTGCTTCATCCAGCCCAGAGTTTCTCATGATGTACTCTCAGTTCAGTTCAGTCGCTCAGTCGTGTCCGACTCTTTGCGACCCCATGAACCACAGCACGCCAAGCCTCCCTGTCCATCACCAACTCCCGGAGTTCACTCAGACTCACGTCCATCGAGTCAGTGATGCCATCCAGCCATCTCATCCTCTGTCGTCCCCTTCTCCTCCTGCCCCCAATCCCTCCCACCATCAGAGTCTTTTCCAATGAGTCAACTCTTCGCATGAGGTGGCCAAAGTACTGGAGTTTCAGGTTTAGCTTCCTTCCAAAGAAATCCCAGGGCTGAACTTCAGAATGGACTGGTTGGATCTCCTTGCAGTCCAAGGGACTCTCAAGAGTCTTCTCCAACACCACAGTTCAAAAGCATCAATTCTTTGGCGCTCAACCTTCTTCACAGTCCAACTCTCACATCCATACATGACCAATGGAAAAATCATAGCCTTGACTAGACGGACTTTAGTTGGCAAAGTAATGTCTCTGCATATAAGTTAAGTAAGCAGGGTGACAATATCCAGCCTTGACGTACTCCTTTCCCGATTTGGAACCAGTCTGTTGTTCCTTGTCAGTTCTAACTGTTGCTTCCTGACCTGCATACAGAATTCTCAGGAGGCAGCTCAGGTGGTCCCATCTCTTGAAGAATTTTCCAGTTTGTTGTGATCCACACAGCCAAAGGCTTTGGTGTAGTCAATAAAGATGTAGATGTTTTGCTGGAACTCTCTTGCTTTTTTGATGATCCAGTGGACATTGGCAATTTGATCTCTGGTTTCTCTGCCTTTTCTAAATCCAGCTTGAACATCTGGAAGTTCATGGTTCACGTATTGTTGAAGCCTGGCTTGGAGAATTTTGAGCATTACTTTGCTAGCATGAGATGAGTGCAATTGTGCAGTAGTTTGAGCATTCTTTGGCATTGCCTTCCTTTGGGATTGGAATGAAAACTGAACTTTTCCAGTCCTGTGGCCACTGCTGAGTTTTCAAAGTTTGCCGGCATATTGAATGCAGCACTTTCACAGCATCATCTTTTAGGATTTGAAATGGCTCAACTGGAATTCCATTACCTCCACTAGCTTTGTTCCTAGTGATGCTTCCTAAGGCCTACTTGACTTCGCATTACAGGATGTCTGGCTCTAGGGGAGTGATCACACCATCGTGATTATCTGGGTCGTGAAGATCTTTTTTGTCTAGTTCTTCTGTGTATTCTTGCCACCTCTTCTTAATATCTTCTGTTTCTGTTAGGTCTATACCATTTCTGTCCTTTATTGAGCCCATCTTTGCATGAAATATTCCCTTGGTATCTCTAATTTTCTTGAAGAGAAATCTAGTCTTTCCCACCCTATTGTTTTCCTCTACTTCTTTGCACTGATTGCTGAGGAAGGCTTTCTTATCTCTCCTTGCTATTCTTTGGAACTCTGCATTCAAATGCTTATATCTCTCCTTTTCTCCTTTGCCTTTTGGTTCTCCTCTTTACACAGCTATTTGCAAGGCCTCCTCAGACAGCCATTTTCCTTTTTTGCATTTCTTTTTCTTGAGGATGGTCTTGATCACTCCTTCCTGTATAATGTCACGAAGTAAACAGGTAAAGGGGTGAAGGAGGAATGAAAGGGTGATCAGGAAATAAAATTATTTGAGAAAATAATTGTGAAAAAAAAACTATGTAGATCTCAAATGAACTGTAGTGAAATATTAAATGTATAGCAGCTTTACCTATAGATTTCTTCTTCCTAGGGTTTGTCACAATTTGAGCCAAGGTTTTCTCTTACCACAGAAGGCATCCCAAAATATTAGGGTAAACAAGATGAATGCCTTGTTTGGGTCCTTTAGGCTACTTGAGGTAGTAGACTGTCTTTTCGCCCCCAACTTTATTTTTGGTTGTGCGGGGTCTTCGTTGTTGCGTGCACTACTCTCTGCTTGCAGTGTGCAGGTTCACTGTGTGGCTTCTCTGGTTGGAGAGCACAGGATCTAGGGCACACGGGCTTCAGCAGCTGCAACGCCCAGGCCCTAGAGCACAGGCTCCATAGTTGCTGCACATGCACTGCTGCTCTGTGGCATGTAGAGTCTCCCCAGACTAGGGATCAAACTCGTTTCTCCTGCACTGAAGGGCAGATTTCTTTTTTTAAACCACTGAATCACCAGGGAAGCCCTAAACTGTCGTTCTTGTTTGGGTAGTTTTGAGTTTTCTGTTACCTGAAACCCAGACATATTTGTAATATAGCTTATTATCTCATTTTAAGTACAAAGAAATTGGATCAGTCAGCAAGACAACGGCAAAGGCAAGATTCAAAAGTAGGTTCTCTTAGACTAAAAATCCATTTATTCTACACCAGTATGTTAGTAAAGGAGGGGTGAGTCTTTGAGAAGGGAGTGGACCAAAAGTGCTGAGAAAGTTACATATGCTGTGGAATATATTCTGATGAGTTATTTAAAGATGCCACGCTGCTGACTTTAAGGATGAAGGGGCCACCAGCCAAGGAATCAGTGCAAGTGATTTCTAGAAATTGAAATTTTATACCATAAGACATAATAAATGCAGAAGGAATAAAAATTTAATTGTTAAAAATCATAAGTACTAGAATAAAATACAGGAGAACTTTTTTCCTAATCTTGGGCATGAGGAAGGTCTTTCTTAGCATGACAGTTTAGCCAAGAAATAGGAAAGAAAATAGAGTTGAATACATAGAAATTTAAAAATTCTATATAGCCAAATATACTATAAGCAAAACTAAGAGAAACAACAAACTAACAAAATACCAAAGAGTTAATATGTATAATACATAGACTTGTTCCTGTAAATCAAAAATTTTAAATGCAGCCTAATTAAAAATGGGCAAAATATACAAGTAAGCAATTTGAAGGAGACAAAGTATCAATAAATGTGTCAAAAGATCATTAATTTCCCTATCAATAGGATATTTTACTTATTAGATTAGAAATGTTAAAAATAATGAGACTAATACTGAGTATTTATGAACAACATGGAGGAACAAAGAAATAGGCACTCACATACACTTTCAGGAGTCATGTAAATTGGTTCTTCCTTTTCTGAGGATTATTTAGCAATAACTATCAAAATTTTAAATATGGACATTCTGTGATCCCATAAGCTTACTTCTAGGAATTCATCTTATGGGGATAATTTGCACAAGTGTTAAATAATGTATGTCCAATGATGAAAAAGTAAATAAAACAAATATCCATTAACAGAGGTTGGTTAAATAAATTCAAGAAACTAGCATGAGATATTATGCAGCTGTTAAAAATGGCAAATGATGACACAGATATATACACATGTATATATATATATTATTTTTGTATAATATGTACTATATATTGTTTTGCATTGTCATGGGAAAATATTCACATTATATCAAGTTAAAAAGTTGTTTCTAAAATCACATATCTGTGATTATACCAATAAATATTTTAGACGTGCCATACCATGCTCAGTCACTTCAGTTGTGTCTCTTTGCCACTCCATGGACTGAAGCCCACCGGGCTCCTCTGTCCATGGAATTTTCCCAGCAAGAATACTGGAGTGGGTTGCTATGCCCTCCTCCAAGGGATCTTCCCAACTCAGGAACCCACTCCAGTATTGCCTGGAAAATTCCCTCAGAAGAGCCTGGTGGCCTATAGTCCAAGAGGGTGCAAAGAGTTGGACATGACTCTTGACTCTTGACATGACTCATGACTTGGACATGAATGACTAACATTTTCAGTTTTCATAAACTTCATAAGAACAGAAAGGGAGAAACAGCAGAAAACTGAGAGACCTTATTAAAGATCCCAGATGAAGATGCATCTCATTTAGACCACCCCATACCTACCACCTCCTGGAGACACTGAAAGGCTGAGAAATAGGGGGGAAGCCAGGGTTTTAGAGTGAAGCCCTTTAAATGATCAGAAGCTGTCCCAGCTGGTGATAAATGGTGCCATCCTCCTTCTAGGAAAATAAAGGAACCAACTCTCTCAATACACAGTGTTAGGGCTCCTCTCTGGGAGGAAGTCACAACTGCTGATGAAGGCTGATTGGACTCCAACCGCGGAATCACCAGTCTGTTTCACTCGCAGGCTCTCTAGTCAGCATGAGTTCTCTGATCAGCGAGCTGCATGCTCCAAGAAATGGCTTTTTCATAATCACCGCAGACATAGCCACCATGCATAGTATGAAGTCTCTGGTGTTCTGCCAGGTGTAATCCCCAGTTGAAATCCTCTCCACATTTGTTACATGCAGAGTGCTTTCCACCCCTGTGAACTTTCTGGTGTTGAATGAGGTGTGAGATCTGGGTATACATTTTCCCACAGTTCTTACACTTGTAGGGCTTCTCCCCAGTGTGAATCCTCTGGTGTTGAATAAGGTGGATGCTCTGGTTGAAGGCTTTCCCACATTCCTTACAGGCATAGGGCTTCTCACCAGTGTGAATCTTCTGGTGTTGAGTGAGGGAAGAGCTGTGACTGAACGTTTTCCCACACTCCTTACACTTATAGGGCTTCTCGCCTGTATGGCTCTTCTGATGCTCGATAAGATGGGTGCTTCGGCTAAAGGCTTTCCCACACTCACAGCACTCATAAGGTGTCTCTCCAGTGTGAGTCCTCTGGTGCTGAATGAGATGGGAGATCTGGGTGTATGCCTTCCTGCACACTTTACACTCATAGGGCTTCTCCCCGGTGTGAATTCGCTGGTGGCGTGTAAGCGAGGAGTTCTGGCTGAAGGTTTTCCCGCATGTGTTACACTTGTAGGGCTTTTCACCAGTGTGAATTGTCTGGTGTTGAGTAAAGGAGGAGGTGTGACCAAAAGCCTTTCCACACTCATTACATATATAGGGTTTCTCCCCCATGTGAATACTCTGGTGCCTCATGAGGTGGGAGATCTGGGTGTAAGCCTTCCCGCAATCGTGACACTCATAGGGCTTCTCACCAGTATGAATTCTCTGATGCTGAATCAGCGATGAACTGTGGCTGAAGGCTTTGCCACACTCAGGGCACTCATAAGGTTTCTCTCCAGTGTGAACTCGCTGGTGCTGCGTCAGAGATGAGTTGTGGCTGAAAGTCTTCCCACACTCGTTACACTTGTAGGGTTTCTCTCCGGTGTGGATTGTCTGGTGCTGAGTCAGGGAGGAGGTGTGACAGAAAGCCTTGCCACACTCATTGCACTTGTAGGGCTTCTCTCCTGTGTGGATTTTCTGGTGGCGGGTGAGGTGGGACACCTGGGAGTAGAACTTCCCACACTGGTGGCATTTATAGGGTTTCTCCCCTGTGTGGCATCGCTGGTGCTTGATGAGGGAGGAACTCTGGGTGAAGGCTTTCCCACACTCCTTGCATTTGTAAGGTTTTTCTCCAGTGTGGATCCTCTGGTGCTCAGTGAGTGATGAGCTCTGGGTAAAGGTCTTGCTGCATTTGTTGCAGGCGTAGGGCTTCTCTCCCGTGTGGAGGATGCGGTGTTGGATGAAATACGAGCTGTTGCTGAATGCCTTCCCGCAATCATTACACATGTAGGGCTTCTCTCCAGTGTGAATTCTCTGGTGTAGAATGTAGTCAGAATGGTAGACAAAGGCTTTCCCACATTCCGTGCAGTTAAATGGCTTCTTCTCTACAAAGGTCCTTTGGCATTTGAGGCTCTTTCTTGACCCGGTCCACTTCTGAGGCCTCTCTCCCCCAGGCACTCTTTGCTTCCTGATGAAGGCTGAGGTCCTCTTGAAGCTTCTCCTACGCTTACTGCAGCCAAGGCCCCTCTCCCCATGGGTATCTTCCTTGGGAGGAGCGAACAACCATCCCAAACAGCTCTCCTGCTTGTCCTGGTCTTCCAGCTGACAGCCACACATCCAGGACTCCCCCAGTTTGGCATCTCCAAGCACTGCCCTTAAAACTCCCTCCATCTTTGCCACTGGGGAAGCCACCTCTTCAGAAATATTCTTTTTTGGAAGCATCTCCTGATTAGTTGCAGAGCTTGTCTCCAAGTCTGAAAGAAATGGAAAATATCAACTTCATCTGTCCCAGGACAAAAGAAGCTGATTATTTAGATATGGCATTGTAATCTCAAAAAGATTTCCAAGTTCATATTGCTAGTTCAAAAGGCATGAGGTAGACTCATGTTGTGACACAGAAGGATGGACTCAGTATACTCTAAACACACAAAAAATTGAGTGGCAAAGCAGTTCATGTGCATAGTGGTTTCTTAGCCATAATATTTAACACATTTTCCCAAATCAATAAGAAAAAGAGAAATAGTCTAATGAAATAGTGAAGCAGGAATGTGAACAGACATTCTACAGAAAAACAAGTGGCTGATATATTTTAAAAAGATGCTCAATGTTAGTGGTAGTCTAAAAAGTCAAGTTGCTGCTGCTGCTGCTGCTAAGTTGCTTCAGTCGTGTCCGACTCTGTGCAACCCCATAGATGGTAGCCCAGCAGGCTCCCCTGTCCCTGGGATTCTCCAGGCAAGGACACTGGCGTGGGTTGCCATTCCCTTCTCCAATGCATGAAAGTAAAAAATGAAAGTGAAGCTGCTCAGTCGTGTCCGACTCAGCGACCTCATGGACTGCAGCCTACCAGACTCATCCGTCCATGGGATTTTCCAGGCAAGAGTACTGGAGTGGGTTGCCATTGCCTTCTCCAAAAAAGTCAAGTTACTCAGATGCCATTTGATACGTTTTAGATTGGAAAATATTAAAAAAAAAATATTCAGTGTTGGCAAATAAGGATGGTAGGAGCATTCTCATACCATTGCTGTAAGGAGTGAACACAGAAGGTCCACTTTATTCAGTTTTGTTTATCTCTGTAACCATGGCAATGACACTCGGCTAAGCTCTGAGCACTGAACTCCTGGGAAGTTTACATAGCTACAGGTTAATTATCTTTTTCTGTGTGCTCGAAACCATGGGTCAAGATGTACTAGGCTGTGAGCACTGTTTACTGTAAGTGGAGGATTCATGACGTCCACCTGGTGCCTGGTTTGTGGTCCTCACCATGGCTGGTTATGTAGCAGGTATATGCTACTGTTGGGCTTCCCAGGTGGTGCTAGCGGTAAAGAACGCACCTGCCAACGTGAGATGTAAGAGACACAGGTTTGATCCCTGGGTTGGGAAGATTCCCTGGAGGAGGGCACAGCAACCCACTCCAGTATCCTTGCCTGGAGAATCCCATGGACAGAGGAGACTGCTGGGCTACAGCCCATAGGGTTGCAAAGAGTCAGAAGTGGACTGAAGCAACTTAGCATGCACACATATAGGCTAATGTTAGAGCATCTTTTCATGTGTTTGTTGAACATTTGTGTGTCTTTGAAGAAAATGGCTATTGAGATCCTTGGCCCACTTTTTTTCTTGTATTTATTTATTTGGCTGCACCAGGTCTTAGCTGCAGCACTCAGGAGCTTTAACTGCAGCATGCCACAAACTTAGTTGTGGCCCGTGAGATCTAGTTTCCTGATAAAGGAGGGAAACTAGCCCACGCACTGGGAGTGTGGTGTCTTAGCCACTGGACCACCAGGGAAGCCACTCTATTTTTAATGAGATTGTCTTTTTATTATTGAGTTGTATGAATTATCAGCCACTCACCAGACATATAATTTACAAAATTTGTCTTGTGTTCTGTGGGTTGCCTTTTCTTTGCAGTGTCTTTGAAGCAAAAAAGGTTTTTTTTTTTTGCAAAAAAGTTTTTAATTCTGATGGTGTCTGATTTATTTTTTCTTTCACTGCTTGTTCTCTTGATGTCATATCTAAGAAACCATTGCCTAATCCAATGACATCATGATTATTTTCAAAATCCCACATTACATTTAGTTGTCATATCTTTGGGGGTGATCCCTCCACCATCCACTCATTTGGTGATTTTTCTGGAAGGATTTATATGACTCAACAAGTTGAATGCCCAGTTAAAGTTTCTACAGCAAAGTATATAACAAATGTGTGTGTGGGTAAAGGGATTCCCAGGTGGCGCTAGTGGTAAAGAACCTGCCTGCTAATGCAGGAGACCTGAGAGACATGGGTTTGACCCCTGGGCCGGGAAGATCCCCTGGAGGCGGGCATGGCAAGCCATGCCAGTATTCTTGCCTGGAGAATCCCATGGGTTCTCCTACAGGAGCCAGGTAGGCTACAGTCCATGGGGTTGCAAAGAGTCAGACATAACTGAAGTGACTTAGCACGCAAAGGCTAGAGAGATCACATGCGGGCTTCTGAGTCATCCTCTCTGCAAGAGTCACGTGGATGTGCTTTTCTCTACTGATGTGAACTTCAAAGACATATGGGAGATGATCTCATCCATGGAAACCCACTTGAGTCTCAAGAGTCCAGAGTTCTCTTAGTCCTCATAAGAAACTCAGTGAAGTGGGTACTATTAGTGTCCCACTTTATATATAAGCACCCAGAGCTTAAGTCACTTGCCCACAGTCACATGGCCTCTAAGTGGCAGAGCTCGGATTCGAACACAGAGAGTCTGGCTCTAGGGCCCACACTCTCACCGCTGCATGAACCAGTGCAGTAATAGTAGCTCAAGCAAGCAGCCGTGAAAGCACCAAGAAGGGGCAGGTCACTCAGCCTGGAAGTCAGGGAAGGCCTCCTGGAAGAGGAGACCTATATCCTTGAGGAACATGAAGGGGTTTGCCAGGCAGACAAAGCAGGGAAGGGTGTTCCAGGCAGAGGGAACAACATGTGCAAAGACTCAAAGTGGGAACACATGTTCAAGTTCAGGGAGGAACAGGGGCTTTGGTGAGTGAGGTAGGGCGTAGGGTATCACCATGGGTGGATGGCGATGAGAGATGAGGCCAGAGACAGAACGGGCTGGACCATGTAGGGCCTCGAGTACCAGGTTTGGGCTAGGACTCTGACTCGGGGT
Organism: Capricornis sumatraensis; assembly: GCF_032405125.1. Lineage (NCBI taxonomy): Eukaryota > Metazoa > Chordata > Mammalia > Artiodactyla > Bovidae > Capricornis > Capricornis sumatraensis. Next base: position 61,650,565 of record NC_091088.1, read on the forward strand.
GCTGGGGAGTCTCAGGAGGGCTGTAGGCAGGGGAGGGATGGGCTCTGGGGCTGTTTGTAAGATGAACCATAGGGTGTAAGACCAGAAGCTGGGAGGCCAGGGAAGAGGCTGGGATGAGGGTCCAGGTAAGGGTCGCTGAGGCCTTGAGTCAGGGCTGTGGGAGCGGGGCAGGGGGGGGGCGGGGGTCTGGGCAAAGAGGGGGCTGGAGGGACAGGACTGGAGCCTGATGTGATGAGTGAAGGGGAAGGAGGGGGCAAGTCCTGGTCCCACAACAGGACGGACAGTGATGGAAACAGAGATGCTTCCGTCCCCTCCTCTGATGAGGTTGTGGGCTAGTAGGGGCAGAAATCTGGCTTCTTACTGTCTCCTAACATGTCAGGCCAGGCACCACTTCTGGGTACCACAGTGATAACCACTGGAGCCTAGCCTGAGCATGGGGTTTCCTGGGTGAGAGGCGCCTGGCTGCCCACTACGTGTTAACTCACTTATTCTTCCCAATTCCAGGTACTATCATCGACCCCATTTGCAGATGAGGAAAATGAGGTACACAAGGGCTAAATGACTTGCCTGAAGGTCACAGAGCCAGGAGGTAGTGGAGCTTGGATTCAAATCCAGGGCCCGCAGTGACGGCCTGTATATTACATTCCCTCACTCTTGAATAACCATCACTGATCACAACAGATGGAGTAGGAAGATGTCTCACACCTGCTAGACACACCTACCCACCTGGACAGGTAACTTGCTGGGTTTCTCTCCTCTCTATCCTGGGCTCTTCCCCTCGCTCCAGACGGGAGATCACATCGGGTTTGGCCCCAGGAAACCCTGCCCCTGGAAAAGACACAAAACTTGGCCATGGAGGCCATGGTTACAGGGAGGCCTCAGGGCTGGGCTCCAGGCCCTGGGTCTACAGAGGAGATGCATACGTTGGATACCTAATGACTGGAAGATCTAAGGGCCAACACAAAACTTGATTACTGAGTGCCTACTCCATTCCAGAGAGAGCGTGAGCCCCGACGTCACTGTTTAAGCTTCCAGCTCTGTGTTCAAGTTGAATGCAAAATACACACCACATTTTGAAGACTTGACATGGAGAAAAAAGAGAATGATCTCATTAATAATTAATAGGGTATTATGATGTCAACGTGTGCCCGCACGATCATACTTTGGCTAGATTGGGTGCCACAAAACAGATAACTAAAATTCATCTCATCTGATTTTTTTTTTTCAGACCTGCTCTCTTTGGGTTTCCCAGGTGGCTCAGTTGTAAAGAATCTTCCTGCCAATGCAGGAGACGCTGGTTTGATTCCTGAGTGGGGACACTCCTGGAGAAGGAAATGGCACACCACTCCAGTATTCTTGCCTGGATAATCCCATGGACAGAGAAGCCTGGTGAACTATGGTTCATGGAGTCACAAAGAGTCGAACATGACTTAGCAACTAAACAAACAATTCCTCTCTTCCTGCAGTGAGGGAAAGCGGTCCCCTCACCAAATTATGCCCCCAGGGACCTCAGCACGTGACCTGATTTGGAACGAGGGGCTTTGCAGATGTAACTAATTAAGATGAGGTCCATTATTAGGATTATTAGGATTAGGGTGGACCCTAATTCTAGTGACTGGGGTCCTTATAAGAGTATAGAGACACATAGACACATTGGGAGGGAAAAAGGCCAGGTGAAAATAGAGGCAGAGATTCGGGTAATGCGGGTACAGGGCAAATGAAACAGATGTTTCATTATATGAAACAAACAGACTCATAGACATAGAGAACAGATTTGTGGTTGCCAAGGGTTGGGGGGGGGGGGTGGCGCGGGAGGGAAGGACTGGGAGTTTGGGATTAGCAGATGCAAACTATTATATATAGAGTGGATACACAACAAGGTCCTATTGTATAGCACAGGGAACTATATTCAACATCCTGTGACAAACCAAAATGGAAAAGAATATGAAAAAGGATACATATATGTATAATTGAGTCACTTTGGTGCATAGCAGAAATTAACATTGTAAATCAACTATATTACAATAAAATTTTTTTAAAAAGAAGCAGAAGGCAGGGGCACTGGCTGAAGGGTCAGTGGGACAGGCAGAAGACTCGGGGCCTGGGTATGCTGGGATTCTGGGAGAAGCCACTAGAGAGAGAGATGAATGGGCCACCCAGCAGGGGCCCGGGAGAGCACCAGAGAGGACCCCAGTGAAGGAATGCCCACAGTTAAGCAGTGGGTGGGCACAGAGGACATGAGAGGAGGCCCGGGGGCAGAGCCTCACCCAAAGAGAGAAGGTTCTGGTAGTTCTCCAGCATCACGTCGCGATACAGCTCCCTCTGGCCAGGCCCCAGGCGGCCCCACTCCTCTAGGGTGAAGTCCACGGCCACGTCTTTGAAGGTCACTGATTCCTGCAAGGGCCAATATTACATCAAAGAGGGGCATATCTTTCTAGAATCCTGCAGTGGGACAAGGCACGGGTCAAGAGCCTACCACTTGCTCTCTGGCCTGAAACATTCTGACTCGGCAGATTAGGGTGGCAAGCCGGAACGAACTTTTTGGCCAACCGTATAGAACACGGTCCCCCGTCTTTACCGCCATCTGGTGGACAGTTGTTATACTACACCAATCTGCGTGTAAATTGCTGTAATAAATATATCGATGTACGAGTGAGGATATACAAATCATGCCATTGAGATGAGGTGCCCTTGTGCAGTTTGTAACCTACACACCTGTACATGACAACCCTGAGAAACACTTAAAAAAACTACCAAGTCATTGTGTGCCAGAGTTATTCCTAAGTCACACTCCATCCTAGACTCCTACTCGGATCCCAAACCCCACTCCTGACTCCAAGAATAAGGCTCAGGGGTGAAGCAAAGCCATCACTACCCACTTTACCTGGTAACCAAAAGGCTGCTGAGCGTTAGATGACTGATTTTTAGACCTTATCTAACACCCCACCCAGTTCAGAGCATCCTGTGCCCCACCCCGCACCTCCCAGTTTCAGAGAAATCCCATCACTGTATCTCTCCCAGTACTGAGAGAGGCAGGTCTTGAGGGCACACACAGAGGTGGGGAGGCCCTCTAGGGCCCACAAAGTTATCTCCGGGAAGAGGGAGCTCAGACTCACCTGGCCCTTGCTCATCAGGGTCCTGATGGCCATTGCAGGGTCCCATGAATGGACCTCCAAAAGGACGGACCAGGCCTGAGTCGGCAAAGCTACCAGAGGAAGACAGAGCAGAGAGGGCGTCAGTTCTGGCTTGGACAGACCCTTTGCCAAAGATGCCTCGTGACAGAGGGGCCCCTGATCTCCTGAGAGCCAAGGCAGAGGCTCAGGGCAGGCTGCCTGAGGCCTCCATTCTGTAACCATCACCATTCACAATCAAGGGGTTCAGCCCACTGCGCCCAAACAACAGATCTCAGAGAAGTAGCTACAGTTATCCCCAGGTGAGGAAATCCGAGCCCAAGAGGCCAAGGTCATTGCTCAAGGTCACAGAAAGATCAAGTGTTGGAGGAGTCTGCTCGCAGAGCAAATTCTTTTTTACAGATTTGCTGTGTTGGGTCTTAGTTGCATCTTGTGAGATCTTTTGGCACACGGACTCTTTAGTTGTGACCCAACAGCTCAGTAGTTGCGGCACGCAGGCTTAGTTGCTCCATGGCATGTGAGATCTTAGTTCCCAGACCAGGGATCAAACCCGTGCCCCCTCCACTGCAAGGCGGATTCTTAACCTCTGGACCACCAGGGAAATCCCAACAACCTCTCCTTTTTGTCTTACAATTTTTATTTATCTTTTTTAAAAATGTTAATATTGGAGTTGATTTGCAGTGCTGTGTCAGTTTCAGGTGCACACCAAAGTGATCCAGTTATACACACATGTATATGTTCATTTTTTTCAGGTTATTTTCTCTTACAGGTTATCCCAGAATATTGAGTAGACTTCCTCGTGCTCTACTGTAGGTCCTTGTTGGTTATCTATCTTATACATAGAAGAGTCTTATAATTTTTCAATTGTAGTAAAACATAGAAAATATACCATTTTAACCATTTGAATATATACAACTCGGTGGCATTTAATGCAGCCACAATGGTGTGCAACTGTCAGAGCTATCTAGGTCCAGGACACTTTCATCATCGCCCTTTAGGGAAACCTTGTGCTCTTAACCAGTCGCCCTTGAATCTCTCTTCTCCCGTGCCAGCCTCCCCCACCGCCCATAATCGCTCATCTTTCTGTCTCAATGCATTTGCCTGTTCTGGACATGTCACATAAATGGAACCATCCACATATGACCTTTGTGTCTGGCTTCTTTCACTCAGCACAATGTGTTCAAGGCTCATCCATGTTACAGCACGCAATCAGTGCCTCATTCCTATTTCATTTTTAATTGGAGGATACTTACAATATTGTGATGGTTTCCCTTAAAAAATTTTTTTTCATCTGGGCCACTTTTAAAGTCTTTATTGAATTTATTATAGTATTGCTTGTTTCATACTTGGTTTTTGGCCCTGAGGCATGTGGGATCTCAGCTCCCAGACCCCTGGATTGAACTTGCACCTCCTGCATCGGAAGGTGAAGTCCTAACCACTAGACTGCCTGGGAAGTCCCTCCTCATCCCTTTTAATGGCTGAGTAATATTCCATTGTATGGATGGACCACATTTTGCAGAGCAAAATCCTGCTTCAGGATCCTGGACTCCTGCTTAAGATGTCATTTAAAGAAAGATTGCAGCTACTGAAATCAAGTTCAAGAATCCTCTACATAGAGAAGCTGGTGTTCAGGGACTTTCTTGGTGGTTCAGTGGTTAAGACTCGACACTTCCACTGCATGGGGTATGGATCTGATCCCTGATCAGGGGACTAGGATCCCATATGTTGCGTGGCATGGCCAAAAGAAAAAAAAAAGAGAGAGAGAAGCTGGTGCTCAGACTGTGGTCTCCTGCATTCATCCATCAAACATGCTCTGTGCTCCATGTGAGTAACAGGATCCACTTAAGGGCAGAGAGATGAGTGAGATGTGATTCTGCCCTGGAGGGACTTTCTGCCTGTGGGGAAAATAGGCATGGGCAATACACCAGGTGGTGGGCTGAATAATGGTCCCCAAACATATCTCCGGGATGAACTTTTTAAAAATATAATAAATATATAACATAAGAATATAATAAATATATAATAACAGAAAAATATAATAAATATTTTGGCTGCACTGGGTCTCAGTTGCAGCATGTGGACCCTTAGTTGCAGTATGTGGGATCTAGTTCCCCAACCAGGGATCAAACTCAGGCCTCCTGCCCTGGGAGATCAGAGTCTTAGCCACTAGACCACCAGAGAAGACCAAGGATGAACTTCTTTTTTTTTTTTTTTTAAATAAGATTTTAAAGATTTTTTTTTATGTGGACCATTTTTTAAAGTCTTTATGTAATTTGCCACAATACTGTTTCTGTTTCATGTTTTGGTCTTTTGGCTACGAGACATGTGGGATCTTAGCTGCCTGACCAGGTTGATCAAACCTACATCTCCCACGTTAGAAGATGAAGTCTCAATCACTGGACCATCAGGAAAGTCCCCCAGGATGAACTTTTGATGTGATTAAGTCCAGCATCTTGAGTAGGCAAGGCCATCCTGGATTATCTGCTTGGACCTTAAGCATGATCACAAGGGTCCCTATAGGAGGGAGGCAGAGGTCAATCTGGCACAGAGGAGAAGGCAGCGGGACAGATGTAAAGAGGAGTGGAGTCAGAGAGACAAGGCACCGTGATTTGAAGCTGGAGGAAGGCACTAGCCGAGAAATGTAGGCAGCCCCGGAAGCTGGAAAAGGCAAGGAGATGGATTCTCCCCTGGAGACTCTGCTGGGGGGAGGGGGGGCGAGCACGCCTCTGCTGACATCTTGATAGCAGCCCAGTGAAACCCAGTTCAGACTTCTGGCCTCCAGAACTGTAGGAGAACACTACAGCTCTGTCGTTTTAAGCCAGTAAGTTTCTGGTAATTTGTTACAGCAGAAATGGGAAACTAACACAGTCCAGAAATAGACTCAGAGCCTCACAGGTGGCAAACAGCCACACGTACACACTTAGCTACACAGGAACGCATGCACCTGAGGGCTGAAACCAGTGGAATTTTCATGAAGGTCTTAGACAGTCTTAACTCTCTCCTCACAAGTCACTCATTACTGCAGAGTTTCCCCTTATCCACAATTTCGCTTTCTGTGATTTCAGTTACCTGAGGTCAAGTGGGGTCCAAAAACAGACTGGAATATTCCATAAAGAAAAAATTCATCAGTCTTAAATCACACACCATTCTGAGTATTGTGCAGTCCTGCTTTGTCCCACCTGGTGTGTGAGTCATCTCCTTGTCCAGTGCATCCTGTCAGATGTTGTTCAGTCACTCAGTCATGTCTTAACTCTTTTGAGGCTGCATGGACTGTAGCCCACCAGGCTCCTCTGTCCATGGGATTCTCCAGGCAAGAATATTGGAATGGGTTGCTACTTCCTACTCCAGGAGATCTTCCTGACCCAGGGATCGAACCCATGTCTCCTTTACCACTGAGCCACCTGGGCAGCCCCATCCTGTGAGATAGCCACTTAGTTGTCTTGATTGCCTCTTGAAGTATCACACTGCCTGTGTTCAAGTAGCCCTTATTTTACTTAATAATGGCCCCAAAGCTACAGAGTAGTCATGCTGATGCTGGCCACTTGAATATGCCAAAAAGCAGCTTGAAGTGAAAAGGTGAAAGTTTTCAACTTAATAAAGAAAGAAGAAAAAATAATGCTGAGGTTGCTAAAGACCTACAGTAAGAATTAATCTTCTAACCATGAAATTGTGGAGGAAGAAAAAGAAATTCAGGACTTCTTTGGCATCCAGTAGTTAGGACAATTTCACTGCCATGGCCCTGGGTTCAATCCCTAGTCAGGGATTATCTTGCAAGCTGCGCGGCACAGCCAAAAAAAAAAAGAAAATTCAACCTGCAAAGTTAGTCACAGTGCCTAAGTGCTTAGTTAAGATGCAAGAGGCATTAAATTTACATTGGTATTTTTTGAGAGATGACATTCATACAATTTTTATTACAGTATTTTATATTATTTTATTATTTTTAATCTCTTACTGTGCCTAATTTATCAATAAAACTTTATCATAGGTACAAATGCTTAGAAGAAAACATGGTGTGAAAATTAATAAAGGGCAACCTCATTTAAAGTGGGGCTTCCCTGGAGGTTCAGATGGTAAAGAATCTGCCGGCAATACAGGAGACGCAGGTTCAATCTCTGGGTCAGGAAGATCCCCTGGAGAAGGGGATGGCTACCCACTCCAGTATTCTTGCCTGGAGAATTCCAAGGACAGAGGAGACTGACAGGCTACAGTTGCAAAGAACTGGACATGACTTGGCAACTGACACGCATAAAACTGGAAAAGATGTACACTGCATCTCCTCCTTCAAGAAATTACCGCAGCAACTAGGCCAATGAGAAACCATAATCACCTGAACTCTCAATTTCCTCCAATGGACTTTTGTTAGAAACAACTCTTCCCGAATTCCTTGTTTTGTCTTTTCTTTATAAAATAAAGTTCCTCTCTCATTTGTTGGACTTCCCATGGCTTTTGCTATAACCTTCTTTGAATTACAATTCTCTGTTATTCCTGAATAAGCCCATTTTGCTGGTAAAATAACTGGTTGTTTTATTCTTTAGTTAACAATGGTATAGAGAGGGTTCAGTACTTTCTGAGATTTCAGCCATCCACTGGGGTTCTTGGAATGTATCCTCCAAGGGGAAGGGGATCTACTGTAATTATAAAATGAAGATAATTTTTAAGCGGAGAAACTTGGCAGACACCACATTAGCCAAGTGATCAAGACCAATGTGACTGGTGATGGCCAAGCTGACATCACAGGCTGATGGTCTGTTAAGGACACAGCCTCATTCCTAAGGTATTCCTGCCAAAAGCATGTGACCTAAATCTAATCACGAGGGAACTTCCAACTTGTCTAAATGGAAGGACCATAGTAGAAGCACACAGTCTGTTATCTTCAGGATTGCCAAGATGAATGAAGGTCAAAAAAGGACTGAACTGTTCCAGGTTAACGGAGCCTAAACAGGAGCACGAATGCAGTGCATGATATGGGATTTTTCTTTTGCCATTTAGGACATCATTAGGGCAATTATCAAAGCCTAAGGAAAGCTTGCAGAGTAGCTAATCAATAGTACTGTATGGATGTTCTCTTCCTCGTGTGATCGTGATGCAATGGTTTTGGGGGAAACTGAAACTTTGTTTTTAGAAAAAACACAGAGACTTATGGGGGCCGGGGGCACACAGAGACTCAAAGAGAAGGGGATAGACTCAGAGATAAAGAAGCAGAGACCTAGGGAAGGGGACAGACTCAGAGATAAAGAAGCAGAGACCTAGGGAGAGAGAGGGAGACAGAATGGGGATTAGGGTGATGGGGGCAGATTAGAGAGGGAAGATGAGACCCAAAGAGAGGCGAACAGACGCTCAGGATCAGGACAGGCACCGAGGGCGTGACCGTGCAGAGTAGGCTAGGGCTTTGGGGTTGGACATCCTGGGCGTGAGCCCAGGTTGACCACTCATCAGCACTGGGTTCTGGGAGAAGCCACGGAATCTCCCTGGTCTTTTTCTTCACCTGCCAAGTGAAGAACTGGTACACTGTCCTTTCTAAGAAATCGCAACATTTCCGCACTCAGATAGACTCCTCGAAAACAGTAGGCGCCCAATTGCTGTGCGCTGAGTGGAAGGCAGTCGGCTCTGGGGCCTCCTCGGGAGCGGCGGGAGGGGGCGGGGCGCTGCCCACAGCGTCCTTCCCCTCCCACCCAGGCGGACTCTGGCCCGCCCGCTACGTGCCTGCCTGCCGGCTTGGGCCAGCCCACACCCAGCTGCTACTTCTCGGGTCCGCCAGGTCGGAACTCACCTGTGCGGCCCCGCGCGTGGTGCACGGCGGCTAGGCCTTCCCACCCTCCTTCGAGCCCCGGAGAGCGCCTGCGCGGTACCACAAGGCCCGGTCCTTTAAACTCGGTTTCGCAAACTGGACCACATTTCCCGGAAACCATTGCGGCTCACGCTCCTCCAGGCCTCGGGTCTCTGAGAGCGCGGGAATGCTGGGAAATGGAGTCCAGAAATAGAACGTCTGGAGAGAACAGGTGTAAATAGCTGCTTTGCAGCTCGTGAAAACATGGTATTTGGGAAATGTATGGCTCTACTGGCACAGTGAGTGTTCCTATTATAGCCAGAGTCTTTCACTGTCCTCCAAAGAAGGCAACGTCATAGGCAAGTTAACCCATCTAACTGAAATATCTCCTACTAAAGCAAAAGTCTTCAAGACACCAAGTAACACTGATGGTGAATGAATCGAGCCTGTTACTTAATTGTCCAGTTTTCCTGGGCAACAGCCGTCCTGTTTGATTCAGTTTCACTGTAGATGGGGAGATTAAAAAAAATATATCCTCTGCGTTGGGTTGTGAGGTTTGAATAGGTTGCTATAAGTAACGCCAGTAGAATATGTGATGTAGATGGAAAACACCATCTATGTCAAGTTATTAAGAGTTCCCATCTCTTAATCTTTGTATTTTCTGTTCCCTCTGCCCACAATATCCTTTTTCTTCTATTTTTGGAAAATTCCTACTTTTCTTGCATGAAAAGCTCTTGCAGCCTCCTCTAGGAAACTTTCCTCTATTTCTATAAGTGAAAGTGGGATCACACTGCTTGCTTCTCAAAAGCCAATAAACAGACAAGGCTGGTGGAGAAGAAAATGTGCTTTATTTTGGATGCTGGCAACTTGGGGGGAACTCAAAGAGGTATATCTTTCCTTTCCTCCTTTGCTTTTCACTTCTCTTCTTTTCACAGCTATTTGTAAGGCCTCCCCAGACAGCCATTTTGCTCTTGTTGCATTTCCTTTTCTAGGGGATGGTCTTGATCCCTGTCTCCTGTACAATGTCACGAACCTCCATCCATAGTTCATCAGGCACTCTATCAGATCTAGTCCCTTAAATCTATTTCTCACTTCCACTGTATAATCATAAGGGATTTGATTTAGGTCATACATGAATGGTCTAGTGGTTTCCCCCACTTTCTTCAACTTAAGTCTGAATTTGACAAGAAGGAGTTTAGGATCTGAGCCACAGTCAGCTCCTGGTCTTGTTTTTGCTGACTGTATAGAGCTTCCCCATCTTTGGCTGCAAAGAATATAATCAATCTGATTTTGGTGTTGGCCATCTGGTGATGTCCACGTGTAGAATCTTCTCTTGTGTTGTTGGAAGAGGGTGTTTGCTATGACCAGTGAGTTTGCTAAAACTCTATTAGCCTTTGCCCTGCTTCATTCTGTACTCCAAGGTCAAATTTGCCTGTTACTCCAGGTGTTTCTTGACTTCCCACTTTTGCATTCCAGTCCCCTCTAATGAAAAGGACATCTTTTTTGAGTGTTAGTTCTAAAAGGTCTTGTAGGTCTTCATAGAACCTTTCAACTTCAGCTTCTTCAGCATTACTGGTCAGGGCATAGACTTGGATTACTGTGATATTTAATGGTTTGCCTTGGATTTAAACAGAGATCATTCTGTTGTTGAGATTGCATCCAAGCACTGCATTTTGGATTCTTTTGTTGACTATGATGGCTACTCCATTTCTTCTAAGGGATTCCTGCCCACAGTAGTAGATATAATGGCCATCTGAGGTAAATTCACCCATTCCAGTCCATCTTAGTTCACTGATTCCTAGAATGTCGACGTTCACTCTTGCGATCTCCTGTTTGACCACTTCCAATTTGCCTTAATTCATGGACCTAACATTCCAGATTCCTATGCAATATTGCTCTTCATGGCAAATAGATGGGGAAACAGTGGCCAACTTTCTCTTTTTGGGCTCCAAAATCACTGCAGATGGTGATTGCAGCCATCAAATTAAAAGATGCTTACTTCTTGAAAGGAAATTTATGACCAACCTAGACAGCATATTAAAAAGCAGAGACATCACTTTGTCAACAAAGGTCTGTCTAGTCAAGGCTCTGGTTTTTCCAGTAGTCATGTATGGATGTGAGAGTTGGACTATAAAGAAAGCTGAACACCGAAGAATTGATGCTTTTGAACTGTGGTGTTGGAGAAGACTCTTGAGAGTTCCTTGGACTGCAAGGAGATCCAACCAGTCCATTCTAAAGGAGATCAGTCCTGGGTGTTCATTGGAAGGACTGATGCTAAAGCTGAAACTCCAGTACTTTGGCTACCTGATGCCAAGAGCTGACTCACTGGAAATGACCCTGATGCTGGGAAAGATTGAGGGCAGGAGGAGAAGGGGACGACAGAGGATGAGATGGTTGGATGGCATCACCAACTCAATGGGCATGAGTTTGGGTAAACTCCGGGAGTTGGTGATGGCCAGGGAGGCCTGGCATGCTGCGGTTCATGGGGTTGCAAAGAGTCGGACGCGACTGAGAGACTGAACTGGGGGATGGCAGTCACCCCCCCACACAACCAGTGGACAAAGCTTTTATAGGCTGAGAGAGGGGGCTATATGCACAAACAGAACAGTCAGCTCTGACAGTCATCTTGAAGTTGGTCATCGGTGGTCTGACTAGCATCGTCTTGATTATTTTAAGTACAATTAACTTTCGGTTCCAAGATTGATTTGTTCCTATTTCCTTGAGGCCAGCTCTCAGAACTGTGGCAGTTTATGTCACAGCTACAGTCTGGCCATCATGGAGATAACTTCTGCCATGTGATGGGGGTGGTATTTAAATATCTACAAGACAGCTCATGGGATGTGGCTCAGAATATTAGCTATAACCCCTGAGAAGGAACTAAAGTTCCTTAACCATGCTTAAATACTAAACTCTTATTTAGTCTTGCTGGATTGTCTTTTTTCTTCTGCCGCTGCATATTCTCATTTTTCTGATGATTCTTATTCTTTGGTTGAAGTTTTTCCACAGGCAAAACAAGGCTGGCTGAGGACATAGGGGGAAGGACCATGGAGTCCTGCTCCATTTCATTACCATTTGGCCTAGCCAGAATTGGCAACTCCCACCCTTGGGTTCCCACCAACTTGATAGGATAATAATTGCTGTATTGTAATTATTAGGTAACTGTCTCTCCCACCCCAGACTGAGCTCTCCTGGAGCTCTCATCACACTATATATTTTTTTTATCACACTATAATTTATGAACAATTTAAGTACCTATCTATTGTGCATTGCTCCATGAAATCCCCAGGAACTTAGGCAGTGGCTGGACCTGTAGTCTGAAGATATTTCTAAAGACCAAAACAACACTACTACCCAAGCAAAAAGCATTTTGAAGCCACCAGCTTAGGCTCTCCTCATCCCCCCAGGATAAAACCTTTCCTGGGGTAGGCACTGGTCTGCCCACCAGTTTAAGAAGTGAGCATCTCCGAAGGGGCTGCGGTACCCTCAAGCGCAGGCCAGCAGTGCAGGTGAAGGGGATGGCGAGCGCGTCAGGAGCAACCTGGCCAAGGGAACCAGCATCTGCGGCCTCCTGAGAAGTACGCCTGCCTTTGGAGAGGCTGGAAACAACTCTAAGAGCCTCTCAATTGGAGATGGTTCTGTTTCAGAGGTCACCTCCTCTGTTATCTCTCTTCAAAACCACCCCAGTCAAAGTGAACTCTACTGTGCAGGTATTAAAACTAGTATCTTGGCAACAGATGGCAAGCTTTTGACCTTTATGGTCACACCAAAGTGCTTCTCCTTTCAGATGCATTTTTCCCCCCCAAGTAGGAATGGTTGCCCCCTTCAAGTCCTCATCGTAGGTTATTGATCACTCTTGAAAGTCTAAATAACTTTCACTTTGAATTAGGGTAATTGGAATCGACAGATGAGTGAGACATAGTCCCAACCCTTGAGAAGCACTCAGTCAGGTGAGCTACACCAGCTGAGGCAGAGTCCTCCAGATACTGATGGAGACACTGAGGAATTTGTCACAGACTTTAATAAACTTCTTTTCCTTTCCCCTTACAAACCTCAAAACCAGTGCCCTACTGAAGCAGGAGTTTTCGGTTTCGCCTGTATGTAATAGCCCTGTTCAGAGAGAAAAAGCCCACCAGTTAGAAAAAGAACTTCAGACCCCACCAGGTCTACCGACCACCCAAAACTTTCCCTCCTTTATTTGGCTCAGCCAGGGACATCATGAGTTTCTGGGCAGATTTCCAGGGTTCTCAGCCAATCAGTTACATGAGGAGGGAGGAGAGAAAAGTTGGGACTGGGAGAGAGGGTATGAAATGTGGAAACAGAAAGAAGGGGAAAAGACAAGAGGCTCTGGATTGAGGACTCAGGAAAGACATGATGGGGCCCAGGGGTGGGGGAGAGCATGGGGCCACACCCACCTGCTCTCTCTTGGGCCCAGAGAGGAGAGAGACAGATGGACAGAGATATGAAAGAAAGAAAAAGGAGATAGTGAGAGGTGTGGACAGAGGGAAACAGAGAAAGAGGCATAAAGTGACTGCGGAGGAGATTCCCAAATGACACAGTGACTGATCCAGGGCAGTGCCATTCCCTGAGGGGCCCAGTGGGGGCATTTGGCGACCTCAGGAGAGGGCAGGGATGACTCACGAAGCCACAATGACACTGAAGGCCAAGACAGCCAGACACACGGAAATGATGCTGCCAGTCAGGCCAGGATTCCATTGGAATTCATTTTTCTTATGATACTGCAGGTCCATGCGGGGCTGCCCGTCGACTGGGGTAGAGGGGCGGGTGGTGGGGAGGGAGGGGAAACAGCCCGACCTCCAAGTCATCACCCTTCCTTGGGCACGCACCCACACCCACCTCCTCGCTCCACAACCTGGCCAGGGTTGGGCCTCTCTGTCCCTTCTGCCTGCTTGGTCCCTGCCCTTTCCTGGGTCTGACTTTTTCATTCATCCGTTCCTCACAGAATATGAGGCTTTTGGGATACTGCTGGGAATTCCTTTGGCAAACATCCTTGCTCTCATGGAGCAGTCAACATAGCACACAGCACATTGACAGTGAAGAGCCCAGCGCCAAATGCATCTCATTGGATGGGGAGTGGGGGTGGCCGAGAGGACTTGGTGAGAATGTTAGTGCCTCAGTTCTGACTCTTTGCAACCCCATGGACTGTAGCCCGCCAGTTTCCTCTGTCCATGGAATTCTCCAGGCAAGAATACTGGAGTGGGTTGCCATTCCCTTCTTCAGGGGATCTTCTTGACCCAGGGATCAAACCAGGTCTCCTGCATTGCAGGCAGATTCTTTACCATCTGAGCCACCAGGGAGGCCCGCATCTCACAGGGAAGTGATCCTTTAGTGTGTGATCGGGGAGTTCTCTCTGAGGAGGGGAATTCTGAGACTTTATTGAAGTAAGAGAGAGAGGGGAACAGTGAGAGAGAGTGGGAACAGCATGTGAAAAGGTTAAACAGGACTATTCAATCTTGATGGATTTATAGCAGTTCACTGTATTATGCTTTGTACTATAAAGATACATATTTTTAAAGCCTCTGAATGAGTGAATTCAGCACGTCCTGCCACACTCCCTAAGTATGGCACTGGCTATAAATAAAATGCTTTTCTAGTACCTGCCATTTTGGCCTTAGAAGCATTGTAAAGTTATAGAGGGGTCTTCGAATTAATAGGAGGAAAGTGAATTTCGGAATATGGAAGCAACTTCTGGGCCATACAGTAATCAAATGGCAAGGGAAAGGTTCAAGGCTGTATGCGGGAGACCTCAAAAGCCATATTCAGGAGTTCTCTCATGGTTGGGTGGCTAAGACTCTGCCCACACTCCCAATACAGGGGGCCGTGTGTTCCATCCCTGATCAGAGAATTAGATCCCACATGCTGCAACTAAGACCTGGTACAGCCAAATAAATAAATAAACATCTTTTTAAAAAGCCATATTCACTGGGATGTGGCTGACTTCAGCTCCCATGCACCTGTCCCATGCCTTCCCCTACTCCAGGAGCTTACTGAAACAGTACTTTTCTCTGATGCATTTGGGACTGATCATCTGACAATGTAAACAATCCAGGACTTCTTCTTTCAGCAAGCCTGAGCAAGAGGAAAGGGAGAAGTGGGATGAGGGGAGATACCAGAGGACTGGCAAAGGGCAGGAAGGCAGAAGGGGAAAGAAGAGAGGGAGTCCTTTGGCCTTCCTGAATTTGGAGGTCCCATTTTGCTCAATGCACTGATGAGTCACGTTAAAAATAATTTGTACATATTTACTCCAGTACTCTTGCCTGGAAAATCCCATGGACAGAGGAACCGGGTGGGCTGCAGTCCATGGGGTCGCTAAGAGTCGGACATGACTGAGCGACTTCACTTTCACTTTTCACTTTCATGTACTGGAGAAGGAAATGGCAACCCACTCCAGTGGTCTTGCCTGGAGACTCCCAGGGATAGGGGAGCCTGGTGGGCTGCCATCTATGGGGTCGCACAGAGTCGGACACAACTGAAGTGACTTAGCAGCAGCACTGAAGGGTGGAACTTAGTTGTGTAGTTGACTTAACATTCAGTTGGTAGACATGTGATTATGTTAAATTAATTTTAAATTAAATGTCTACCAAAAGAATGTGTTTTCTTCTCTATTTCCATTCTGCTACCCTCAGAGGCACAGACTGGCTGCCTACTCACTCATCTGTCTTCCCTGCTTCCTGACACACAAGAGGACTACATTTCCCAAGCTCCTTTGCAGTAGGTTGCACCCATGTGACTGAGTTCTGGCCAATGGAAGTGGGCAGAGGGATGTATGTCATTCCCAGACCTAGTTATAAAAGGCCCTGCAGGATTCTCTATTCACTCTCCCTCCTGGAGCTAGCTTAGCAGCCTTGACATAGGTGCAGCCTCTATCCTTGAGCTACTTGGAATATCTGTTCAACTCTCAATGGAATTTTGGCAGAGGAGAAATAAACCCTTTTTCTGTTAAACCACTGAGATGTGGGGGTTTATTTTTCACTACAACATAGCCTATCCTAGCCTAAAATCTCCCCCACAAATCCTTTTTTGCAGGTTGCAATGACTTTCATAAGCCCTCAAAAGTTAGATATCCCTTGGTGCCATAGCTTTGGGGTGGAGGAAACACCAGATGGAGTAGGTATGATAGCAGGGCTTGATTTGGGGGGGACAAGGTCAAAAGGGGGTAAAGTGAAGTGAAAGTTGCTCAGTCGTGTCCGACTCTTTGTGACCCAATGGACTATACAGTCCACGGAATTCTCCAGGCCAGAATACTAGAGTGGGTAGCCTTTCCCTTCTCCAGGGGATCTTCCCAACCCAGGGATCGAACCCAGAATCTCCCAGGTGGATTCTTTACCAGCTGAGCCACAAGGGAAGCCCAAAAGGGTAGGAAGGTAGCAAAGGGAAGAACAGACAATAAACCCAGAACTTACGGCAAATTTTGGGATCGCAGGCTGCAAGAGAAAAGAACAGAGGTGACTTAGATTGGGCCAGCAATTTAAGAATTTAATGGGAAAGGACCAGGAGAGGGAGGAAGGAGTGAGATTGGAAAAGGAGAGAAGGGAATTTGGGGGAGAGGCAGAGAAGGCTGAGTCATAGGGGAGGTAAGAGAGGAGTCTGGAAGACAAGGTGGGAGAAGGGAACCAAGTGATGATGAGGAAGGGGAGAAGGGGGCTTAGTGGAGAGAGATGCCACACCTTTTAATTCATATGATCGTAACACTTTCTTGAGTTCCTTGATTACCCTCTCCCTAAGAGTCACCAGCTCATCCAGCAGAGGCTCATCTGAGGAAAGAAAGATCCTTATTTGGTGGGAGGCACTCAGCAAGACACCCCACCTGCAGCTTCAAAGAGAACGGGTGATGGGAATTCCCTGCCAGTCCATTAGTTAGGACTCTGAAGTTTCACTGCCAAGGGCAGGGTTATCCCCAGTTGAGATGCAGCCGAAACAAACATTTGAAAGAAGAGAGTAGGGATGAGGAAACTCCTTTTCTAAGCAAGACTGTCTATTCCTCTGGATCCACTGGGCAAATCTATGGCCTGGAGAATCTACATCTACCTTCTGACCCACTGCAGGGACCCAGGCTAAACCATCCTCCCTTGGCCTCAGTTTCCTCATCTGGTAAGTAATAGAAGGGTGGACTCGAGCACCTCTTCTCTCCTTTTCCCTGACCTGCTCTTCTCTTTTCTTCTGTCTACACTCACACCTTTATGATTTCATCCAGCTGAATAGTTTCGTATATTACCTGGACATGCACTGTCCAATATGGCAGTCACTAGACACACATGAGGACTGAGCACTTGAAATGGGATTGTCTGAACTGAGAGATGATGTTAGTATAAAATGTACGCTGGATTTCAAGGACACGGTATGAAAAAAATAACTGTACGATGTCTCAATAGTTTTTGTGTTGCTCTCAGGTTCAAACGGTAAAATTTTAGGTATTAGGTTAAATAAAATCTATTAAAGTTTATTTTACCTGCTTCTGTTTACCTTTTTAAAAGATGTGACAACCAGAAATTTTTAAATTATCTGTGTGACTATTTGTGCCTCACATATCTCCATTGGACAGCATCGTTCTATATACACTGAGGCCTCCTGAGCTGGTGTCACTAACCTAGACCACTGATATCCAGGGGCATATATCTAACTACCCATTCAGGATCTCCACCTCCAATGTCTAACAGGCATCTTAAACTCAATGAGTCTAAGACTGAACCTTGATATCCTCCTGCAAACCCACTTCCAACTCCATCTATGAAGACGAAGTCTTTTCCACCTTCATCTTCATTGAGGGAGCCGTCATGTTTCTAGTTACCCAAGGCAAAATCCTTGGTGCTTTGACTCTTTTTTTTTTCACGTTTCACATGCAATTTGTCAACATGCATGTGAGCAAACCCTGTCTGTGAATATTCAAGACAGGTCCAGAAATCCAACATTTCTTACCCCCTCCACTGCTGCCATCCTGGTGCCAGCCATCATCATCTCTTGCCTGGGCCATTGATTGCTACAGCCTTCCCACTGGTCCCCCAGCCTTCCCCATTGCCCTGCTAAATCTATTCTCTGCAGACAGAGGGACCCCATTAAAAGCTCAGGCAGTTCACTAGCATCACACTTCTGCTCAGAATCCTTCTATGTGACCCACAGTAGAAGTCAAAAGTTCTTACCATTATAAGTCCCTACCAATTAATGGGTACCAATCTATGCATGCCCACCCCGTTACCTCTAGAATCTCATTTTCTACAGTTCTCCCTTGCTCTCTCTACTCTCTACTCCAGCCTCCCTGGCCTCCTCGAGGTTCTGTGAATATGCCAATCATTGACCCATCTCAGGTATTACAGTGGTTATCCTTCTGCCTTCAGCCTTCTACCCTAGACTTCTGCCCCTTCATAGTTGCTTCCCCCTCTCCCCCATATCTTTTCTCACATGCTAATCTTCCAGTGACATCCTTCTTGGCTGCCTTATTTTTTAAAAAAACACCCTTTTATGTATTTGTTTATTTATTTTTGGCTGCACCATGCTGCATGTGAGACCTTAGTTCCCAGACCAGGGATTGAACCTATGCCCTCTGCAGTGGAAGGGCGGAGTCTTAACCACTGGACCACCAGGGAAGTCCCCTGGCTGCCCTGTTTTACCTGCAAGCCCTGCCCCCTATTCCCAGCACTCCCTATCCCCTGGTCCCTGCTTTGTTCTTTTCTCCATGGCATTTGTCCCCATTTGACATATTGTGTAGTAAAGGGTTAACTCAGAAGAACTGAGTTGTCCAAATGTGCACATTCCACAAAAGCTTTGGCTCTCATCTGACTTCCTACCTCCTGGGAGGTAACCTCTAAGTCCTTTGGAATATCCTGCCTGTCAAGTGTGTCTTTCTTTACTTGGGAGCCTTGGGCCACACCATGTAGTCTATGCTGATGGTGGCTGTGGGCCACAAGGTAGCAGGTCGATCTCTGGGGGAGCTGGAGACAGAATAACTAAGATCAGCCTCTTGGGTGCTCCGTGCCTATGCAGCCAACCTCCAATAATATGAGTTGGTAGAATCATTGACCCAGGCTCTTCAAAAATGCCATTGTCATAAAAGACAGCTGAATCAGAACAGATCCAGGATTGAAAGAAAACTAGTGATGAATGGCATGATTGAGACAATTGGGAACATTTGAATGAAGATTAATTATTAGATGATAGTATGGAATTGTAATATGAGAGAGAATGTCTTTCTTTGTTTTTAGGAGATTGCCTGCTGAAGAATTTAGATGTGAAGTGTCACTAACTCTGAAATGGTTATACACACACAACACACACACACAGACCAAATGTGGCAATAGGTTAGCATGTAGTGAAATGTTAAGAATGGTGACTTCCCTGATGGCTCAGACAGTAAAGTGTCTGCCTACAATGTGGGAGACCCAGGTTTGATCCCTGGGTCAGGAAGATCCTCTGGAGAAGGAAATGGCAACCCACTCCAGTAATCTTGCCTGGAAAATCCCATGGACGGAGGAGCCTGATAGGCTCCAGTCCGTGGGGTCACAGAGTGGACACGAATGAGTGACTTTACTTTCACTTTCCAGTGGCTAAGACTTCGTGCTCCCAAAGCAGGGGGGCCTGTTTTGACCCCTGGTTGGGGAACTAGATGCTACATGCTGCAACTAAGACCTGGCACAGCCAAATAAAAATATTAAAAAAAAATGGTGTTTAGCTGCTTATTGTATTATTCATGCAACTTTTCTAATTAGAATTTTTTTTAAACATAAAAATCATTTTTTAAAAAGGTGAGAGCTTTAAAAATGACTGATATTTAGGCCCCGGCCCCTAAATTCTGGTTTAATTGGCAGGGCTTCTGCCTGGGCTCCTAGACTGTTTTAAAAGTTTCCCAGGGGATTCCAGCCTACAGCCTGAGTTAAGACCTGCGGCTATAAGCTTTTTTGTGAAGGTCTGTCCAGACAGTCAATATTTTCAGCGTTAAGGACCATATGGTCATTGTCCCTACTCAACTCTGCCTTGGTGAGCAGGAGTAACATAAACAATACATACATAAATGGGTGTGGCTGTGTTCCAATAAAACTTTATTTGCAAAAACAAACAAACAAACAAACAATGGGGCTGGCATGTCGCCTAACCGCTCTAAGCCTGTCTTCCCCTCCATAAAGGGCAGGTCACAACAACGCCCACCTTGATGAACTGTCCCCTAGGCTTCTAGAACTCTGTCAGACACACAGTAAAGGCTATAGTGAGATTGCTTTTATTTTTATATGAAGAGAAGGCCTAGTGGACCGGTGGAAAGGGAGGAGGGGCAAGGGAGCTGGGAAAAGGTTTTCCCTCTTAGTTCCTACCTCTCAGAGAACTAGCCATTAAGCTGCTTGTTTGATTCTTGACAAAGGACGCCACTAGGTCCAGATGGTCTATCCCTGGGGACGAGAGGAGAGGAAATTCCCGTGGGTCCCTGGGAAAGCCAAGGGACGACGACTCCATCTCCCTTCGGGACTGGCCCCGCCCCCGGGGGCGTGGCCTCCCCGCCCAGCCTCGGGCTAGCCCACTGGTCCCATTCTCCAAGGTCCAGGGCCCTCTCCCCGCCCCAGCACGCACCCACTCTGCCCACAAAGGCGTTTAGCGCGTAGTCCCGGAAGAAAGGCCCTTCCATGCCCCGCAGCACGACCTGAGCGCGGGCCTGCAGCTGCCCTTGTTGGAACCGGCTGGGGATGAGGGCAAGGCGCAGCTGCTTCAGGGCCTCCTGCACCGAGTGGTCACACTGCAGGCAGCCCCAGTCTCGGCGGGCGCTCAGGCCCAAGAGCAGCAGAAGGGCCCAGGCCAGAGGCATGTCGGGGCCTTTGTGACGTCACAGAGGGCACCCCGGTCGGCCCCGCCCCTCAGGCAGAGGCGGGGTCAGGGAGGCCCAGGGGAGCGCGCTGGGGCGGGTTGGCTGAGCGCCTACTGTGTGCCAGGCATGGAGCTGGGAGCTAAGGAGACATTCTTCAAAACCCAGAAGTCTCTGCCCTGCACTCTTGGATCTAACATTCATTCTTTCAACTTATGTGTACTGAGCACCTACTATGTGCCAGGTGCTCCTCCAGAAACTAGAGCTGAGAAAAGCAGGAGATCCTTGCTCTCTTCAGCACTTACATTCTTTCATTCAACAGATATTTATTGAACACCTACTATGTGCCCGGCCCAGTTCTAGGCTCCTGATGGAGCTCAGAGGCCGAGATAGTCTCTACTCACATAGTTTACAGTTAAAGAAATGTCAGTGGAAAGCCCCCTATGTACTGGGCCCTGGAGACAGACTGAAGGAGATGGACACAGTTCCTGTTCACGGTGTTCCTTCTAGCAGAGGTGGAAGGAGGTACGGCCGGAGAAAGCAATGTAAAACCTCGTTTACAGATTAGTAAATAAGATCCTGACACAGCATTAAGTGCTGAGAAGCAAATAAACCTTGTGATATATGATGAGCTCCTGGTATGCTAGTGCCCCGAGGTCAGGGTTGTGTTCACTGCTCTTGTCTAACGTCTGACACGCCCTAGGTGCTTGATAAATATTTAACAAATTCAGTGACTCCACAGAAGAGGAAAATGTACTTTGTTTTTGTCCTGTTTTTTTTTTTTAATCTTCAAACCTAGAGAAAATTTGCAGGAGCAGTACAATAAATACTTGAATATACCTTATTAACACTCACATCCACTGTATGTCTCTCTCTCCAAAATGAAGTAGGGCAAAGGCTAACAGTTTTGCAAACTTTAAGAGGGTCATAGCAAACACCCTCTTCCAACAACACAAGAGACAGCTCCACGCATGGACATTACCAGATGGTCAACACTGAAATCAGAGAGATTCTAGTCTTTGCAGCCGAAGATGGAGAAGCTTTATACAGTCAGCAAAAACAAGACTGGGAGCTGACTGTGGCTCAGATCACAAACTCCTTATTGCAAAATTCTGACTTAAATTGAAGAAAGTAGGGAAAACCACTAGACCATTCAGGTATGACCTAAATCAAACCCCTTACGATTATACAGTGGAAGTGACAAATAGATTCAAGGGATTACATATGATAGACAGAGTGCCTGAAGAACTACGAACAGAGGTTCGTGACATTGTACAGGAGGCAGTGACCAAGATCATCCACAAGAAAAAGAAATGCAAAAAGGCAAAATGGTTGTCTGAGGAGGCCTTATAAATAGCTGAGAAAAGAAGAGGCGCTAAAGGCAAAGGAGAAAAGGAAAGATATGCCCATCTGAGTGCGGAGTCCAAAAGAACAGCAAGGACAGATAAAGCCTTCCTCAGTGATCAATGCAAAGAAATAGAGGAAACCAAAAGAATAGGAAAGACTAGAGATCTCTTCAAGAAAATATAACATGTAGAGATTAATTAAATGTTAGTTTCAATTAAAAATGGACAAAGGATTTGAACAGATATTTCTCCAAAGAAGATATAAGAATGGCAAATAAGCACTTGAAAAGATGCTCAACATCACTGAGCATTAGGAGAATGCAAATCAAAACCACAGTGAGAGGACCTTCCTGGTGGTGCAGGGGGTAAGAATCCTCCTGCCCATGCAGGGGACACGGGTTCGATCCCTGGTCCGGGAAGATCCCACGTGCCAAGAAGCAGCTAAGCTTGTGCACCATAACATCTGAGCCTGTGCTCTAGAGCCTGTGAACTGCAACTGCTGAGCCCACGTGTTGCAACTCCTGAAGCCCGTGTACCCCTAGAGCCTATGCTCTGCAACAAGAGAAGCCACCACAATGAGAAGGCCAGGTACCACAACTACAGAGCAGCCCCCACTCTCCAGAACTAAAGAGAGCCCGAGTATGGCGGCAAAGACCTAGAGCAGCCAAACAGAAATAAATAAAAGAAATAACTAAAAAATAAAATAAAATAAAAAACACAATGAGTACCACCTCACACCAATTAAGATGGCTACCATCTAAAAAACAGAAAATGACAAGTGTTGGTAAAGACGTGGAGAAATGGAACCCTTGTACAGTCATTGGGAATGTAAAATGGCACCACTGCAATGGAAAACGATATGGATGTTTCTCAAATAATTAAAAATAAAATTACTCTATGACCCAGAAATTCGACTTCTGGGTATTTATCCAAAAGAATTGAAAGCAGAGACTGAAAAAGAGCTTTGTATACCCATCTTCACAGCACCCTTATTCACAAAAACTGAAACATGGAAGCAACCCATCGACTAACAAATGGGTAAACAAAATGTGGTATACACATGCAACGGGATATTATTCAGTCAAAAAGGAAGGAAATTCTGATATATGGGACAGCACAGATAAACCTTGGTGGTCACTATGCTAAGTGGAATAAAGCCGGTCGCAAAAGACACATACTGCATAGTTCTGCTTATACAAGGTATCTAGAAAACCTAAAGTAAAGTCACACTCAGGATATTTAACATTGGTTTGATTCGTTTAACCATATTTGGACTTTCCTAAATGCCTCGTGATGCTTTGCTGCTTCACCTCCTCTGAGAAGGCCTCCCACATTACTCCTGCCTGTAAAGCACGTCTCCTTCTGTTATCCTCTATTTTCGGGATCAGCCTATACCCTGAAAGGGCCAGGTTGTAAATATTTTCGGATTTGTGATCCATAGTTCTCTTGCTCCTGTAATAGGAAAGCAGCCACAGACAATATGGAAATGAAAAGGTGTGTCTGTGTCCCAATAAAACTTTATTTATAGACACTGAAATTCGAATTGCATGGTTTTCACATGTCACCAAATATTATTCCGACTTTCTAAACCTTTCAGTTCAGTTCAGTTCAGTCCAGTCCAGTTCAGTTGCTCAGTCGTGTCTGGCCCTTTTTGACTCCATGGACCGCAGCACGCCAGGCCTCCCTGTCCATCATCAACTCCCAGAGTTTACTCAAACTCATGTCCATTGAGACGGTGATGCCATCCAACCATCTCATCCTCTGTCATCCCCTTCTCCTCCTGCCCTCAATCTTTCTTAGCATCAGGGGCTTTTCCAATGAGTCAGCTCTTTGCATCAGGTGGCCAAAGTATTGGAGTTTCAGCTTCAACATCAACCCTTCCAATTAATATTCAGGACTGATTTCCTTTAGGATGGACTGGTTGGATCTCCTTGCAGTCCA
Organism: Capricornis sumatraensis; assembly: GCF_032405125.1. Lineage (NCBI taxonomy): Eukaryota > Metazoa > Chordata > Mammalia > Artiodactyla > Bovidae > Capricornis > Capricornis sumatraensis. The sequence goes on from NC_091088.1 coordinate 61,674,547, forward strand.
AGGGACTCTCAAGAGTCTTCTCCAATACCACAGTTCAAAAGCATCAATTCTTTGGCGCTCAGCTTTCTTCAGACAGCATATTCAAAAGCAGAGACATTACTTTGCCAACAAAGGTCCGTCTAGTCAAGGCTATGGATTTTCCAGCAGTCATGTATGGATGTGAGAGTTGGACTATAAAGAAAGCTGAGTGCCAAAGAATTGATGCTTTCGAACTGTGGTGTTCGAGAAAACTCTTGAGAGTCTCTTGAACTGAAAGGATATCCAACTAGTCCATCCTAAAGGAGATCAGTTATGGGTGTTCATTGGAAGGACTGATGTTGAAGCTGAAACTCCAATAGTTGGGCCACCTGATGCAAAGAGCTGACTCATTTGAAAAGACCTTGATGTTGGGAAAGACTGAGGGCAGGAGGAGAAGGGGATGACAGAGGATGAGATGGTTGGATGGCTTCACCAAGTCAGTAGACATGACTCTGAGTAAACTCTGGGAGTTGGTGATGGACAGGGAGTCCTGGCGTGCTGCAGTCCATGGGGTCGCAGAGAGTCGGACACGACTGAGCGACTGAACTGAACTGAATGGGAAGAAAAATAATGAATCAAGGTGTAATGGGGAGATTGGACCACAAGAGGGTGCTCTCACCCCAGTGAAATTCTCTTTTCCACCTGAGACATACTCTTGGCTTCCTGCCGCCCTCGCCTACCTTTCCCAGAATTAGCCACTTAAAACTACAGCTAATGCGGTGCGGATCAAACTTTGAGACATGAATCAAGATATGATCTTCCCCGTCCTTTCCTTCTTCCCTATTACCATGCCTCAGGCAGGCAGGGAGGCAAGAGGCTATTTGCCCTAAGAAAAGGAGTTGTCAGAAGGGGACGGAAAACAAAGGTGGGGAAACAACTGCAAATTCGTCCGCTTCTAAGCCCCAAAGCCTCAGGTCCAGGTAGGAGGCAGGAAGAATCAGGGAGCAAAACAGGTTTGGTTTCTCTGATGATGTAGCCACGCTAAAGCGCCATTTGGTAGAACTTGGTTAACTTGATTATCTGCAGGTGTCAGTCTGGCAATCCCACTGGTTTTAACGAAGAGGCTGAAGTCATTCTCACACTCGCCCATCAGGGAAACAGATATTCAACCCAGTGGAGTTTCTATTGCTGGGAGGGGGGGTGCGTCAAAGGCCATTTGGTGTTCATCGCTGGGGAGGAGGAGGTGTCTGTGGGTGTCCAGAACGGAGGGTTCTGTGGGTGGGAAGCAACCGACTAGGCTGTGCTCACACACCAGGAATGCATCTGAGTGAAAAATAGTTAACAACCCAGTGCTGTTTATATAAATGTAAAATGCATGTGTCCTAAACAAAAATACACAACGTGTAAGAGCACCTGCAAAGAAACGAACCACAATAAACATGATAAAATAGTGACTCTGGCTGGGAATGAAAAGAGAGCAGGTGCTGAGGGCAAGCTGCAGTAAATGAATAACAAATAAATAAAACTGGCTTTTGTGTGAACCAGGCAGTTAAGGGTCCTTCTGGGGTCAGACTGCCCATTTTAATTAATTAGTTAAAATTAAGCTCTGCCACTTAATAATTGGGAGCCCTCAGTGAAATTAGGCAATTCTCTCTGTGCCTCAACTGCCTCATCCATAAAATGGGCTAACAAGAATCCTGAAGTTGTAGGGTTCTCCCAAGAATGAAAAACATAAAATATGAGAAAGCTGAATGTCGAAGAATGGATGCCTTTGAATTGTGGTGCTGGAGAAGACTCTTGAAAGTCCCTTGGACTTCAAGGAGATCAAACCAGTCAATCCTAAAAGAAATCAACCCTGAATATTCATTGGCAGGACTGATGAGGAAACTGAAGCTCCAATACTCTGAGCACCTGATGTGAAGAGCAGACTCATTGAAAAAGACCCTGATGTTGGGAAAGATTGAAGGCAAAAGGAGAAGGAGGCAACAGAGGAGGAGATGGTTAGAGAGCTTCACTGACTCAATGGACGTGAATTTGAGCAAACTTGGGGAGATAGTGGAGAACAGACGAGCCTGGCAGGCTACAATTCATGGGGTCCAAAGAATCGGACACAACTTAGCAACTGAGCTACAACAATATAGAGAGTTTACAATAGCACATAGCAAGTGCTATCTAACAGCTGGTTGTTTTTATACGTTTTACCAACTGAAGATTATTTACTTAATCTTCTGCATCTGAAGTTATTAGAAATGGAAAGGAAAAGGGAGGCCTTTTGAGCTGGGGGAGGGGAGAGAGTTGTGAGAGAGAAAACAAGATTTGTATGTGAGCATGGGGACTTCTGAGTATGGCAGGGGTGAGGGGGCATGTAAGATGCTTGTATTAGTCAGAGTGGGCTGGATTATGCTTCCGTAACAAATAGCCTGAATATCTCAGTGGCTTAAAACCACAAACTTATTTTTTTGTGATGTCATTTTGGTTGGCTGGTCAGAACTCTGGCGGAGGGGAAAAAAGAAGAGAACCCACAGTTCTTAAATGCTTCCACTCTCAAATGATACCTTCTTGTTGGCCAAATGAGTCACAAGGCCACATCACACTTTACCAGAGTGAGGAAGAATGATCTTTTAGGGGTCCAGAAGGATTGAGGGTTGGGATATTTGTGAGGAGCTTGAACGATCAGCTTGAAGCCTTCTTTAAACTTAGGGACCTGACAGCTGAGAAAACTTATCCTGAAAGTCGAGGGCTGGCTCAGAGAGAAGACAAGCCTGTCAGAAAAGTTCTCTCATGCCATTATGGTGGTATAGTGTAATAGTCACCTACAGCTGTGTAACAAAATACCCCCAAGAAGGAGAGGATGGGACGAATTGAGAGAGTAGCACTGAAACATACATTACTATATGTAAAATAACTGATGGGAAGTTTTTACATATCACAGGGAGCTCAACCTAGTGCCCTGTGACAACCTGGAGGGCTGGGATGGGGGGCGGGGTGGGAGGGAGGTTCAAGAGGGAAGGGACCCTTGTATACTTATAGAACCAACACGACATTGTAAAACAATTATCTTCCAATTAAAAAAAAAAGTACCCCCCAAACACACTGCCTGGAAACAACAATAAATGTTTGTTATCTCACAGTTTCTATGGGTCAGGTATTAGGAGGTGGATAGTTCTGTCACTGGGTCTTGTGACATTCAGCCTGGGCTGCAGTCATCCGAAGGCCAGGCTGGGGCTGGAGAGTCTGCTTCCAGAATGGCTCACTGGCAAGCTGGCACTGGCTCTTGGCAGAAAGTGTTGTGTCCTTGCTGTGTGGGTCTCTCCACAGGCTAGTCAAGGGTCCACAACCTATAGCAGCTGGCTTTCCCTAGCGTCAACATTCCAGAAGAAAGCCAGGAGGAAGCAGCCATGTCTTTCGTGACCTCGTCTCTGAAGGCACACACCATGGCTTCTCCCGTATCTGTTAGAAGCAAGCCAGTGAGTCTGGCTCACATTCAAAGGAAGGGGAATTAGTCTCCACCTTTTGAAGGGAGGAGGGTCAAAGAATGTGTGAGTATATTTTAAAACCACCCCTAGCAGCCATATGGTGAAATGGGTGTGTGTGTGGACATCAGAAGTTGCCATAAACTTCTATAGGCTCAGGGGCGCAAGGGAAATGGGGGTCGAAACTGCTAGTTGTTTAGCCGCTAAGTCGTGTCCGACTCTTTTGCAACCCCATGGACTGTAGCCCTCCAGGCTCCTCTGTCCATGGGATTTTTCCAGGCAAGAATACTGGAGTGGGTTGCCACGTCCTTCTCCAGGGGATTTTCCTGAGCCAGGGATCAAACCAATGTCTCCTGCATTGGCAGGTGGATTCTTTACTACTGAGCCACTAGGGAAGCCTGCTAGTTGCCACCAAAATCTGATTTCCCCTTGAGCATGTGTTTAATTCTAGTCATTCTCATGACGATCACTCGGTCACAGAACAACAGCTTACAGTTACTGGGTCCTTGCTAAGCATCAGGCACCGTCCTAAGTGCTTTACATTTCATCTCAACACCAACTCAATCAGGCAGGTACAGTTTGACCTCCATTAACAAACAGGGAAACTTTGGAGTGGAGAGGCTAAGTAAATTCTTCTAAGGAGGCACAGCTAATAATGAAAAGAGTGGGAGGACTGGGATTTGAACCCAGGCAGTCGGGTTCCAGCATCCAGGCTCTGGAACACAGCACCGTATGATGAAGAAAAGACGTTACGCTCCACACACCCACTGTGATGTAAAAAGTGGTGCCCGCTGCTCCATTATTTTCAGAGGATTTACTGTGCTCTCTGAACCTTGTAAAGTAATCGACATGAAACGGTGTATTGCCTGAATGAAGGCATGATTTAGCACATTTAACGGTCGTGCCACTTAAAAAAAAAATCTCCATGTGATAGCGGTGGAAACTCAGGGTTAGCAGGGTCAGGCCACTTGCGCTGGGTCGAGTAAATAGAGACAGAAGCAGGAGTGGGACCCGGCAGCCAAGGACGGGGTCCCGGCCATGAGTCGCTCCCCTGGGCAACACCAGTGGCCTGGTTTGGCGTTGGCGCGAGGCAGGCGGGAAAGAATGCCAGGGAAAGGATCTGGGAGGGATTTGGCTTTGAGCCGGCGGGGAGGAGGAGGAGGAAAGAGAGATGGCGGTGCCAGCGCCCGGGGTGGGGGTGGGGCAGGGGGGCTGTTTTCCCACCGTCTGCAGCCCATGCCCCGCCCCCACTCCCCAGTCCACACCGCGCGGTGGCCGAAAACAGTGGCCTGTTCTCAAGCACTGCCCTGGGAGGAGAAATTGGGACAAGCCCTTTGGAAGACAGTTTGGCAGGATCCGAGAGGGCTGGCCGTCTGCACGTCCCCTCCTCGGCGTGTGAAATGGGTGCACGCGGCTGCCAAGGAGACAGGGATGCCCCCAGCCCCCATTCTCTGTAAGGATCCCCAAACCAGCCCAATGTCCGTCAACAAGAGACTCACTGAATAAACCCGCTGTGTTCTTTTGTAGATTAGTGAAAATGCATTCCTTTTTCCATTTCAAACCAATCAGGGTTTTCCTTCCCTTCCCAGTAACTAGGTGTTAAAAGGGGCTTCCCAGGTGGAGCTCCTGGTGAAGAACCAGCCTGCCAATGCAGGAGAAGCGGTTCGATCCCTGGGTGGGGAAGATCCCTGGAGGCAGGCATAGCAACAAGCTCCAGTATTCCTGTCTGGAGAATCCCATGGACAGAGGAGCCTGGTGGGCTACAGTCCACATGGGTGGCAAAGAGTCTGACACGACTGAAGCGACTTAGCAGGCACCCAGGTATAATAAACAAGTGTTGCAGCTTTATGGTTTTTAAAAATATTTTTTGGTTTTTAATGAAAAGTTTTAATTTTTATAAGTTTTTCATCGACATTGTCTTTTACATATTTAAAATATTCTTAAACTATGAACCTTGCTAACGCCTCTGTGTTGCCCCATTGCCAACTCAGTACTTGGACTGTTCCTGACTTTCCTCTTCACAAGCCCCACGTGGACATACACCTTGCCTAATGATGTTCATTTGGGCCTCTGGTGTCAACCCCCTGCTGCTGCTGCTAGCGAAGCTCCCTACCACTTATTCATTAGCAAGAATACAAGGTTGGACCTTTCAACCATGAGAACATACATTTTTAAGTTGGCAGGCACAGAAATGTGGGGCCTTTTTACATTGAGCTTTTGCTAATGCTCAGAGGGTGGCTCAGATGGTAAAGAATCCGCCTGCAATGAAGGAAACCTGGGTTCGATCCCTGGGTGGGGAAGATCCCCTGGAGGAGGGCATGGCAACCCACTCTAGTATTCTTGTCTGGAGAATTCCTTGGACGGAGGAGCCTGGAGAGCTACAGTCCATAGGGTCGAAGAGTCAGACACCCCTGAGCGACTAACACTAACTAATGAACTTCGCTGATGCAGTAGGCCATAGGAGCGGTCAGTGTTGCATGTGTGACTTAATAAATGTATGAATCGTTCAACAACAACACAACCACTGTGGTGCATTCATCCGATGGAATGCTGCAAGACACTGAGATGCTTTCCAGACACGCACACTAGCTCCAAGGTGTGTATCATGCTCGACAGGCAAGGGAAGCCACACGCAAAAGAAGATACCACCTACCATTCCATAGACAGAAAGCTCAAAAGAGGCCAAAGCAAATATCAGGGTTGGACTGATTGCTGGGCCAATAAATGGAGGAGAAAATCAACAAGTGATGATGGGGAAATGAGGAGGGCGGGCCTATGACAGAGGGGCTGGCGGGACTCTTTTTCTTGACCCGCTGGACAAGGGTTTCATTTCATAGCCATCAACGAAGCTGCAAATGACAATTTTCAAATTCATGTATATACTTTATTCCAGTAAGTAAATAACAAAGACGGGTTGTATGGCACAGGGAATTATCTTCAGTTTCTTGTAATAACCTACAATGGAAAAGAACCTGAAACAGGATATATGTTTATGTATAATTGAATCACTTTGTGGTTAGTTTCAATCACTTGAAACTAACACAATATTGTAAATTAACTCTACTTCAATTAAAAGCGGTTAAAACATGGTAGTGAGAGACATACAACACAACCCGCTGTTTTCACCACCTTCAAGTGTACAATGCGGTGGCCTCTAGTGCATCCGCGTTTCTGTGCAGCCATCGCCATCATCTGTCCCCAGGACATCTGTCATCTGGCAAAACTGGAACTCGGTACCCATTAAGCTCTAACTCCATTCTTCTCTGTAGCCCCCAGCATCTAATATTCTAATTTGTCTCTGTGAATTTAACTACTCTGAGCGTGCGTGCAAGCTACAGTTGTGTCTGACTCTTTGTGACCCCGTGGACTGTAGGCTGCCAGGCTCCTCTATCCAGGGGATTTCCAAAGCAAGAATACTGGAGTGGGTTGCCATTTCCTCCTCCAGGGGATCTCGCCAACCAGGGATGGAACCTGAGTCTTCGGCATCTCCTACATTGGCAGGTGGATTCTTTACCACTGAGCCACCTGGCAAGCCCTTAACTACTTTCAGTTCAGGTCAGTCGCTCAGTCGTGTCCGACTCTTTGCAACCCCATGAATCACAGCATGCCAGGCCTCCCTGTCCATCACCAACTCCCAGAGTTCACTCAGATTCACATCCCTCGATTCGGTGAGGCCATCCAGCCATCTCATCCTCTGTCGTCCCCTTCTCCTCCTGCCCCCAATCCCTCCCAGCATCAGAGTCTTTTCCAATGAGTCAACTCTTCACATGAGGTGGCCAAAGTATTGGAGTTTCAGCTTCAGCATCAGTCCTTCCAGTGAACACCCAGGACTGATCTCCTTCAGAATGGACTGGTTGGATCTCCTTGCAGTCCAAAGGACTCTCAAGAGTCTTCTCCAACACCACAGTTCAAAAGCATCAATTCTTTGGTGCCCAGCTTTCTTCACAGTCCAACTCTCAGATCCATATATGACTACTGGAAAAACCATAGCCTTGGCTAGACGGTGTTGGCAAAGTAATGTCTCTGCTTTTTAATATGCTATCTAGGTTGGTCATAACTTTCCTTCCAAGGAGTAAGCGTCTTTTAATTTCATGGCTGCAATTACCATCTGCAGTGATTTTGGAGCCCACAACAGACTGGTTCCAAATAGGAAAAGGAGTATGTCAAGGCTGTATATTGTCACCCTGCTTATTTAACTTATATGCAGAGTACATCATGAGAAACGTTGGGCAATGAGGGAGATCTGGGTTCAATTCCTGGGTTGGGAAGATGGCCTGGAGAAGGGAACAGCTGCCCACTCTAGTATTCTGGCCTGGAGAATTCCCTGGACTATATAGTCCAAAACTGAATTACTTTGCAGTACAGTAGAAAATGGGCTTCCCTGGCGGCTCATATGGTAAAGAATCCTCTTGTAATGCAGGAAAGCCAGGTTCGACTCCTGGGTTGGAAAGATTCCCTGGAGAAGGGAATGGCTACCCATTCTAGCATTCCTGCCTGGAGAATTCCATGGACAGAGGAGCTTTATTTATTATTTGTAAATCAACTATGCTTCAGTTAAAAAATAAAAATAAATAATGCGCAATGCCGTTTGCTGAATTCATAGTACACACAAACACACACCCTGACCTGTGCCTGGGTATCACCCCGAGGCAGAGCTAGCGCCCGTCACTGGGGCATCTCCTGGGGCACTTCTCCCCTGGTTCAGTGACTCTCACACCCATGGGGTGGGGCACCCTCACACCCACAAACTCCAGGCTCCAAATACTGTCACACCCTCCAGCCAGCTTCCTCTCAGCTCTGTCACCCGCCCTGCGCTGCGGGGCGGCTACCCATTTCTGTTCAGACTTTGGCTCCGAGGCTGCTCCTGGGGCCAGGGGAGCCCACACCCTCCAGGTCCCTCCTCTTCTTCCAGCTTGGTCCCTCACTCTGCTTTTCTCTCTTTTTTGTCTTTCCCTCTCTCTGGGTGTCTGTCCTTCATCTCTGGATCTCCATCTTCCCATGGGTCTCCTTTCTCTCGGTTTACTTTTTCTTTTCCTTCCTTCCTTCCTGCCCCATCCTTTCATCTCTGTTTGGGGAGCGGCATACTTGCTGTGTGATCTTGGGCAGGAGCCTTTGCCTCTCTCTGCCTTAATTTCTCATCTGTTCTGTGGCACTCACAGGGTTGATTTGAAGCTGAAGGGAGTTACCACATATTCTCAGGGCACCTGGTATACAGCTGGGGCTCAATCAAGACCACAACCAACATTGGTGACTCTGCCCCAAGCTCTGGGCTAAGATTTCAGACATGATGACTCATTTACCCCTCACAGCATCCTGGTAAAGGAGGTAAGCCATTGCCCCCAGTTTTCAGATAGAGACTTAGGTTTACAGGTTAGACTTGCCCAAAAATCAAACGAGTAAGTAATGGGATCAGAAATTGAACTCAGATCACCTGGCCCTGGCCCCACCTCTCACCCTGGGCTATGAGGCTTCTGTAGCATTAACTTACGTTTATTAATAAATATCAAAATACCTGAGGTCCTACTGACTTTTGAGTCTGGATGATTCTTCCTGTGGGAGCCGTCCCGTGCACTGTAAGATATTTAGCCACATCTCTGGCCTCTGCCCTTGAGATGCAATTTGATGTTTTCCAGTCACTAAGTTGTGTCTGATTCTCTGCGATCCCATGAATGGCAGCACGTCAGGCTTCCCTAGCCTTCACTATCTCCCAGAGTTTGCTCAAACTCATGTCCATTGAGTCAGTGATGCCATTCAACCATCTCCTCCTTTGTCGTCCCCTTCTCCTCCTGCCCTCAGTCTTTCCCGGCATCAGTCTTTTCCAATGTGTCAGCTCTTCAACTTAGGTGGCCAAAGTATCAGAGCTTCAGCTTCAGCACCAGTCCTTCCAATGAATGTTCAGGGTTGATTTCCTTTAGGGTTGATTGGTTTGATCTCCTTGCTGCTCAAGGGACTCTCAAGAGTCTCCTCCAGCACCACAGTTTGAAAGCATCATTTCTTCAGCCTTCTTTATGGTCCAGCTCCCACATCTGTACGTGACTACTGGATGCAAGCACCACCCCCATAAACTTGAGCTGGAAGCAACAGGAGAGGTGTCCCATTGATCCATTCAGAAATTCTGATTGGGAAGACTCAGCCTCTGTCCTCTCCCCTAGCCCCCTCCCTGCCCTCCCTGCCCCAGTCTCACCATCTAGCCCGTTCCAGGGCCCCAGAGTTAATCCAGTTCCTCCTTTGCTCTCTGCCCTCTCATGGCTCCCCAGGGCCCCCAGGACGGAGCCCAGCCCTTCACTGGAGACACCTGGCATCTCCTGCCCTTTACTGTGTAGACTCAAGCGCTCAAGAATAGCTTGACTCACACCTCCAGACCCCTGTCTGGGCAGGTTCCTCTGCGCAGAATGTCTGCCCCATTCTTTCCTTCCCCACTTTGCCCAGTGGACTCAACTCCTCGCCCAAGACACAACCTGGCATGCGTCCTTTGACCAGGGACTCCAGTCTATGAATTCAGCCTGCAGATAACACTCACGCATGAGCTTGAGGAACTAAGCATGTGAATATTCACCATAGCCCTATGCGTCCTAGCAGATTAGAGGGGAAATGACCTAAATGTTCATCAGGAGGGGACTGTCAGGAAAACCTCAGGAGGAGACTGTCAGGAAAACCTCAGGAGGAGACTGTAGAATAAACAAAGTGTATAGCTGCCCACAATTGCGGATGGAAGCTTCTTCAAGATACGTTATTAAGGGGAAAAACAAGGCGCAAAAGCAAATGAACTCTGTGCTCTGCCCTTTCCTCATTTGCTGTGTGAGCTTGGGAAACTCACCTCACCTCTCTGAACCCCCATTTCCTTGTCTATAAAGTGGGATAGTCATCATAAAGACTGAGGTGAAGATTACTACAAATCATGAGAAGGGAACCACGCATATAAACATTAAATGTGAGTTTTTAGGGCAGAGGTTGGCAAGCTTTTTCTGTAAAGGGTCAGTCAGTACCTAGTTTTTGCCTTGCCAGCTATATGGTCTCTGTTGCAATGACTCAATACTGTTGTCACTGTGCGGAAGCACAGATAACGCATCAAAGAATAGACGAGGCTGTCTTCCAGACAGCTGGCCCATGGTTGAGATCTGTTTTAGCATTGAAGAAGAGGTAACTGTTTATTTTAAAAGGTTTTCTATGCCCCTCCAACCACCAAACTCATGTCCCTCAGTTTTTATCAGACTGTATTGTGATATCAATTTCTCTTTCCCTTTAGGGGTCCAGCCCTCCCCATGCCCAGACCTTGAACTCTCTGATCAGGAGCCTTATCTGAGCTCTGTGGGTCTCCAGAATCCAGCCTACACCCCTGTCCTAGGAGCACAGCAGAAATATTGGTTGAATTCATTCATTCATACATTCATTCACAGAGACAACACACACAGGCACTGTTCTAGACACTGAGGCTATAACAGTGACCGACACAGACACAAACCCTAGAGGTTATGTTCTGAAGGGAGAGACAGACCAGAAATCAAATGAACACTTCAAACGTGTAACTTTAAGAATCTGCCTTCCAGATTCAGGAATAAAGAGAGAAATTTTGAACAACTAGAATATTCTGAATTTTGTGATAGTTTGAACATTGGAAACGAGAAAACATTAGGACTTGGGATTGTCAGGTTTCTGACTTGAGTGACAGACAGCATGATGATGTCATCAAGAGAATCAGAAGGGAAGTGGACTTGCTGGTGGGGAGGAGAGGACCTTGAGGTATATTTGGGACATGTAGACTGAAGTGTCTACCAGCTAGTTGGACATAAGTGTGGTGGTTAGGGGAGGGTTGAGGACTAGCAATGTTGATTTGGGAGTTACAGGCAGTCGTTAAAAATCTTTTTTAAAATATAAATTTGATATTGTATTTAAGCCTTCACTATCATTTATTTGTACACTTAAATCACAATTCACCACATTCTCAATTTCCATTTTATTTTTGCCATTACCTGTCATTTCATTTGTATCTATTCTTGTTGGTCTTATTTTCTTGGCATAATAAATTGGGATTTTACCTCTTGAAAATAAAAAAAAAATCTGCCTTCCAATGCAAGGGATGCAAGTTCTTTCCCTGGTTGGGGAATTAAGATCCCAGATACATACTGTGGGGCCACTGAGCCAGTGGGCTACAGCTAGAGAAGCCGTGTGCTGCAGCGAACACCTAGCGCAGTCAGATAAAACCAAACAGGCAAACAAAAACACGTGAACTGTTAGATGGCCTCATGCACCAAGGAGAAGCAAATAAAACGGAAAAGAGAATGAGGCTGAAGGGGGATGCTGATAATTTCCATCATTTTGCCAGGGGAGGCCTCAGTGATGAAGGAGACATCTGGATGGAAATGAGGAAGTGAGGCAGGAGGGTATGCCAGGGGAAGGCTTTCTGGGCAGTGGGCACAGCACGTGCAAAGGCCCTGGGGTGGGAACATGCTTGGCATTTTCAATGAACAGCTGAGAAATCAGTGTGACAGCAGCTGAGTGTGTGCAGGAAAGAGTGGAAGATCTGAAACAGGGTGAGAGGGGAGATGGGGTGGGTCACGCATGCCTTATAGACCTTATGGTGAGCACTTTGCCTTTCCTCTGAGTGAGGTAGGAGCCAGGGGCGGTGTCTTGGCTGGCTCAGGCTGCCATAAAAAAAATACCACAGACTCGGTGGCTCAGACAACAGGAATTTATTTCTCACAGTCTGGAGGCTGGAAAGTCCAAGATCAAGGTGTCAGCAGATACTTTCCCCAGTAGGAGCTGTTTTCCTGGCATGCAGATGACAGTTTCTCCCTCTGTCCTAGAGCAGAGAGAACTTGAGCTCTGGTTTCTCTTCCTGTTCTTATGGGGATAACAATCCCTTCATGGGGGCTTCAGCCTCATGACCTCAGCTAAACCCAATTACCTCCAAAGACCCCGCCTCCTAATATTGTCTCACTGTGGGTTAAGGCTTCAACAGAAGCTTTAAAAATATGTATTTATTTTTATTGATTTATTTAGCTGTGTCAGGTCTGAGTTGCAGCAGCTTGTATCTAGTTTCCTCATCAGGGATTGAACCTGGGCCCCCTGCCTCGGGAGCAGGGAGTCTAAGTCACTGGACCACCAGGGAAGTCCCAACAGATGCATTTGGGAGGGACACAAACAGTCAGTCCATATTGGGAGAATTTTGAGCAGGGTGGGGGATGAGATCTGTTTGAAGCTTTAACAGGATCCTTCTGGCTGCTAGGGAGGGAATAGGCTGTGGATGGAAGCAGGGAGCCCATTGAGGAGGCGATAGATGAGTCTGGAGGGATATATAGGGTGAGCAATGAATGAATGTAAAAGATTGAGTAAATATAGGAATGGAGTAAGCAGGAAGTGTGCTTGTCTTTTGAAGATAAGAATAGAGGGTTAGAATCCTGCCTGTATGGTCTTAATCAAGGAACATCAGCCTCTTGGGTACTGGCAGCCAAGGGGAAGAGAACAGGGTAAATGGAAAAACTGTTTATAATGACCTGAGCCTGGGACATAAACTTGAATTACCTCTTTCTCAGTTTGGGTTTATACCAACTGTTCCAGGGATGTGGCTGGTATGTATACTGAGAGATTTTGCACTGTCCTGGGAATATTAGCAGGAATTGACCGTCCTTTGGGGAAAAAAAATCCCATATCTGATAGTAAAGCAACTCCTGGTTTTTGACTTCATACTTGTCCCCTTGTCAGGCTGGGTTGGTAACTGTTGCTTTCGTGTTGATTGTTATCCACACAAGCCCTGGCAGCTTCTTTATGTAGCCTGGCAATGAACGTGTAACTCTTCTGCGGGTGGAGGTGTTCAAGTGCAGATTCTAAATTACTTTTTTTTCCTGAATGCAGATTTTGATCAAGGTTTGGGGTGGAGGCTGAAATTCTACATTTCTAAAAGGCTCCTAAAAAAAACAAAAAAACTTTACTTTTTAAATTTAAATTTGTTTTTGTTTGTGCTGGGTCTTAGTTGTGGCGCCCAGGATCTTCCATCTTTTTTTGTAGAATGTGGGATCTAGTTCTGGGAGCCGGGATTGAATCTGAGCCCCTTGCATTGGGAACGCGGAATCCTAGCCACTGGAACCCCAGGGAAGTCCCTGATTCTACATTTCTAACAAGCTTCTCAGATTAGCTATACTGCTGACCTACTGCTCTGAGAACTGCCCTTCCAGAGTCAGGCTGTGGAGTGGGGGTTTCTCAACCCCGGCACACCTGACATTTGGGGCTGACTTCCTATGCACTGTAGGATGTTGAGTTCCATCCCTGGGCTCCACCCACCCCTCCTCCCCAGTCATGACAACTGTCTTAGTCTGTCTTTAACAAAATGCCATAGACAGGTAGCTTATAAGCAATAGACATTTATTTCTCACAATTCTGGAGGCTGAAAGTTGAAGACCAGGGTACCAACCTGGTTGAGTGAGGATCACAGGCTTCTCATTGTATCCAAACGTGCTTGTAGGCGTGGCCACCCCCTTTTTCTAAGTTTTACTTTAAAAAAGATTTCTTTTTATTTATTTGGCTGCACCAGGTCTTTGTTGCGGCAGCAGGATGTTCAATCTTTGTTGTGGCATGCCCCCTGCATTTGGAGTTCAGAGTCTTAGCCGCTGGACCACCAGAGAAGTCCCTTGGGGCCCCTTTTTTAAGGAGACTAATCCCAGTAGCGAGGGCTCCATCTTCATGACTCCATCACTGCTCTAAGGTCCCACCTCCTGATACCATCACCTTGGTATGAGGATTTCAACAGATGAGTCTCTAAGGGACATAAACATTCAGACCTTAGCCACAATCAAATGCTCTCCAGACATTGTCAAGCATCCCCTGAGTGACACAATTGCTCCCTGTGGAGAATCACTGATCTAATTAGAAAAAGATTAGAAAAAAGTTTGACAACCCCTGCACTGGAATGTTTCTTAGGAGCCCAATTGTAATACCCCCAACTGGAAACTACACAAATACCCATTCACAGTTGGATGAATAAATAGTGTTGTCTTCCTACAGTGGAATGTCATCCAGTGGGGGCTGACAAGCTTTTTCTGTTAAGGACCAGATAGTAAATATTTTCAGCTTTCTGTCTCTGCCTCAGCCACTGTGCCATGTGAGTGGCTATGGACGATAGTAGATGAATGGGTGTGGCTGTATTCCAATAAAACTTTATTTAAACAAACAGGCAACAGACTGGATCTGGCCTCCAGGCTGTAGTTTGCCAACACAACAACGAGAATGAGCAATCGACAACAGCGACTTCCCTGGTGGTCCCGTGGTTAAGATCAGCCCTGCAATGCAGGGGACACGAATTTGATCTCTGGTCGGCTAACTAGGATGCCACATGGCACAGAGCAACTAAATGGGAGAGACTGCTCTCCCTGGGTTCCCATTCCACAGCTAGAGATCCAGGCACCACAGTGAAAGATCCCGCCTGATGCGAGGAAGGTCGCCAGTGCCAATGCTGACAAATAAATAAATACAGACGTACAAAAAAATCCGCAACATAGAACCTGGATTATTGTCACTGTTGTTCCGTCACTCAGCCGTGTCCTACTCTTTTCAACCCCATGGAGTACAGCACGAAGGCTTCCCTGTCCTTCACTGTCTCCCAGAGCTTGCTCAAACTCATATCCATTGAGTCTATGATACCATCCAACCATCTCATCCCCTTCTCCTCCTGCCTTCAATCTTTCCCAGCAGCAGGATCTTTTCCAATGAATCAGCTCTTTGCAGCAGGTGGACAAAGTATTGGAGCTTCAGCATCAGTCCTTCCAATGAATATTCAGGGTTGATTTCCTTTAGGATTTACTAGTTTGATCTCGTTTCTGTCCAAGGGACTTTCAAGAGTCTTCAGCACCACAATTCGAAAGCATCAATTCTTTGGCACTCAACCTGGTTTATGGTCCAGCTCTCAGAACTTGGATACATTGTGTTAAGCGAAAGAACAGCCTATCCTATTCCATTTATATGAAATAAAATCTGGCTTCCTGGATGCACTGGCTTTGTGATAATTCACTGAGCTGTGCACCTATGGTGTGAGCCCCTTTTTTGTGTGCCTGTTAGTCTAAATAAAGCTGGTAGGGGTGTTGGCTGGACTACAGCAGCTGGGACTCCCCAGAGGCCCCCTGACCTCTCGCTGGAATCGGGATCTGAGGGTTTTGCAGCCTCACAGCTGTTGAGGCTTCTCAGAACTGATGGGAGTGAATTCGACATGGTGGAAACATTCTCAGATTCTTACGGGAACCACACCCCCATGAGACTACTGCCTCTTAATCTCACTGGTTTCAAACCAGGAAATGAGCAGGAAAAAAAACCCCAACAAATTAAACACATCCAAGATACCACACCCCCATGAGACTACTGCCTCTTAATCTCACTGGTTTCAAACCAGGAAATGAGCAGGAAAAAAAACCCCAACAAATTAAACACATCCAAGATACCAAGGGGAATGTCATAAACACCAGGTGATGAAATTTATATCTTTCTCATAGGAGAACGCTGTCAACTCCTCTCCTTCAGGCTGTGACTTGAGTGGCAGAGAGACCTTCCCAGGCTGCTCTATCTGAGGGAGCATCCCCTCACCCCACCACTTTCTGTCCCCCTTCTCTGTTTGTGTTTTATCTTAGTGTGTGTGAGGGGCTGACTTCGACATATCCCCAAAGGATATGTTGACATCCTAGCCTCCAATAGCTCAGAACGTGACCTTATTTGGAAACAGAGTCATTGCCCGCATAATTAGTTAAAATGAGCCCATACTGGAGCAGGGTGGACCCCTAGTCCAGTGTGATTGGTGTCCTTATAAAAAGAGCACCTTGTGAAGACACAGCCCCGGGAGAATGCCATGTAACAACAGAAGTGGAGATTGGAGGGCGGCAGCTGCAAGCTGAGGAATGCTAACGATTGCTGACAGCCACCAGCGGCTAGGAAGAGGCAAGGAAGAATTCTCTCCCACAGGTTTTAGAGGGAAAACATCCCTGAGGACACTTTGATCTCAGGCTTCTAGCCTTTAGAACCTTGAGACAGCAAATTTCTATTGTTTTTAGCCATCCAGTTGGTGGTACTTCTCCCACCCCCCACCCCCCCGACTCCTGCTGCCCTACTCAGCGTGGGGCATCTTAGTTCCCTGGCCAGGGATTGAACCCATGTGCCCTGCATTGGGAGTGCAGAGGCTTAACTGCTGGACCCCCAGGGAAGTCCCCTGTGGTACTTTCTCAACGGCCACTCTAGGAAACAGATACAGTGTGTATGACCCTCTGGCTTATTTACCTTGTTTATTCTCGTCCCGCTGGGATGCAAAACCCGTGAAGTGAAGGATCGTGTGTCTTTCTTGTCCGCTGCTGCACCACCAGGGAGTAACACAGAGCTTGTCATTAGTAGGTCCTCAATATATGTGTGTTGAATTAATTTATTATTCCTGAAAATGTAGAGCAAGCAGTTTCTTTGTATTAATACATCAGTGCCCTGTGTGGACAGAGAGGCTGGCTAAGGCATTGAAACTGCCCTCGGTGATCTCCCATCCTAAGGGGACAGTTACAGAATACAGACAAAGATAACTGGACAAATCTGTACAAAATGGGTCAGAGGACTTCCCTGGTGGTCCAGGGGCTAAGACTCTGGGCTCCCAATGCAGGGAACCCAGGTTCCATTCCCAGTCAGGGAAGTAGATCCCACATGCTGTAGCTAAGACCTTACTTACCAAAACTAAGACCCAGAAGAGCCAAATAAATAAATATTTAAAAAGAAAAAAAAGAAGTGGATTTGGAGGACAAGGCTCTGGAGACTTAGGAAATAGATTAGTGTGGGTTGGGCAATGAGGGAACACTTTAAGGAGGAATCTGGGTTTGAGCTGAGCTTTGACAAGTTGAATTATGTCCCCAACCCTCCAAAGATGTTGGAGCCCTGATCTCCAAGCATCCTGGGACAGATTCTTACAGCCCTCACAAGGAACCAACCGAAGCTACACCTTGATTCTGAACTTCTACATTCCAAAACTGTGGGATGATACATCTGTTGTTTAAGGCACCCGTTTCTTTAGAACTTGGTTATGGCAGTCCTAGTAAACTACCAAGATGGGCAAAACTCAGAGAAGTGGAAGAGAGAGGTTGGGCGTTCAAGTTGGGGGAACAGACTCAGTAAAGGTAAGGAGGCAGGAACCCCCTGGGAAACACAGAGGAGAAAGAACAGGTTAGTTTGGTGAGACTGTTCCAGGCTGTATTACAGGGTGCTTTATCTCTAGGATACTTAACCCTGCATCCCTAGGACACTTAACCTCCTTCTCAGTCCCCGGCAGAGAGGATATTTGAGTTGGGTGTTGAAGGATGAATAGGAGTTCACCAAAGAGAGAGGGGGAGGGAATTCTGGGAAAGGGGGCAGTGCTTGTGCAGAGATGAAAGTTGAAGGGCTGGCATATTGTCCTAGAAGCACTGGGAGCTCCAGGAGGACTGAGCAAGGGATGAATTCTGGGTGTAGAAAGACCTGGAGCCATATGAGGGACAGGCCACAGGGGAAACCTGCAGGCCTGGAAAGAGAATGAGGTAAGGGTCTGAATTGAGGCTGTGGCCCTGGGGATGGAGAGATGGGCTTGGGCAGAGACAGGGACAAGATGGTCCAGTTGTGGGGGGCAGGCAATGAGAGGTGGTGATGACGGTGTCCCTGTCAGCCAACCTCAATGACTGGATGTATGGAGAGGCCGTTTATCAGAAGAGAAGGTAGAGGTATTAGAGCAGGTTTGGCAGGGAAGATAATGAGCCCTGTTTTAGGGTAAGTGCAAGGCGCACCCATGAGAGACTTTCTTCCAGGATGACTGGCCCCAAGTAATGTGGAATTTAAAGAGTTAATTCCTCTGCTATTTGGAAAAGAAAGGGCTTGTTTAAAGGCCGGTATAGCCAAAGCCATGGTTTTTCCATATGGAAGCTGTGGTTTTTCCATATGAAGCTATGGTTTCCCTAGTAGCTGTGGGCTTCCCTAGTAGCTCAGCTGGTAAAGAATCTGCCTGCGATGCAGGAGACCTGGGTTTGATTCCTGGGATGGGAAGATCCCCTGGAGAAGGAATAGGCTACCCACTCTAGTATTCTTGGGCTTCCCTGGTGGCTCAGCTGGTAAAGAATCCACCTGCAAAGTGGGAGATCTGGGTTCCCTGCAATGTGGGAAACCTGGGTTTGATCCCTGGGTTGGGAAGATCCCCTGGAGAAGGGAATGGCTACCCACTCCAGGATTCTGGCCTGGAGAATTCATGGGGTTGAGCTATACAGTCCATGGGGCTGCAAATAGTTGGATAA
Source organism: Capricornis sumatraensis (assembly GCF_032405125.1). Classification (NCBI taxonomy): domain Eukaryota; kingdom Metazoa; phylum Chordata; class Mammalia; order Artiodactyla; family Bovidae; genus Capricornis; species Capricornis sumatraensis. The sequence continues at coordinate 61,693,241 of NC_091088.1, forward strand.
GACTGAGCGACTTTCACTTTTCACTTTCATGGTTTTTCCAGTAGTCATGTACAGATGTGAGAGCTAGATCAGAAAGAGGGCTGAGCATTGAAGAACTGATGCTTCTCGAAGAGAAGACTCTTGAGAATCCCTTGGAGAGCAAGGAGATGAAACCAGTCCATCCTAAAGGAAATCAACCCTGAAGATTCATTGGAAAGACTGTTGCAGAAGCTGAAGCTCCAATACTTTGGCTACCTAATGGCAAGAGCAGACTCATTGGAAAAGAACCTGAGGCTGAGCAAGATTGAAGGCAAAAGGAGAAAGGGCGTAGCAGAGGAGGAGATGGTCAGATAACATCACGGCTCAGTGGACATGAGTTTGAGCAGACTCGGGAAGCTAGTGAAGGACAGGGAAGCCTTGAAGTGCTGCAACCCATGGGGTTACAAAGAGTAGGACACGACTCGGTGACTGAACAACAGCAACAAAAGTGTCTTTCTCTCTTTTCCTTTATGTCTCTGGGAATAAACATACATCAGATAACTTAGTGAAGAAAGTACCTGGCACTCAGTAAATACTCATTAGATGGTAATTGAGTGTGTATTTTTTTTTAAATGTAATGAATGCTTATAAAGTGCCAGACGATTATTATTATGGTTGGATTTTTTTCTCATTCTCACCTCTTCTTTATTTCTTCCTCTCCTCACCCTGGTGGGAAGGCAGTTGTCTGGCATAATAACACATTTGTGTAATCTTAAGAAAGGCAGTCACTTCTGCAAGAGACAGGTTGATTTCCCTGTAGATACTTCTAGAACTTTCCACAAAGGGAACTGTTGCACGTCTGTGCTGCCAACGCGGTAGCTGTTGAGCGTTTGAAATATGGCTAGCAGGACTGCGGAACCAGATATTCAATCTTATTTAACTTTAATTCATTTAAACTTAGACTTAGGTGACTAGTGGCAACCATGATGGTTAATATTAACATGACTGACGGTGCTGAATGTGGATGAAGAGGTGGAGCGGCATGAACACCCATTTATTGCTGGAAGGAATGTAAATGGTAGGCAGAGTAATATCCCCTAAAGACGTCCATGTCCTAATCCCCAGAACCTGTGAGTATTACCTTATGTGACCAAAGGGACTTGGCAGATATGGTTAGATTCAGGATCTTGAGTTGGGCAGATTCTCCTGGATTTGACATGCAGCAGAACCCCTACGGTCCCTGCCCACTGCCCCTCACTCACCTCTCCAAACCCATGTCCTCTGCCTGCCTTTTGTCTGTGGAAAGCTTTAGTCAAAGAATAAGTTTAATGAGGGAAATAAGAAATGCAGAAGCAAAGGAAAACAGTCAAAGGAGATTAAATAATAATAATGTAGTCATTAAGCAGTCAAGCGTCTTTAGTCCTTCCTCAAGGGCTATGGGCTTCCTTGGTATCTCAGTGGTAAATAAGTTGCCTGCAATGCAGTTTTTTTATAGGCTTTTTTTTTTTAATAGGAGCAATGGGAAGCTAATACAGTCACCTCCGGAAAAGGTGTGGCATTTTCTTAGACATTAAATTCACATCTACTCTGTGACTAAGAAATTCCACTCTAGAGAAATAAAACCTTGTATCCACGGAAAAGACCGGTAGAAGAATATTGACAGCAGCTTTATTCATAATAACCCCAAACTGGAAATATGTGTCCATCAGTAGGAGAAGGGATGAGCAAACGGGTATATGCATACAGTGGAATACCAAACAGTGGTAAAAAGGAAGCAACTACAGGGACCTCCCTGGTGGCCCAGTGGTTAGGGATCTGCCTTGCAATACAGGGGACCTGAGTTTGAGTCCTGGTCAGGGAACTGAGATCCCACACGCTGCAGAGCAACTAAGCTCTGGTGCCACACAAAAAGTTCCTGCATGATGTAATGATGCCAAATAAATAATAAAAATACATTTTTTTTAAAAGGAAGAGACCATTGATTCGTAGGACATCATGGATGAATATCAAAAGCATGATGTGGAGTGAAGGCAACCAGGTAAGAAAATAACACCTCCTGTAGGTTTCTGTTTATAAAAAGGTCTAGAACAGATAAAACTTAATCTAAGGTGATAAAAATCAGAACAGTAGTTGCCTGGGGTGGGGTGGAGGCAGGGATTGATCGGGAGGGAACAGGAGGTGACTTTCTGGGGCATGCCATCGTTCTCTGTATTTTTATAGTTGGGTGTGTATTCGTCAAAACGCACTGAATGGTATCCCGAGGACTTGGGCGTTTTCCTGTATATAAAGACATTTGCTCATAGAAACATCCACTGAAGAAACAGCAGACTCCAGCTGATCGTGTGTGTGATGAAGTGTGCAGGGGGAACTGGACTGATTATTTAAGTGAGTGGACAGGCGACAATGTTTCTCAACTTCAGCGCCATTAGCATTTGGGGCCAGACAATGAGGGGCGGGTCCTGTGGGTTTCAGTATACTAATGAGAGTCTCTCCCACACACACACGGGTTGTGACGATTAAGAAATGCTTCCAGAGGTGGCCAAATGTCCTCCCTGGGGGCAAATTTGCTCCTGGTTCAGAACCACTGAGAAAGAAGGAAGCAAGTGTAATAAAGCAAATCCAGTACGAGGGCAACACCTATAGGACCTAATTAGTGCTACTGTGTTCAACGCATACTTTCCCCCCTCAGTGTTTCTATATGCTTGATATGCTGCACAATAAAAATTAGAGAACAATGCATGTGCCCTACCATCCGGCAGTACCATTTATTAGAATCCACCCCAAAATAGTCGGACACCACTTAGTGACTAAACAACAACAGAGAAAAACAACTGGTCCTTGTTCACCTCCACGTCCTCCCCAATTCCTTGTTTATAATAGCGAAACACTGGAAACAATCTCAGGAGGTCTATCAATCTAAATCTCCATCAACCCCTATCAACTGGGGATTGTCTAAAATAAACTGTGGTGCATTTATGCTATGGAATTCTGTGCTGGCTTTTTTTTTTTTTTTCTTTTAAATGAGAAAGACATGTATGTGCTAGCGCAGAGAAATCTTGAGGCTATATAGTCAACTGAGTGCAGCCCTGCTCGTAGACCCGGACAAGGGCACGGCAGGAGGGATGGATCTGCCCTGTATCCTGATCGTGGGGGTGGTTGCACAGCTGTCAGCATTTGTCTAAACCCACAGGACTGTACACTAGAAAGAATGAATTCTACCTCGGAAAATTGTACACATACTGATGATGATGTGTGTGTGCTGTGTGCTTAGTCGCTCAGTCATGTCCGGCTCTTTGTGACCCCATGGACTGTAGCTCCCCTGTCCATGGGATTCTCCAGGCAAGAATACTGGAGTGGGTTGCCATTTCCTTCTCCAGGGGATCTTCCCCACCCAGGAATCGAGCCTGTGGCCTCTGGAATTGTGAAAAGTGAAAGTCATTCAATCATGTCCAACTCTTTGCAACCCAGGACAGAATACTGGAGTGGGTAACCTTTCCCTCCTCCAGGGGATCTTCCCAAGCCAGGGATCGAACCCAGGTCTCCCACATTGCAGGCGGACTCTTTACCAGCTGAGCCACCAGGGAAGCCCAAGAATACTGGAGTGGGTAGCCTATCCCTTCTCCAGCGGGTCTTCCCAACCCAGGAATCAAACTGGGGTCTCCTGTATCACAGGTGGATTCTTTACCAACTGAGAGCTACGAGGGAAGCCTGCACTGTAGGCAGATTCTTTACTGTCTGAGCCACCAGGAAAGCTCATATTGATGATGTGATTATCTGTTCGTCTACAAATTATACCTCCATGAACCCAAAGTGACTATCCTGAGAAAGAGTGTGTAGGCTTTATCAGATGCTGAAGGGATCCGTGACAAAGGCAAGGATCATCCGGTGTGGAAGGGTGAGTTCACGTGGGTGAATTGTGGGCATTGTCTGAATCACCTGTCACAGTGGGAATGAAAGAAGGGAAAGGAAGGGCTTTCCAAGGAGAGGTCCTTGCATGGGCTCAGGCCAGGTGCCCCCAGGAGGATGGAATGCAGGGACGATCCGGGGGGGTGGGGAGGAGAGGAGGCAGGTAGAAACCAGATGGGGACTCTTGCCATATATGGTTTATACCTTGTCACCAGGCTATTATCATGTACAGCCTGCTATATATTCGTTAATGATACACCTGCCTTATCTGCCCTCCCAGCCTGCACTTCATTCAGGTGGGAAGACCCTGGAGGCCGGAGGGACACTGGCCGCTATGTCGGGCTCTGAGGAACCCAAGGGGAGCCAACCATGGTCCCCGCCCTTGAGGAGTTCCCCGCCCAGTGGGGGAGAGCGACAGGTGAGTGCCCCCACCTAGGGAAGAGGCTATACTGGAAGGACCCCAGGCACTGGCAGAGCTCCCTGATAGAAATCATGGAAGACTTCCTGAAGGGAGAGGCCTTTTCCAATGTCCCGAGGCCAATCTCAATCCCAATATTGATACTAATAATATGATAACAGCCCCCAACCTTGATGGAGTGCTTGAAATGTGCCAAATTCACTGTGCCAAGCACAGGACAGGAATCAGTTAATTTAACCTCCCAACAACTCTATAAGATAGCAACCGTTACCATTATCCCCCTTCTACAATGAGGAAAACTGAGGCACATAATTGGTTCCCCACCTCCAAATGCTCCTGCTTTGATTCGGGAGACATGGACAGAGTCTCAGTCTAGTGAACCTGGGTTCTAATGGGGGTAAGAGGTGGGAACCAAGGGGAGGAGGAGGGGAGGGTTTGGGGAGACCCCCACCCCGAGGAGATGACCTCCTGAGATGGAGGATGGAGTTAAATGCAGAGAATTGCATCGTAATTTCAGTCCTGGTCTCTCTCTCATTTCTCTAGGCCCTATTTTGCTTTCTTTTTTTTCCTTTTTATCTCTAATTCTTCCGCTCACTCCTGTCTCCTCCTCAGGATCCTTTTAACAAAGCCAACACATTTAACATCCACGGATCCTTTAGGTATAAACGCTTGCACACCGGGCAGCCTGACTTGGTATAATTTTATCTTCTAAATTGATATGGAAGAGAAATTATATCTTTTAACTTGTGCTATAGACCCGGTTTTGGGTCTCACTCCTTTCACTCAATACGTTCTTAGGATCTCTCCCTCTTTCCATATGTAACTCTGATTTATTGCTTCTTGAACGCCGTGAGGCAATCCTCTCCCTTTTACCTGCCCATTCCCAAAGGAACAGACGCTGTGGCTGTCTCTGGGCCCTGACTCCCACCCACCTCGCTGCCTTGGGCATCTTTGAATGTGTCCTCTTATGCCACTGTGCATGCTTTCCTGTGGGTGCCTACTTAGAAACAGGGTTGCTACACAGAGGATAAGCACCTAGCTGATGTCACAAAATTCTGTCCAGTCATCTAAGGTGGATCTGGAGGTCCTAGAAGCATTTCAAGCCAGGCAGAGAAGGGTGGGGAAGGGGGCAGCCAGTGTACAGGACTGGGGACGTCCACAGCGTGTCCAGGGGTCAGGAAATGATAGGGGAACCCGGCCCTTGCGGGGGGATACATCCACAGAACAGCTGGGGAATAAATGACCCAGCTGGTTTCTTTTGACCGGGCTGGTTTCTTTTTCATTTTCTTTCCTAAAAAGGAAACTAGTATTTTTGTGGATGTCAGTTTGACAACGTCTATGAAAATCCTAACTGCATTATACTCTTTGACCCAGCACTATCTATGTGTTCATGAGGAAGGAGGAAGAATGGCGTTCGCTGGGTTTTCTTCTGTAAGGATGAAACCTGGAAAGTCACTGAAAGCTCCACCAATTGGAGAGAAGTCAAAGGAACTAGGCTGTGATTGTGGAATACTACGCAGGTGCAAAAAAGATTAAGGCGAAATGTAGGAGCATAAAGTCTCCCAAGACATATCGAAAAGCTAGAAAAATAAGTCACAGTTCAATATATCAAGTGTAATTCCATTGCCTGAACATAAGAAATCAGTGGGACTATTTCCTTCAATAATTGTTTCTATGTATTCATTAGAGGTTGGCAAAAATTTTCTGTAAAGTCTCAAAGAGTAAATATTTGCAGCTTCGAACATCACACCATCTCTATCATAATTCAGCTCTGCCCTTGTAGTGTGAAAGTAGATGATACATAAACCAAAGTGTGCCAATAAAACTTTATTTATAGACAGAGGCAGTAGACCCCCGACGTAAATAAATAGCACATGTTTTTGGAACACTCCTCACCAAGATATTATCACGGGTATGTGCGGAAGGGGAAGTGAGAAGAAAGGTTCTGGTCAAGGGAAATATTACCCTCTTATTTGAATTTTTTCCACCTTATGTAATGAAAAATTTGAATTTGAAACGGAAGGAATGTTTTAAAAGTAGCTTGGTGACCTTGCCTCCCTCCCTGATTATAAGGTAATGGTCGTCGTTTTGCAAAATATCAGCAGCCTATAAAAATAACCAGGAACTAAAAGTTCCCCCTCATCCCACCAGCTTGAGCAGAATTTCTTTTTTATTTATGTATTTTGGTTTTGGTTGCCAGGGTCTTGGTTGCTGGGCGCTGGTTTTCTCTAGCTGTGGCGGGTGGGGGCTATTCTTCGTCGCAGTGCTCAGGCTTCTCTTGTTGAGGGGCACAGGCTCCGGGGCATGCAGGCTTCAGGAGTTGCAGCCCTCAGCTCAGTAGTTGCGGTCTCGGGCTCTAGAGCGCTGGCTCGGTAGTTTCAGTACACGGGCTTAGCTGCCTGGAGACATACAGAATCTTCCCTGACCAGGGATTGAACCTATGTCTCCCGCACTGGCAGGCAGGTGGATTCTTATCCACTGTACTGCCAGGGAAGGCCAAGCAGACTTTCTTAAAGGATTTACTTCATTCATGCCATAGATATTTATGGAGCACTGAGTAGGTACAAGGAACTGTTCTATGTGCTGGGACAGAGTTTTGAATAAAGCACAGTCCCCATCCTCTATATGACTGAATATTCTGTGATCAAGGAGAGACAGACAGGAAATACCAAGCACGGTAAATAAGTAAATGACATAATATGCTGGACAGTTCAAAGTACTACAGGAAAACAGACAGGAGAACAAGTGACTGGGGTCAGGGTGCCTGGGGGCTGGTTGTAATGGCAGAGAGAGTGGTCAGAGAAGGCCTCATTGCCAAGGTGACATTTGAGCAAAGACCTGAGTGAACAAAGGGAGAGAGTCATGGTGCTATCTGGGAGAGAGCTTTCCAGGCAGACGGAGCAGCCCAGGCAAAGGCCCTGAGGTGGGAGCATGGGTGTGTTCAAGCAATGGTGGGCAGGGTGGTACGGATGGAGTGGGTGAGGGGGAGGGGTGAGGTCGAAGAGGGGACACAGCGGGTCAGATCCTGAAGGGCTTGAAGCCCCAGTGAGGACTTTGCTTTTATTCTGAGTGAGATGGGAACCACGGGGAGACTTTGAGCAGAGGGACGTGAGCTGACTTAGGGTAATGGGCTGAGAGAGGCAACGAGCAGAAGCAGGGGGACCGGAGAGAAGGTGACTGCCGTGGTCCAAGCAGGAGATCATGGTGGATGTGACCTGAGTGGTCACAGTGGGGGTGGGGCAACAAGGGATCAGATCCTGGAGACTTTCGGAAGGTCAAGTTGACAACATGTGGGTTGGATGTTGGAGGTGAGGAGCAAATAGGAATCAAGGATGATGCCAGGCGCTTTGACCTGGGTATGACCGAGAACCACGTGCCACGAGATCACCTGGGAACTTGTAGAAATGCAGGGCCCCACTCAGGTCTACTTAACTGGCACCTCTGGGTTGGGGTGCAGGAACCCACTTTTTGAGTCAGTTCCTCAAGTGAAGGCTGGGGACTACAGACCCCAAGGTAACCATGATGGCCCCTCTGGGGGTTCATTCAGGGACAAGACATCGGCTGGCTGAGCGGGTTCCCAGATTGGAGTCCTGCCCTGTCACTTCCTAGCTGTGCAGCCTGGGGTGACATCTCCCAGCCACAGATTTCTTCATCTGTGAGAGGGGACTGTGACAGCACCTGCCTCCTAGAGCTGATGTATGATTTGAGTGAGTTCCTGTGTATAAAATATTTAAACTTGTGACACACGAGCTCCCAATAAAGGGCAGCTATAATTAGCACCCTCTTCCAAAGATGATAAAGACCAGGCAAAGAGCCAAACTGATCACCAAGAAGTCATGGTTTCCGGCAGACTCCAGTGAACCTGGCCCCGTGTCGAGGAATACAGGGACAAGTTGCTAAGTTAGACCCTCTTCTCATCTTTCAGAGACCTCCATCTGGTGGGCAAGGAAATGCCGGGCTCAAACAGGCAGGATCCAGGGAGGTCAGAGTATGTTAGAGGAGGGGCAGGGCTATGGGAGCCCAGAGTGGGAGCAGGAACTGACAGTGATCTGACAGTGACGGGAGAAGAAGTATTCTAGGCAGATACAGTGCACAGCAGGACAAAAGGAGCATGGCGGAGTGGCTAAGTGCGTAGACTCTGGAGTCAGACTGCCTGGGGTCAATTTCCAGCTCTGTCACTTTCTGGCTGTGTGATCTGGGACAAGTTGCCTTACCTCTCTGAGCCTCCTACCCAAGCCAGTTCCCTGTTGCTGCATAATGGGAAAAAAAATTAGTGACTCAAAACAGCACATATTTATCATTTTACAGTTTCAATGGGTCAGGAACCTCATAATATTACATAGCAAACTTTTTGTGGAGAATACACATCAGATATTACTGGGGGGTACATCTGGTTAGGGAAATGAGGTGGAGGTTGCCTGTCTGTAAAGGTATTCTCGGACAGATTATTCCAATCCAGTGTGATCAGAGCATCAACAGGAGAGTGAGCAAACTCCTGTGGGCCATAGGGTGGAGTGAGACCAGGAAGCCCTCTGCACACTAGCACAGAGCGGGCCTTGAGAAGTTGACCTGGAGTTTCCTAGGTGAAGAGATAGAGTAGGAGTAGGAGGCACAGCATGTGCAAAGGTATGGAGGCATGAAAGATCATTTATCCATCCGTCCATCCATCCTCGCATCCATTTGTCCAGCTTTTCCTCCACTTATGTATTAATTGATTCTTCTAGCCATCTGTCCACTTATGCATTGTGTATACTCTTCATTCATCCATCCATCCATCCATCCATCCATCCATCTATCTATCCACCCATCCGTCTATCCATCCATCTGTTCAAACAGTCATCTATGCCTGCATTCATCCACTTATTCCATCAATTACACATCCACTCATTCATGTATTTATTCATCAGTATCCAAAGTCAAGGCAGGAGACCCTGGTTTGATTCCTGGGTCAGGAAGATCCGCTGGAGAAGGGATAGGCTACCCACTCCAGTATTCTTGGGCTTCCCTGATGGCTCAGCTGGTAAAGAGTCCGCCTGCAATGTGGGAGACCTGGGTTCGATCCCTGGGTTGGGAAGATCCCCTGGAGAAGGGAAAGGCTACCCACTCCAGTATTCTGTCCTGGAGAATTCTATGGACTCTGTAGCCCATGGGATCACAAAGAGTCGGACACAACTGAATGCTTTCACTCACCTCAGAGATCCAAAGTCATATGATCTTTTCACTCCAAATGTCACCTCCTTAGGGAGCCTTCCCTGACTCTCTTTCTAAAGAACCCCCGCAACACCTTCCCTCTTTGACCCTCCACTTTTTACTTTTTCTTTGTGGCAGTTACCCTGACTTGTCACTGTGCTCTCTAATTATGTGTCCGTTCGTTTGGTGTCTGTGTCCACCACCAAAGCACATTCATTCATTTGTCAGGTATTTGTTGAGGCTTGACTGAGTGCCAGGCTCTGTTGTAGGCACTGGGAAGACAGACACAAATCCTCACCTGTGCAGAGCTAATATTATAATGGGAGGCATCAGACAATAGGTAATAAGTGTAGTATGTAAATTACTGGCAAGTTGGAGAATGCTGAGTGCCATGGACTTCCCAGGCAGCACCAGTGCAGGAGATGTAAGAGACAAGGGTTCAATCCCTGGATCAGGAAGATCCCCTGGAAGAGGGCATGGCAACCCACTCCGGTATTCTTGCCTGGGGAATCCATGGACAAAGAAGCCTGATGGGGTGGCAAAGAGTCGGACATGACTGAAGCGACTTAGCCTGCACCCATGAGCGCTGTGGTCAAAGAAAACGCAGAACCAGTGAGAGGTATTAGCAATCCAGAGGAGAGGTTGCTCAGATAAGTCGTCGTGGAGGAAGTGGTCTCTGAGCAAAGACTGAAAGGAGATGAGGGAGCCAAGTGGTTTTCTAAGGGAACTGCATTCCAGGACAGAGAGAATGATGTGTGCCAAAGTCCTAAGGCAGGGCTGCGCTTGGTGTGTTGAAGATTCATTGAGGAGGCCAGTGTGGCTGGAGCAAAGTAATCAAGGGGAAGAGGGAGGAAGCTGTGAGTAGAGAGGGGACAAAGGGGGCCAGGTGGGGTAGGACCTTGCTTTAACTTTGAGACTGGAGCCAGGGGTGGACGCTGAGCAGAGGAGGGACGAGATCTAACTTAGGTGTGAACAGGTTCCCTCCGCCTGCCATGTAGGAGTAGATCGATGTGAGCTCTCTAAGGGCTGGAACTACCTCTTTGTCCCTTCCGTCTCCTTGGCTTCTGGTACAAGGGTCTGCAAACTACGGCCCACAGGCTAAATCCTTGGGTTTCTTGTTTGTATAAATAAAGTTTTATTGAAACAAACCCATACCCATTTGTTTACATATTATCTATGGCTGCTTTCCTGCTAAATAGAATAGTTACAGCAGAGACAATCTGGCTCTCAAACCTGAAAATATTTACTGTTTGGCCTTTTACAGAAAAACTGTGCTGACCCCTGGTCAGGAACAAGGCCTTGGCACATAGTAGGCACTCAGTAAATATTTGTTGTCACATAACTGAGCCGGTCTCTCATCTGTGACCCACACGAGGCTGCCAGCTTGCTCTTGTCTCAGAGCCAGTTCCAGTCACATGCGGGAAAACAACAGCCCAGGGACCAAAAATAAAATACTGGAACCATTCACATCTCTGCCACAGAGGAATTGCTCAGGCAGGAATATAGTCAGGACCCACAGAGAAACTCAGCATACTCTGTCCTTTTATTTTTCTTTGTTAAGACTTGGGGCTCCTTTACCCCTGCCAGGCGTAGAAACTGCTCCCCCCATTTTTTTCTCTTAAAAAAATCCCCCAAACCCTCTTCCATAAAGAAGCCCCCCTCCCTGACTTTCCTGTCTCCTCTCTTGTGAACTCCAGTGTTTTGTTTTTGTACATGACTTAGGTCCCAGCTGTTTTTTTTTTTTTTCCCATGCTTCTGCGGCCCATTATTCAGATTCTGCATAATGAGGCAGTTATGAGTTAAGAATAATGGGGCTGTGTCAGCTGGCAGGAATCCCTCTGGGAACTGAGAAAGCTCTCACACTCCAATTTCCTTTTCCTCTTACACACATCGATCTCAGCATTCTATCCGTCCTCACTTTCTGAGCTTCTTTACTGCAGTTTGTCCTGCACCCTCAGTATCCACAGAGACATCAGAGCCAGTCCCTGAGAGCTGGGAACTCACAGTTTAACGGAGACAATCCCAGTGCTGCGGGTGAAGAGATGGATGCACGGTGGGATGCATCCATCCACCATCCATGGCAGGGATGACTTGACCGTCAAGGGAATGAGCTTGAAGTTTGATACTGAGGACCCTCTCTGGCAGACTTGGATGGAGGCCAGATGGAGGGCTCTGAGGGAGCAGGGTGCCTCCTTCTGACCTGGTGTACATTCTGGTGATCTTACATAGGTATCCACACCCCAGACACTGGTGCCAGATTGCTTGGGTTCAAATCCAGAGGCTCTCATGCTTTCTAACTAGGTAGTCTTGGGTAGGTTTTCCTCAATGTCCTCACTGTAAAATGGGTATGACTAGTACCTACCACTTAAGAGTTATTGGGAGGATCATGGGATTAATACATACAAAGAACTTTGAACTGTGTCTGGCACACAATTGTTGTTTAGTCGCTAAGTTGTGTCCCATACTTTTGTGAACCCATGGACTATATATAGCCCAACAGGCTCCTCTCTCCATGGGCTCCTCTGTCCATGGGATTTCCCAGGCAAGAATACTGGAGTGGGTTGCCATTTCCTTCTCCAGGAGATTTTCCCAAGCCCTGGATCAAACCCGCATCTCCTACATTGCAGACGGATTCTTTACCGCTGAGACACCAGGGAAGCCCACCTGGCGCAGAGTAGGCACCCAGTAAATATCAGCAACTATTAAAACTGCTTAGCAACAGGCATCCTATCATTTAGTGATGTCATCAATTATCCTATAGATTGAGCAGAAAGAAGGACATCTCCAGTTTAGATCCTGGGTGGGAATGATGACATCACCAGTTACCAGGTAGAAAATGGTTAGAATGTACATGCCAGAGGTTTCATTCCCACTTGAATTTCTGTTGTGTCCCAGTCCACACTCTTCTCTGGGGCACATGGGATTATTACCTATTTGTGCCTCAGTTTTCTATCAATCAAATGCAGATAATAAAATTATCAATCTCATAGGATTGTTGAGAGAATCCCATGAGTTAGATACATACCAAGGCCACAATGTCCCACGCACAGTTGGCACTCCCAATCGACAGCAGCTTCCGTTAGCCTCATGGCAAGAGGACTCCACGGTGGACACGCTGGCTAGAGTAACAGGTGCTCTCCTCTCTGTCTGGGAGTCTTGGCTAAGAGCACAGACTCAGGGGTCTGACCCACTGCAGTCTGAGCCCAGATCTGCCTTCAAAGGCAGCCAGGAGACCCTGGGCATGTTGCAGGCCTGAAAGTGGGAATAATGACAGTGCCAGCTCACAGGACTGGCACAAGGAGGCATCAACATGATGATGGTCATGCTCCCAGCACACAGTTAGCCTTCGTACACGTGAACTGTATAATCACTGAGGATGTCCTTGGAAAGGTCCTCCCCTCCTTGGAACCACTTGCCCATCTGCAAAGAAATGGGCAGTGACTGCGGCAACCTCAAGGCTTCTTGCCTATAAGGACTCACCTTTGCTATCGCTGAATGTAGGTGTTCGGAGATGGATGCTCCCACCCGTGTCTGCCCTCAGCCCAGCACCAGCTCTTTCCTTCTGTCTCCTCACTCCCCATCTCTTAACTGTCAACTTTCCCCTTTCTCTGGCTTCTTTCCCTTGTTTTAGACTTTTTCTTTCTCTCTTGTTTCTCTCCTGCATGCTATCAGAAGACTGTTTGTAGAGCAATAAATAATGATAGCAATCATAATTTGTGTATTTAATCTTTCCCCCATGCTAGGACAGCTCTTTGCACATATTAACTCATTTAATTCACACAAAGACTTGTTACTGTTGGTTCAACAAACACTTACGGAGTGCCTCCTGTGTGCCAGACCCTGAGAATCCAGCTCGGAGCAAAAGAAAGATCCTCACCTTCGTGGGACTCACGTTCTAGTGGAGAGACAGAAGATAAAAAGGTAAACAAACGAACAAAAAAGACCTCTTCTAGTGCTATGGGGGAAAAAACCAAGGAAGTCAAAGGAAGAAAGTGAAATGTTTTCTATAGAATGGTTGGGAAAGGCCTTCTGGAGGAGGTGTTTGCTTCCCTAGTGACTCAGATGGTAAAGAATTCTCCTGCAATGCAGGAGACACGGGTTCCATCCCTGGGTCGGGAAGATCCCTTGGTGAAAGGAATGGCAACCCACTCCAGTATTCTTGCCTGGAGAATCCCATGGGCAGAGGAACCTGGTGGGCTACAGTCCATGGGGTCGCAAAGAGTCAGACATGACTGAGCTACTATCACTTATACTTTTCTGGAGGAGGTGACGTTGGATCTGACCTGATGATGTGAGGTGGGGCAGCCATGCAAAATCTGTGGGAAGAAACAGCCAGTGCAAAGGTCCTGAGGCAGAACCATGCCTGGGGAGTGTTTGAGGAGTTGAGGAACAGCTGGAAAGCCTGTATCACTGGAGCTGAATGAAGGAGAGTTGATCTCACACAGGGCCGCCCTGGGACCACATCATGCAGGGTCTTGTGGGTCACAGTGAGGACTTTGGTTTTTACTCTGACAAGGAGCCATGAAAGGTTCTGAGCAGAGGAGGGGTGCAGTCTGGACAAAGTTGGACAGGATCCCATTGGCAATAGGCTGTGGGGGAGGGGTGGCGAGGGACAGAGGGGCCATCCTCTCCATTTGACAGATGCAGAAATAAATGAAATGTCAAAAAAAGGCCAGCAACAGGCTCAAGCCCCCACAGCTGTTGAGCAGTGGAGACAGGTTGGCAGGCTGGCTGGGACTTGAGTCCTGTGTAGTCCAGCCTCCCCTCCCCCTTCTCAAGCCTAGCTGCTCACCCCTCCTGAAGTCTCAGTGTACACCTGTAAAATCGGGACACAGCCTAGAGACCAGTGGTGCACGGCTCACCAGCAACATGCTAGCTCCCTGAACCCTGAAGTGGGCACCACCTCAGGGTTCAAAGGAGCCTTCACTTTGTGACCTTGGGAAGGTGCCTACCTCTCTCCTAAGCCTCTGTTTTCCCATCTATAATCTGGGAAGCATTAACCAACGTCTGGGTGTAGCCTGGTAGTTAAAAGTGCAAGTTCTGGCGTCAGATTTGGCAGGATCCGAGTCCTTGGTCTGCCACTTGCCAGCTCTATGGCTTCCAGCAATTAGACATCCTCTTTAAGCTTCGGTTTACCTCATCTGGAAGATGAAGATCTTAACAGCACTAATTCCAAGGGGGTAGTTGTAAGGATTAAATGAGATCATGAAGGTAAAGCGCTTAGCACAGCTCCTGGCATACATCAGGCACTCAATAAATGATCATTATTATTATTACTGACAGTAATGCCCACACCTCTGGGTGGGTGAGAGCCTGGAGAGTGCCTGGTGGTACGCGGTTGGCGTTTGACAAAAGTGAATTCTCTCGCACTTCTCTCATGCCTGCCGGCTCCCGGGGGACCCAGGCATTCCGGCCTCCGGCCGCCCCCCCAACGCCGACCCTTACAAAGGCCCTCATTCATGTCTGGTGCACAAAGCGGCTCATTCACCCTGGTCCCTTGGGCATCCCTCCCCTGGCCGCCCCTTGTGCCTCGCCATTGGTCGGACCCCCTGCCTGTCAGGCTTCAGGTCTTGCCTGCTGCGGTGCCGCCTAGCTCCACGCTCCAGAGCCGTTCTTTTCCCACGGCTGGCACACTCCGGCAACTTCTGATTGGCCCCGCCCGCCAGCCGCTCCTCTTGATTGGCGGGTGCGCACCCTGTGGGCGAGTCCATAGCTTGTCGCAGCGGGCGCCGATTGGCCCCTGTTGCGCTTGTGTGGGCGGGGCTTTCTTGGCTGGCCCGCCCCTCCTTCTCCCCAGGCCGAAGCCTCGGGACGGCCCTGGAAGCCGGTGAGTGCCCGGGACCCGCTGCCTGCCTGAGGCGGCGGGGAGTGGAACTGGGTCCCGGGAGGCTGGAGCTCCGAGGTTGCGGTCGGGGCTCCGGAGGCCGGCGCGAGCTGCGGGGGAGGGGCGGTGACGTGGACACTCACCTTGCGCTCAGCCGGACGGCAGCGGGGGGCCAGGGGACGGGGTGGGGCGGGGCGTCTCCACTCGCCCCCACAGCTCGAGTTCCTCCTCTAGGGGAGGCCGGGTCGGGGTCCTAGCAGGAGGCCCCAGGCCTGTTTCGCAGATGGGGAAACTGAGGCTCGCTTTGGGACATTGGGCGCTTTAATACTGAGTCATTGCCTTCAATTCCCCGCTCTCGATGACTCTGTCTCTGTCTTCACGTGTAAAAAGTGAGGACCGGAGACACGGATCATCGTGACTGGCAGAGCAGAGGGGTGGGGAAAGACATCTTTGAGCCCCCGCGATGTACTTGGGCACTTTTATAACTAAATAATTAACTTTAGATTATATTAACCCGAGATGGGTTATATTGCACCCATTTAACAGGGAAAGAAAAACAGGCCGCACAGAGGCGGTGACTGCAGGGCGACAGGGCCGAGAACAACACTTTGAAGACCGACTGTGTGCTGGGTTCCTTAACGTTTTTAATCCAACAGTAGTCCGCTAAGGAAGGCTGTAGTTCCTGAGAAGTAGATGGGGAGGGAGGTTGAGAGTTACCACCTGGGAAGAGGAAATTAAAATCTTTGAGGACCTACTACGTGTTCCACCCAAATCGGCTTTTTAGAAAATGGTCTGGGCTTGAACCCCAGCCCTCCTTACTGGCTGTGTGACCTTGAGCCGGTTACTTCCTTCACCTTTCCATGCCTCAGTTTCTCCAGGGAAATGGAGATGCTGATTGTCCTTATCTCACTGGTTTTGTGATCATTCTATGAATTTGGCCCACTGTTCTAAAAGCTGGAAAACCCTCGGCCCATAGTAGGTGCACTTAGTTACCATTATTTAGTCCTCTACTCAGAGAACTGAAGCTCCAGAGTCTAGAAAATCATGTTCTCGTCTTCTTCGGTACGTCTCTAGCTCCCTGTGGATTGTACGGCCCCGTTTCCAGGGTTGAGGAAACTAAAGTTCTGCGAGATTAAATGATGTCTCGGGGCATTACTTGTTTAAACGCTGGGCTGGGCACTTTCTCCCACATGGGTTTATTCATTTCATTGGCCTCCATTCGCGAAGAGGAAAGCCAAAGCCCAGAAAGCTTGAGCGGGATTCGAACCCCCGGAGTCCTCAGCCCTCTCCGCTGCGGGTACTTGACCTTTGCTCGCCCAAAGGAGGAGGGGCCCTGGCGCCGCCGCCGCCCACCTGGCAACAGACTCATCCCCGCCTCTCCCCATCCCCCTGTCTAGGGCCTTGCAACCCCGGGATCCGCCCCCTTCCCCAGCCGGGCAGGTGCTAGGTGACATCAGAGCCGGGCTCCCTCCCGGTGACGCGACGTGGCCCCGCCCCGCGCTGGACCGCGGAGGTAGCCGCACCTGGGAGCTCTGAAGAGGCCGGGGGATTCCTGGGCCCCCTCCCCAGCTTCCCGCTTCCTGTACCAGCCCGCGCCCCCCAGGTAACCCCGAGGGTCCGCGGGGTGAGGCTTGGGTCTTAGGGAGATGGGGGTTGGGCGCTGGGATTCCAGGATCCGAGGAGCGGGCCCCGGGGCCAGGAACCCCAGGTCTGATTAAGGACGACTCTGGGAGGCTGGGCTCATGGGAGGAAGGCGCTGGGAGCAGGACTCCCCTGAGAGCTGGAATGTGTAAGTCTTGAGGGAAGAGGGGGCTGGGAGCCCGGACTCCTGGGTCTGAGGGAGGAGGGGTTGGATGCCCAGATTTCTGAGTCTGGAGGCAGAGAGGACCCTTGGAGCCTAGCACTAGACTGAGGTCAGGGGGCTGGATGCCAAGGGCCCCAACCCCTGCCCCAGGGGCGGATCCCTGGCTCCGTACCTTCCAGCCGGCAGTCCCTGCCCCTCCCAGACAGGTGCTTTCACCTGCACTGGTGACAGAAATGAGTCCTGGCAGAGGTGTTCCTGCTGGTTAAGGAGGGCGGGGCTGCCAGAGGGCCAGGCCACCCCATCAGAGCTGTTATCCGCTCTCAGAAGTTGGTCCCAGGCGTCTTCATCTCTAGCCTCTTCACCTTTAGCCGGCTGCAGTGAGGTGAGGGGGCTGGAATTCACAGGTCCAAGGGAGGAGAGGTCTGAGGGTTCCTGGAAATGTAGGCTGCCAGGGGCCCAGACTCCTGAGTCTGGAGGAGGAGGGGCTGGGGGCCTGGACTCCTGGGTCCAAGGGAGGAGGGACCCAGGGCTCAGACTCTTGGCTCTAGTGAGGGGAGGCACAGGGCTGGGTGATTGCAAAAAACTCCCAAACCCTTCCTGGTCAAAGGCCATGAGCTGGAGAGGAAGTGGGTGGGGCGAGGGTGAGGGTAAAGTCCCAGGGATGGGACTTGGCTCTGAAGGGATGAGGGCCACTTAGGAGGCCTGGAGTCAGCCTGGGCGACCTGGGGCCTGGGACGTGGAGAGAGATATGGCACTGGATGGCGGGAGACGCCCGCTGTTTGAACGCAGGGGCCTTGGGTTTGAGGCCAGAGAGCAGCAGGACCAGATGTCATGGGGTGAGGGTGGGGGCCTGGGACCAGTGGTGGTGGGGAGAGGGCCTGGGGGTAAGAGGGCCGTGTGGCCTGGAGCTGAGCGTCCAGGTAAGGGAAAGAAGGGCCTGATGGGACCAGACCCGGAGATTTCCAAGAGGAGTTGGGTGTTTGGAGGGACTTCTCCAGAGATATGTTGGAGGTGGGGGCTGGGGGGGGGCTGGAGGGCAGAGGCAGAAGCACCAAGGAGGGGGAGACAGAGCACTGGGGGGTCCTGTGACTGGCGTGTGGGCAGCGAAGTGGCCATCTGAGGCCGTGGGAGACAACAGAGTCCAGCTTCTTCAGGGGCAGGGCACGGTGAGGGACAGGGGGCATAGTTTTCCTCGCAGGTGCTTAAACTACTCTGCAATTGCGAAGCTCTGTTCCCTGCTGGTCTGCAGCCCCTTTAAGGGTGGGAAAGGGGTCTAGCACAGGCTGGCTCGGATCTCAAAGCTCATCTTGGGTTGTGACTGTTTGAGATGTGTCTGAGACCAGATCGACCCCAGACCAGGTGCTCCTCGAAGCAGGGCCTCGTCTGACTCATCTCTGGATCCCCAGACTCGTTCTGGGCAGAGCTCAGGACTTAAGAAAACTTCAGGGAATGTTGAGTGAATGCAGAAGTTAATAAATGGGGCTAGCCTGTGGTAAAGAGAAGGATTTCAGGTTGCAGGGAAGAAAGCCAGTGCTAACCAAGTGATGAAATTCAGGTCTGTTCTGGGATAACCTAGAGGTGGTCAGGGAACCTGAGTTACAGAAATCAACTTGACACTGTCCTAGGGCTTACATCTATGAGGTCAAGGTCCTCAGCATGACCCAGTCTGACCCCCTTTGTCCCTAATCTTTCCTTACTTACCACCCTTTCTCCCTGGATCACCTGGCTCCAGCCACACTGGCCTCTCACAATGCCCCAGACATAGAGGCACATGCCTGCCCCAGGCACTTTGCAAGAGCTGTTCTCCCAGCCTGGAATGCTTTTTTGTCTGACATTCCCATGGCCCGTTCCCTTCATCTCCCCCAGGTCTTTATTCAGATGCCACATCAGAGAGGCTTTCCTTGGCCACCCCAATTAAAACTTCAATGCCCCTCAACCCTAACAGTCCCTGTTCTCTGCTTCATTCTCCCTCTTGGCATGTATCATCATTTAACATACTGTATAATTTACTTATTTATCTTTGAATCTGTCTCCTGGGATTAGAGCAGCACTAACTCACAGAAACACGATGCAAGCCAAATGTGTAATTTAAAATTTTCTAGCCACATTAAAAATAACGAAATAAAAAGGAACAAGTGACGTAAGTGCTAATGATGTATTTTTTTAATCCAATATGTTACCAAATGTAAGAAACACGAATGAGCTTTTTGTTGTGCTGTCTTTGAAACTGGGTGTGTGTCTTATGCTCAGAACCCATCTCAGTATGGATTCTCCATTTCAGCTCTCCAGTAGCCACACATGACTGTGGCTCCTATGATAGCCAGATCAGGGCTAGAATGTAAACACCTTAGGAAGGCAGGAATCTTTTTCTGGCTTGTCCTTTGCTATATGCTGACACCTTGAACAGTATCATAGCCTGGCTTATTAAAGAATTATTTTTAGAAAATCTATTTTATTGAAATATAGTGGATTTACAATGTTGTGTTAATTTCTTCTGTATAGCAAAGTGATTCAGTTATACATACATATTCTTTTCCATTATGGTTTATCACTCTTCATTGAATAGCATTCCCTGAGCTATACAGTAGGACCTTGTATCCATTCTATCTATAATAGTTGGCATCTGCTAATCCCAAACTTCCAATCCTTGTCTCTCTCATCCCCCACCCCTTGGCCGCAAGTCTATTCTCTATGTCTGTGAGTCTGTTTCTCTTTCCTGCTGCTGCTGCTAAGTCGCTTCAGTCGTGTCCGACTCTGTGCGACCCCGTAGACGGCAGCCCGTCAGGCTCCCTCGTCCCTGGGATTCTCCAGGCAAGGATACTGGAGTGGGTTGCCATTTCCTTCTCCAATGCATGAAAGTGAAAAGTGAAAATGAAGTCGCTCAGTCGTGTCCGACTCTGTGCGACCCCATGGACTGCGGCCCACCAGGCTCCTCCATCCATGGGATTTTCCAGGCAAGAGTACTGGAGTGGGGTGCCATTGCCTTCTCCGGTTTCTCTTTCCTAGATAAGTATATTTGTTACATATTTTAGATTCTAATATAAGTTATATGGTATTTGTCTTTCTCTGACAGTTCATTGAATATGATAACCCCTAGGTCTATCCATGTTGCTGCAAATACCATTACTTCATTCTGTTTTTTGAATGGCTGAGTAGCATCCATTGTATATATGTACCACATCTTTATCCACTCATCTGTCGATGGACGTTCAGGTTGTTATTCAAGAATTATTGAATTGGGAATTCGCTGGCGGTTTAGTGGTTAGGACTCCCAGCTTTCAGTGCCAGTGGCCCCTGTTCAGTCCCTGGTGGGGGAATTAAGATCCTGGAAGCCTCGTGGTCCAGCCACACACACACACATACACACACAGAGAGACGCAGACACGAATTTATTCAATGAATGAATGGATAGAGAGGTGGATGGTAGAATGGGTAAAAAAGGTCTATGAACCCATTTTGCAGAAGTGTAAATTGAGGTTTGGTGGGGAAGGCAGTGGCGACTGTCAGGGGGATCTGGGGTGGGGATGGAGCCCCTCCTTGACCCCGGTCCTCTGCTCTCTTCCTGCAGACCATGGCAGCAGTGACCGTGTCGGTGGCCGGGCGGAAGGCGCCCCCCAGGCCGGGCCCGGTGCCCGAGGCCGCCCAGCCGTTCCTGTTCGCGCCTCGCGGGCCGGGCGTGGGCAGCGGGCCCGGGGGCTCGGCCACGTCCCCGCAGGTGGAGTGGACGGCGCGGCGCCTGGTGTGGGTGCCCTCGGAGCTACACGGCTTCGAGGCGGCGGCACTGCGGCACGAGGGCGACGAGGAGGCCGAGGTGGAGCTGGCGGAGAGCGGCCGGCGGCTGCGGCTGCCGCGCGACCAGATCCAGCGCATGAACCCGCCCAAGTTCAGCAAGGCTGAGGACATGGCCGAGCTGACCTGCCTCAACGAGGCCTCCGTGCTGCACAACCTCCGCGAGCGCTACTACTCCGGCCTCATCTACGTGAGTGGCCTCGTTCCCTAGGAGGGCCTTGCCTGGGCTGGGGCGGCTGGGTGTCAGCAGCCCAGCTGGAACCGACGTGAGGCTGTTTCTAATTCTCCCCTCAGGGCGGGTGACGATGCCCACCCTTAGTTGCCAAATGATAAATTATTGGATTATCAGGACTGCCTCAGACCCCAGTGCAGGCGTTTCATATTATACAGTAGATGCTCCGTATTGGGGTTCCCCTGTGGCTCAGTGGTAAAGAATCCGCCTGCAATGCAGGAGCCCCAGAAGATGCAGGTTCGATCCCTGGGTAGGGAAGTTCCCCTGGAGAAGGAAATGGCAACCCACTCCAGTGCTCTTGCCTGGAGAATCCCAGGGACAGGGGAGCCTGGTGGGCTGCCGTCTATGGGGTCACACAGAGTTGGACACAACTGAAGCGACTTAGCAGCAGCAGCAGCAGGATTAAGACAGCACTGGCCATAGTGAGATTGACTGTGCCCTAGTTACTGTTAACCTTTCAATGTCTCACGTTGTTTAATCTTAACAGCAAGCAGGTGGGGTAGGGCAGTGGTTCTTAGCTCTGCCTTCTCGTTATAATCAGCTGGAGAATTTTTACAAAATACCAGCGCTGGAGCCCTGCCCCACCCCATTTGAATCAGACTCTCTGGGGGTGTGACATGGACACCGGCATTTTTAATAAGCTTCCAGGGTGGTTCTAATGGGCAGCCAGAGTGTCGTTCAGAGTAAACAGGATTAGAGACATTGACCAGGAATGTCGACAATAATAGTGAGAAATAATGATCATGGGTGGCTAGCAAATATTTATCGAGCACTTAACGATGTGCCAAGTCCTGTTCTAAGTGCTGCGTGTGGGTTATCAGCTCACTTCTGGGCTGGGGACTTGTCCTTATCGCCTGATGTTTCAGGAATGTTAAGTGACTTGAGTCCCAGGTCACATGGATGTGAAGGATTTGAACCCAGGCAGCTGGCCGCAGAGTCACGCTCTGAATCCCAGCTTAGAGGGCTGGAGTCTCACTGCCTTGCTCATTGAAACTGGCCTGTCAAGAATAGCCACAAAATATCTCCCTAAGACCCCAAAAGGAAAAGTGCTGGTTTTATGTGTTTTAAAAACCACAAAACTTTCATGAAAGTAATAAAAGAATATGTCACTAAATGATGAGATGTATCAAAAAATAAAAATAAATAAGCTGGCCTCAATGTCCACCCCGTTAAGGGTCATAAGCACAAGATGAGGGTATTTTTATGAATTCTGACTCCTGTTTTGGGGAGAGACTGAGGCCGTGAGAGGGGCCAGTAGCTGGCTCAGGGCCCCTCCACTTTTGGTGGCAGAGGTGGGATTTGACCTCAGGATTATCTGGCCCTGGATTGAGGTGACACCTTCTGCAGCCTGTGTTGGGCCCTTAGGATTTCTCACTTGCCTTTGTGAGCCATGGGAGCTCTGTGAGCCTCTGTCTAGGCCACTGCTCTGAACCTCATCAAAATCAGGGAATCAGAGAGGCACCCAAAACCCTGAGCCACCCCTTTCCTGTTAATAAACACTCTGAAGCCTCATGGTAACATTGTAGGGTATCTCCTATCATCCCCATTCTGTTGGTGGGGACACTGAGCCTCAGAGAGGGGCCAAGACTTAGGCCACGCCCCACCAGCTACCAACCAGCTTAACTGGAATTTGAACCCAGGCCCCCATTCTATCCACAGCAGTGGGAAGATCATTGGGAAAGTTCAGGGGGGAAAATGGTGAGGCCTGAGCAAAGCTTGTGGTCTGAGAGTCAGAGAAT
This sequence comes from Capricornis sumatraensis, assembly GCF_032405125.1. Taxonomy (NCBI): domain Eukaryota; kingdom Metazoa; phylum Chordata; class Mammalia; order Artiodactyla; family Bovidae; genus Capricornis; species Capricornis sumatraensis. The sequence continues at coordinate 61,716,101 of NC_091088.1, forward strand.
TGGGCCCTGACAAATGAAAGTGAGATGGAAGTTTCTGGAAGCCCAGACAGGAAGGAAATTGGGCCTTAACAATAATCATTAGCACTCAGGGAGTGCCTGCTTTCTCCATGAGGTGCTGTTCTAAACTTCATTTCAGTATGATCTTGTTGACCTCCTCACCACATAAGGCTGTGAGGTAGGGGTTATCACCTCCTTTGCCAGTGGCTTGGAGAGGAAAAGACATTGTCCAGGAGTAGTTAACAGCTAATGTATTAGGCGTGCATAGGGACTTCCCTGGTCGTCTAGTGGTTAAGACTCAACGCTTCCACTGCAGGGGGTGCAGGTTTGAGTCCTGGCCAGGGAACTAAGATCCCACGTGCTTCAAGATGCAACATAATTGAGTAAATAAATAAAAAATAAGCATGCACAGGGCTCCAGGGCCCACACTCAGCTCGGTATTTGCAACATGAACTTGTGGGTAGCTCTCCGAAGCCCTCTGTAGAAGCGCTGTTCCCATCCCCGTGTGATGAAAAGGGGACCCAGGAAAGTTAAGGTGTGTGCTCAAGCCACCCAGCTAGAAGATTCGATTCAAGCTCCACCTGGCTTGTCCTCGGGCTGTGCTTAGTAAATACTAACTGGCCAAAGGGAAAGACAGTGCTTCCCAGTGGAAAGGGAGATGGGGATGTCCGGGATTCCAGAAACCAGTTCCGGCTGCTCATAAGCTATTTGGCCTGGTGAGGTCCCTTCCCTGGGATGCCCAGGGCAGAAGGGGACCCCATCTGCTGGACGCTGGCCGTGCCCTCTGCTCCGGGAGGCACCTGAAGATGCGTGGCATCGTGTCACTCTCAGAATCCTTCTAGATGGTGGAGGTTCAGAGCTCCATTTCCCCAGAGCTGGAAACTCATGCTTGGAGAGGGCAAACACCTGGGGTCGAGTCACACAGGCTAGAAACGTGGGATGACGCAGCACCTGAGTCTGAGTGAAGTCTTAGCTCCCAGGTGGGCTGGGAACCTGAGAGTGTCTCAGCACCGCGACTGGAGCGCCTTTGACTGCCCTGCCTTGGGCTGTCTGGTTTTTATTCAGTCATCCTTAATCCCCACCGCCTCTGTAATGAGCTGGGGAGGGTTTCTCAGGGAGGAAACCGAGACTGAGGGGAGAGTCGCTGGGCTGCGGAGGGGTGGTGGCAGCGGGGAGTTGGACCTGGTGGGTCCGCCTTCAGAGTCCTGCCCCAGGCCCTTCCAGCCAGGCTTCTTCAGCTGTGCACTGGCCACTCAGGTGTCCCCGGCCCTCTCTAGGTGCACCGGCCTCAGCCCTTTCCCCCCTGGCATTGGCAGCCAGCTCAGGTTCCCTCTAGGGTGTCGCCCTGGTGATAAGGTATGGCTGGCAGGAGGGGGCTGGGACGGGGATGGGGTGCAGGAGGTGGGCTCCTCCGCCAGCCAGAAGTGGGGGCCGGGGCACCAGCAGCCATGAGATACCCTCCCTGGGAATGTGGTCTGGCCGCCCCGCCCTTTGAGAGCTCTGGGGAGCTGCTGGCGGGGCAGGCAGACACCCAGCAAACCGGTTGTTCTGCTCCGGGCTGGCCACCCACCCTCCCATCCTTAAAAGCTTGGCATCGGGCAGCCTGCGGTGGCCACACCCTCACTCTGCTTGAGAAGCTCAAGTTGTCTGGGAGCTTAAAGCAGTTCTGCTATCAATCGACAAGTAAACAGCTAGTCATTTAACTCGCTAAGTAGCTAACTAGCTGCCTAAGAAGCTAGTTGGTTTCATAGTTAACTAGCTGAGACCCTGGGGCTTCCCTGGTGGCTCAGTGGTAAAGAATCTGCCTGCCAGTGCAGGAGACATGGGTTCGATCCCTGGGTCCGGAAGATCCCCTGGAGAAGAAAATGGCAACCCACTCCAGTATTCTTGCCTAGGAAATCCCATGGACAGAGGGGCCTGGCAGTCCGTGAGGTTGCAAAGAGTCAGACATGACTGCGCAACTAAACGTCAGCTGAGCCCCTAAGCAACTCTCTGGCTGTATTAGCTAGCTTGACCAAGCTAAGTTAACTAGTTAGCTCTCCGGATTGTGTTAGCTAGGTGGTCAGCTAGTTCTCTAGCCAGTCTAACTGCCTTGATCCATCCTGTCTCTTGTCTACCTGAGGCTCCGTTAGAGCTGGAACAGTGCTTAAATGATTACCAGCTCCTGAACTCAGGTCCAGCAGGTGTGTGGACAAATTCAGGGCACCCATGAACTTGGATGCAAAAAAAAAAAAAAAATTACATCTTTATTTTCACGGACCTCAAACCTGAAATTTAGCATGTCCTCCAATAAGAGAGAACCACCAAGACCATCATGGACGCAGGTCCTGTGAGTCTGTTATCAACAGAAACCACAGACATGCTCCCGTCAATTTTCAGCGGCTGCAGATACAGGAAGCACTCTTCCAGAAATATTCTATGTGTATTCAAGCAGATTCAGAAAAGTGTTCTTCTTGCAAAGTTCTTGTTTCCTTTCTGTGATGTTGTTTTGGAGATAGTTCTCTGTCTGTAGAGGCCAGAAACCTCACAGGAATTCATTGTATGACCATGCATCCCGATCATTTCCGGTCCTTTGTTATTTTAAAGGAATGATGCTACAGATGAACTTGCAGTTGGTCCTTTCATGCGTGTGAGTCCAAGCAGTGACAGGGCTACAAAGCCTCCATTCTCTCCCCTTGTGAATCCTCATTCATACCGCACCTTTGTGCAATTTGGAAAGCTTCTTTTCAACCATCAGCCTGAAACCATAACAAATGCTGAAATCTACATTGTCATTGTCCCTTTGCTGGATGTCGTTGTGCAGAACCTGCCCAGCTGTACATGGCAACTCTGTGCTGCCCCTGGGTCACAGGCAGGTAGCTAGCTGAGGCCGTCTCCCTTCTTGCCCACTGCAGACGTATTCCGGCCTTTTCTGTGTGGTCATCAACCCATATAAGCAGCTGCCCATCTATACAGAGGCCATCGTGGAGATGTACCGGGGCAAGAAGCGCCATGAAGTGCCGCCCCACGTGTACGCAGTGACCGAAGGAGCCTACCGAAGCATGCTTCAGGGTGAGTGTGGGCTGGGGGCTGCTGGAGGTGCCTCTTCAATGGGGACTGGGCTGGGGGTCAGGATTAGATGTCAGCTCAAGGATTTCAGACTCTGCAAGGCTTCTTTGTGGGGCAGGAAGGAACACAAATGGAGGGCCAAGTGGGCAATGCTCTGAGTTCCACCAGACAGGTCCCTTTTCATCCGCCTCTGTTTACCCCTCCCCGCAACAAGCATCACTTGGAAGCTCATTGGTTCCAGGCTTCTACAAAAATTCCTCTTGAAACAGTGACTCTTAAGAGTGTTCATTCATTCAACATTTATATTGCTGACATGATCTACATTGTTACGAATGAATGTCACCCCTTAGAGAATGGGTGTACAGCTGGGCAGGTTGATGTCCATCAGAGGGGTGCCATTTACTCCCTGACAATTGATAACTCAGGGCAAAATTCCATAATTCCATGTGGTACACATAATACACTCATTATCTATTTATTGTAGGTCATCTATTTTAATAAATATTTGTATATATTAAAATACATATTAAACATTTTAAAGTTTGTATCTTTCTATCATGACATTAATAGTAGGCAGCATATAAGCTGTATTTACAAAACAGCGGTTCCCAGAGTGTAGTCCTCTCATCATCAACCTCAGCATCACTTAGGAACTTGTTTGAAATGTCAACTCAGTCTTTACTCTTGACCTGCAGAGTCAGAAAGCCTAGGGAGAGGCATGGACCTTGCCAGTTCCCAGTGTCCCTCGTGTCTAACACTGAGTAGGTGGTCTGTGTGCATTTTTTGAAGGGATGGCTCAGATGGTAAAGAATCTGCTGCAATGAGGGAGACCCAGGTTCAATCCCTGGGTCGGAAAGACCCCCTGGAGGAGGTCATGGCAACCCACTCCAGTCTTGCTTGGAGAATTGCATGGATAGAGGTGCCTGGAGAGGGAGGCTATAGTCCATGGAGTCACAAAGAGTAGGACACGGCTGAATGACTAACACAGCAACTTGTCAGACCCAGGATGAGCAGAGGAGGAGATAGTGGGGACCGAGCTGTGCTCTCTGCCCTCAGGTCGGGCAGACGACCCCCAGTGGGCCATCAGTCACCATCACTACATTCTGTGGCCTGTTTGCTATTACAGGCTGAGCCTGGGGTCTAGGATCTCACTCTCATATCTTTGAATCTCATCATTCAGCCCGAGGCGGCACACAGTAGGGGCTCAAATTGAAGTTTGTTGAATGAATTACATTCTGTTCGGTTGGAGTTTGTTGTCTTCATTTTACAGGTTAGGACACACTGAGGCTCAGGGAGGGACAGCTGCTTTCCCAGAGCCACACAGCCAAAAGAGGCTGAGTCAGGATCAGGTATTAGAATCTAGGAGGATCATATGTCAAAAACCCAGCTTTTCCTGAGCCCTCGGGAAGGATTTTGAAAAGAGGGTGGCCGGCGTCTTGCTGGAAAAACCCTCCCAGGTGACCCGTCCCCCTCTGTTCCCTACAGATCGTGAGGACCAGTCCATTCTCTGCACGTGAGTAATCCTGAAGGACTTCCTGGAGGAAGTGGGATCCCAGCTGGGCATGGCTCTGCTTGGAATGGATGGGGCTTACCAGGTGACTTGGGCTGACCGTTTTTGCTTCCCTTTGTGCCCCCCCTTAGTGGGGAGTCCGGGGCCGGGAAGACAGAAAACACCAAGAAAGTCATCCAGTACCTCGCCCACGTGGCATCATCACCAAAGGGCCGGAAGGAGCCTGGTGTCCCGGTAAGTGACCTGCCTTGGGACGTACTCTGGAGCCTGCCACCAGATGCTCCCTCCCTCTCAGGCTCTGCTTCCCCTCCTAACTCCCCGCCTCTCATGGAAGAACACAGTCACAGGCCTTCTCCTGGCTGTCCCTGCCCCACCCCCACCCCCGAATCCCTACTGTGTGCCTGATATATAGTGCTGGGAGCCGAGGCAGGATGGACACAAAAATTGCAACAGCCAGTCCTTTGCCTCGCTGACCCTTGGAACAGTGCCTCTGGCATGTAGTAGGAGCTTACATCCTAGAGCACCCACTATGTGTCTGGTCTGTTTAGGTTCCCGCAGTGCCCAGGTTTGCTTTGTAAGCGAGCGTTTATATGTAGCCCTAGTCCTTTGACTTATATTACCGTAACACCCCAGTGAGGTGGGTGTGGTTTTCCCTGCGTTAAAGATGGGAAAGCAAAGTCACACCTGGGGTGGGTCGGTTGTCCAAGGTCACACGCCCAGAAAGGGCTAGCCCAGATTCAAACCCCAGGTGACGGGGCCGCCGCCAGCTCTCCACCCCCAGGCACCCCGCTCCACAGGCCAGTTTCCCCAGCCCCTGTCTCTCTGTCCCACCCCTTGCCCCCTCCCCCAACCTCAAGCTCACCTGTGTGTCTGTCCATGTTCCATGTGCTGTGTCCTGGTCCGTGTCTCGTGTCCTGTGACGTCCTCAGGCCTCCGCCGGCGCCGTGTCTTATGTGAGTAGCAGGGAATCATCTCGAGTCCTGCCACCCCTAATACCACCCGGGTCACCCCAACCCACAGTCTTCCTGGCAGACAGGTCCCAAGGCACTGACGGTCACCCCTGCCTGGAGGCCACATTGTCACTTTTGATGGTCCTACTATGCACAGCAGGCACCACGCTGTCATTTCATGCAACCCTACAGTGGGCACACACCCAGGCCCCCCATTGTTGCTTATGGCAGCCCGACTGTATAGTGAAGGACAGGGAAGCCTGGCGTGCTGCAGTTCATGGGGTTGCAGAGTCAGACACAACTTAGCGATTGAACAGCTGTGTGCACACACCCAGGGCCATTTAGTGTGGTCCTGTTGTGCATGTGCAGACCCTCCCACATAGCTGTGTATATTAGCCCTACTGTATCTGTGCAGAGCGGCCACAGATCCCAATGGGAAACAACCCAGAGCCTATAACTACCATCTATTGTTGATCTGCTAAATGTATGTAGACAGAGCCCACGGACACCACGCTTTCACACAGCCCAGGGACCCACACTGCCATTCATGGTAGGTAGGCCTACTCTGTACCCCTAGCTCAGGCTAGTGTCTGAGGGCTCACAGGGCATTTAAAGAAATAGTTGGGATCTTTGAGAACCTGGCTAGGAAAGAGGAGAAGAGGATTGTCATGTATTGAGCACCTACTGTGTTCCTGGCTCTGACACCCAAGTGGCTGTAGGGAAGCTCAGAATAAGATCTCTAGCCATGGGGGCCCGAGGAGGGATAAATTGGCAGTAGGTGATTAACAGATGCATACTACCATATATAAAATAAACAGCAGGGATTTACTATATACCCAGGGAACAACTGAACTTCCCTGGTGTCTCAGACAGTAAAGAATCTGCCTGCAATGTGGGAGATCCGGGTTCAAGCCCTGGTTCAGGAAGATCCCCTGAGGAAATGGCAACCCACTCCAGTATTCTTGCCTGGAGAATTCCATGGACAGAGGAGCCTTGACAGCTACCGTCCATGAGGTTGCAAAGAGTCGGACACAACTGCACAACTAGCACTTTCATAGGAAACAATAGTCAATATTTTGTAAGTTTTAAGGGAAAAGAATCAGAAAAAAAGAATATATATATATATATATATATATATCCAAATCACATTGCTGTACACTTGAAACTAACTCAATATTAACTATACTTCAATTTTTTAAAATTGCTGTCTTGAAAAAAAAAAAAAAAGTCCCCACTCAAGGATTAGCCTGACTGGGGAAGGAAACTACCATTTCTTGAATGTGTACTATGTGTCAAACAGTTTGAAGAACTTTACATAGATGGTATAGATTTTTCTTTAGCTCCACAAGTGATACATGAGTACGCATTCACTGTAACAACAACAACAAACAAAGCAGGCAAAAGGAAATTCCTCTTTCCTTCTCTCAGTCCTCTGTCCTTGGAGTGGCTTACTCTGTTGACATTTTGGTGTGTATCCTTGCAGACCTTTCTCTAAATGTCTACAAACATGTATCTATACGTATAGACATGGGAGTCTTGTTCTGTGGTGGTGTTTTCTCGGTTCATTTTTTTTTTTTTTATTAATAGGATCACATTGTAGGTGTTGTCCTGAGACTTGCTTTTTTTTGTTTTGTTTCTGCTGGACAATGGATCTTCGAGAAGTTTCCTCATTCCCTTCACAACAGACTGAAGGGCAAGCCCAGATCCGGGAAACCTGGCACACGCCCAGACACACAAAAAGGCCCCTAACACACAGACACTCAGCCAGAACCCCTACCCCAGCGGGGCCAGTGCCCTCACCGCCCGCCCCCCCCCCCCCCCCCCGCCCCCAACCCCGCCACTGACAGGCCATCCCCCGACCCCCTGCAGGGTGAGCTGGAGCGGCAGCTTCTTCAGGCTAACCCGGTCCTGGAGGCCTTTGGCAACGCCAAGACGGTGAAGAATGACAACTCCTCCCGCTTCGTGAGTGCTGGGGGAGGGCGGGGCCTGGGCTCGAGTTAATGAACCGGGAACTGGGAGCAAAGGAAGGTTGGGGACAGACAGGACGCGTGGGTCCGTAAGAGGGGAGGGGCCTGGGGTCCACGGCACCTGGGCCTGAAGGATGAAGGAGAACTGGGGACCTGGGTCCTAAGGAAAGAAGTCCGAGGCGGGTGGACCTTGAATTCTCCCGGGGAGGCGCCCCTCCCCACCGCATCACGGCCCCCGCTGGATCGGATGGGGTTCAGATGTAGGGAGATAGTCAAGAGACGGGCTGACTCTCGGAGGGGTGAGTGTGGGTTGGGGGTGCTCCCCAGGCCCGCAGGACCTTCCGCTAAGCCCCTCCACCCGCCTCCCTCGCAGGGCAAATTCATCCGCATCAACTTCGATGTTGCCGGGTACATCGTGGGCGCCAACATCGAAACCTGTATCCTCTCACCGCCCAGAGGGGGTGCCCGGGGGCGGGGAAGAGCGGCGGCGGCCATAGAGGGCGGCCCTCGGGGTCTCACCGCGTATAGGAAACAGGGATCCACACTCGCCCGGAACCCTGGCTCCCTGCTGCCGACCCTGTGCCTCCGTTTCCCTCTCGGCAGAAGGAGAGGGACGCTAGAACCTCCGGAAGGGGCAGGCGCAGCGTCTCCACGTTGCGGGGAGGACGGCGGGGCCTCCCGTAGCCTTTAAGAGAACGCCCTCCCAACCTCGCCACCGGCGGTGGGGGGGGTGAGGGGGGGCACGCGAGCACAGAGAAACGATGCAGCCAAAGCGCAGGGCGTGTGGGGCCCGACACCAGCTTCCAGAGCCCTGGCCCCGTGGAGTCCCGTGAGACGTGCTTAATCCCCAGGTGTTCCAACAGCTACACTCATCAGAGACTCCGCACTGGGAGGTTTTATTGGGGGCTGGTCACATAGGCACCGCCTGCCCAGTGCGTACCCAAATTTCAGAGTCCGGGAAGGAAAACAGATGTTCAGCAGAAAGCATGTTGGTTTACATAGTTTAGGTGCAGGGAGCCCGTGCTATCAGCCTGAAGTTCAGATTCCCAGACACCAGCCAAAGACGGGCCTTGCAAGCCTGCTGACTCCCGCCAAGCTGTGTCCAACTTTCCCCACCGGTGGCAAAAACGCTCCCTAGAACTCTCATGGACGGAGGAGCCTGGTAGGCTGCAGTCCATGGGGTCGCTAGGAATCAAACACGACTGAGCAACTTCACTTTCACTTTTCACTTTCATGCATTGGAGAAGGAAATGGCAACCCACTCCAGTGTTCTTACCTGGAGAATCCCAGAGATGGGGGAGCCTGGTGGGCTACCATCTATGGGGTCTCACAGAGTCAGACACGACTGAAGCGACTTAGCAGCAGCAGCAGAAATTTACAAGATAGAACCCAGAAGGTCCAGGAGTGCAAAGCTTAAGAGAACAAGGGAAGACATCACACCAACCCTGGGTTTGAATCCCAGCTCAGCGGCTTTGAGGCTGGGGGCCCTTAAGCCTGTGATTTGACCTCTCTGGGCCTCAGTTTCCCCATCTGTAGAAGGGGGCAAATCATAGAACCTACCCTTGAAGGGTCTGAAGGACAATGTGAGGTACATTCTTAGCATGCCTCCTGCCACACAAGCACTCAAGGATGAGTTACCTGGGGACTTGCCTGATGGTCCAGAGGTTAGGACTCCCATGTTCTCCATGCAGAAGCCCCGGATTCGATCCCTAGTCAGTGGAACTAGATCCTGCATGCTGCAACTAAGACCCGGTGCAGCCGAATATATATATATACAAATACACACACACACACACACATATATATTTAAGCTTATTTTTAAAAAAGGAAGAATGAACTACCTGAGACTTCCCTGGTGGGCGGTCCAGGTTAGGACTTGGTGCTTTCACTGTCAAGGGCTTGGGTTCAATCCCTGGTCTGGGAATTAAAATCCCACAAGCCGCTGCAAGGATGGGCCAAAAGAAAAAAAAAATGAGCTATCATTATTAGAAATGAATGATTAAGTTAGCACTGTCCTTATAATGTTAATATGTTAATATTGGTTAGTAACTGTGATTTGTAATGTGGGCGATATTAATAACAAATCATATTTCCACCCCTGGGGTGTCAGCTCACTGTCCCATACCTGTCCCCTCTCTCTGTCATCCAGGGAGAGATTGAGAAGCAGTGTGTTGGCAAAGAGTTTTTCCTAAGAGGGCTTGTGTGCGCGCTCAGTCGTGTCCGATTCTTGGCGACCCCATGGACTGTAGCCCACCAGGCTTGTTTGTCCATGGCATTTCCCAGGCAAGAATACTGGAGTGGCTTGCCATTTCCTTCTCCAGGGGATCTTCCCAAGCCAGGGATCAAACCCGAGTCTCTTGCATCTCCTGCATTGGCGGGCAGATTCATTACCACTAGAGGCTTAGGGAGTAAGGAAGCAGGGACCTCCCTGTCAAGCCCTGGGCCCCGTAGACTCTACTGCTGCTTGGTAAGCACTTCCTCGGGCTCAAGGCCTCGTGACCCCTGCAGCCACCAACCCCCTATCCCCACAGTTCTTGCGGCCCATCACCCCACTTCATGGTGCTTCCTGCTCACATAGCTTCTTAAAGCTCAGGGCTCTCTCTGCCCCGCCCCTTCCTCCATCCTGCCACCCTGAGCATCCGTGGACCCCAGGGCTCCAGCAGCCTCTTCTGTTCACCTGTGTCTTCCCTGTCAGCTTCCGAATGCTAACTTTCTCCTGTCCACACTCCCCATGCCACTGGGGCCGCTCCCACTGGGCACGGTTCTCCTGCTTGGCTGTCTCTGCCTCAGGGCCAGTGACCAGACTGTGGACTGATGCTCTCGAGGGTGGTGACACTCCCAAACAGATGGATTGATCCCTTTCACACCAGCATCCTCATGACCAACAATTTGGAGGGTTGACCTTGTGTCTGGGGCCACCCTGAGAACTCTCCGTCTGTTAACTCAGTGCCTCATATCTGTAACCCTGTGAGGCAGATGCTATTTTTTTTAAGGCTTTTTTTTTTTAATGTGGACCATTTTTTTTTTTTTAACATCCTTATTAGTTACAACACTGCTTCCGTTTTATGTTTTGGTTTTTTGGCTGCAAATGTGGGGATCTTGGTTCCCAGATCAGGGACTGAATCTTCACCCCCTTCTAAGACTTGGAAGGCCAGGTGTTAACCATTGGACTGCCATGTCCAACTCTCTGCCACCCCGTGGACTGCAGCCTGCCAGGCTCCTCTGTGCATGGGATTTCCCAGGCAAGAGTCCTGAGTTGCCACTTCATCCTCCAGGGGATCTTTCTGACACAGGAACTGAACCTGTGTCTCCTGCATTGGCAGGCAGATTCTTTACCACTGGGCCACCTGGGAAGAATCATGTGCTTGGTGGTCCGTGAATACAGGACACAGATGGTTACACCAAATATCAGTTGTTTTATTTTCCTTTAAGGTGTCTTACCAATTTTTAGTGTGTAAACCACCCATCTGGCTTTCCCAGAAGGGAGAAGCTGAGAGCCCAAGTAGGGGGAAACTGAGGCTGGGAGGGTCATGATGACAGGAGGTTTTGTGTTTTTTTTGGCCATGCCACATGGCACGTGGGATCTTAGTTCCCTTACCAGGAATCAAACCTGCCTCCTTTGCACTGGAAGTGCAGAGTCTTAACCATTGGACCGCCAGAGAAGCCCTGAAAGTAAGCATTCTTATCCATGGTAAAGGACAAACCAGGCGCCTGCTTAGGTGTTGGCTACAGAATAACTCATTTACCCCCAGGGCACCTCAGGGACTCATGCATGGGTGTCAGTATCAGGCTCCTTGCACAGGTGAAGAAACTGAGGCACGAGGCTAAAGTGACATGTGCACAGTCACTGGTCCAGTTAGGTTGCCCGCCAGGTCTGTGAGCGCCCCTACTGTTCCATGAGAGAGCAGGAGGGGGTCCCCTCCTCTGCCGCACCTTGACTCGGCCCGCCCAGACCTGCTGGAGAAGTCGCGCGCCATCCGCCAGGCTAAGGACGAGTGTAGCTTCCACATCTTCTACCAGCTGCTGGGAGGCGCCGGGGAGCAGCTCAAGGGTCAGTGTCGGGCGGCTCTGGGGGACTGGGCGCGAGTTGCATGCGGACCCCCTGGAGAGGAGGACGTGGGGGCGCTAACCTTTTTGTTCAGCCCCTGCACTATGTCAGGCTCCTGCTGGGTGGCGGTTGTCTCGCCTCCTGGATCCCGCTGCCTCTCGACTTCCGCCGCCCCCAGACTCTGCTGTCCTTTGGCTCCTGCTGTCTCCTGGGTCTTGCTCACGCCAGCTCCGCGGGGACATGGCTCCTGCCCACCCTCTCCTGAACCTCCACGGGGCTCCGCTTCCTCCAGCCGCGCGCTGTGACGACTCCAGCTTTGCCGCCGCGTGGTTCCCGATGATGATCGTGCCGAGCCCCTGCCTCCTGGCTCCTGCCTGAAACCCCTTCTGTCTCGTGCTCTGCGCCCCTCCAGCCCTCTGGCTGCGGAAACGCCCCAGGCTCTCTCTTCTATGGCGGCCCCGCTGCAGTGCGGCTCCCTCGCATTCTGGCTCCTTCCGCCCTGTAGCTTGGGCCGCCTCCTGATCCCTCCGCACCCAGCCTCCCGCTCCCGGTGGCTTCCGAACCCACACACGCTCTGCCGCCCGAGCCCTGCTGTCCCGTGGCTTCTGCTAACTCGGGCACCCGCAGCCCTGTTGCTTCTGCCGGTGGGTGACTCTCACCTGCTCTGGGCAGTTCTGCGTCTTGAGAATCACTATGAAAGGAAGGAAGAGGAAAGGTCTGAGATGTGCTAAGTACCCACTTCACAGGCCAGCCCTTCCCACCAAACCCGTGAAGAAAGGATCCCAATTCATTTGACAGAGGAAGAGACCGAGGTTCCTAGTGGGGCAGTGATGCACGTCCTCGGGTAGCTATTTAGGAAGCCAGGACATGAGTCTGACGCTACGGCTCACACTTGACCTCGGCCTCTGCCGTTACCCCTACAGCTGACCTGCTCCTGGAGCCCTTCTCCCACTACCGCTTCCTGACCAACGGGCCGTCTTCCTCTCCGGGCCAGGAGCGCGAGCTCTTCCAGGAGACGCTGGAGTCCCTGCGGGTCCTGGGATTCACCCATGAGGAGATTACCTGTGAGTGAGCCCAGACCCTGCCTGGTAAAGGGTGGGGGTGGGCTGCACGGGAAGGAGGGGCACTTGGCCGTTCATGGCTGGGTTTGAAAACTGCAACAGGGAACGGAGAAGGGAGGGAGCTTTAAATAGGGGATCAGGAAGGACATGGTGAGATGGTGATGATTGCACGATGGTCTGGCGAGCTCACATGTGAATGTTGGTGCCATCAGGGAAGAACGTACTCGGCGGCGGAGGGACGGGACAGTATGTGCAGAGGCCCTGAGGCAGGAAAGGCATGGTGTGTTTGAGGCGTTGAAACCTCTAGGGACTTGAGAAGTTAACCACTTAACAGTGGTTAAGACTCCATGCTTCCACCCCAGGGGCACAGGTTCGAGCCGTGGTCAGGGAACTAAGATCCTGCACGCTGCTCAGTATGGCCAAAAAAAAAAAAAAAGAAAGAAAGAAACGTGTCTAATTCTCTAATGGCCTCAATTAGTCAGTGACCCAGGTGGATGGGGAGATGAAGCTGCAGAGGCCGTTGGGGGGGGACTTTGTTCCAAGGGCACTAGGGAGCCATGGGAGGGCTGGGGGCCACGGAGAAGCAGCTCTGGGTTGTGTGAGGCTGGAGGAGGCTGAAATGAGGGTACGGGGAAGACACTGACTGTGGCCCCAAGTCTGCCCTGGAGCACTGGGGTGAAACACTCAGCTCATCAGCCCATGTTCTGCCGCTTTGCCCCGCCCCTTTCTCACCAAACAGTGCGTTCTGACAGTAGTTCATCTGAATACTGTTTTCCTTGGCCAGGGCTGCCGTCAAGAGTACTATACACAAGTGCCTTGCTTGTGTGCTAAGTCGCTCAGTCGTGTCCCACTCTTTGAGACCCCATGGACTGTAGCCCTCCAGGCTCCTCTGTCCATGGGATTCTCCAGGCAAGAATACTGGAGTGGATTGCTATGACCTCCTCCAGGGGATCTTCCTGACACAGGGATCGAACCTGGGTCTCTTACTTCTCCTGCATTGGCAGGTGGGTTCTTTGCCACTAGCACCGTCTGGGAAGCCCAAATGGGTGCTTTAAACATGTGAAATCAATCGTCTCCCTGTTCTGGAGGCGGGAAGTCTGAGAGCAGGGTGTTGGTGGGGTTGGTTGGTCCTGGAAGATTCTGCTTCCTTCCTCTCCCCTGGCTTCTGGTGGTCTCCTGGAAATTTTGGCTTCTCCTGGCTGGTAGAAGCATCATCTGATTTCTGCCTTCAGCTTCACGGGGCGCACCTCCCTGCCTGTGCATCTGCCTGCAGCCTCCCCTTTTTATAGGATGCCCGTCATTTTGGATTAGGGGTCACCGCACTCCAGTGTAATCCCGTCTTCACTTAAATAATTGCAGCTGCCATGACCCAGTACTCAAATCAGGTCATGTTCTGTGAGGTCGCAGGCGTTAAGACTTTAATATATGTTTGGAGGGAGTAGAGGGACAAGGTTCAACCCGTGACACGTATGTAGAGGGCGAATCTCAGTCTTTTTTGTGGCTGCTTGGCATTTCATTGTTTGGATGAACTGTGATTCCTTTCACCAGTCCCGTAGAGAAAGACCCTGATTTCCAGGACTGAGTGGGGGTGGGACTGGGTCTCATTCTCCTCCGGTCTCCGGCGCTGCAGGAGGGCCCGGGAGCTATTGTTGGCTCCAGGGCCAGTGGGGAGGGCTAGAGACCCAGTGCCAGCTTGGCTGTTCACCCAGGCTGCAAACAGGCCAGGCTTCCTCGGGCATATTGACACAGGGTCCCAGGCCTCCTTGCTCGATTTCCCAACCGCAGGTTGCGTAACTGCCCCGCCTGTGTGTCTCCACTCTCCTCCCTGGGCAGCTGACAAATTTCTGGAGGAAAGTGACCATGAGGGCCTGGGCCCCGCAGGTCCCTCCTGGCCTCTGGACACAGGTCGCCTCAAGTAACCCTCCTGCAGTGTAGTGGGCACGGCCAGCAGCCCCGATTTTTGCACACCTGAGACAAAAATTTTGCAGCACCAACTTCGTGTGTAATGACATAATCTGAATATGATCAAAGGTCATCGTGTGAAAACCGAGTCTCCCCCAGCCTCCCTAAGCCCTAGTTTGCCCGCTGTTAAGCTTCCTGCATCTCCTGCCAGAAATATCTTAGACAGGAAAGAAAAGACACACAGTATTCTCCAGTTCCAGGACTGAGGTTCAGGCATGTGTGTGTGATCAGTCGTGTCTGATTCTTTTCGACCCCATGGACTGTAATGCGCCAGGCTCCTCTGTCTGTGGGATCTCCCAGGCAAGAGTACTGGAGTGGGTAGCCATTTCCTCCTCCAGCGGATCTTCCCGACCCAGGGATCGAACCCACATCTCCTACAGTACTCTTTCACTGTATTGATGAACTGTGACTCTTGGAACGTGTCTGCCCCTTGCAGACACACTCTTAAGGTGACTGCATCCCATTGCTGTTGGGATGACACGTACCCCCAAAAGGGGGCCAAAAATATTCTTTTTATAATTAAAAAAAATTATTTTGGGCTGTGCTGGCTCTTCACTGCTACTTGGGTCTAGTGAGCCCAGTCGCGGCGAGGTTGGGGGCGGCTGCTCTCCAGTTACAATGCACGGGCTTCTCACTGCGGTGGCCTCTCGATGCAGAGCAGGGGCTCTCGGGTTTGGGCTCAGTAGTTGTGGTGCCCAGACGTAGTTGCCCCGTGGTATGTGGGTATCTTCCGGGACCTGGGATCGAACCCATGTCCCCTGCATTGACGGATGGATTCTTAACCAGTGGGCCACCAGGGAAGTCCCAAGAACATCCTTAGAGGTAGGTCTTTGTGCTCACAGGTGAACAGAACTGCAGCATCAGTTCTTAGCAACGAAATTCTAAGTCCAAGGAGAAGTGCCAGTTTTAAATTTTACCCAGCTTTGACGGACATTTAAACGACTGTTTGAGATATTCATACAGCAAACAAGTGTATGAGTCAGTGGCTTTTAGCTTCACAGAGTTGTGTAGCCATCACCAAAATCAATTTAGAACATTTTCAGTGACCCAAGAAGATAACGTGGGCCCCTTTGCCGTCTTCCTGCCCGTTTCTACCACTAGCCCCTGAAGATCATGAATCCCCAGGCACCAACAACGACCTGCTCATGGCTTCTTGGTCTTCAGCTCTAATCTCCATCCCGTCACCGCCATTTTCCTCCCCCCCCCCCCCCTTTTTTTTTTGGTGGCGCCCCGCGGCATGTGGGATCTTATCTCCTCGACCAGGGATGGAACCCGCGGCCCCTGCATTGGAAGCGGAGATTCTTAACCAGTGGACCACCAGGGAGATACCCGCTGTTTTTAGAATCGTGCTGAATCGACCTCGCCGCCGTCCATAAGGGGGCGCTAGTTTCCAAGCCCTGCCTCTGTCGCGCCTGTTCCCCGACGCGGATGCCGGCAGCCAGGGTTGTTACCTTTCTTGCTTCTGCTGGTGTGGCAGGTGGCTGGGGTCTCCTAACAGTGTGATTTTGTATCTCCCTTCCAAGGAGTGGGGTCAGACGGTTTTGTTTTTTTCTCTAGACTCTCCTTTGAACAAAAGAGACACACATAACCCTGGCTGTCCAGTGGTTAGGATTCGTAGGTTTGGGATGGCCCAGGGTTCGATCTCTGATCTGTCAACTAAGATCCTATAAGCCTCACAATTCGGCCAAAAGACAAAAACGAAAAAGGAGACAGAGGTCCAGGGAAGTGGGGTGTCCGCCCTAGTCAGTGCAGTTGACCAGGAGATGGTGGAACCCAGTTTGACGCCAAAGCCAGCCAATGATCTGCTCCCAGAGAGGCAGGTGGGTGCCTCTGGGTCACCCTCTGGAGGCCCAGGGCAGAGAGCACTGGAGGCCGGTGGAGGGAAGCACTCCACCCCACCCCGACTTCCCGTCCACACTGGCGCCGTCAATGCCACCGGGGAGGTTGCGCAGGGATCCTGGCACGCAGAGAGGCGGGCCCGCGCTCACGTGAGGCCGTCAGAGCATCGCCAGCCCCACGCCCCCACCCCCGCAGGCCCGGGCTTGCTTGCGGTCGGCTGGGCTGAAGTCACTAGCGAGCGCTGACTGCCAACCCCTTGGGCGTCAGGTTCACCAGGTGCTCCGCACCCACGCAGGTTGCTAAGCCAGCCGTGAAAGGCCATTTAAATGCCACCGGGGGAACGCGAGTCTGAGTCGGGCTTGAGCTGACGTTAAGGATGAATGATCATTCAGTTGATGGTGGCCTTGTCTGTCTATCAGGAGATGTCCTCATCTATTTATTTTTTGGGAGGTGTCTCTCTGCTTCCCCCCTCCCCACCCCCCCCCCCCCCCGCAAAACCTCCCAGTGTCTCCGGGATTCTTGGCTGTCCCCGTCTAGCCAGCCCCCTGACCCCAGCCCCACCCCGCCCACTGTGCTGCAGGGGGAGGGGGTGGAACCCGAGGTCCAAGAGGCCATCCGGGTTGCCCAAGGTCACACAGCCAGAGAACACCTCCACTAGTTAACCTTTTGTCGTGTATTCATTCATTCTTCATTCATTGGACACCTGATGGAATCTGCGGGCCGGATCTCTGCAGGCACCGGGGGAAAGGAACCGTGGCCAAAGCAGAACAAGCCTCTGCCCCCTGGAGCACTGACACAAATAGATTAAAGTCGATCCAGTGGAAGGTTCATGGTGCGGTGACTGGCGGCGAGGGGGCTGGAGAGGCGGGGCGTGCTATCTCGGTAGGGGCGGGGCAGCCCCTGGAGGGGGCGGCGCTTGGCTGAGCCCCGTTGATCCGCAGGAATTAAGCAGGTCAGGAAGCAACAGAACTGGACATGGAACAACAGACTGGTTCCAAATAGGAAAAGGAGTACGTCAAGGCTGTATATTGTCACCCTGCTTATTTAACTTCTACGCAGAGTACATCATGAGAAACGCTGGGCTGGAAGAAGCACAAGCTGGAATCAAGATTGCCGGGAGAAATATCAATAACCTCAGATATGCAGATGATACCACCCTTATGGCAAAAAGTGAAGAGGAACTAAAAAGCCTCTTGATGAAAGTGAAAGAGGAGAGTGAAAAAGTTGGCCTAAAGCTCAACATTCAGAAAACGAAGGTCATGGCATCTGGTCCCATCACTTCATGGCAAATAGATGGGGAAACAGTGGAAACAGTGTCAGACTTTATTTTTCTGGGCTCCAAAATCACTGTAGATGGTGACTGCAGCCATGAAATTAAAAAACGCTTACTCCTTGGGAGAAAAGTTATGACCAACCTAGATAGCATATTCAAAAGCAGAGACATTACTTGGCCAACAAAGGTCCATCTAGTCAAGGCTATGGTTTTTCCAGTGGTCATGTATGGATGTGAGAGTTGGACTGTGAAGAAAGCTGGGCGCCAAAGAATTGATGGTTTTGAACTGTGGTGTTGGAGAAGACTCTTGAGAGTCCCTTGGACTGCAAGGAGATCCAACCAGTCCATTCTGAAGGAGATCAGTCCTGGGTGTCCTTTAGAAGGAATGATGCTAAAGCTGAAACTCCAATACTTTGGCCACATCATGTGAAGAGTTGACTCATTGGAAAAGACTCTGATGCTGGGACGGATTGGGGGCAGGAGGAAAAGGGGACAACCGAGGATGAGATGGCTGAATGGCATCACAGACTTGATGGACGTGAGATGGACGTGAGTTTGAGTGAACTCCGGGAGATGGTGATGGACAGGGAGGCCTGGCGTGCTGCGATTCATGGGGTCACAGAGAGTCGGACATGTCTGAGTGACTGAACTGAACTGAACTGAGATGGTACTACTCAGAGAAGGTGATGGCACCCCACTCCAGTACTCTTGCCTGGAAAATCCCATGGATGGAGGAGCCTGGTGGGCTGCAGTCCATGGGGTCGAGAAGAGTCGGACAAGACTGAGTGACTTCACTTTCACTTTTCACTTTCATGCACTGGAGAAGGAAATGGCAACCCACTCCAGTGTTCTTGCCTGGAGAATCCCAGGGACGGGGGAGCCTGATGGGCTGCCATCTATGGGGTCGCACAGAGTTGACTGAAGCGACTTAGCAGCAGCAGCAGCAGATGGTCCTACTGGGCTTCCCTGATAGCTCAGCTCATAAAGAATCCGCCTGCAATGCAGGAGATCTGGGTTCGATCCCTGGGTTGGGAAGGTCCCCTGGAGAAGGGAATGGCTACCCACTCCAGTATCCTAGCCTGGAGAATTCCATGGATTGTATGGGCCTTGAAGGCCTGTAGAGGGAGGGAAGTCCCAGGGCAAAAGCCTGGGGGCAAGAGAGTGTTGCATGTCCAGAGCGCGGTTGGCTTGGCTAGTTGGAGTGAGGGGACCCTGGGCTGGAGCGGATGGGAGGATTGGGGACAGGGTGCACCAAGGATCCTGACGAGGGACTAGCTTGAATCCCAGAGGCAGTGATGATTGTGGAAGGGACTCTTGCCCCCTAAAGTGGCAAGCTGAAGTTCATTCACGAACACATTGATAGAGGGCTTAGAAGCAGTTAGAAGATGAATAAGGAACCGATAGATAAGGAATTATGACCTCGGTGGAAAAATGAACATTTGTTGCACAACCCGGCGTGTCCCACAAACTCTGCCAAAGCCTTTTTCCTTTTTTCTTTGAGGGCTAGAATTCACATACCAGTAAAATTCACCATTGTCAAGTACACAGCTCAGCGTTTGTATTAATACTATATTCCCAAGGCTGTGAGATCATCACTGCAATCTCACTGCCTAATTCCAGAAACTGAGTCTTTTCTCAGCAATGATTTTGTTTTCCAGACTAGGTCTCACATTTGAAAGAGTATGAAATTTAAAAAACCCACACATTAAAGGTATGTGAGCATTCCTGTGTCCTGGGCTCCCAGGAGGCCACCTTGGTTAGCAGTTTCTTGTGTGTCCTTCAGAGCAAGCCTTCTTGAAGCTGTCAAGCCAGTGACCACCACCCTCTCCCCTTCTATTTTCAGAGATTTTAAAGAATATTTATTTATTTGGCCGCACCGGGTCTTACTTGTGGCATGTGGGGTCTAGGTCCCCAACTAGAAATCAGCTAGAAATCTAGGTCCCCAACTAGAAATCAGTCTTAGCCACTGGACCACCAAGGAAGTCCCTCAGGGATTTTTTTTAACCCTCTTTATTTTGAATAATTTCAGGTTTACAGAAAAGTAGTATAGAGCCCACAAAATCGTTGCCTGCCTTCTCCCAGAATTCTCAAGTGTCACCACCTTGCTACGTCTACTTCGTGCTCGTCTGTCTTTCTAATTACTTGTTCTGAGTCGTTCGAGAGGAGGGGTGTTGCCCAGGGGCCCCTTCACCCTTCGTGTTAGTTTCTGATGGCTGCTGACACAAATGATCACAAATGGCGCGGCTTATAATAACACGTTTACTCCCTGACCAGAAGCACTTCCCTCCCCTGGTCAGAAGTTGAAAGTCAATCTGACTGGTTAAAATCAAGGTGTCAGCAGAGCTGGTTCCTTCTGGAGGCTCTGGGGAGATTTGTTTTCTTGTCTTTCTCAGCTTCCAGAGGCCACCCACATGCCTTAGCTCCTGGCCCCTTCTTCCATCTTCAAAATGCGTTGCTCCAGGGAACTCCCTGGCAGTCTAGTGGTTCAGACTTAGTGCTTTCACTTCTGGGGCCCAGGCTCCATCCCCGGTCGGGGAACTAAGATATCTCAAGCTGTCTGGCGGGCCGAGAAAGAGAAAACAGAAACAAAGAACATCACTGTAACCGCTGCTCACGTGGCCTGCCCCATCGGCCTCCCTCTCATAAGGACCTTCCCATTACATTGATGGCTCAGACGGTAAAGCGTCTGTCTACAATGTGAGAGACCTGGGTTCGATCCCTGGGTTGGGAAGATTCCCTGGAGAAGGAAATGGCAACCCACTCCAGTACTCTTGCCTGGAAAATCCTGTGGACGGAGGAGCTTGGTGCAGGCTACTATCCGTGGGGTCGCAAAGAGTCAGGCACGACTGAGCAGCTTTACTTTGTATAATGCGAGATTAATCTCCTGTCTTGGGATCCTCTGTTTCATCACATCGGTTAAGTCTGTGTCTCCCTTCAAGGTAATATTCGTAGGATTCAGGCCGCGGACATTTGGGAGCAGGGACATTATTCATCTTACCACCTCCTGAATCTGTCAGAGCATACTGCCCAAGAACATTCTCCGACACAAACGCAGTACAGTGTCATCATTAGGAAATTAACATTGGCAGTATGGGTACTATTTATCTAATCCACAGACCTTATGCCAACTGTCCCAGTAATGTCCTTTATGGCAAAAAAAAATTTTTTTTCACAGACCTTATGCCAATTTCCCCAGTAATGTCTTTTATAGCCAAAAAAAAAAAAAAAGTTTTTGTTACACGCACACTTCCCCAGTCCAAGATCACACACATTACATCTAGCTGTCACACTTTACTCTTCATCCGTCTGGAACTGGTCCTGAATTTTTCTCTATCTTTTGTGACCTTGACACTTTGGGAGATTACAGGCTAGTTGTTTTCTCAGCGTGGGTGCACTTTCTGTTGATTAGATTCGGGTTACGCGTTTTTGGCACGGGTCTCCCAGAAGAGTTCCCTGCCCTCTCCACCTCCCACCATGCTTTTCTCCTAAGTAAACTTTGTGCAGAAGCTTATGGAGCACAGATGCCAAAAAGTGAGCTTGGCGCTGAAGCACTCAGCTGGGGAAAGTTTCTGCAAGTGACACCCCATATGACCAGCACCTCAAAGTCCCCTCAAGCTCCTTCCGGTCACCAGAAACCCCCTTAACCTGGCATCTAACAGCACGGAGTTATTTTATTGTTCGGTTGCTCAGTCATGTCCGACTCTTTGTGACCCCATGGACTACAGCACATCAGGCTTCCCTGTCCTTCACCATCTCCCTGAGTTTGCTCAGACTCATGTCCATTGAGTCAGTGATGCCATCCAACCATCTCATCCTCTGTCGCCCCCTTCTCCTCTTGCCCTCTTGAATTTGGAGCAAGCAGACCCACACAGTCTGCACACTTTCTGTTTCTTAATTATGTATTTGGCTGCTTTGGATCTTAGTTGAAGCGCTTGGGGTCTTTGAGTCATGTGCATCTCTCATTGTGCCGCCTGGATTCTCTAGTTGTCATGCAAGAGCTCAGTTGCTTAGCAGCATGTGGAACCATCGTTCCCCAACCAGGCGTTGAACCCAGACCCCTTGCATTGGAAGCACCAGTCTTAACCACTGGACCACTAGGGAGGTCCTGACCAAATCTAGATCAAGTTCTGAACAAAACCAAGACCCTCGTTCCTTTGGATTCCACAGTGACTACTCTCTTGGAAAATGCACTGGGTATAAAAACCAAACACCAAACACTTTCATGTGTATATATATATGTAAAACAGCTCGGATTAGTCTCAGACCATTTGAGACCATTATTCATAGACACAAGTGTACACTGGGACATTTCGCAATCACTCAGGATGTGGACATCTCTTTGTGATACAGACAGGCTTCTGCGTCGCGTCTGGTGCCCACCCGCGCAGTCTCTGTGATGTCCAGAAACACCCCAATATGTTGCTGGGGTGGCGCCCATCCCTCTGCCAACCAACCCCTGCACGTTCCCAAGATGTCCTCTAGGGGGCAGCATTGCCCACTTATGGCGAGGTGTCTAACCCCCGCTTTGGTGCGTGAGTGCTAAGTCGCTTCAGTTGACTCTTGGCGACCCTGTGGACCGTAGCCAGCCAGGCTCCTCTTCACAGACATGCAAATAAATACAATCCATCTTTTACAATGTCCGAGTTGGAGAAATCCGCTACACATGGCAGTTATTTGTAACCCCCAAACCAACAGTCCTGGTGTTTGTGTGGTCTTTGGGGTCATTCACAGAGGAGTGAAAGTTTTGATCTGCCCAGGGTGCACCCAGCCAAGGTCCTGGGGGCTACATTCCGCTTTCTTGTTCTACCTCATACTGCAAACCAGTATCCTTTCTGCAACCTACTGAGTGCCACGTTTTTCACTTTGGGGATGCTTTTGGTTGGCTATTTCACGGTAGTGCTTAATGTCATCTGGTGTCCCTAGGAGCAAGAAGGCTGTGTTGCTGGATACAGAGAAAATAGGTGTGTAAGAAAAGCTTCCTTCAGGTTCCAGCTGTAGTGAATGTTGGTTGTGAGTTCAATGTGAATCAATGCTATGTATATCTGATAAGGTGTCTTAAAAATTTTTTTTATTGAAATATAGTTGATTCACAATGTTGTGTTAATTTCTGCTGTACACCAGAGTGATGTATACATATATATATATATAGTTTTTTATATATAAATCTTATGCACATCACTTTATAAAATGGACATGTATGCATAGCCCACCAGGCTCCTCTGTCTGTGGGATTCTCCACGCAAGAACACTGGAGTGGATTGCCATGCCCTCCTCCAGAAGATCTTCCTGACCTAGGGATCGAACCTGTGTCTCCCGTGGTTCCTGCATTACAAGTGGATTCTTCACCGCTGGGCCACCAGGGAAGCCCAAAACAGATATGAGCAGACACCAAATGGCAATAAAGCAAACCTCGTATATAAAATCTCCTGGAGAAGGGAATGGCAACCCACTCCAGCATTCCTGCCTGGAGAATCCCATGGACAGAGGAGCCTGGCAGGCTATAGTCGACAGGGTCACAAAGACTCGGACATGACTGAAGTGACTTAGCATGGACGGACGTCTGTAAAATACAGAATTCATGTATCCATTCAGGTATTTTAAGACCTGCCTGGAGTCAGGTGGTGGTGCAATTTGACATAAGGTTTAAGCTAGATTTATTTTTAAAATTTTACTTTTGTAATTGAGGAGTTGAAGTATAGCTGATGTATTATGTGTTAGTTTCAGATGTACAGCGCAGTGATTCAGTTGTATGTGTGTGCATCCTTTTTCAGATGCTTTTCCATGATAGGTTATCACAAGAGACTGAGTGTAGTCCCTGGGCTACGCGGCACGTCCTCGTTGTCTCTGCTGGGCTTCTGCGGGGCTAGTTCACACCCTCTGCCATGTGTCGTGACCTCTCTCTCTGCTGCCTCTTAGCCATGCTGCGGATGGTCTCAGCCGTTCTCCAGTTTGGCAACATCGTCCTGAAGAGAGAACGGAACACTGACCAAGCCTCCATGCCCGACAACACAGGTACCGCCACCTGGCCCACTACCCACCCTCATACAGAGCTGCGCCCCCACAGGCCCGCCCTGATTTCCTGCCCTTGGCTGAATCTTTACTGAAAAACACCTTCCACTCTTTACTTGATTATACAGAGTGTGAGCTCTGCTGAAAATGTGAACAACACCAGTGTGCCAAAGAAGGGGTGGGCAGGGTCCCCCATCATCTCAGCCCCTCCCAGGGAACCACCGTTAGTGCAGGGCATGTCTCCTCCTGGACTCTGTGCTTTGCTTTTTTATTTTTTTTTGCCTTTCAAAAGCAGAAGTATAGTTGATATTCCTTTTTTTTTATCAAAATGAAAATAGCTCTGCCTCTTTATTATAAAATAATACAATCTGGATGGGGAAGAAACTCTGGCAAGACAGCGAAGGATAAAGGCAGGCAAATTACCCATAATTACTGCTCACATTTTGGGGCAGCTCTCTCTGGGCTTTGTTCTATGTCTGTATCAATGCGGAGATAATTATCACAGAAATGGAATCATGCTTGACACCCCCTTCCCCTCGGGATGGGAAGAGCTTGCTGTCCTGATTATGAAACCCTATGGGCTCATTTTCACAAGCTGTGTGACACAGAGCATATGAAGGAATGGGCATCCCTCTGTCTCTCTCTTTTTTTTTTTCCTCGGTGGTGGTGGGATGTATATCAATGTCCATATGGAGCCATGCAATATTCAGGATCTTAATTCTGACCCAGGGATCAAACCTTCACCCCTCGCAGTGGAAGCTCAGAGTCCTAACCACTGACCACTAGGGAAATCCGGAAGGAGCATCTCTGATAGTGTCATTGATCTGAGCTATTCCTGTGACATCCGGTGGGTTCACACACCCAGCAGGTGTGTGGTATGAACTCATTCATTCATTTGGTTTATAAATGGGGGTCAACAAAGACTTTTAAAATGGTCCACATTAAAAAAAAAACCTTAAAAAAAGTACACATGGAGGGCTTAGAACCCTGGTGGGCCATCCTGTTACTGGCAGCGTAGTATTCCGTGTTGGGTTTGGGGTTTTTTTTGTGTTTTTTTTTTCCATTTAAAAATATTCTTGGAGAAGGCAATGGCACCCCCATTCCAGTACTCTTGCCTGGAAAATCCCATGGATGGAGGAGCCTGGTAGGCTACGGTCCATGGGGTCGCTGAGAGTTGGACATGACTCAGTGACTTCACTTTCACTTTTCACTTTCATGCATTGGAAAAGGAAATGGCAACCCACTCCAGTGTTCTTGCCTGGAGAATCCCAGGGACGGGGGAGCCTAGTGGGCTGCCGTCTATGGGGTCGCACAGAGTCGGACACGACTGAAGCAACTTAGCAAAAATATTCTTAAAAAAATAAAAATAAAAATATTCTTATCTAAGGCAAAATCACTGCAGATGAATTAGAAATTGCAATGGCAGAGAGAGAGAGAGAGAGAGACAGATTTAAATCTTAATCACCTCGCAGAAATAACCACTGTTGAAAAACCCCTCCTAGGTGTATTTCCTTTTTGCTGGTGCTGAGTATTTGTAGTAGCTAACTTCCCATGATGCAAGTGATAGAAGCTTCAAAACACTTCCTAACGATCATTTGAATTCAGAGGCGAAAGAAGAAACACACCTACCCACACCGTCCTGCCTCCATCTTCTGCCAAAAGAGCCGTTAACATTTTGGCTATTATTTTTCCTACAGAAGTAAGGAAGATCAATGAATTTTTAAAGATTTCTTTTGGGTTTGGCCATCTCAGTGAATTCTTATTCCAAGAGCTGTCCCCCCAACATTTTATTGAGACACTTTCCAACGTACAGAAAAGTTCAAGGAATTTTATACCAAACACTCGGATCCACCACCAAGATTCTGCCATTGACATTTCGCCACATTTGCTTCATTGACTATCTTTCCCTCCTCTGTTCACTTGTCTTTTTTTCCTGGCACATTTCAAAGTTGCAGATACTGATAAAGACCCTTCAGCATGGGTATCATTTACTGGCATCCAACATGTGTTTACAGTTCTTTCCTGAACTTGAAGTGAAACATACATATCATGAAATGTACATGGCTTAAGTGTACCACATAATAATTTATAATTATCATTTACTTATAAATAATTATATATAATAATAATATTTAGTGACTGCAGAACACTCATTCAAATGGATGGACCCTGACTCTCTAACCAATCCCCAACCATTGGGCATTCAGGTTGCTTCCTGGTTTTCTCTATTGTAAATAACACCGTGATGAACACCCTCTTAGTCTAGCCTTTACTTACCTCCAGGTTTATTTTTGCCAACTTGGGGTCCCAGGAGGAGAATTGTTAGGCCAGAAAACACACTTTTAGGACCCCTAATGCCTCTCGTGGGAAAGGCTGGGGTTGGGGAGGTCACACCCTCTCCCCCACTCCTCGCTGTCCCCACCTCCCAGTGCTGACCCCATCTTGGTGCCTCTCGCCCTCAGCTGCGCAGAAGCTCTGCCGCCTCCTGGGCCTGGGGGTGACGGATTTCTCCCGCGCCCTGCTCACCCCCCGCATCAAAGTTGGCCGGGACTACGTGCAGAAAGCACAGACCAAGGAACAGGTGGGTGAGGCTGGGCGCGGTGGGTGCAGGGAGAGTCCTGGATTTTTAAGCAACTTATGCCTGTTCTTTCTCACTCACTCAGCAAACTTTGGCTGAATATCTGTTCAATTACCAACTCTGGTCTAGGTGTTAGCATAAAGGCCGTGGTGGAAACAAGGACCATGCCTTCGGGGAGCTCAGGGTAGTAAGGAATCAGATAATAGAAGAAACGGGGAGGCTTTCTATGCAGGAGGGGGTTGGGTTGGTCAAGAAAGCCTTCTCAGAGGAGGTGACATTTGAATTAGGGCTTGGATGGTTTAGGACAAAGGAAATAGCGTACGTAAAGGCCCTGAAGGTGGAACAAGCTTGGTGAGTTGGGAACATTAGGATCAGTGAGGCTAGAGAGCTGGGGAGAGGGTGATAGAAGCTGCAGCCAGAGAGGTTGGAAGGGGACAGATTATCCAAGGTCTTAAGGGCTACAGTAAGGAGGTGAGTTTTCTTCAAAGTGCTTTAGGAGGCCAGTGAGGATGTAAGCCAGGGACCAATTTGATTCAGTTTGTCTTTTATAAAAATTCCCTTGTCTACTATGTGGAGAGTTGGCTCCAGGGGGCACCAGTGGAAGCAGAGAGACAGGAGGAGGCCACTGTCACAGTCTAGGCAAGTGACGATAGCAGGGCACACAGGTGGTGCAGTGGGGTGGGGAGAGGTGGACACGGACCAGCTATTTTCATAATCCAATTCTGGGCTGGAGCCTCTGCCTGACCCTCAAGTGCACTCGAGGTCCTGGCATGGGGGGACAGGAGACTGTCACACTGACCCAGGTTCCACTCTCAGTGAAAGGGCAGATAAAGAATCTGAGGCACAGAGAGGTTTATTCACATGCCTCAGGTCACACAGCCTCTAAGCGGCAGAGCTAGGATTCCAACCTCGGTGTCAGGCCCCAGACCCCACTCTCTTCCCTGTTTTACAGTGGAAATTGGTTCAAGCGTTGGGTGGAGGATTCATGAACTAACGAACCCCCAAGCACCTCATACAGGGCCCGGCACACAGTAGGGCTTCAATAACGGTCCGCTTGTGTTAATGTCATCACTCTTGATGACCCACGACGGGGCGGCGTCTGCACCCAGAGTCTCCTTGCCAGCCCCCGGGGGACGGGACCGGGGCGGCTGACGGGCAGGCCGGGTCCTCATGTGCGCCCCGCCCCGCAGGCTGACTTCGCGCTGGAGGCGCTGGCCAAGGCCACCTACGAGCGCCTCTTCCGCTGGCTAGTCCTGCGTCTCAACAGAGCCCTGGACCGCAGCCCCCGGCAGGGCGCCTCCTTCCTGGGCATCCTGGACATCGCGGGCTTTGAGATCTTCCAGGTCTGCTGTTTGTGTCTGGTGGGGGGCTGGGAGGGCTCCACCACGCCGGCCTGGCTCCCCTTCTCTGTGTCCCTGTCCCCCTCCCTCTGGTCCCCGTCCCCCTCTCTCTGGTCACTGTCCCCCTCTCCCTGGGTCCCTGTCCCCCTCTCCCGGGTCTCTGTGCCCCTCTCTCTGGCTTCTGTCCCCCCTCCGGGTCCCTCTCCCCTCTTCCTGGGTCTCTATCCACCCCCTCTGGGTCCCCGCCCCTCTTTCTCATGCGTCCCTGCCCTCCTGCAGCTGAACTCCTTCGAGCAGCTCTGTATCAATTACACCAATGAGAAGCTGCAGCAGCTATTCAACCACACGATGTTCGTGCTGGAGCAAGAGGAATACCAGCGCGAGGGCATCCCCTGGACCTTCCTCGACTTCGGCCTCGACCTGCAGCCCTGCATCGACCTCATCGAGCGGCCGGTGAGCGCACGGCCCCTCCCGCCCCATCCCGCCGCTCATCTCCTCTGCCTTCCTTGTTGCTTGGTCCAGCCCCTCCTCCTCTCCGGGCCTCGGGCCTCAGGCTTCTCCATCAGTTAAATGGGGAAAACGGCTTAGATCTGTGTGACCGCTAGGTGATTGGAACCCAGAATGTGCTTACCAGCAGCCCGGCTCCAATCAAGTGCTGATTGACAGCTAGAACGGTGATAGTGGTTCTCCTGTTTGCTAGTAGGTCCCAAGCGGCACAAGAGCTAAAAATTAGCAGCAACCTAAGTGTCCAGTTTTTGGGGATCTGACTTAACGCTTCTCCCTGCTCTGTCAACGGTCAGGCCAACCCCCCCGGACTCCTGGCTCTGCTGGATGAGGAGTGCTGGTTCCCAAAAGCCACGGACAAGTCCTTTGTGGAAAAGGTGGCCCAGGAGCAGGGTGGTCACCCCAAATTCCAGAGGCCAAGGCACCTTCGGGATCAGGCCGACTTCAGTGTCCTGCATTATGCAGGCAAGGTAGGGAACAGGGCGTGGTGGGGCAGCCTTGAGGCACGTGGGTGGGAGTGAGGATGGAGGGAGGATGCAAGGGGAAGGCAGGAGCCACCAGGTGTCCACTGGGAAAAGTCACAGCCAGGCCAGGGGCCAGGAGTGAGGACTCTGTCTGATGAAGTCAGCAAAGCCTTCTTCAAGGTGGAGTATTTGCAGTAGGTTTTGAGGGATGAATAGGAGTTCACCAGGTGGAGAATTCAGTGCATTTTATTCATTCATTTGGCCAGCATATGCCTTTTGTGTGCTCAGCCCTGTGCTGAGCAAAGCTGGGGACCCACATCAGATATAATTCTGTCCTCACAAAATTCCTTATCTGGGAGGGAGACTAACACAGACCATTGGGATAAAAGGCTGATGAGTGCCTTAACGGAGGCAGTTACAGAGAGTATCAAAGTCCAGAGGAGGAAAGCCAAGGAAGGTCTCCCAGAGGAGACTGATGCTTGATCGAGCTCTAAATCAAAGGTCAGGGACTTCCCTGGTGGTCCAGTGGCTAAGACCCTGCATTCCCAATTCAGGGGGCTGGAGTTTGTTCCCTGGTTGGGGAACTAGATCCCACACGCCACAACTAAGAGCCAGTGCAGCCAAATAACTAGAGGATCAGCAAACATTTTCTGTAACTAGTTTCAGCTTTGTGGAGCAGTCTCTAGCACAACTACTCAGTTCTGCCATCATAGCACAGAAGAAGCCACAAGTTCACACGTAAATGAAGGTTGTATTCCAATAAAACTTTATTCACAAAAGGAGGTGGCAGGCTGAATTTGGCCTGTGGACCACGGCTATCTGGCAACCCCTGGTCTAAATGATGAGTAACACTTAGCTGGTGAGGGACCTGTGGAGAGGGGGCGGTCTTCAGGCTGAGGGAACCACATACCCCAGGGCTGAGCGGCAGGAGACCCATGTGTCCTGTCCTAGAACTCAGTTGTTTCCCACACACTTTCTAAGATTTCCCCCGTGCCCAGGGCTGTGCTGGATTCTGACTCAGACTCAGACCCTGGCCTCTGGGAGCCACCGCGGAGGGTGGGGCAGGAGGGCACCGGCAGGGACTCCTGGTGGTCCAAGATTGTGAGTCCCTGGGGAAGGAGCCGGCTCTGTGAAAATCCGCGGGGGTCGAGTCACAGGAGGCGGGAACGGCAGGCGTCAAGATCCTGAGGTGGAAAGGAGCTTGCACGTTTGAGGAAGAGTGTGGCTGAAAAAATAAGGAAAGAAGTGATGACAGTTTGTGAGGTCATAGAGGCGGGGGCAGAGTTTTCCCAAGGGCAAGGCAGAAAGGGAGAAGAGCCAGGCGGCGGGTGGGTGAAGTTCAGGAGAGAGATACAAGGTGGCGCCAGCGCGCTCGTGAGCCGTGAGCACGCCCTCCGCCCCCCACCCCACCCGCACCCCAACTGGGGGTTTTCAGAGCTTCTGGGAGGCTCCTTGGGAAATCCGAAGAGCCTCAGTCCACTCCCCCACCACCCTCCTCTGCCCGATCTCATTCAGGTCGACTACAAGGCCAACGAGTGGCTGATGAAAAACATGGACCCTCTGAATGACAACGTCGCAACCCTGCTCCACCAGAGCACAGACCGGCTGACGGCAGAGATCTGGAAAGACGGTGAGGACACGCTTCCCCCGGCCCTGTCCCTGGAGCTCTGTGCATCCCTTCATTGTTTCTGAACCTGAGTTGTCTGCTCAGATATGGAACTGGTACCAGGACCGACATCCTCACAATAGTGTCTCCAGTTAGTGACTGAGGGATCGACATTTGAAACCAGCTTCGCATCAAGTGATGAAACACTCCAGCTTAATCAGAAATGAGACAAGGATGCCCCCTGACAACACTGCTGTGAAACACTGTTTTGGTGATAGCAGTTTATGCAATCAGACCAGCAAGATAAATGAGCATATGAATAGTCAAAAGGAAGCTATGAAGTTAATTGTAGATGTCATATGCTCCCGCCCAACAAAAAAAAGATCAAGAGATTTGACTGAAAAAAAATAAATAACAAGAGAACTCAGATGATTGATGTTTTACATGTTAGTCAACTTTCAGACTTTGCTTTCCCTTCGGGGATTCAGGGAAGAAGGAAGGAGCAAAAACCAAGAGAGAGTTTTGGTTTCCTGCTCCAACAAGACCCATGTGAGTTTGGGCATTAGTCTTTTCAGATGGACACTCCTAGGAGGCAGATAGAAAAGCTGTGTCCATGCTTGTCTCCGATCCTTAGAGGAAGTTTGAGAGATGATTTATAAAACTAGCAAAACCAGCATCTCTGTTTTCCCTGATTCCAGGTTTCCAGAATCTGTCAATTGTAATCTTTTATTGAAGTGAAAAGCATAGTAGTGGAAATGTCAGCCCATGCAATTAGACAAGAGAACAAAACAATCACAAAGAGTCGTTCCAAAACAAACTCAGAGCAAAATGGCATCGGCATCTTGATACAGTGAGCTGATTTTAGACAGTATCTCATGCCGTTTATACAAGAAGGTTTGAAAAGCAGTGTTTGAGTTTCAGTAACAGAACCAGAAGGACTTCCCAGGTGGCGCTGGTGGTAAAGAACCCACCTGCCAATGCAGGAGACATCAAAGACACAGGCTTGATATCTGGGTCAGGAAGATCACCTGGAGGATTAAATGGCAACCCACTCCAGTATTCTTGCCTGGAGAGTCCCATGGACAGAGGAGCCAGGTGGGCTACAGTCCACGGGGTTGCAAAGAGTCAGACACGACTGAGAGACTTAGCATGCACACTCATGCCACAGTACCAGATTCTGCCGAGAAACATCTCCTTCAGCCCGAAAATCTCCCCTCTCAACTTCCTTAAAATTCATGCCCTGCTCATGGCCACTTGCTTCCCCCTAACCCCTCACATGCTCTACCCCATATGTGCTTGGCTCTCAAAGGCTTTAAGAGACAAAGTAGAAGTGGTGAAGCCTCTTGAGTGTCCTAGTCTGAAACCCAGCACAGTATTGTCTCCTCCACAGTTCTCCCAAACAAAGCACGTCCTAAGACCAGCCCAGATTCAAGGAGCTGCCAGTCCCAGAGTGGGATGGGGAATTGGGTCCATTTCTACATCAGTCTTTACTATAGCTGCCCTGAGTCCAGAGTCGGCTCTGCTTTCTGGCATCCTGACAGCCCAGCATTGGGTACCCAGCATCCTTGGCAGCTCAGGGGAAAAGACCTGTGAGACATGCTCTCTTCAGAGAGGCAAATGCAACAAGCTGGGTGGGAACCTTAAGTTAGTCCTGAGCTTCCTGGCAGCCAGGGCAAAAAGGGGATACCTAATAAAAATAGATACAGATTCAGCCTCTAGGGAGAGAGGTTTTCTCCCCCCGCCCCAACCCTGGGCATTAAATTCTCAGAGGACATTTATCCTTTCAGCCAACATTGGTGCCGTCACTAGTAACATAAATGTGAATAGGACAGTCTCCCTGGCTTAAAAGTTCATGGTCCAGTGGTTAAGACTCTGCCCTCCCAATGCAGGGGGCTGAGGTTCGATTCCTGGTCGGGGAACTAAGATGCTGCGTGCCACACAGTGTGGCCAAAGGAAAAAAAAAGTTAGTGGCCAAGGTCAGGTTTCCGCTCCAGCTTTGCTGTGTGCTGTTGACAGATAACCCTCTCTTCTCTTTCCTTCCTGCCACCTTCTCTGCCCTCTCATGCCACTCCCCTTGCATCTCCCACCCCATCTCCCTGCCTCTCCCCGTCTGTCCTCACCGCCTCCCCAGAACACGGGGGCTTGCAGCAGTTCTCTTTCCTTGGCTCCTTCCCACCGTCGCCCCCAGGATCTTCAGGGAGGCACGGCTCTGCCATTTCTCCATCAGGGGGTGGGTGTTGCTCTGCATCAACGGGTGAGATTTCCTGCATGAGGAGGGTGGGCCATTTGGTCCGGGGAACCTGTTTTGAATGTCTATCCCCTTTCCTCTCCATCCAGAGATCTCCCCCTCTTCTTTTCCCCCCTCTTGTCGGCTCCCTCAGCAGATTCCAGATTCTTTGTTGCAGCCCAAGGCCTTCTTCGAACTAAACCGCATGTGAACATACAAACAATTATGATAGTATTAAGTTCATTCAGGGTTTTTTGTAATATCGTACAAAATCCCGGGCCAATCTTTGGCCACCGCTCTATCAGCTGGCATTAACCGAGCATATAAAATGTGCTGTGTGCTGCGCAGAGCCCTTTTACTATCATTAACCCGTGGAATCCTCCAGACACCCAATCAGGTGGTAGAGCTCTTATCCTGTTATAGATGAGGACGTGGAAGCCCAGAGAGGTGAAGTCACCTGCCTGAGGTTACACAGCCAGTAAGGGACTGAGCTGGGATTCAAACCCAGAGCCTCCCCTCTCACCTGTCCTTCCGATAATAACTAGGAGCATGGCGGTGGGGGCGGGGAGACTTAGACCTGGGGAGGAAAAATGTCATATCTGAACGCCCACTGTTCACCAAGCTCTGCTTTCCGAGAGAATTATCTATTGATTCCATAACCCTCACGACTGGGGATTGCAGGCCATCAGCTGCAGGTCCTGGAACCTCACGTGATTTAATACATTGAATTTGTGACAAAGGAGTAGCTGTTGCTCACTAGTTGAAGTGACACCGTCAGATAATAAAAGTTATAGAACTTTCCTGGTGGTCCAGTGGCGAAGGCGCCATGCTTCCAATGCAAGAGCCCTGGGTTTGATCTCTGGTCAGGAAACTAGATCCCATATGTGACAAATAAGAGCCGGCCAGCCAAATAAATAAATAAATTTTGTTTTTTTTAAGACAAAGTTACCATCAGGCCTTTCTGGGAAAATGGTGACTGTGGAGGTAGTTGGTGTTATTTGTTTTTTCTTTTCTTTTATAAAATTTCTTTTTTATTTTTGGCCTTATTTTAAATATTACGTTATTTCAAAGCCACATTTCACTGCATTTTTAACATGAGACTGTTTTAAGTTCCTAAAAATGCACCTGTGGTTATCACCCTTTTCCTTCTCTGTGCTTCAGTTTCCTCATCTGTAAAATGGGGATGACTCTTACAGGCTTATAAATAAGCTGATGTATGTCAAGTGCTTTGAGCAGAACCAGGCAGAGAATCAGTGCTAAGGAAGCATTTGCTATCATCATCATTTGCTGATAAGGAAAATGGAGAAGAAGGGTCAGGGTTTGAGAGGATTCACACCACTTTGGTTCAGATCCTGGGTCTTCAGATCCTAAGTTGTGTGGCCTTGGGCACAGTTGTCCAGCTTTCTGAGCCTCAGTTTGCTCATCAGCTGAATGGGCTGATAATACCTGCCTTGCTGGGCTATGAGAGATGGCTCATATGTAAAGTATCAGGTCTTATAAATAATGAGATCCTTGACTTTGGCCAACTCAGTCCCCTTAAACTGACCCCTGACTTTATCCTTTCTCCCACAGTGGAGGGCATCGTGGGGCTGGAGCAAGTGAGCAGCCTTGGGGATGGCCCGCCTGGTGGCCGCCCGCGCCGGGGCATGTTCCGGACGGTGGGACAGCTCTACAAGGAGTCCCTGAGCCGCCTCATGGCCACACTCAGCAACACCAACCCCAGCTTCGTCCGCTGCATCATCCCCAACCACGAGAAGAGGGTGAGCGACCCGGCCCTGGGGAGGGAAGTCGGCTCTGGGGGGAGGAAAATTCCCAGTCACTGAATTTAGTTGGAGCTATGTCTGGTCCCAGGCTCACTTCTGACTGTCTGTCTGTGTGACCTTAAGTACGTTGCTTTCCCTCCCAGGCTCATGGCCCTGTTAGGAAAATTCATTCATTCATGGGGCTTACATTTTATCGAGTACCTACTAAATGCCAGGTGGTAGGGATACAGTGAAATCAAGGAGGGCTCCCCGGAAGAGGTGAGGTCTGAACTTGGAAGGCTAAGTGGTATTTCAAGCAGAGAGCTGCTTGTGCAAAAACCCAGTAGTTGGTTGGAGTATGAAATGTGCAAGGGATAGAAAAAAGGCCGCTGGAGCTGGGGAGGTGTAAGGAGACCATGCCTGGCCTCCCAGGCCATCTGTAACATTTTCTAGTCGGCAAAATCAGAGGATAGACCCTGTAGAGAAGGGTCAACATAACAGAAGATGAAACTACAAAATTAGGCGCTTGGGGCTTATACTGTCCTCAGAAAGTAGGAGCTGCAGTTACTGGGGAGGTGGTCCTGTGTGTGTGTGTCTCCCTTCTCTGAAAATACTGTCTGTGTGTTAGTTGCTCTCTTGTTTCTAACTCTTTGCGACCATAGGGACTGTAGCCCGCCTGGCTCCTCTGTCCATGGGACTCTCCAGGCAAGAATTCTGCAGTGGGTTGCCATTTCCTACTCCAGGGGATCTTCCCAACCCAGGGATCAGACCCACATCTCTTGCATTTCCTGCACTGGCAAGTGGATTCTTTACCACTGTGGCACCTGGGAAGCCCCCTCTGAAGTTGGAAAGTGGCTTAACAATCAATGACCTGTCAGGGTGTAACTGACAGGAGTTTTTCTTTCTTGGTGGTATATAAAATAACAATGTGTTTTATAATTGAGGGTGCCTTATATTTGATGAACTATGGCATACATAGACTCAGCCACTTCTCCATAGAGCCCTGGTCCTTTTAAGTGGAAAATGGTGCTTAGAGTTTAAGATGTGAGTGTTTGGTGTGCTCAATGGTATCAAGGTGTCACTCCAGGGAGATTCCAGTGTGTAGCTGACGTTGAGAACAACTGATCTAGAGGTTCCATAAAAAAACTGGTTATTGTGTTGATTGCTCTGGGGGCCTGGGCAAGGCAAGAGTTGTCTTTTAGAATGCGTAATTTCTGTAGTGTTTAGCTTTTTACCAAGTGCCAGGTAGTAGGGATACAGTGAAATCAGGGAGGGCTCCCTGGAGGAGGTGAACACTTCCTGGGTTTCCTTGGTGCCTCAGTGGTAAAGAATCTGCCTGCCAATGCAGGAGATGAGGGTTCCATCCCTGAGTCAGGAAGATCCCCCGAGAAGGAAATAGCAACCCACTCCAGTATTCTTGCTGGGAAATCCCATGGACAGAGGAGCCTGGGGGGCTACATACAGTCCATAGGGTCACAAAGGAGTCGGACTCAGCTTGGCAACTGAACAACAGCAACAATATTTATATATTTATTCGGGTGCACTGGGTCTTAGTGACAGCATATGGGATCTAGTTCTGCCGCCAGTGATCGGACTATGCCCCCCTGCATTGGGAGCCCAGAGTCTCAGCCACTGGAGCAACAGGGAAGTCCTTGAAAGTTAACTGCCAAAAATAATAACGTCTGTGCTTTGTTCGCCTTCCTAGACTATGCTATGCAAATTCAGCCTTCCTGCACTCCTTCCCCTCTACTCTGTTCTTTGCCACGCAACGCCGTTAATCATTTACTTTTGACGTTTATCAGTGATGTCTTGCGGAGAAGGAAGTGGCAACCACTCCTGTATTCTTGCCTAGAGAATCCCATGGACAGAGGAGCTTGGTGGGCTGCTGTCCATGGGGTCGTACAGAGTTGGACACGACTGAAGCGACATGCGTGCATGCATTGGAGAAGGAAATGGCAACCCACTCCAGTATTCTTGCCTGGAGAATCCCAGGGACAGAGGAGCCTGGTGGGCTGCCGTGGTGGGCTGCCATCTATGGGGTCACACAGAGTCAGACACGACTGAAGCGACTTAGCAGCAGCAGCAGCAGCAGTGACGTCTTGACCTCACTTACTGTCAGTCTCTTGCAGTGGACAGTGAGCTTCCCCGGGGGCAGGCATTTCTGCCCGGCATATAGTAGGTGCTCAGTAAATTATAGGTTGGTGGTTCAGTGGCTAAGTCATGTCCGACTCTTGTGACCCCATGGACTGTATGTAGCCTGCCAGGCTGAGTCCCTGGGGTTCTCTAGACAAGAAGGCTGGAATGGGTTGCCATCTTCTTCTCCAGGGGATCTTCCCGACCCAAGGAGCAAAGCCGCGTCTGTTCCATCTGCCTGTACTGGCAAGCGGGTTCTTTACCACTAGGGCCACTTGGGAAGCCCAAATTTATAGGTTGAACTAGATGAAATTGCCACCTGCCCAGACTGCGGTCCACCTGCGTTCCCCTGCCGGCTGCCGGCCTGTAAGTGGCGCCCCCGTGTGGTGGCCGCTGACCTCGCGTGTCTGTCACTGCTCTCCGCAGGCGGGGAAGCTGGACCCCCGGCTGGTGCTGGACCAGCTGCGCTGTAACGGCGTTCTGGAGGGCATCCGCATCTGTCGCCAGGGCTTTCCCAACCGCATCCTCTTCCAGGAGTTCCGGCAGCGGTGAGCTGCATGGGTTGGGGTGGGGCCAGATTTGGAAGCCACCGCCTCTGCATTCAAAGCTCCCCTCTCCCCCGCCGCTACTTCTGGGCGGGGCGGGGGTGTGGCCTCGGCGCGAGGGGAGGGGCGGGGCCTCTGGGCGAGTTCCTTTGGTTGCCGAGTCTCTCAGCTTTCTCTGTGTTGTGGCAGAGCAACGTCTTCAGTGGGCTGCCCAAGAGAAAGGGCATAGAACGCTACGTTGCAATCGGTTATCGCAACAAGAGTTTCTTACAAAAATGCAGTCGAGCAAGAGAACAGAAAATATCAACATATAAGATCCCTAGTGATTGAGAAACTCTGATACACACGTTTCTCAATCACCAATAAAAACTATGGCACTTTAATATTTGATATTAATATATTATGTATATGATATTTATGTGCATGTATATATACGGTAAATATTAAAACAAAAGTTATGCTTCACACAAGCTGTATGTAGCAGAATCATTGGCTAGAGAATGAGAGCCCTATATATAATTTAAAATTTTCCTATTAGCCATATTTTTAAAAGTAAAAAGAAACAGGGGGAATTAATGATAACAAGAGAGTTTATGTAACCCAATACAGCCAAGATATTAGATCATTTTAACATGAAATCTGGAGAAAGAAATGGCAACCCACTCCTGTATTCTGGCCTGGTAAATTCCACGGACAGAGGAGCCTGGCAGGCTACAGTCCGTGGGGTCACCAGAGTCGGACACGACTAGCACCCGTGCAACATGTAGTCAATATAAATATTTAGTAGTGAGACAGTGTGCATTCTTTTGTTTCTTACTGAATCTTT
Organism: Capricornis sumatraensis; assembly: GCF_032405125.1. Lineage (NCBI taxonomy): Eukaryota > Metazoa > Chordata > Mammalia > Artiodactyla > Bovidae > Capricornis > Capricornis sumatraensis. The sequence goes on from NC_091088.1 coordinate 61,753,730, forward strand.
GAAGTTCAGTGTATGTCTTCCACCCATAGCACATCTCAGCTTGGACACAAAAATTTCCAGTGGTCAAAGGGAAATATACTCCTATTAAGACAATGAAATTGTGTTGAAAACAAGCATATTTGCACTGCTTCCGTTTTTAAATTGAAGTTTCATTTAATTAAAATGAAATACAATTACAAATCCTGGTCCCCAGTTGCCCCAGCCATCTTTCCAGCGCTCTTCGTAGTTGCATGTGGCCGATCGCATTACATTGGACGGCTCAGGTCTGCAATTTCCAACTCAAAGTGTGGCCCTGGATCAGCAGCATCAGTATCACCCAACAGCTTATTGGACAGGCATATTTGGGGGCCCCTCCCCAGACTTACTGAATTAGGATCTGCATTTTAACAAGATCCTTGGCGACTGAGAAACTCTGATACACGCAGATATACACACACACACACATTTCCCAATCACCAGTTTAAAAATATGGCATATTAATATATGACATTAATATATCATGCATATGATATATATGTGTGTGTATATGTTGTATATATCATATCCATATTTTTAATGAAATGTCATGATCCAGGGAGCAGGCACAGCAGGAGAAAGGCGCTGAGGATGGACACGTCTGTGTTTAATGAAATGTACTTTTCAAATTCGGATTTGCACAGAGAAATGTGAAAGAAACAGCTGTAAGGCACTTAACTCAGGACCTGACAATAAGTTCAAAAACATCAGCCCCCATTTGTTATTATTCTCACACTTCTGAGACACCCCTTTTTTTACATCTCAATGACCTATGCACGCATACATGCATGCTAAGTCATTTTAGTTGCATCCAACTCTTTGCAACCCCATAGACTGTAGCCCACAGGCTCCTCTGTCCATGGGATTCTGCAGGCAGGAATAATGGAGTGGGTTGCCATGCCCTCCTCCAGGGGATCTTCCCGACCCAGGGATCACAACGGTGTCTCTTAGTCTCTTGCATTGGCAGGGGAGTTCTTTACCACAAGCGCCACCCGGGAAGCCCCAGTTACCTATGGTGTTCTTGTAATTAAACACTTGTTATCAGCACGTGCTGTGTCCCAGGAGGAGAGCTTTTATTGATGACATTGCTTTTGGTGGTGATATCAATGCTCTCAGCCTGGTGAGCAACCCTCAGTGATATTTGAATATTTCTTTCTCTTACTGTTCCTATTGTCATTGTTATTATTGCTATTTGTCCCTCTGAGCCCAGTGCCTGGCCTTGGTGACAGTTTGCTGTTACTTTTCACCCTACCCCACCCCTCTCCCCCCATTGCAGGTATGAGATCCTGACGCCCAATGCCATCCCCAAGGGCTTTATGGATGGGAAGCAGGCCTGTGAGAAGATGGTGAGTGAGAGGTGGAGTGTGTGTATGTGTGTGTGTGTGTGTGTGTGCATGGTCTCAAGGGGTGGAGAAGGTTGAGCTGGAAACCTCCCCTCTCTTCGCCCCTCCTCCTCACAACCCTTCCCCCACCCCCACAGATTCAGGCCCTAGAATTGGACCCCAACCTCTACCGTGTGGGACAAAGCAAGATCTTCTTCCGGGCAGGCGTTCTGGCCCAGCTAGAAGAAGAGCGGGACCTGAAGGTCACAGATATCATCGTGTCCTTCCAGGCAGCTGCCCGGGGATACCTAGCTCGCAAGTAGGGCTCCACACTATTTCTTGGGGTCACATTGGCTAAGACTGGTTCAGGGAGGGTTGATCAGATGTCCCCAAAGGCTGGTTCAGGGAGGGGTTGACCAGATGTCCCCAGAGGTGATGCAGGAAGGTGATGCAGCTGGCTCCAGATGGCAGGACCTCTGAGATGGTAGAAGGGCCAAGACACAAAAGGATGGAGCTACTAGATGCCCAGGCTTCTTGGTTCTACAGTCCCTTGAGGCTCCTGAGTCATGCTAGGACCACAGAGAAGAGTTCAGTTCAGCCATAGGGTGACCAACCATCCCACTTTGCCTGGGACTGGAGGTTTCCTGGGATGCATGATCTTTGTGCGAAAACAGAGGAAGCCCCAGGCAAACCGGGTTGAGGTGGTCACCCTAGTGGCCGGTACCTCGAGGGACTCCAGTCTGGAGGGGGAGACATACACCAACACAAAGTGTTACAGTCCAGGGTGAGATGTGCTTCAGTGGGGATCGTACAGCTACAGCGAGAGGGAAGGCGGGGAGTTTTCAGGAAAGTCCCCTTCTCCCTGGGAACTGGCCCAGAGGAAGGATCAGAGAATAAAGGACTCCTCAGACACCAGGCTGAGGGGCAGGGACTGTGTCCAGGGGCAGTGGGGAGCAGCAGAGGGCCAGGTCAGCTGTGGGCATAGAAAGACCTCTCTGGAGGCATGTCAGGGATGGGTTGGAGGCTGGGAAGGAAGCTGGGGTGTCTGGTGGGGTAGAAAATGAGATCTGAACTGGAGCTGAGGCAGGGGCAGAGTCAAGGGCAGAAAGACTGATGGACTGCACACAACAAGATTTACCGACAATAGAACAATGCTCGCACATGGCTGGTGCAGCTACGTTGCTTGTCATGTCTGACTCTTGTGACCCCATGGAATGTAGCCCACCAGGCTCCTCTGTCCATGGGGTTCTCCAGGCAAGAATACTGGAGTGGGTTGGAATCTTCCCAGCCCAGGGATGAAACTCAAGCCTCTTTCATCTCCTGCATTAGCAGGCGGGTTCTTTACCACTAGCGCCACCTGGAAAGCCCAGTAGGCATTTAATAATGGTTGCTAAGGGGACAGGCGGAGAAGGCAATGGCACCCCACTCCAGTACTCTTGCCTGGAAAATCCCATGGATGGAGGAGCCTCGTAGGCTCTAGTCCATGGGGTCGCTAAGAGTCAGACACAACTGAGTGACTTCACTTTCACTTTCACTTTTCACTTTCATGCATTGGAGAAGGAAATGGCTACCCAATCCAGTGTTCTTGCCTGGAGAATCTCAGGGACGGCAGAGCCTGGTGGGCTGCTGTCTATGGGTTCGCACAGAGTCAGACACGACTGAAGCGACTTAGCAGCAGCAGCAGCAAGGAGATAGGGCCTGGAGGGGCCGTGTCTCCTTCTCCCACCTGCCTGTCTCCCCACCCAGGGCCTTCCAGAAGCGGCAGCAGCAGCAGAGCGCCCTGAGGGTGATGCAGCGGAACTGTGCGGCTTACCTCAAGCTGAGACACTGGCAGTGGTGGCGGCTCTTCATCAAGGTGAGGGCACCTGGAGGGGTGACCCCAGTGGCAGGGAGACAGGTCCTTGGGGCCAGGTCTGCTTAGGCAAGTGACTTCCTTGGTTTGAGCCTCAGTTTTTTGCGCTTGTAAAATGGGACCAGTCAGCCCAACTCTTGTTCCTTGGGATTCTTCAGTTAACAAGTGACAGAAAATCCGACTCCAACCAGCATGGGTAATAGATTCGGGATAGCTTTAGGTGCAGCTAGGTCTAGGGTTGAGTTGGGTGTCCCTAAAATCCCCTAGAATTCAGTGATTCACTGGAAGGACTTAGAGAACTTAGAAAAGCTATTACACTCATGGTTACAGTTTATTACAGTGAAAGGATGGACATTAAAGTTGGGAAAGGTAAAAGGCGCATGGGGCATAGTCCAAACTTCCACTTGGGTTCTTCAGGTGTGGGTGGGGCTGGCCTGTCTCTCCAGCCAGAATCACACAGTGGTAAAGTCCACCACGGACTTGGACGAAGAACTTTGAGGCACACTGTGAGTGGCCAGTGGCTGCTGTAGGCAAAGCGATCCTGTAGCACAACGGGACACTTAGCGCTGCTTGTCATGTACCCTGGACAGTTCTAGACTCTTGGTAAATATGAAGTCATTCATGCATTCTGAAAACCCTGTGAAACAGGGGCTGCTATTATTCCCTTTTTTTGTTTGTTTGTTTTTTGGCCCCAGCGAAGGACATGTAGGATCTTAGTTCCCCGACCAGGAATCCAACCTAAACCCCCTTCATTGAAAGCACGGAGTCTTTTTCTTCTTTTTTTAAATTTGTGGCCAAACCAGCGGGCGTGTGGGATCTTAGTTCCCTGACCAGGGGATCGAACCTGTGCCCTCTGCATTGCAAGGCTGAGTCTTAACCACTGGACCGCCCGGGAAGCCCCTCTCATTCCACTTTTATAGATGAGGTAACAGCCAGTAGTGGAGGAGATGGCATGGGGACCCAGGAATGGGGCTCTCCTCAGAGGTGAGCTGTTAGCTTCCGAGCCCAGTGGCCTCCCACGGTGGGAGCCAGGCATCCACACCCCCTCCTGTCCCCACAGGTGAAGCCGCTGCTGCAGGTAACGCGGCAGGATGAGGTGCTGCAGGCGCGGGCTCAGGAACTACAGAAAGTGCAGGAGCTGCAGCAGCAGAGTGCCCGCGAGGTGGGCGAGCTCCAGGGCCGGGTGGCGCAGGTAAGGGGCGGGGCCATCGTGCGGGGGTGGGGCGGGGCGGGACTGGTGGTGGTGGGCGGGGCTTCTGACGGAGCCCGCGGCAGGAATAGACTGCCGCCGAGTTTCGCTGGGGGCGGAATGGGGGCGGAAACTGTGGTATGGTGAGCAGTGAGATGCAGGGAGCAGGGTCCTGGGGATGTGGCCGAGGTATCTGGTGGGAGTGGGGCTGGTGCTGCTGAGACAAGATGCTCGGGTAGCTGGGCCAGCACGGGGGCAGGGCAGGAGCCCAGTTTTGTGGCGGGGCCACCGTCCGCAGGCGGTGGGCCTTCCACTGTTGCCAGTATTTCTGGGATCTTAAAATAACGCCGAGGCAAAGCCCTTCTCGTTCACTTTTTCTGTTTGCTTTTTCGGAGTTATTTCCTTTGGTTGAATTTCTAGGCGTGGGAGTAGTAAATGCAATGTGAGCTGACAGAAAGTCCTCCAGAGGCCATTTCTCTGGAGGATGGACTGGAGATGGAGAAGCTGGAGGCTGGGAGGCCGGGAAGAGTCCGCTGGGAGAGGATGAAACCTGATCCAGTTAGGGTTCTGTGGGCAGAGTGGGGGGGCAGGGCCGGAGGGATGGAGGGGGACTGACGGACTATAGGGAAGTGAGCGAGAGGGCGGAACCCAGCGGGCTGACTCGGTGACTGGGGCTCATCCTGAGATGACGGGCAGGTTGGGGGACTGTCTTCCATCCCTCTCTCCTGCCCCCCCCCCAGCCCCCCATGGCAGACTAGATCAGGGGGCAGGAGACCCTGGCGCTCCGCGGAGGGCCATCCTGGGAGCACCGCCTTGCAGCCGCTGACCCCCCACCTCCGCCCTCTCCCCAGCTGGAAGAGGAGCGCGCCCGCCTGGCAGAGCAGCTGCGCTCAGAGGCAGAGCTGTGTGCTGAGGCTGAGGAGACCCGGGGCCGGCTGGCAGCCCGGAAGCAGGAGCTTGAGCTGGTGGTGTCCGAGCTGGAGGCCCGCGTGGGCGAGGAGGAGGAGTGCAGTCGCCAGCTGCAAACCGAGAAGAAGAGGCTGCAGCAACACATACAGGTCTGCCCACCCCACCCCCTGCCTGCCTGCCGAGGCCACCTCCCCCCACCCCTTCTGTTGACCCCGCCCACCTCTGCTTCAGCAAACCCTGCCTCTTAAAAACAAGTCTCAGTTCAAAGTGGCTTAAGCAAAGAGACTACTTTTGTTTTTCGTTTCAAATAACGGGAGACTCTAGAATGTGTAAGCTTCAGGCATGGCTGGATCCAGGTGCTCAAGCAATAGCCTCAGTACTCTGCCTCTCTCCATCCCCTGGCTCCGTTTGCCTCTGTGCTGCTGCATTCCCAGGCTGGCTGCCCTCCCGTGGTTCCCCTTCAAAATCCACAGATGTGTTCTACCCTTAAGGCACATCTCAGTTCAGATGGTGAATTCTCACTGGCAGGACTTCATCGGCATTTGTGCTTCATAACTTCTTCAGTGGAAACAAGTAGATTCACATCCCCAACTTGGTCCAGACATACTTCAAAGCTTCCCAATAATTAATTGAGTGACTGGTTTTCAATTTAAGAGAAGTTGAGTTAAATTGAAAATTCAGCTCCTCAGTCAGACTGGTCACATTTTGAGAACTCAGTAGCATTTCAGTCACCGCCTCTTGACCCCATTGGAGAGGGAGAGCCCTGCCCTACGGTTATGGAGATGGCCTAACACAGCACACCTGATCCTGGACAGATGTGCTAGAAAGCAAGTTACTGGTCGCAAATACTCACAGCCTGAGGGAGGCGGACACTATGACACAGAGAGTCACAGTGGGGTTGCGCTCAGGAATGTGGTGAACCAGCTGCTGCTGTGGGAGGCAGGCTTAGTAGTAACAAGAGAACGAGGTGACCCAGGTTCCTGCAGGAAGATGTGATTGGTTTGTTTATTTAATTAATTAGTTTATTTTTTGGCTGCACCACATGGCATGCGTGATCTTAGTTCTCTGGCCAGGGACCCCACCCCCATGCCTCTGAACTCATGCCTCAGCATTGGAAGTGAGGCGTCCTAACCATTGGACCACCAGGGAAGTCCCAATTGCTTTGTTTAAATAATTCCAAGGACTAGCAGGTAATTGAAGTGCATTACATAGGGATAAGCAGATACCCTGTCTGGTCCCCAGGATATAATATCTGTATCCTGTAGAGATATTGTGTATCGATATCTATACAGACAGTGTAGACAGTGTATAGATATTGTATGCTGGGCACCAGGTTCAATGTCTCCAACAGTGCTTGGCCCCCCCTGCCAGGCACTCAATCAATGTTTATTGAGCCAATGAATGAAAGTAATGGTTGGGTCCTTCCCAGCCCCGCCCAGAGTGTGGACCTGTCTGAGCCACAAGCCCCGGGGGTCTGTGAGCCATCCCCACCACCCCTATCCATCCCATCACACCCCAGTCCCCAGCCGCTGGGTCCTCACCCCACCTCCTCCACACTCCAGGAGCTGGAGACTCACCTCGAGGCTGAGGAAGGGGCCCGGCAGAAGCTGCAGCTGGAGAAGGTGACGACGGAGGCAAAGCTGAAAAAATTGGGGGAAGATCTGTTACTCTTGGAAGATCAGAACGCCAAGCTGAGCAAGGTCGGTGGCCGGTGAGCCCCCAAGGGTGGAGGGTGTGGGCCCACGGGTGGGCTGGGTCCCTCTCTGCATCGCCCACCCCCAGCATGCCCCACCTCTAGGAGTCTTTGGACTCTCCATCTTGGCTGTGTCTCCCTGAACTTTTCCCATCTCCTAGCCTCTCTGTCACAGCTTCACTCCAGCCAGTGTTTACTGAGCAGCTATTATGAGTCATTCTTTATCTCCATGTCATCAGACACCCTAAAGCCTCATTGCTAAAAACAGCCCCCATTTTATTACATCCCACTGTTCTGTGGGTCCATGGGGCTATGGTCCCCTTAGAGAGTTGCCATGACATGATGGCAGGGGCTGGAAGGTGGTATCTGCATGCTCCTTCATGTGGCCTCTCTGCTCACAGGAAAGCCTGGGTTTCTCACCTGGCAGCTCAGGACTGCCAGAAAAGAAGCAGAAGCAACCAGGCCTCTTAAAGGCTTAAGCCTGGAACTAACATCACTTTCTCTGAACTCTATACATCAGGTGTTGGCAAAGGTTTTCTCTAAAAGGCCAGATAGTAAACATTCAGGGCTCAGCAGGCCGCTCTGTTTCTGTGCCAACCACTCAATTCTGCTATTGTAATGTGAAAGCAGCCACAGATGGCCTGTGTCAAATGGGCGTGGCTGTGTCTCAATAAAACTTTATTTGTAAACACAAGCAGTGGGCCAGGTTTGGCCTGCAGGCTGTGATTTGCAGACCACTAAGCTTAAAGCAGACTCAGTCTAGATTCAAGGGATGGAAAATTGGACTCTGCCCGTGGCTGGGCATGTGGTGAAGAGTCTGCCACCATCTTTAACCTGCTCAGGGTTAAACCCCTGGGCTAGGCACAGAGGATATGGCATTTAACTAACTAGAAAAACGTTTCTGTCCTCACAAGGGTGTGGGCAAGGGGGATGCTAGCTGAGTCACCCCAGGAAATCAACATAATCATACATTGTGAACTAATTATAAACTGTCAGAAAAGAACAGAAAACTGTAGAAGGGGATGGCCTGACCTAGGCGTGGTCAGGACAGGCTTCCCGGAGGCAGTGGTGCCTGAGTTGAGAGCTCAACGATGCACAGGAGTCTTCTGGAACATTCCTTGGATGCAATGGCTCTTCTCTGCTACTCTGTTCTGTATCTTCCTTTTTAAGGTAGTACCAACCCACTGCCTAGACTTCCAAAACCACTCACAGTATAAAAAATTCTGCTCAAAAAAAAAAAAACAAATAATGAAAATAAGTAAAAAATAATAAAAAGACAGAAAAGAAAAAAGTGCTGGTCCAGGCCAGTGCTTCTCAAACTCCCATGTGCCCAAGACTCACAGGGAGAACTTGTCAGAGTGCAGATTCTGACTTGGCAGGTCTGGGGGAGGGGGGCGAGATTCCATTCCTAACAAGTTCCCATTTGGTGCTGATGCCGCTGGTCCGTGAATCAGACCTGGAGTAGTGACGAGGCTCCAGAGCTCACCCGTGCACGCGGCTGAAGTGCAAGGATGTTCAGTGCGGTGTTGTTTATAATAGCAGGTGATGCGAATCAACATGAGCATCCATCCGAGGACTGTCGGGTTAATGAATAGGGGTATCCTTCCAATAGTGGGAGTCTATGCAGTTAACTGTGGTGCTGGAGAAGACTCTTGAGAGTCCCTTGGACTGCAAGGAGATCCAACCAGTCCATTCTGAAGGAGATCAGCCCTGGGATTTCTTTGGAAGGAATGATGCTAAAGCTGAAACTCCAGTACTTTGGCCACCTCATGCAAAGAGTTGACTCATTGGAAAAGACTCTGATGCTGGGAGGGATTGGGGACAGGAGGAGAAGGGGACGACAGAGGAGGAGATGGCTGGATGGCATCACTGACTCGATGGACGTGAGTCTGAGTGAACTCCAGGAGTTGGTGATGGACAGGGAGGCCTGGCATGCTGCGATTCATGGGGTCGCAAAGAGTCGGGCACGACTGAGCGACTGAACTGATTGACTGATGCAGTTAACAGTCTGATGGGGGTGTGATGGGTTCATAGACACTAGGGAATGGGAAAGGAGGGAAGGGGTGGGAGCTGGAAGGGTCAGGGAAGGAAGGTGAGCAGAAACAGATGGGAATGACAGCCAAGATGAGCGGCGAGCCCCTGACTCCCACCCCCACCTCCCACTGTGCTCAGGAGCGGAAGCTGCTGGAGGAGCGGCTGTCTGAGTTCTCATCCCAGGCAGCGGAGGAGGAGGAGAAAGTCAAGAGCCTCAATAAGCTTCGACTCAAATATGAGGCCACCATTGCGGACATGGAGGGTGAGCTCCCGCCCCCCAGCAGGGGCCTATGCACGCTCCAGCAGGGGCGAGGGTGGGGTGGGGGGACAGCCCTCATGTGCTGTGGGGCCTCAGTGGTCATATCTGCTAAATGGGGGCAGGAAAGAAGGCTGGGGACTCGTGTGTCCTCCTTCCCAACCTAGTTCTCTTCCTCTCTCCTTGGTATTTTCGGTGACTCTAGCTGATGGTCCCACTAACTGTTTCAGACACTTTCTTTTTTCTCGCTCTGTCCCTTGCTGAGGACTCAGAAGCAGAAACAGAAGAGAGGGAACAGAGGAGGAGGCTGGGGAGGCAGGGAGAAGAGGACAGGGTAGAGCGAGCCGGCTAGCCGGCAGGGGCCAGGGCGAGAGGGGAGGACGGCCTCTGGGGTCTGCTGCGGATCGGGGCCAGTGGGCTCTCCCAGGGGTGGGGAAGCTGGGAAAGATGGGGAGGGGTGGAAAGAGAGGCTGAGCTCAGCTTGATGACTGGGGCGAGGGGGCTGGGGGTGTCCCTGGGGGTGTGGGTCTGGCTCCGTCATGCGTGGCCCGCACCCCTCCCGCCTCCAGACCGCCTCCGGAAGGAGGAGAAGAGCCGCCAGGAACTGGAGAAGCTGAAGCGGCGGCTGGACGTGGAGGGCTCGGAGCTGCAGGAGCAGATGGCGGAACAGCAGCAGCGGGCGGAGGAGCTGCGCGCCCAGCTGGGCCGCAAGGAGGAGGAGCTGCAGGCCGCCTTGGCCAGGTGCGAGGTGGACCGGCGGGGCGCGCGGCACGAGGGCGCCGCCTAGCGGCGATGGAGGCGCCCCGCTGAGACCCGCTAACCCACAAGCCTCAATGTACCCTTCTGTAAAATGGACACAGCCAGAGTTCCAAGCCCGTCTGGTTAAGGGAAAACTGAAAGCGAGCCCTGCGTGTCTAGTAACTTAACAGTTTCTTGCGCTGAGGCCAGAAAATGCTTTTTTCTTCTTCACCCCCCCATCCTCTCCCCAGCCCCTCAAAGCTGAACTCAGAATCCGCTGTGATTGGATAAGTGATCTGGCCGTCTTAGGAGTCATAATCATCATAATGCCAGGCATTCACAATTATTGAGTGCTTTCTGTGTGCCAGATATGGTGCTCAGTGTTTTAGATGCTTTTCACCCTTGCGACCTCAGGCGCCCTTGTGTATGGATGTAGCTGGATTTCAGAGCAGCTAGACTTGGGGGAAACATGCATTGCAGAATTGATGGAACAGGGGTTGGTGGAGGGGGTTAAGAACGTGCACCGTCCAGCCTGACTTCTGAGTTCAAATCCCAACTCCTCCCCTTTCTGGCCACATGAACTTACCCAAGTAACATCACCTCTCAAGTCTTAGTTTCTCCATCTGGAAAATGGGGGCGATTATAGAAGCTCTCTCAGGGTTAGTGTAATAGTCACTTAGTCGTGTCGGACTCTTTGTGACCCTATGGACTGTAGCCCACCAGCCTCCTCTGTCCAGTGGATTTCCCAGGCAAGAATACTGGAGTGGGTTGACATTTCCTTCTCCAGGGGATCTTCCGAACCCAGGGATTGAAACCAAGTCTCCTGCGTTACAGGCAGATTCTTTACCATCTGAGCCACCAGGGAAGCCCAGGGTTAGTGTGGGGGTTAAATAAGAACCCGACATGCTTGGCACACCCCAAGGCCTCAATTGATGCTGTGGTGTGTTTCTTCCTACTTTCCATTATTACTGTTATTTTTTTTCCCTTTTGCATTGAGGTGAAATTCGCATAGCAAAATTAACCATTTTAAAGCATACCACTGAGTGGTGTTTGGTACATTCACAATGCTGTGCAATCACTACCATCACCTAAAAAAAAAATCCTATTAAAAAATCACTCCCCATCTGCCCCCTCCCTTCAGCCCTTGGCAACCGCCAGTGTGCTTTCCGTCCACCTAGATTTTGCTGATTCTTGCTACTTCTCATAAGTGGAATTATATAACATGTAGCCTTTGGCGCTTGTATTACTGTTTCCATTGCCACCCTTGTGGCAGTCCTGTGACGTGGGCGGGCATGCTCTCTCACAAGCCGGGAGCTTGCAGTGCAGAGAGGTTGTCACTTGCCAGGGCGGGTGGCCAAGCAGGGGACACAAACTGTGATTGGCATATTTCCCTGAGCTGTTTGATCCGCAGTCCACACTGCCCCTTCATTCGGCTCCTCTTTGCAAGAGCTCAGTCCTAGAGGGGTTATGAGGAGGAGTTCAGGGGTCAGCCACCCAATGACCACATGACCAGGACAAGTACTTTCCCACTCTGCGCCCCAGTTTCCTGCGTGACCATGAACATCACATGGGATGATAAAGCAGAGGGCTCTCAAGTGGAGGGAACTTAATAAGTATCCTTGTGATACCAATGGTGTCATCCCCATTTTACAGCTAGGGAAGTTGAGGCTCTGAGTCCTAGAGCCACGTGTCCAAGGACAGAGCTGGGATTCGAATCTGGAACTGGCCATGTCTAGTCCCTCCACGGCCCCAGAAATCATCCCCACCCCCTGCCTGTCCTTGTACTAACCCCCTTGGTTCTTGTCTACCCCCAGGGCAGAGGAAGAGGGTGGAGCCCGGGCCCAGCTACTCAAATCCCTGAGGGAGGCACAGGCTGGGCTGGCCGAGGCCCAGGAGGACCTGGAGGTTGAGCGCGCAGCCAGGGCCAAGGCGGAGAAGCAGCGCCGGGACCTGGGCGAGGAGCTGGAGGCACTGCGGGGCGAGCTGGAGGACACGCTGGACTCCACCAACGCACAGCAGGAGCTCCGGTGAGGCTGGGCGGCCGGCAGCTGGCCCCAGTTGGGCACCTGTGGAGCCAGGTTGGGAGGAGAGGAAAAGGACATGGGTCCAAACTCTCCATCTGCACAGATGCTGAGCCATTCACCAGCTGTTTTCTGGGCACTGGCTGTGGACCAAGCTGGGAACATAAATGGATCAGACTCAGGCATTGTCCTCTGGAACTCCCAGTCTAGGAGTAGGCAGATTCAGGCAAAGACAGACCCGGTCCAGAGCTAAGCGAGCTTTAATGGAGTAGGACAGGCCATCGTGGGTGATCAGAGAAGACCCCTGTATCACTCTATGGGAGGGAGTCCAAGAAGACTTCTTGAGAAGGGGGTGTTTTGAATAGGGTTTTGACAGATGCATAGGAGCTCACTCTTAAAGCCACACTCCTCCTGCAGCATCCCCACCCATACTCCTCGGGGAATATAGAATGAAGTCCCCATCCTTGGAGGGAAAGAGTAAGAAGAGGCACAACCAGCTGTCGGGGGCTGCCCTAAAGTCCCACTCTTCCTCTGTTCTGAAATTCTATTCCCTGTCCCCCTTCCCCAATAAAAGGTCCAAGAGAGAACAGGAGGTGACGGAGCTGAAGAAGGCTCTGGAGGAGGAGACGCGCATTCACGAGGTGGCAGTGCAGGAGCTGCGGCAGCGCCATGGCCAGGCCCTGGGAGAGCTGGCGGAGCAGCTGGAGCAAGCCCGGAGGGTGGGTCGGAACGGGGCTGGGGTTTCTGGGGAGCCATGGGGAGGCAAAGGGGGATGCTGGGTGGAGGAGGCATGTCTGGCTGGTCCTAGGCCAGCTCGCCTCTCTTCTCAGGTGTTCATGTCTCTGATCCATCTTTTTTTTAAAAAAAATAATTCTATTTATTTATTATCGGCTGTGCTGGGTCTCGTTGCTGCTCGGGCTTTTCTGTAGCTGTGGTGAAGGGGGGCTGCTCCCTAGCTGCCGTGCTCTGGATTCTCACTGCAGTGGTTTCTCTGGTCGCAGAGCCAGGCTCTAGAGCCTTCAGGGTTCAGTGGTTGTGCCTCCCAGGCCCTGGAGCACAGGCTCCATGGTTGCGGCCCCGGGGCAGAGTTGCTCTGCAGGCGTGTGGGATCTTTCTGGACCGGGGATCGAACCCATGTCTCCTGCATTGGCAGGTGGATTCTTTACCACTGAGCCACCAGGGAAGCCCCCCGATCCATCTTTAATTCAGCGAACGTTCGTTGAACATGTGCTATGTTCCCGGTGTGACACTGAGGGCCCCAAGTATGAACCAGACAGTCAGTACCCACTTTTATTGTGCAGGTGGTGTTTTAGCAGGAGAGGCAGAGTGTAAACAATCTAAACAGATTCATAGTATAGATCAGGGTTATGAGTGCTATGGGAAAATGATGAACAAAAAGTGGGGTCAGAATGCTAATAGTGGGGTGAGGGGGGCATTTTGTGATTTGAAATAGAGAAAGCCATGGAGAGAGTCTATGAAAAGGTGACCTCTGAGTCAAAAGCTGAAGGAAGGGGCTTCCCAGGAGGCTCAGTGGTAAAGAATCTGCCCGCCAATGCAGGGGACATGGGTTCAGTCCCTGGGCCGGGAAGATCCACCTGCCTTGGGATAACTAAGTCCCTGTACCACAACTATTGAGCGTGTGCTCTAGAGCCCAGGAGCCAAAACTACTGAAGCGCACGTGCCCTAGAGCCCATGCTCTGCGACAAGAGAAACCACGGCCATGTGAAGCCCATACACGGCAACTAGAGAGCAGCCCCTGCTCACCACAGCCTGAGAAAGCCCCCTCGAAGAAACAAAGACCCAGCATGGCCAGGAATAAATAAACAAGGTCATAATAAAAAAAATTAAGGACGCGAAGGGTGACCCCATCTTGGCATCCTGGGAAACATGTTCCAGGCAGAGGAAAGTCAGTGCAAAGGCCCTGGGGCAGGAGTGCGCCTGGCTGTTTAAGGAACGGTGAGGGGTTCCAGAGGAAATAGTGCAAAGGACATGGGGCATGCGTGTGCCTGGCCTGGCAGAGAAAGGGAGTCATGAATCTCTGCCGTCTCTCTCCCACCTCAGAGCAAAGGCACATGGGAGAAGACCCGCTTGACTCTGGAGGCTGAAGTGTCTGAGCTGCGGACGGAGCTTAGCAACCTGCAGACCGCGCGGCAGGAGGGTGAGCAGCGGAGGCGTCGCCTGGAGTCACAGCTGCAGGAGGTGCAGGGCCGCGCGGGAGACGGGGAGCGGGCCCGAGCAGAGGCTGCGGAGAAGCTGCAGCGAGCCCAGGTGAGTGGGGCGGCCAGCCCAGCAGTGGTGTCTGCTGTGTGACTTTGGGTGAGATGCCTGCCCTCTCTGGGCTTCAGTTTGGTCCACATCAACCCTGCTGTCCCTGCCAACTTCTTCAGCATTATCACACATTAACAGCTAGTAACTGGTGAGTGGTTGCTATATACCAAACATCCTGTGTATTTTTACTAAAGCCTCCTGGCCCTCCTCTGAAGGAAGTGCTAATATTGTTCCCATTTTACACACAGGGAAACTGAGACCCAGGGAGGTGAAGCTGGTTGTCTAAGGTCCCTCAGAGCCAAAGCGTGAATCCAGGCATGGCTGACCTTGTGGCTCTTAACCCTGCCGTAGTGCCCACCTTTCACCCTCTTATCTTCTGGCCGTAAATAATCCACGGTCTGGTTAAAAAAACCCAGGGCAAACATTTAAACCTGTAGGTAGAAAATGTCATACTGTGATTGCTAGGAGAGATGTGGGTTTTTTATTTTAATTATATTATGTTTTTTAACTAAGTGACCAATACCTCTTTATTGCTGAGAACACGAGGCCAGGAGCTGCATCCAGGATCATGTGGTAGTGATTTGAGTGCCAGGAGAACACCTTTATTGAAATATAACTCACATACTGTATAACTCACCCATTTAAAATCAAACCAGTCCATCCGAAAGGAAATCAACCCTGAATATTCATTGGAAGGACTGATGCTGAAGCTGAAGCTTCAATACTTTGGCCCCCTGATATGAAGAGCTGACTCTTAGAAAAGACCCTGAGGCTGGGAATGATTGAGGGCAGGAGGAGAAGCGGGTGACAGAGGATGAGACCGTTAGATAGCATCACTGATTCAATGGCCATGAGTCTGAGCAAACTCCAGGAGATAGTGAAGGACAAGGAAGCTTGGTGTGCTACAGTCCGTGGGGTTGCAAAGAGTTGGACACCACTGAGCAACTGAACAACGAGTTTTAGTATATTCATAGAGTTGTACATTTATCACCATAATCTAATTTTAGGACTTTTTCATCACCCTGGAAAGAAATCCTGTGCGAGAGTTAGGGTTAAGGTCCCCCAGTCTCACTCCCTGGCCTAGCAATTACTAATCTACTTTCTGTCTCTTTAGACTTCCTATTCCGGACACTTCATAGAAATGGAATCATACACTGTGTGTCTTGTGTCTGACTTCACTCACTTAGCATGATGTCGTCAAGGTTTATCCACGTTGTAGCATCTATCTGTGCTTTTGTTTTTATGGCTGGATAATATTCCATTGTCTAGAGAGACCACATTTTGTTTATCCAGTCATCTGTGGATGGACGTTTGGGTTGTTTCCACCTTTTGGCAGTTGTGAATGCTGCTTCTGTGAAGACCCTTGTACAGGTTTTTGCATGGACTTGTTTTCATTTCTCCTGGGTACGGACCCAGGAGTGGAATTGCTGGGCCCTGTGGAAACTCTGGTTTAACATCCTTGGTGGCTCAGATGGTAGAGTCTGCCTGCAATGCAGGAGACCTGGGTTCGATTCCTGGGTTGGGAAGGTCCCCTGGAGAAGGGAATGGCAACCCACTCCAGTATTCTTGCCTGGACAATCCCATGGACAGAGGAGCCTGGTGGGCTATGGTGCATGGGGTCACAAAGAGTCAGACAGGACTGAATGACTAACACTTTCACTTTCACGTGGAAACTCTGCATTTAACCATTTTAAGGAGGTGCCAGACTGATTATCGTGGCAGTTGCACCCTTTTACATCCCCACCAGCAGTGGGTAGTGGGGATCTGAGGCAGGAAAGCAGGGGGGTCGGCTGGCAGGAAGCTGCCATGATAAGATGCCCCTTCCCCACAGGCTGAACTCGAGAATGTGTCCGGAGCCCTGAGTGAGGCCGAGTCCAGAGCCATCAGGCTGAGCAAGGAGCTGACCAGCATGGAAGCCCAGCTCCATGATGCCCAGGTGACTCCAGCCCCCATCTCACCACCCGCTCCCTAACCCAGACCGCGCCCCCCACCCTCCTGCCCACACTAAACATCATCCTCCCGTCCACCTGCAGGAGCTGCTGCAGGAGGAGACCAGGGCGAAGCTGGCCCTGGGGTCCCGGGCGCGAGCCCTGGAGGCGGAGGCAGCCGGGCTGCGGGAGCAGCTGGACGAGGAAGCCGCCGCCAGGGAGCGGGCAGGCCGCGAGCTGCAGGCTGCCCAGGCTCAGGTGAACAGCCCTGCAGGGAGACCCCCACACGGCTCCTCCTGGGTTCCATGGCTCATGGGGTGACCCCACAGGCCAGCGTGTCACAAGCCAGACCGCTGCAAGCCAGACTCCCCTCCTCGCTGTCCCCACAGCCCTAGCCCTGCGCAAACTTCATCCTCTGTCACCTGGGTCCTCCTCTCAGCCTACCTTCACACCTCCCTGCCTCTAGTCTCTCCCCTTCTGGCTCATCCTTCATGTGGTCTTTCTAATCCCCAAGCTGATGCTGCCCTGTCTTTGCTCACAGACCTCCCAGGGCTTTCCAGCTACCCGCCCTGGACAAAACCCATGCCTCTCACCAGGTTGTCAGAGAACCTGCATTCTCTGGGCCTTCTTTCACCGTTAGCTATATTCATCTCTCATCTCTCTTTCCTCACTTCATGTAGGAAAACGCTTTTCATTTATTAGGACTTAGCATCCACCTCTCCTGTTCTAAGAAATTCCTCACTACCCCTCTCTGAGCTTCCTTAACCCTTCTTTCTCCTTTGTCCCCACTCCAGTCACCCTGACTGGCTAGAACTGTCATTGCCCATGAGTCCCCCCGCCAGACTGAAAGCTCCCTGAAGGTGGGACCCCATCAGAGTTAGATCTGGGTCCCCAGCCTAAGCCAACATAGTGCCTGATATGTGGGATGCCCTGAGAAATGCCTGTTGAATGAATGATGAATGTATACCTGTGAATATACTTCTTTAACTGGAAAACTCCTATGCATACTTCAAGATCCATCACAAATGCTCCATCCTCCAGGAAGTCTCTTGAATGTTCTCAATAGATTTTTGAACCCGTCTGGTGGACTCCTGTGGCTTCCCTATTTCTACCTTAGCCTCTATCATCCTGGTTGTGACACTCAGTCTTCCCCATCAGACTGGGGGTTCCCCAGGGCAGAATCCATGTCTGATTCATCTTCTGGGTCCTGTGGAAACCATTTAAACGTCCTGGAGGAGCTGGGGCTCCGAGAATTCACAACCTCATCCCTACTCTTCAGGCAGAAGTGCCCAACGGAGTGAATCATTTCCCTCTTTGGGCCTCAGTCTCCTCATCTGGGAAATGGGGCCCCACCAACTCACACCCGGGTCACTGACATGGGTGCCACCCTCCCTGTCTCTCCTCCACCCCCAACCCCAGCTCTCAGAGTGGCGGCGGCGCCAGGAAGAGGAGGCAGGGGCCCTGGAGGCAGGGGAGGAGGCTCGGCGCCGGGCAGCCCGAGAGGCTGAGGTCCTGAATCAACGCCTGGCAGAAAAGGCAGAAGTGGTGGAGCGGCTGGAGCGGGGCCGCCGGCGGCTGCAGCAGGAGCTGGACGATGCCACAGTGGACCTGGAGCAGCAGCGGCAGCTCGTGAGCGCGCTGGAGAAGAAGCAGCGCAAGTTCGACCAGGTGAGGCACCTTGGGTTAGCCACCTGGGGAACTGGGATGCTCACCCACGCTGCCCGTCATGGTCATTGTGAGCGATCAGTAACAGGTGATGTCACAGCTCAGCTGTGAACCTGTGAGGACCTTCGGGCAAGATGCCTCTTCCCTCTGAGCCTCTGTAGGATAGAATGCCCATTGATCCTGGCTTATGTCTCCTGCCCCCAAATAATTATTGCTGGTACCCATTGTTACTCCCAAAGGCGTCCTGCAGATACACCAGAGGGTACTTAGGAAGGCGAAAGGAAATAACACATCTTGCTTCTCCTACTGACTCACTGTGGACCTCAGGCAAACTGCTTGTTCCGGTTCAGCCTCAGTTTGCTCATCTGGAAAATGGGGATAAGAGAATTCCCTGGCAGTCCAGTGGTTAGGGCTCCGTGCTCTCACTGCTGCTGCTGTTGTTCAGTCACTAAGTCGTGTCTGACTCTTTGCGACCCCATGGACTGCATCGCTCCAGTGCGATCCCTGGTTGGGGAACTAAGATCCCACAAGCTATGCAGTACAGCCAAAAGAAAGAAGAAGAAGAAAGAAATTGAAAGTGGGGGTCATACTAAGCATCTGACAATCTAAGAATGGAATAAAATTCTCAGAACCCCAGAGCATTAAGATCAGGCAACCCTGAGGTTCACATCCCAGTTGGGGCCCTTTCTGGCTGTGTGGCTGGGGTAAATTGCACAATCTCTCTGCCTCGTTTTCTTCATCTGGAAAATGGGAGAGTCCTTATTTTTGCCTTTATTGTTGAAAGGAATTTTCACTGGCTGTTGAATTTCAGGTTTTATTCTTTCCACACTGGGAAGAGATCATTCCATGTTCTGGGGCCTCCACTGTTTCATATTTAAAGTTAACAATCATCTAAGTCATGGTTTCCCTGTAGGTAATGTGATGTGGTTTTCTAGCTGGTTTGGACTGTTTTCTCTTTATCTTTGCTTTTTAGCAGTTTGACTATGATATCCAGCTGTGGGGTTTTGTGTTTATTCTACTTCAGTTTGCCAAGCTTCCAACAGCTTTGGGTTAGTGTTCTTGATCAGATGTGGAAATCTTCAGCCATTATTTTTTCAAATATTTTTCTGCCCCATTTTCTCTTTCTTCCCTTCTCTTCTCAAACTCCAAATACATGTATGTTCGATTGCTTAATACTATTTCATAGATCATTGAAAAAATTTTTAAATAATTAATTTGTGTTTTATATATATATATATATGGGGGGGGGATAGCTAAGCAGGAGATGGCAAGAGTGAACATTGATATCATAGGAATCAGTGAGTTAAAATGGACAGGAATGGGTGAATTTAATTCAGATGACCTACTATTGTGGGCAAGAATCCCTTAGAAGAAATGGAGTAGCCCTCATAGTCAACAAAAGTCTGAAATGCAGTACTTGAATGTGACCTTAAAAACAACCTAATAATCTCAGTTCATTTCCAAGGCAAACCATTCAACATCATAGTAATCCAAGTCTATGCCCCAACTACTGGATGCCGAAGAAGCTGAAGTTGACCAGTTCTATGAAGACCTATAAGGCCTTCTAGAACTAACAGCAAAAAAAAAAAAAAGATGTCCTTTTCATCATAGGAGATTGGGATGAAAAAGTAGGAAGTTAAGAGATATGTGGAGTAACAGGCAAGTTTGGCCTTGGAGTACAAAATGAAGCAGGGCAAAGGCTAACAGAGTTTTGCCAAGAGAACAAACTGGTCATAGCAAACAGCCTCTTCCAACAACACAAGAGCTGACTCATCAGAAAAGACCCAGATGCTGGGAAAGATTGAGGGCAGGAGGAGAAGGGGACGACAGAGGATGAGATGGCTGGATGGCATCACCAACTCAATGGATATGAGTTTGAGCAAACTCCAGGAGATGGTGAAGGACAGGGAAGCCTGGCGTGCTGCCGTCCATGGGGTCGCAAAGAGTCAACAAAACTTAGCCACTGAACAGCAACAAATATACATATAAATATATATATATATTTGCATGTCTTGTTTTATTGTTCATCAATTGCTGTGTCATAAAAAAACAGTGAAGGTTTGAAGTACATTTTAAGTTTTTATGTATTTTGTTTCCTACTATGACTACAAGAGGAAGAAAGAAAACCCTTTCCTCTTTTGGGTATATAAAGTGAGGGGCTGATCAGTTTGATCCATTTAAGGTTTTTCCTTTTTTTGGCTCAAAATTTCCTTTCATTTAATTTTTTTTTTTAACTTGAAGTGTAGTTTATTTACACTGCTGCCTTAGTTTCAGTTGTACAGCAAAGTGACTCATATATTTATATATGATACATATATTCTTTTTCAGGTTCTTTTACTTATAAGTTACTAGAAGATATTGAGTAGAGTTTCCTGTGCTTTACAGCAGGTCCTTGTTAATTATCTGTTTTATATATAGTAGTGTATATCTGTTAATCCCAGATTCCAAATCTATCCATCCCCCCTTTCCCCTTTGGTAACCACGAGTTTGTTAGTTTGTTTTCTGTGAGAAAACAGTTTGTTCATCTGTGAGTCTGTTTCTGTTTTGTAAATAAATGCATTTAATTACATCCTTTTTTAAAAGATTCCACCTAGAAGTGATATCATATGATGTTTGTCTTTCTCTGCCTGGTTTATTTCAATTACTATGATAATCTCTAGGTCCATCCATGTTGCTGCAAATGCCATTATTTCATTCTTTTTTGTGGCTGAGTGATATTCCGTTGTGTATATAGGCCACGTCTTCTTTATCCGTTCCTTCATCCGTGGACATTTAGGTTGCTTCCATGTCTTGGCTGTTGTAAATAGTGCTGCAGTGAACACTGGGGTGTATGTATCTTTTCGAATTAAGGTTTTCTATGCCCGGGAGTGGGATTGCTGCATTATATGGTAACTCTAGGACCTCCCAGGTGGTACAAGTGCTAAAGAACCTGCCTGCCAAAGCAGGAGACACTGAAGACTCGGTTCCGTCCCAGGGCCAGGAAGATTCCCTGGAGCAGGGCATGGCAACCCACTCCAGTGTTCTTGCCTGGAGAATCCCATGGACAGAGGAGCCTGGCGGGCTGCAGTCCATGGGGTCGCAGAGTCCGACAGGCTGAAGCAACTGAGCACTGCGGCACAGGGTGACTCTGTTCTTAGTTTTTAAGGGCACCTCCTCACTCTTCTGCAGAGCGGCTGCGCCGGTTCACATTCCCATCACCAGAGTGATCCACTGAAGCGCAAGCTGGTCTGGGACCCAGTGGAAACTCTGAGCCCTCTGCCTCCCTCTTGTGTCTCTGCCTGTCTGTCTGTCCCTCCGTCCTCGGCCCCTGTCTCTTCCCATCCCCTTGTACACTCCTTTTAGCTAACCTGTCTCCCCCACCCCATCTCCCTCACCCCGGAAGCTCCTGGCAGAGGAGAAGGCGGCGGTCCTGCGGGCGGTGGAGGAGCGGGAGCGGGCGGAGGCCGAGGGCCGCGAACGCGAGGCCCGGACGCTGTCCCTGACCCGGGCCCTGGAGGAGGAGCAGGAGGCGCGCGAGGAGCTCGAGCGGCAGAACCGCGCACTGCGGACCGAGCTGGAGGCGTTGCTGAGCAGCAAGGACGACGTCGGCAAGAGCGTGAGCGCCCCGGGTCCCCGGGTCCCCGGGACACACAGACATACACACACACACGTGGGCGACCACGCGCCCCACCCCCACCCCATGACGCTGGGGCACACAAGCACACGTGTGTGCTCTCCCACACGGAGGGCGAAGGGAACCGTCTTCAGAGAGTCCCCGTGTTCACGCACACACTTGGGAAGTGAGGAAAGCCAGGCATCAACAGGCAACGGTTCATGGGCTGAGCACACGGGGAGAATCTTCCAGCAAACCTGTGTGCACACACTGAGCACGCAAGCTTCTTAGAAAACACCCATGTGCAGGTGCGTGTTCATGAAATGTAAGCGGACTCTCCCGTCAAACACACTTGCTCACGTGTACACACTGAGAGCCGCTCACGGTGTGTGCAGGTGACTCCGGACAAGAAGGAGCTAGGCTGGACATGTCCCCTTGCTGCCTCCCCCTCGTCTATCAGAGCTCCCCTCCCCTCTAGCCTAGCATAGATCTCCGGGCCTGGCCTCCTGCCACCTCGGTGGTCCAGGTGCCCAGGGCTCACTCTCATTCTGCCCCCCACCGTCCCAGGTGCATGAGCTGGAGCGAGCCCGCCGGGTGGCCGAACAGGCAGCGAGCGACCTGCGGATGCAGGTGACGGAGCTGGAGGACGAGCTGACGGCAGCCGAGGATGCCAAGCTGCGCCTGGAGGTGACCATGCAGGCCCTCAAGGCGCAACACGAGCGGGACCTGCAGGGCCGCGACGAGGCGGGCGAGGAGAGGCGGCGGCAGCTGGCCAAGCAGGTATGGGCAGGGCGCCGCCCAGCTCGGCGTGCCCGGAAGTCTCACCCATCCACCTGCCACTCTGGGTTTCTACCCAAGTCCCACCTACTAGCCAGCCATCCTCCTGTTCCCCAACCCACCATGACCCGAGAACCCACACGCACAAGGACCCATTCGGACACCCTCTATCCACTAACTGGTCCACCCAACCACCATCCTGTCTACTGAGCCAGCCGCCCGTACACAGCCTCCCTACCAGCCAAGACGTCTAAACAACCAACTCTGCATCCGACTTCTCCATCCACCCAATACCCGCTCCAATCAACCTCCTCTCTCCAGCCCAACCGCCCCAGTATCTACCCACCTCCTCTGCACCCCCAACCAACCCATATACCCATTTACCTGCTCATTGACCAGCTTGTCTTCACCCCACTTCATCCGTGACCTTCCTTCCTTTTTCATTTATTTCTTCACCTGCTTCCTCATTCACTCCATGTTTCTCTCTGCACATTCATTCATTCATTCCTCACTCAGTGAAGGAATTTCCTATGGTCTGCAGCGGGCAAGGCTTTTGACTCAGTGATGTGTGCTGAGCGTGGGAGGGGCGGGTCAGCCATGAGTATCAGAAAGAGCCCTCTGGGGCCATGTGGGCAGCAGACTGGAGCCGGGGAGACTGGAGTTGGGAAGCCCAGAGCAAGTGATGAAGAGATGATCCAAGGCCAGGCTGGGGAGCAGTATCTGACCGTTTCTTTTTAAATCTCCCTTGGCCCCACTGATCCAGCCATGGGTTCATGCATGATTTTGTCCTGAGGGCACCAAGGAGCCAGCCACAGGAGGGCCATGAGCAGTGTCAGCTGTGATTGTAGAAGGACCTTTCTAGAGCCTTCAGGAATGGGCTAGAGAGTAGTGATGGGAGCAAAGAGGAGGCTGGGGCAAGAGGGAGGGATAAGGCCTGAGCCAGGGCTGTGGGGTTGGAGAGGATGGTTGGGTTTGTGGTAGAGAGAGGCAAGGGGCAGGAGGAGTGGGGCTGGAGACCTGGGCAGGGGCTGGAGGATAGACCTCTATGCTACTGGCATGTAGGGGGAGCCTGGGCCTCCTGTCCCCTGAGTCCGCCCCTCCCGACCTCGCCTCTCCCAGTTGAGGGACGCAGAGGTGGAGCGCGATGAGGAACGCAAGCAGCGTGCTCTGGCCATGGCCGCCCGCAAGAAGCTGGAGGCCGAGCTGGAGGAGTTGAAGGCTCAGACCACGGCGGCCGGGCAAGGCAAGGAGGAGGCGGTGAAGCAGCTTCGCAAGATGCAGGTAAGGGGTGGGGCTTAAGCCGCGGAAAGGGGAGGCCCCGCCCTCGTTCCTGCTCCCAAACCAGCTCGGACCCCGCCCTCTCGATCCCAGGAGAAGCACCCACGTTAGGCAACAGCTCTATCCATGCCCCAAAGGCTCATTTGGTTCTTTTTATATTTTTTAGTTCCTTTACTTAAATTGCTTAGTCTTTGGGACTTCCTTGCGGCCCAGTGATGAAAACACTGCGCCTCCACTGTAGAAGGCACAGGACTGATCCCTGGTCAGGGAACTAAAATCCCACATGCCGCTGGATGGGGACACAAATAAATAGTTGCCAGGTAGTAAAGTGGCCGAAAGTGTAAACGCCAGGGTCAGGCAGGATTCAGGTCGTGACTGTGCCACTCACCACCCTCAGTGAGTTGCTGAACCGTTCTGTGCCTCAGTTTCTCCATCTGTAAACTGGGTAGGAAAATAGTCCCCACCAACTGGAGTTGTGAGGCTTAAGGTTTTCAGTATGTGTACAGAATAGAGACTGGCCCAAGGTAAGTGATCGGTGTTTTCCAGCACTTTTTTGTGACCAAGCTGCTTGACTTGAGGATCTTAGTTCCCCCACCAGGGATCGAACCCGCGTCCCCTGCAGTGGAAACTTGGGAGTCTTAACTGCTGAACCGCCATGGAAGTGCCTCCCAACTCTATTATTACTCCAGAGTCCACATATTATCCCCACTTTACGCTTGCTTTAATTTTGATATGCCTTTTTTTTTTTTTTTAAAGAAGTGAGGCCCAGAGACGAGGGGAGAGCTGGCCCATGGTCACACAGCCAGCGGCTGGGAGCAGGGTGCAGAAGCCCAAGTCCTCAGGACTCTGCTTGCTTACGGGGAGCCCCCACAGGGCTGACTGCGAGGGTAGCGGGGCTGGGGGCATTCCCTGTGGCCTGGCTGGGCCCACTCACTCGCTTCGTTCCTCCCAGGCCCAGATGAAGGAGCTGTGGCGGGAGGTGGAGGAGACGCGGAGTTCTCGAGAGGAGATCTTTGCCCAGAACCGGGAGAGTGAGAAGCGCCTCAAGGGGCTAGAGGCGGAAGTGCTGCGGCTGCAGGAGGTGATGCCGGGGTGGGCGGGGCTCAGGAGGGTGGGGTCGCTGGTGGGCGGGGCCAGGGACCCGAACCGGAAAGCCACAAGGTCGGTGTGCGGATGGGCTAGAGTAGAGAGATTGGAGGCAAGGAGGCTGGAGAGGGACGATGAAGCCTGAGCCGGGACGCAGAAGAGGGAACAGAGAGCGTAAAGGAGCAGGATGGACAGGGCTTTGGGTGGTAAGGCGGCAGAGGAGGGGAGGAGAGGGGGTCTGGCCCGATGACTGAGGGAAACTGGAGGAGGAACTGGTCTGAAAAGAGATGCTGGGCTCAGTGAGGAGGCCATGAGGGTGAAAGATCCGAGCAGGCGGGCAGCAAGAAGTGGACATGGATCAGGGGCTGCGGAGATGGATTTAGGAGACATCGGCCTATAGACTGAAGCTCATTCCAAGGTTATCCAGGGGCAGCATGTCCAAGTGCAGTGAAAAAAAGATCAAGAGACTTGAGGCGTGAGGGGTAGGGAGGCCAGTGCTCAGCCAGCCTCCCATCGCCGCAGCTGACCACCTGCCTATTTTGCTCGTTGCAGGAACTGGCCGCTTCTGACCGTGCCCGTCGGCAGGCCCAGCAGGAGAGGGATGAGATGGCAGATGAGGTGGCCAACGGCAGCCTTAGCAAGTGAGTGGCCCATGGTAATGTGGGGCAGGGCGCCCTCTTCTGGCCATCCTGCCCTCTCACCCTCCCGCGACCTTGGCCTGCCTGTTCTCCCTAGAGCTGCCATTCTGGATGAGAAACGTCAGCTGGAGGGGCGCCTGGGGCAAATGGAAGAGGAGCTGGAGGAGGAGCAAAGCAATGCAGAGCTGCTCAATGACCGCTACCGAAAGCTGCTCCTGCAGGTGAGCACAGCTGGATCACCCCCTGCCAGCCTGAGGCCCCACTGACCTGGGACCATAACACCTTCAATCCTCTTTTTCAATCCACATAGGAAAAGGGAATATTTGAGTTGGGTTTTGAAGGTTGAATAGGAGTTCTCAAGGTGGGGGAGGAATAGATGCATTCATTCTGTTGTGCTTCTGAGGCTTCTTGAAGGCTGGATCCAGGGAGCATGATGCTGGTAATATAGGTTTCATTCCAAGGCCTCTTCTCCTGGCTTGTAAGTGGTGACTTATAGGTGACCATTGTCTCATCCTGCAGTCACTGGGCTCGACTTTCTGTGCATGTGGGGGGAGCAAGAGAGAGCAAGCTATCTGATATCTCCTTATAAGGGCACTAATGCCATCATGGGGGCCCCACCCTCTTATCCTCATCTAGTCCTAATTACCTCCCAAAGGCCCCATTTCCAGATACACACTGGGGGCTAGGACTTCATATGAATTTGTGGGGCAACAAACATTCAGTCCATAATACACCAGTTCCCCAGGAAGCTAGCCTGGTGATCTCAAAAGCATTTAGAAGCCAACCTGGAAAGGGTCCCAACTGGCCCCAAATGGAGCAGCTTGAGCTTCAACCACGGTCATAATTACAACTGATTTAAATCCATCAAATCTGTTTAAACCCTCAAGTACACAATGACATTTAAAAAAAATACTAATTAGTCACTGTATTAGCTGCCTGAGGCTGCTGCAACCAATTGCCACAAACTGGGTGGCTTAAAAAGACAGTAACTTGCTCTCTCACAGTTCTGGAGGTCAGAGCTCCAAAATCAAGGTGTCATCAGGTTCGTCCTTTCTGAGGGAACGTCTCTTCCAGGCCTCTCTCCTGGTTGCTTGTCAGCAACCCGTGCCTCGTAGATCCATCAGCCTGGTCTCTGCCTCTGCCTCATATGACCTTCCCTGTGTCTTCTCTGTGTGTCTGTGCCTCCTTCCCTTCTTGCAAAGACACCAGTCATATTGGATTTAGTGCGAGGCTGTTCAGTTGCTAAGTCACATCTGACTGTGCGACACCATGGACTTGAGCCCACCAGCCTCCTCTGTCCATGGGATTCTCCAGGCAAGAATACTGGAGTGGGTTGCCATTTCCATCTCCAGGGGATCTTCCTGACCCAGGGTTCAAACCTGCATCTCCTGCATTGGCAAGTGGGTTCTTTACCACTGAGCGACGAGGGAAGGCCATTGGATTTAGGGCCCATTCCAATCCAGCATGGGCTTCCCAGGTGGCCCAGTGGTAAAGAACCCACTTGCCAATGTAGGAGACGCAGTAAACTCCTGGTGGGCTATAGTCCACGGGGTCACAAAGAGTTGGACACAACTGAGTGACTAACACACTTCAGAAAGGATGGAGGAGGAAACTGTAGATTAAAAGAGACTTAAAAATCATGTACAAAAAAATTTTAATGGGCACC
Source organism: Capricornis sumatraensis (assembly GCF_032405125.1). NCBI lineage: Eukaryota > Metazoa > Chordata > Mammalia > Artiodactyla > Bovidae > Capricornis > Capricornis sumatraensis. The sequence continues at coordinate 61,780,657 of NC_091088.1, forward strand.
ATTCAACTATAGAATCTAGGGATGCATCTTTGAATAATAAAACTCAAAAGGAAAAAGAAAAAAAGCAAGGAAGTGATCACCCTAGGAGTCAGGAGGCGGCAATTCCCTGGTGGTCCAGTGGTTAAAACTCTGCACTCCCAATGCAGGAGGCTCGGATCGAACCCCTGGTTAGGAAAATAAGATCCCACAAGCTGCACAGCACATCCAAATTAAGAAAAATGTCAGGATGGCATGTTGTTTGGGGTGAAAGGAAGAGGCTGTTAGTAGAATGGATGCATGAAGTTCTGTTTTTTGACCTGGGCAGGGGTGACAATGATGTTTGCTTTTTATTAACCTATACTGGAATGGGTTGTCATTCCTTTGCCCAAGGGATCTTCCCAACCCAGGGATCAAACCTAGGCTTTCTTCATTGCAGGCAGATTCTTTACCATCTGAGCCACTAGGGAAGCCCAACCTATTAAACCATATAGTTGATCTGTTTTTTGCTTTTTCTGTCTCACGGTTTTATTTTCCAATAAGAGGTTAAAAAAAATAGCGTATGCTAATCACCAAGTCGGTCTCTTCCTGTGAGGGTGAAATGAAGTCAAGTATGAATCAGACTGCATCTGACTCATTTCCGTGTCCCCAGCATAGGATCTCACTCGGAGTACGAGATGAATAAATAAACAGGCACTATTATTAGGGGGTGTGGTTACACATTAGCAATATAGTAGCTCCTGTTAATTGAGCCTGCATTTCTCAAAACGATCCTGCATATCATTCTATCAAAACCACCTGAGTGCTTGTTGAAAATGTGGATTCATGGACCTTATTCCAGACTTGCTGAATGAGAATCTCTGGAGGGTGGGATCCTGTGGTCCATTTTTTTTTCTTTTTTTCCCACAAGCTCTCTGGATGAGCCTGGTGCAAACAAAAATGTGATAACCCTTGGAATAGACTCATTCACAGTCAAAGATAGAATTGACAGCATTTAAACAAGCCTGTGATAGTCATCTCGACTCGTTTATTTATTGGGCTGAGTTGTACAGCATGTGGAACCTCAGTTACCCAATCAGGGATCGAACCCGACCCCCCTGCATTAGAAGCTCAGAGTCCTAACCACTGGACCAGCACTCTCCTCTTGTGGTCTTATTAAAATAACAAAAACCTATCCAAAAGGTTAAAACCCAGAGCTGGCACAGCTGTTGGCTGATAAGCCAATCAAGGAAAAGTACATTTATTGAGTGTTTATTATGTGCCAGGCTCTGTGCTAGGCACTTAACAAGCATCAACTCACCTAGTTATGGGAGGTTCTGGCATTTACCTCCCACCTTCCCTCTGAGAGTCCACCATGACAGTCCTGCCTTCCCCACTGCTACAGGTAGAATCACTGACCACAGAACTGTCAGCTGAGCGCAGTTTCTCAGCTAAGGCAGAGAGTGGGCGGCAGCAGCTGGAGCGGCAGGTCCAGGAGCTCCGGGAACGCCTGGGTGAGGAAGACGCTGGGGCCCGAGCTCGCCAGAAGATGATCATCGCTGCCCTTGAGTCCAAGTTGGCCCAGGCTGAGGAGCAGCTGGAGCAGGAGAGCAGGTAAGTGGGAAGGGAGGGCACAGCTGGAGGGCAACCCTCACGTTCTGAGCAATGAGACAAAGGGGAGCTGTGTTAACAAGCACCTGGTTTAGAAACATCCAAAAGGCATCATAATATTAATGCTTGATGGTTTTCTGTATCGTTCAGGATGCTCTGTGCTGCAAGTAACTGCATTCCCACTATATAATTTAAACAGTAACTTAGCAGTTAGCTATAGCTGCATAACGTGTTAGTCACTCAGTCGTGTCCAACTCTTTGTGGCCCCATGAACTGTAGCCCATCAGGCTTCTCTACCCATGGAATTCTCCAAGCAAGAATACTGCAGTGGGCTGCCATTTCCTTCTCTAGGGGATCTTCCTGACCCAGGGATCGAACCTTGGTCTCCTGCGTTGCAGGCAGATTCTCTACCATCTGAGCCACAAAGGAAGCCCCATATGCAGGGAAGCTGCCTAACAAACCACCTTAAAATTTCAGTGACTTAAAACAGCAATCATTTATTATTGTTCATGAGTCTTTGGAATGGCTGGTAGGTTCTGCTGATCTGGGTTTGGTGAGCCTCAGTCACACATCTTTGCTCAGCTGAAAGTCAGCTAGATGGATTTGCTGATCTTGGCTGGGCTCTCACATGTCTACAGCCTTGCCTGGGACAATTCGGCTAACTTGTCTCTGCTCTAGGCTGACCCAGGCTTGTTCATATGACAGAGTAAAGGTTCCAAGAGAGAAAGTTTCTTAGGGCCTAGACTTGGAACTGGTACAATGTCGCTTCTGCCATATCCTGTCAAGCAAGCCACGTGGCCAGCTCAGACATAAGAGAATATCCAGTCATGGTTGCCAAGCACCACCCATTGCTAGGGGCCCCATCACCTGGACTTCACCCTAGTATGATGGTCCATGTAGGAGAGAATGGATGAGCATCAGGATAGGGAAATTCAGGGGACAGGAGGTAAGGATGGTGCCAGGTGTCTGACCTGCAGATCTAGGTGGATCATGGGAAACTGGGAGGAGGAGCAGGTTTGGGAGAAGGCATTGAGCCCAGTGCAGGGTGTACAGGGTCTAGTGGGCAGCCGAGGCTGGGGGCTGAACCAGGCTAGAGCTCAGGAGACAGATTTAGTGGACACCAGGCTGTTGATGGTTGTAGAAACCTGGGGCACAGCTGAGTGTGTCCAAAGAAAAGTGTGTGAGTGAGAAAGGAAGACAGCAGAGGTGGTTAAGGATAGAGTTTGGGGCTCCCAGAGTGTTCTACAAACACAAAGAGCTTGAAAAGGAAACTGAGAGAAGAGAGGGAGAAAGAAAATTCCCAGGCCAGGCAGAAGGGAGGTCAGGTGGGAGATGATAAGTCCTGAACCCCTGGGGGCTGGGGCTGTGAGGCTAAGGAGGGGGCAGGGCAGAGTCCAGGGGGTAGTGCGACAAGGTTTGGGTACTGACAGGCGGGGGGGTGGGGCAAAAGAGAGAAAATGGGTGAGGATGGTGCCTGGCGGTCTGATTTGGAGACTTGCGGTCAGTGGGTCAGTTCCCTAAGAGGAGGAAGACTGGGAGCAGGGTGGAGGATACAATAGAATATAAGAGACCTAGTGGGATGTGGAAAACGTGTAGTCATGGAGACACTTTTAGGAACATCAAGCATCTTAGCTGAAGTTAAGGATTAGGTGCCCTGGTGGTAGCCTGGTACAACCAGGCCTCCGTAGACTGTGGGAACCAGTTGCAGGTGGGTGGGAAGGTGGGCAGAGGCCACTCCGAGAACAGGCAGCTGCTGGATGAGGCTTGGCAGGGGTAGAACCCCAGGTGAGCAACTCTTTTGATTCTCCCCTTCGTGCCTCTCCTCAGGGAGCGCATCCTCTCTGGCAAGCTGGTGCGGAGGGCTGAGAAGAGGCTTAAAGAGGTGGTGCTCCAGGTGGAGGAGGAGCGGAGGGTGGCTGACCAGCTCCGGGACCAGGTGAGCAGCTGACGTCATGGAGAAGCAGTGGGGGTGGGGACCACTGACTGAGAAGTGGCACGCGACATCTCTAGAGGTAGTGAGCTCCCATCACAAGAGGTAGCGTGTGGGTGCTGGACTAGAGCCGAGTGCAGATAACGTCCTGGGCCTTGGTGCATCAGCGGAGAGCCTGAATCAGTGACTTGGTGATCTGTGAATTCTGGACTCTAGGAAAAGCCCTGGTGGGGAGCTGAGACAGCTAATGAGAGGGAAGAAGTTAAATCCTACCCAGAGGCTAGGCCACAGCTTAAATAATAAAGTGGTGTTTATTGAGAGCTTTCTTTAGCCAGTGCTAAAGACATAACATGTAGTAACACATTAGCCTAATCAGAACTCATGAGGTAGGTTCTATTATTTTCCCTCTTATTCGTGTCAGAAAACTGAAGTCACTTGCTCACAATTATTTATTTAGTAAGAGATGGAGCCAGAGTTCAACCTTCAGCACTTTGGCTGCATATCTGTGCCCTTAATTATTTATTGATCGGTGAATGTGTCCCACACACTGTGCTCCTTACTTAAACAAGCAGACAGCAAGCATGCTTGCATTCTCTCATCAGCTCCATTTCACAGGTGAGAAAATGGAAACTTTAGAAGGGGGTATAATCCAAAGTCACACAATTAGTAAAGACAGTCTGGATCAGATCCTCCTAGACCCTCTTGCCAGCCTCCACCCCAGGCTCAAATGCGACTGACTCTGTTTGCTGTGCCCTTAAAAGCTCAGCTGTGTTTTATTCGCCAATTCTTTCACAAAACAATTGTTGAGCACCTGCTCAACCTGCGTGCCAGGCACTGTGCAAAGCATTGGAGATATGGCTGTGAACGACGTAGAGAATGTCCCTGGCCCTCGTGACGTTCACATTTTCAACACAGGAAGAGGAAGACACCACCGTAAACCTATAAACAGGCAAAGATAATTACAGATTGTGAAAGGCGTTATGAAGAAAAAAGAGAATAAAGAGAGAGGGGGGTACAGAGGACCGGAGAATCCTCCCTAGATTGGGAGGGAGGTGGTCCAGAAGACCTTTCTGAGGAAGTGACATTTGAATTGATACTGAAGGGTGAGAAAGAGCCAGGAAGAGGGAATAGCAGGTGCAAGGACCCTGGGCTATGGAAATCAGCTCAGTGAGTCCCAAGCAAAGAAGCAGAGCAGAATAACTCGAGAGAAGAATGGGGTTGGGGGCGTTGAGTGATACATGAGGTTAGAGAAGTTGGCGGGAGGCAGATTATGTGTGTCCTCTCCTTGGAGAGAGAGATGGCAGGGTCTGGGGGAGGGTCTCACTACAGATGGCCTGATCCATGTGTTTATGCGAAGACGACCAGGCAAGGGCCTGGAACGCCAGGCGGAGGTGCTGGCTGGGACCTTGTCCCGGGGCACTGAAGAACCATGGGAGGACCTTGAGCAGGGCAGAGGCAGGGTCAGATCCGAGCATAGAGAGACCCCTCTGAGGCCGAGTGGTGGGTGGTCTCGCGTTTGAGCCTGACCTGGAGGCTGGTGAGAGGATCTAGGAGAGCAGAACAGAAGTGTGAACAGAAGGCAGGGCGTGTGACAGTCAGGACAGAGGAGGGATGGAGATGTGGGGAGCTCTGGGTGAGAGCCGCACCCAGAGACATGACCTGACTCCCTGGCTCCCGCAAAAGCTGGAGAAGGGCAACCTTCGAGTGAAGCAGCTGAAGCGGCAGCTGGAGGAGGCCGAGGAGGAGGCTTCCCGGGCCCAGGCGGTCCGCAGGAGACTGCAACACGAGCTGGAGGATGTCACAGAGGCCTCCGAGTCCATGAACCGGGAGCTGAACACGCTCAGGAACCGGCTCAGGTAAGGCCACCCGGTGCACGCGCAACCTCTCTGCATAAACCCCCAGCTCCCCCGTCTTCGCTCTGTGCCCACATCGCTCTGTGCCTCCCTCCCCATTTTATTCTATTTCTCCGTATCCTCCCGCCTTTCACTTTTCTCTCTCCCCTCCTCCGGTAACTGCCTCCTGGTCTCTCCTCCTTTCTGCCCCCCCCCCAGGCGCGGACCCCTCACCTTCACCACCCGCACTGTGCGCCAGGTCTTCCGGCTGGAGGAGGGCGTGGCGTCCGACGAGGAGGCGGCGGCGGAGGAGGCGGAGCCCGGGTCCGGGCCGCCGCCCCCGGAGCCCGAAGGGTCCGCTGCAGCCCCACCGCAGTGACCCTACCCTGCCCCCAGCCGCCGGGCCCTCCCTCCTTGGCCCACCCCCGCCAGGTGCCTGTCCTGAGAACCGCCCTCTGGCTTCTTGCATTTCGGAAGTACTGCCTTCCGGCATGAAAGCACTTATCCAGCCCACTCCGGGGGTCCCGGGAGACTTTCCCGTGAACCCCTAAACAGAGGAGTGGGCAAGCAGGGATCGCGGACTGGGGCGATCTCACTTGGGAGAAATTCGGGTGTGGGCGGCAAGCTGGGTTCCCATCCAGTTCCAAATCCTTCCTTCGGTTATGAATGATCTTTGTTGGGAAGGGAGTTTGGCTCTCCACGCCCCTTCCCCTCCCCCCGCCCCCTCCCCCTTTCCCTCTCCCTGTCTCTCCACTTAGCCACCGACCCCAGAACTTATGAGCAACAGCACCCTGAGCTCCAGGCGGCCCCCAGCCTTCGACCTTTGCAGAAGGGCAGAATAAGGGGACCTCACACATCCCCCCACCCTCAGGTTCCCTCCCGTTGCTCTTGTGTGATCACAGTTCAGCTGGAGTTTCCCATGGGGGCTTGAGGAGGCCCCATACCCTCCCAGCCTTCAAACTGTTGCAGAAATAAACTCCAACCCCGACTGGACCCTGAGGGCTATGTGTGTTCCTCCAGGGGTAGGGAGACAGGACGGGCAAGGGGCGGTGATGCGTTGGGGGGCAGTCGGTTGGTTCTAATTCAGCAGGTCGGTGTCGGGGACCTCCTGCTTACCCAGCATTTAATGTAGAAGAAGTCATTCCCCTCTCATCCGGCCTCCCTCCGAGGTATCCCCTCCATTATACAGATGGGAAAACTGAGGCTGAGCTGCAGGGTCCCTGGCTTTCACGCCTCCCAGGCAGCGAGTGGTAGGAGGGGGAGCTGCACTCTAGCTGACTCTCAAATCTTCGCAAAGCAACGACAGTAGCGACTGTTGAGCTGTTTGTTGAATACTATTTACTGAGCTGTGCTAAATTTGGGACATTAGTCTCAACCCCTAGATGTAGAGATTTCATTGTTTTCCAGTGTCTAGAACACTGCCTGGTGTAGTTAACCTTTTTATATTTGCTGAATGACTAGATCACCCCCTCCTTTTTATATTGGTTGAATGAATAGAGCACCCCCTCTACTTTCTGAGTGGTGGAAACAAGCTCAGAGAGGTTAAGAGACTTGCCCAAGGACAAACAGCTACTAAGAAATAGAACCCAGTCTGGCTTCAGAGTGGGTAACCCCTGAGCCCACACTGGGAACCCAGGTCCATCCCTTTTCTGGAGACTAGAAACCTTCATCTATGAGCTCACATGACCTGGGTCATATGACTTTCCAATTAGGACTGTCAGCTCAATTCAGTTGCTCAGTCGTATCAGACTGTTTGCAACCCCATGGACTGCAGCATGCCAGGCCTCCCTGTCCATCACCAACTCCCGCAATTTACTCAAACTCCTGTCCATTGAGTCCGTGATGCCGTCCAACCATCTCATGGATCCCCATTTTTACAATCAGGGAAACTGAGGTAGATACTTGCTCCCTCCCAAATCACAATGCGAGAGCCAGCGATGAGGGGCATGTCTGCACCCTCAAAGTGCATGCCCTTGCCATTTTAGTCCGACCGCTGCTCTTGAAGACCCAACTCTTAGGTCTCCCCCCAAAGCCCCCTTCAGGAGACCTTCTCTGCAGACAAGGAGGATGAAACATTTAAATGAAAAGGAAACTTTTATTTTGGTGGGGAGTGACAGGGTGGGTGGGAAGGGTGGGGCATGACACTTTTTCTTTGGGGAGAGGGGGTGACATGCGGCAGCTTCTGCAACGGGCGGTTCATGCACCCAGGGTGGGCGTGGGGGAGGCTTGGGGGAGAGGCCACGCCGACCCCTCCCTCCCTGCCCTGGGGGTGGGTTGAGAAGACCCGCCATTAGCACCAGAGTTGGACGATTTGCAGACCTCCCCTCCCCAGACTGACTCCGGACACCCTCCCCCATCCCTGAGAGCGCCCCCTTGCCACTCCCCCCCACCCCAACGACAGGCCAGGCCCGCCCCGCCCACTTTTGAGTGAGAAACTTATTGCTGTGTGCGCGTTCGGGAGGAGCCGCTGTGTTCAGAAAGACCCCCGCCGTCCACTCCTCCCCAATCACCCCGCCCCCTGCCCCGTGTCGGTGCGTCCCGGAGCGCAGGAGGGGCGCGACGTGCGTGTGGGGAGCGCATCATGCAGCGCATGCGTGTAGTTGCAGGCACCCTGGCGGCCGGGGGGAAAGGGGCGCGGGACTTGGAAGCTGTCCCTTCAGCTCTCTCTCTCCCTCCCCGACTCCCACACTGTTGACTTGGGGGACGGGGGACGAGAATAACGTTTGTAGAGGTTTGTAATGATTGTGGTTATTTTCAAAAGCTGAACTAAAAAGCTGGGTACGTGTGGCAGATTGGCGAGCCGGAGGGGGTGGGGGTGGACGTTGGGAAGAAGTCTGTACCCTTTAGAAAAATCCTCACCCCCTTTCCCCGCACCTTTCGGCTTCCGTGAGGGTCAGGGGTATCTGGGGTTTTAAGAAGTTAAACCCTTTGGCAATATAATCAGTCTTCAACCCCATACCCTGGTGTCTGAAGCCTCTAGCCCTTTACCCCGCCCCACCCCGCTCCCACCAGAACCCGCCCCACCCCTCGCCCCTGGTTCGCCAGGGTTCAGGGTCCGAGGGCAGAATGGGGGGACTCAAAATGCCCCTTGCATAGGAATCGTTGCATCTAGAATCGTGCTCAGTGACGTCCCCCCAAGCCGCGGGTGGGGGGTGTTCCTGAGGCCGGTGGGAGCAGAGGGAGGGAGGTTGCTAATTCCGTGGGCCCCCAACTCCAAAAAGGGGAGTCCCCTAAGGACTCTGGGACCGGTGTGGTCTCTGGGCTTGGGGGAGGTAGCGCATCCTTGAGCCAGGATGGGATGTGAGAAGATTTTCCACCCACGAGCGTCAGGGGTTGAGGAATGCGGGGGAGGGGCTAGCTGGAATCCCAGCCCGGGTGGATATGTCATTGTTTCCCAAGCTTCTGATATTCCAGCGTTCCTCCACTCGGGAACAGCCTCTACATTTTAAATGTAAACACCTCTAACCTAAATAAACGGTGTCCGGGCCAAGCAGCAGTATCTGGACTTACAGGCTTATATGCGAAATGCCAGGAAAGACAAAAAGTGTTTGTCCTTGTACCGCTGAAAACCTCAGCACATCGCCAGGGGTGCAAATATGACCCTCTGGGAAACATTGGCGTCTATGAGGGTGCCTTTGGGACACCATTTAAAGAAAGGGGCTCTTGGAGGGGACAGAGTTATCCATAAGAAGGGGGGTGCCCCGGAAAGATCTGGTTCCCTGGAATTGCAGACAGGTTGAGCCTATCTTGAAAATTCTAGAGTCAGGGGAACCTGAGCTGAATGTCTGATGTCAGGTTTAGGGGTGTCCAGGAAGTGTTCAGAGCGTGGCAAAAATTGGAGCATCCCAAAGGCTGAACGTGAGTTCAAGGGCTGGGTCAAGTCTTGGAGGTTTGAGAGGTGCTAGGATGCAGCCCAGGGGTTAGGACTGAGGGGAGGGGGGACTTGGGGGGCAGGTAGCATCTATGTGCAGAGAGGTTAAGTCCCAGGAGCGTGCTGGGATTTGGAAGATGCGTGCCAGAATCAGCCTCAGGAATTCTGAGGGCAGGTCTCAAGTCCTGGGAATCTAGGGGAGGGCGGGGGGTGAGGGGGCGGGGGCCGGTGTTGCGGAATTTTGTGTGCTAGGACCAGAACATCCCAGGAATACCGGGATGGGAGGTCTGAGTCCATGCAGCAATAGAGGCGAGCAGATCCCTGGGGGAGGAGGGGGGGGTGTTCAGGGGGAGTAGGAGAGGCGGATGAAAAGAGTGAAATTCACCAGCGGGATGCTCCTAAAGGCTGAGGGAGCAGCTGTCCGCAGGCCCTCCCCGCCCCGCCCCCCTTCATGCCTCCGCTTCTACCATCTGAGCTCAGTTCCCGTTTTTGGCTTGGGTGACTGTTCCTCCTTCCCCCACACTGCTGCTAATTTTTAAAAAAATCAGTGCATGATGGGTTGCCCTCCTGGGGTGAAGGGTAGGAGGCTAGGAGACCCTCCTGTGGTGTGGCTTAAAGGCCAGCCCGACCCCCTTGAAGGTCCCCACCCGCTTCCCAGAATGTCCCTTCCCTTGCTCACGGCATGCAGCCCCCCGCGGCTTATTGCTGAGGTGGAGTTGGAGAGGGCGGGGGTCCAGGTTGGAGGAGGCATGCAGAGTTGGGGGGAGGCGCCCCAAAATGTGATTGGCATAATTTGGACGTATTTACACGAGTTGATGGGGAGGGGTCTATGGCTCTGGAGACCTGAGAAGGCTTTTTTTTAAGGAGGGGCAGAGTTGGGGGGATGGGTTTTGGCTCCTCCCCCTCCATCCTGGGGGCCCAGGTCGGGGTGAGGGGCCCGGGGGTGTCTGCTGGCGTCGTCGTCTCCGTTGCATATTATTAATGACTTTTTGTTTTTGTTTTTTTTTTTGTAAAAAAAACCCTTTCCCCCACCCCCCACCCCCAGCTCCTTTGACCTTCTTCCCTGTCACCCCCGAGTCCCCCCACGGGGGGGAGGGGAGCGCTAGAGGATGGAGGGCAGGGTTGGGGGAGCGCGGCGGGCGGCCCTGGGGGAGCCGGGGGGAGTGGCAAGGGGGGCGAGGCGCAGGGACACCCCGCTCAGGCCCGCGATGCTGCTCAGGCTGCGGGATTTCTCGTAACCTGGGGGCGGGGGGAAGGGCAGAAACACAGGAGGAAGAGAGGAGATGCGGGTGCAGGCGGAGGGTCCAGCAGACAGCGGGACCCCAAGACAGAGGGAAGCAGGAGAGAAACAAACAGAAGGGATACGAGATGGAGAGAGAGACGGAGACAGAGACAGGAAGAGGTGGAAGGAGAAGGTGAGACACAGAAGGCAAGAGGGAGAGGGTGGAGACAAGAGGGTTGGACACCAGGACACAAGACGACAGACGGCAAGAAACGGGTAGATGGACAGAGGCGGACCAAGGAGACGAGAGAGAGAGAAGTGAACAAATCGGACAGTCAGTTGGTATCGAGGAGAAAGGTGCAGACATGGGGAGGGGGGAGAGACTCAGGGTTAGGAAGCAAGGTGGCACCCACCGAGCCTCCCCCACCCTGCCCCCACCGCCGCCCGCCCCCCCAACCCCCGTCCCCCCAGTTGGCCCCCTCGTCTGAGGCGAAAAGGTGGGGGGAGGGCAGCGAGGCAGATGGTGGGCAGCACGGGCGTGGGGAGGGAGCTTGGGTGGAATGCCAGTGGGCGAGCAGCTGGTGGGGAGGGCTTGGGAGGGGATGGGTGGGGCCGCAGGAGGTAGGGGGCTAACCTAGATGGAGAAAGGAGGACGGGGCGTGGAGGGGTGGACTGTGAGGGGCTGAATGGAGCACAAGTCGGCAGTGCCCCCCTGGGCGGGGCCGGGACGCGGCCGGGGCGGGGTGGTGCTGAAGGACAGCTCCAAGAGCAGTCTGATGTCAGCAAGGCTCAGCCGAAGGTTGTAATGGGCTGTCTTTAAAGGCTCAAGATTTCAGATGGGAACCTTCTGATGGGAAGGTCCTGATAGTGTCTCGAGACTCAAGGGATCTAAGGCTTAGGGGCAGGTGTGGGGTTTCTTGAAAACTTAGGAATGTCTTGAGAGTTCTGCCAGTATCTGGGCTGTTCTAGGGCTTTCCTAGCCGGTGCCAAGGGGTCACTCTGGACGTGGGCATCTTGACAGGAGACAGGGCCTGGGGGGTAGTCGGAAGCCCAGTATCTTGGAGTCACCCCCTCCCAGCCATTCCCAGTTGCTAACCTGGGGGAAAGGGGCGGGGGGGGATCGAGGGTCTCGCGAGGTCTCAGGCGGTGACAAGAGCTGGGGACAGAAATACACAGAGTCACGGCGGGGGGAGGGTGGCCAGGGAGAACCCCCCAACACAGCCTCACTGTTGGGGGGCCGGAGAAACGCCGGGATCTCTTCCTCCTCTCTGGTGTTTTCCGCGGGAGGGGAGCAGTGAAATGGGGGGCGGCCAGAGACATCAAATATGGAAGGAGCTTCCGGGGTGGCTTGGGGGGGTGGGGTGGGGGAGGGTGAAGGGAGAGAGGAGGGGGAATACTGGGGAGGAGGGAGGGGATGCGGGTCAGGTGCTGGACCCAGCAGCACCTGAGGGAAGACAGAGGAGGGGGCTGAAGGGGTGGGTGGGGAGCACAGGAGGAAGGGCCTTGACAGAAGGAGGGCTAGGGGACAGTGGAGGGTGAGGGAGAAGCTAAAAGAGGAAGACAGGCGAGTGGAAGGCGTAGGGATCCAGGACCTTGGGGGAGGGAGTTCAGCCAGCCCCATCAGCTCCAGCCATTATTTGAGTTCAATGAATGGATTTTGGCATCAGAGGCAAAAGAAGCAGAGACCTCCCCCCCAACCCCCACCGGTCCCTCCACTCCTCCCTCACCCACGTTCGCAAGTCCTCCTGCCCCACCCCTCAGTTTCATAGGGGCCATCCAGACCTGGGGGTGGGGGAACAAAGGGAGTAGGCAACAGGGCTGGGTGCAAGCGGGGGGTGGGCTGAGATGGGAACAGGGAGGTGGGGGTTGGTAATGAGATGACAGTGGAGGATGAGGGGGGAGTGGGGGGAGGGTTGCAATAGGAGAGGTCCAGGAACGGAACAAGAAGAGCCAGACAGTCCCCTCTGGACTAGGAGCCCGGAAGCCTGCTTCCTGTCCTGCATCTGCTCTGTGGCTGGGGGTTGACCATGGCCCTCTCTGAGCTTCTGTGAAACAAGGGGCTTTGGATGCGGTTCTCCTTGGAGGCTCCGAGTCCTGCTCTGCCATCTCCTTAGGCTGCGGCTAGGGATTCTTTAAGCTGCATCTCTGCATCTGGAAGGAAGACTCCATAGGTGTTTGTTGAATGAATAAGTGATGGACCAGGTGCCTTCAGGTGGCTTCTCAACACTTTTAAGATCAAATCCAGCCTCTCACCATGGCCAAAAACACTTCCCCCCAGGCTCCTCCCCTCTCCTCTTGGCCATTCAACTCCAACCACACTTTCCTCCTTGCTATTCCTTTAACAAACCAGGGGCATCCCACCTCAGCACCTCAGGGCCTTTGAGCTTGCTCTTTCTTCTGCTCGCTGGTCCTTTTTGAGCTTCAAGTTTTAGGTCGCCTTCTCAGAAAGACCTTCAACCTTTATCTGACCTCGTTAGAGTAATTATCTTGTTTCCTGTTTCCCCCACTCATGGGGTGGAGAACTTTCCCTGTAAAGGGCCAGGTGGTCGATATTTCCAGGGCTCTGTGGGCCTACCATCTCTGTTGAAACTATTTCACTCTGCTGTTGTACACAGTGGCCGTGTTCCAATAAAGCTTTATTTACAAAGCAACTGGTGGACAGGTTTGGCCCTTGGCTATATTATGTTGCCACAGGGCTCTAGAGTATCAGCTCTGTGATGGGAGATGTGTGCTTTGTGCCCTGCCAAATCTCCAGTGCCTGGAACTCCACCCTCAATCATTAGTTGCTGAATGAATGAATGAAGTTAGGGGTTAGCTGGGGTTGTTGTGAGGATTACAGATTATATGGCATATGGAAAGTGCGTGGTTACGTTTGCTGAATAATTCACCTACTGTCCCCTCACTCTCTCTCTGGTCTCCCCACTGTCCAGTCCTGGCCCTGTTCCTCTGCCTCTCTTCTTCCCCATCCCTGTAGCTCTGACCCTGGCTCAGGCTTTGTCCTCTCCCCCGGGTCCCTCATCCCAGCCTCCACCTCGGCCTCCTGACCTGCAGTCTCCCCACTCTAGTGCCTCCTCGTGAAGTCCCAGAGTGGACCTCAGTTCAGTTCGGTTGCTCAGTCGTGTCCGACTCTTTGTGACCCCACGCACTGCAGCACGCCAGGCCTCCCTTTCCATCACCAACTCCCAGAGCTTGCTCACACTCATGTCCGACCTGCTCCTTCCCAGATCCCAGGACAGGGCTCCTCAGCTCAGCTTGCTCTCCTGCCTCAGGTCTGGGTCTGCGTCTGCCTCTCCCACCAAACTGGGGGTAGGGGGCAGGGTTGATATGCTCCCCGTTGATTCCCCCTGCTTAGCACCAGGAGCATGTATGTGGGTGCTTGGTAAGTGCTGGCCAAGCCACAGGTGACCGCATAAGTGGCTGAGTCTTTCTCACCTCATCCTGTACTCAGAAGAACATCCTGGGTGTGTGCCCTCCTTTTCTTGATTAAACAAACAAAAGCAAAACCAAGCGGGGGGTTGGAGGCAGGGGGAGAGATGTGGATGGGGGTGAGGATGGAGGTCAGTCGTGAGGCCGTTGAGGTGGGGAGGGGTGGGGTGAGTTCTAGCGGTTAGTGAGAGGCAGGGCAAGTCCTGGGTAGATGGGTGTGGGGTCAGTGTCGGGGCTGGAAGTTAACTGGATGGAGCTATTCACAGTGAGGGGGTGGGAGTCTCGGTCAGTGGGGGCTGCATGTTCTCAGATGGGTTAGTCAGGAGGGAAGGGGTTCACAGGGGTGGGGGCTACTTACCCCGGGGGGAGGGGGTTCGTCCACTAGGGGGATATCCAGGCCGCAGCGTTGGCGTTGAGGTCGGGCAAGAAGCTTGGGGGGCCTGGCTTACGCCAGTCTGGGGGGGGCAGTGGGGGAGCACCGGTGGCTGGGGGGGGGGGAAGAGGCCAGAGGGTCGGGGGGGGTGGGAATGGAGATGCAATAAAGACAGGTGAAGGGTCAGTGGTGAGGAAATTCGGGGGAAGAGGTCTGAGAGGGAGGGAATTGGGGCCAGCAGGTGGGGGAAGGGAAGTCCAGCACCTCCTCCCCCATCTCCCTCTCTGCCCTCCCCTAGGGGAGGGCAGAGAGGGAGGGTCCCGGGGCAGGGGCCAGTGGAGGGCACCTCACCTTTCCGGATGGAGCCATCAGGGGATGGGGCGTAGTCGGTGAGGAGGAAGCAGGCTCGGTCCCGGCCGTAGCGGCCCCGGCTCCCAGGGGTGATGGGACTCTTGTCTTCCGGGGACATGGCGGGTTGGTCAATGGCTGGGCAGTCTTCATGTGCAAGCGCAGCAGCTGCAGGGTCCCCGTTGGGGCGGGGATCTGTGTTCAGAGGGGCAGACAGAGACACAAAGGCAACAGTGAGGTGTGGGAACTCGTGGAGGAGAGGGTGCCAGAGGTGCAGGGGGTCAGGGGGGTGTGGCTGGCGGGTTTGGGAAGTGGGGTCGTGGCCAGGAGGGCGTTGAGTCTTGGGGAGGACAGCAGGGAAGGGTGTCGAAAGCCAGGAAGTGGAGTCAGGCCAGGCACCGGGTGTCGAGAAGGGCAGTGCCAGACTAGGGCGTTGGGTCTTTGGAAGGACAGGAACAGAAGAGGTGGCTGGGAAGTGAGCTGGGTACTGGTGGGCTGCGTGGTTGAAATGGACCGAATGGGGTTCAGCTGTGGCTGGGTGTGTGCTGTGGGATAGGTTTGGAAGGGTGGTTGGGAAGGATGAGGAGGCTGGGAGGTGGTTGTCTAGGGAGGGTTGTTGGACGCTGGCAAGGGCACAGTGGGGAGGCGTTGGGAAGGTGACAGATGAGGGATGGGGAGGTGGGGGTCCCCTAGGCTCTGACTCCAGCTATTTTTAATTGGTGTGAAACTGGGTCAGCGGCTGAGGGAGCAAGATGGGGGGCCGGGCGGCCCAGCTCCCTTTCTTGACCTATTTAAGGCATGGGGGTGGGGGCCCCCAAGCCTCTCCCTCCCCCTGGACAGACGCCCCAATCGCTTCTGAGACACAGACTCCCCTGGGGGGAGGGACACACAGGCTCAGTCAACTTTCCTCTCATCTCCTTCATCACATAAGCTGCAGCTGCCCCTGGCCTGTCTCTGGCCCTCGATTCCCACGTGAACCCCACGCCCCTTTTCTCTGAGTCCCTCTTTCCATATGGCTGATCACTCTGCCCTCCCCCGAGACCCCCTGAATACCCTGGCTGTAGGCCTGTCTCTCCCTAAAACTCTTTCACATGAAACCTGCTTCTCCATCAGTGCTTGCTTCCCTGCTTCTCTGGCCTCAGCACCTGCTGTTCCCTCTCCTCTTTCCCGTGTCTGTTGCTGACCACCTCTGAGCCTCAGCACATACCTCATGCCCCCCTCAGCACCACTCCACCTCTGCCTGCCCACTCCGCCTCCCTCCATCCCTGGTGACCCCGTCTCACCTGCCCGGTTGATCTCAACCACTTCCTCCTGAGCCAACGGGCAGGGCTCCCCAGGGGCCGGCAGAGGAGGCAGCCCCATGATTCCGAGCCCCCCCGCTCCCCCCCTGAGCAGCCCGGGGTGCGTGTGGGGGCCCGGCGGGTAAGCCCCGGCCACAGTCACCCCCATGGAGGGCGGGGTGATGGGGGGTGGAGGGCTGATGCCGCCGCTGCCATGGTGAGGAGGGAGGGGGGGTGGTGGGGGTGGGTCGGGCTTGCAATAGTTGGGCGAGCCAGGCTGCGGGGGCCGGGGAATGTGTTTGTTCTTCTTCTTGGGCAGCTTCTGTTTGGCCATGGCCAGCGAATAGTACATGCCAAAGTTGTTCACAATGACGGGCACCGGCATGGCGATGGTGAGCACCCCGGCCAGGGCACACAGCGCCCCGACCAGCATCCCCGACCACGTCTTGGGGTACATGTCTCCGTAGCCCAGGGTTGTCATGGTGACCACGGCCCACCAGAAGCCGATGGGGATATTCTTGAAGTAAGTGTGGTTGGAGCCCAGGATGTCATTGGGGTCGGCGCCAATGCGCTCGGCGTAGTAGATCATGGTGGCAAAAATGAGCACACCCAGGGCCAGGAAAATGATGAGCAGCAGGAACTCGTTGGTGCTGGCGCGGAGCGTGTGGCCAAGCACGCGCAGCCCCACGAAGTGCCGCGTGAGCTTGAAGATCCGCAGGATCCGGACGAAGCGGACGACCCGCAGGAAGCCCAGCACATCTTTGGCGGCCTTGGAGCTGAGGCCTGAGAGCCCCACCTCCAGATAGAAGGGCAGGATGGCCACACAGTCAATGATGTTGAGGCTGCTCTTGAGAAATTCCACCTTGTCTGGGCAGAAGGTGATGCGCATGAGAAACTCAAAGGTGAACCAGACCACGCACACGCCCTCCACATAGGTCAGGAAGGGCTCCGTCTCCACCTCCACATTGGTGACATTCTCCGGCGGAGCCCCAGGGATCGGGGAGGCTTGCGTCACTGTCTTGTTACTGATGTGGATGAAGCCCTCATGGGTCTCCAGGCAGAAGGTGGTGATGGAGATGAGGATGAAGAAAAGGGAGGCGAAGGCCACATACTGTGGGGCAGGGTGGGAGAAAAAGGGCAAAAGGTGACCCAGGCATCTGGTCAACCAGCCATCTACCCAAGACCCTCCCGGTGGCCCCTTTCTCAGACCCAAACTCCAGGGGAATCCGGGTTTCCCAGCCCCAGTGCGTCCATCGCTTCTTGCATCCTGTTCTCTCTAAAGCTTGCAAAAGGATCAGAGGCAGCTCTCCCCCAGCTCCGGAGAGGAGCTGGCCCCAGCCGCAGCAGCAGATGGTCCACTTCTTTCCTGGAAACAGCAATTTCTGGCTCTGTGCTGTCTCCTAGACCACCCCCCCCCCAACCCTCCTGTTCCCTGTGTCATATCTCAGGGGTCCCTGGCAGGGTCCAGTGATTCTGCTGGGGGGTGGGGGAAGGGAGACTAAAATCACGCACCCTGTGTCTCAGAAGCTTTGGGGCTTGGCTTGGAGCTGGGGGGAAGGGGAAGGGGAGAAGGCGGGTGGGGAGGCAGAACCAGGAGGTGGTTAAGAGTAGGAAAGCCTAGGTGTGAATTCAGCGTTTTCTTTGCCTAATTGGGCAAGGAGATTAAGCCTTCTGAACCTCAAGTTTTGGTGTTTTATTTTTAAGGATTATTGTAAGGATTACATTAGATGAATATACAAAGGATTTGGCTCCAAAACCAGTGCTTGAGCTTTTGTTAGGGTATAGGGGCATCAGTTAAAGGGGGTGCCAAGGTTGAGACCTCAGGTGCCAATGTTTAAGGACCATGATGCTAATGACCGAGTCCAAGAAAACAGAGAAGGCTGGGTGAGGCCCTCACCCAGAGAAAACAGCAAAGGGGTGGACCCACAGAGGAAAGGAGCAGTGTCAGGGCTCTGAAGAAAGAAAGAAGTGAAGGGTCAAGACTGAAAAAGAGGGAAGATGATAGGGGTGGGGTTTAAGGCTCTGGAAACGAAGGGAATGTCTGGGGCTTGGGCATAGAAAAAGGGGAGAGGGCAGGGCTAGGTCCAAGGAGAGGTGAGGGGACTGGTCAGAGGTTCAGAGGTATGGGGTGCCTGGATCATTTCAAGATGGGGAAGGATCTATGTCCTGAACACACAATGGTGTGGGTTTTGATAAAGGCCTTGAGGACTGAAGGCAGGGCCAAGATCTTGAAGGCCTCTAGGAATTGTAGTTGGCTTTATCAAATATGTAGAAGGGAGGTCAAAGCAGTAGGGTTAGTCCTGAGAGAAGGGGATGGGCGCTGAGGCAGAGGGAGCTTTAATCAGATGGGTAGAGGAGAGAGAGACGGGGCTGCAGAGAAGAGAGGAGAACCAATGTTAGGCTGCAGATATGACTTTAGACCTTGGGGTGGCCTGTGGGGAGGGAGGGTCAGTGCTGGCCCTCTGCCCCACCCCCTTCTTCGTTTCTCCGCAGTGGTTTAACAGGCCAGAGGCCGGCACAGAGCGCATGCCCGGTGCCTGCCGCTCCCCCCCGCCGCCCCCCGCACCCCACTCCAAACTCGGCGCACCGCGCAGGCTGCGGCACCGCAGTGGGGGCGGGCCGGCCGGGCCAGGGGGCGGGGCGCGCGGTGGCCAGCACCACGGACAGCTCCCCCGCCGCAGTGCGCAGCCGCAGGGCCTGGGAGCAGTCTTAACCCCTACCGGGCCAGAGCGGAGCAGGCGATGCGCAGCCGCGGTGCCGCTTCACAGAGGGAGGCCACAGGCCAGGAGCTTGAGTAACTCCTTCCCTCCCAGGACACAGAAAGGAAAGGTGGGCACCCGCCGCAGTGCGCAGCTGGACAGCGTCAGGATTGGTTTACCCCCTTGTCCCAAGATGGTTCAAAAGTAGAAGGGGTAGGAGGGCATGGAGTCCCTGTAAGAAGGAAAGGGGAGACTACGGAGAGGGGCGCGAGTGGGGAGGAAGCCGGACCCTCCACTTTGCTCTGGCTTCAGCTATCGACTCTCAAACTTTCACTTGAAGGCTAGAAAGTGCTTGAAACTACATGGACACTCACAACACAGCTATAAAGTAAATAAATGTCCTCCGGAGCTGTCCTGAACCCCTAGCTTCACCTCAGGACCCTTCAATGGGGTCACAAGAGGGAAGGGCGCCCTAGGCCATGGAAGAAGGGTGACTCTCAGAGGCCTGAGGGGACATCTAGGGCCACGTCCCTTCCGCACCTCCTCTCCCCCACCTCCCCCCACCCCAAACCCAAATCCTGCCAACTCAGCGCTTCCCGGGGACCAAACTTTATGCGGTGTCTCTGGGCCCCCCTCCCTCTTACTCCCTCCCCCGGCGCGAATGCGGCACTGCGGCTCCGCGTCCTTCCCGGCCCAGGACGCGGCACGGTGGGGGGAGGGTACCGGACGGCTCCTCCGGGTGTTTGGGTCCCCAGGAGGCTAGGAGGGGGGCTGGAGTCTCTTCCTCTTCCCCTCCTTTCTCTAATTGCCCCTATCTTGAACTGTCCTCTCTCCATCAACACAGGGAGGAAGTTAGGAGGAGGAAGAGGTTCAAGTGAGAACTAGTGGGGAGGGTAGCTATTTAGCCAAAGAAGTTACAGATTTTTGACGAAAGTTTTTTAGCGGGGAGATGAAGGGATCTTTGGGGGAAGTCTAGAATTTAGAGGCCGATAAGGCGGGATAGAGGATAAGGCTGGAGTGTGGGCTCTTTGGTTCACTTTGGAGGGAGAGGGATCGGGAAGGGCTGAGGAGCCCAGTTCTAGGCTTCAGACTGGGTAGTGGGGGGGCAGAAGTTGTTGAGAATGATGAAGCGAGGAGGGATTGGAGCTGGGGATGAGGGGACAGGCGGAAAGAAACCAAGAAAAAACTGGGAGCTATTTTGAGAAGGAAGCTTTGGGTCTGAAAAACTTGAGGGTCCCAAGGATTGAGGTTAGGTAAAAGTTCTGGAGCAGGAAGGAAAGTCATTTACTGACTAGGAAAAAGACTGGGAGGCTGAGGATGGGGCTGGGGGTGGGGGTGTCCCAGAGACAGAGAGTGGGCTGTGCAGTTTAAACAATGGAACGGAGAAGCTGGGAGAATCTGTGGATGAGGCAGAAGCGATTCTAGAGGGCATATGGGAAGTTGTGAAGACGAAAGACATTCTGGGGGCTCGGACTCTTCTGGAAACGTTGAGGAGTGTGAAAGCCTTGGGGGAAGTCTGGAGCTGTATTGAGAAACCCTCAGGAGAGGAGTCGGTGTGAAGGATGTGAGAAGGGATGTGAAACACAGAGGTGGCAGCAGGGTTCCAGGAGAGAAGATGCCCCAAGACTCACCGTTGCAGCGAGGGTGAGGGGGGAGTGTCCTAGCAGGAGCAAGTGGTTTGGAGGTTCAGAGGGGTCTGGGGACTCTGAGAGTGGGGTGGGAACTATCCTGAGACTTAAAGGGCAGAAGAAGCAGGAGGGTTCAAAGATAACCAGGAGACGCAAACTTGGAAAGAGGGCGGGGATTTGGAGATGGGCAGAGGGAGAATGAGAGAGGTGCTGGGAGAGCCTGCAGGACTGAAGGTTGGGGAACTGAAGAGCAGGCTTCATGGGGTCTGTAGGGGATGGAGACAGTGTTCATAAGCCCTGGGACACTTTGAGGGTGAAGAAGCGATGTCTTCTGAGGATTTAAGGAGGTCCAAGAAACTGAAGGCTGGGGGAGAGTCCGCTGAGTGTCTGAAAGGTGCCCAGAGAGGTGAGAAGAGGTGAAAAGAGGCTGGGAAGACTCTGAGGGTTGAGGAAAGGTCTTTTGAAAGCTCTCTAGCGGGGTCCAGGAAAGGCGGGGGTGGAGCTGTTCAGGTAGGTTGTTTAGGATATTGGCCCATCGGAGAAGTTTCTAAGGGTCTAGGATGGACTAGAGAAGCAAGGTGGGGTTGAAAGGGGTCTGGAGGGCTCTGGAGGGCTCTGAAGGTTGGAGAAACATCTTCTGAGGATCTGGGGATGGCCAAGAGAGAGGGGTGTGTTCAGAGGGGTACGGGAGACCCAGGAATGGGGTGAGAGGCTTCTAAGAAATTGGGAGGCTGAGAGACCAGGAGTGTCTGAGAGGGGCCAGGGGCTGAGGGCGAGGATGGGGAGCTCCCTGAGGGTCTGGGAGCTCCAGAAGAGGGGAGGGGGATGGGGGCTCTGAGAGAGCGCTCACCCTGGCGGCCCGCGACGAGTAGGGGTCCTCGAAGAGCGCCCACACCCGGGGCTGCCAGCGGCGCCACCACGTGCCGCCCGCGCCGCCCGCGCCCCCTGGCGGGCCCCCGGCGCCGCCGCCCGCGTCCTGGAAGCAGAGGCGCTTGAGCTCGCCGCCGGCGCCGTCCAGGCCGCCGCCGCCCGCGCCCGCCTCGTCGTCCAGACCCGCGTCGTGGGCGCCCGCGGCGTTGGCAGCGTTGGTGGCGCCCGCAGGGTCGGGTGCCTCGAAGGAGTCGAGCGCTTCCTCGGCGTCCCGGTGCTGCCGGTAGGTCATCCAGCAGCAGGCCTCCACGTCGGTCTCGTCGATGCCCCAAAAGCCGAGCTCCTCCTCGAAGAGCGGCCCGCACACGTCGGCCGGGCAGTGCAGCTTGCCCGTACGGTAGTAGTTGAGCACGTAGGCGAAGACACCCGGATGCCGGTCAAAGAAGAACTCATCGGCGCCCGGGTCGTAGTCGAAACGCGCCGCCGCCTCGGGCTCCGTCAGGCCGGCCAGCCGCGTCCCCGGCAGGGTGCGCAGCGTCGAGCGGTACGTCTCATGGCGCACGCCGCCCACGTTGATCACGATCTTGCCACTGTCGCCACCGCCGCCGCCGTGCCGCCCCATGGCCGCCGCCGGCAGCCCGGGGCATGGCTCGGCGCGCCTGCCCCCGGGCCCGCGGGGTGCCGGGGGGCCCGCCGGGGACGCGGCGGGGCCGGGCTGCGCAGGTTGCTGCTGCTGCAGCAGCGGCAGTGGCGGTCGCGGCGAGGGTAGCGGTGGCGGGGACTCGGACGGCTGCGGCGGCGGCGCCGGCTGCTGTTTGCTAGCCCCCTGGCGCCCGCGGAAGGACGAGACGCAGACTGAGCTCAGCATTGGATGGGGGGCGGAGCGGCGGGGGCGGGGCTTTGTGGGGGCGGAGCCACGGGGAGAGACAGATGTGACTGGGTGAGAGGAGGTGATGGAGGAAAGGGGCGGGGCCGAAGGGACGGAGGAGCTGAATGGATTGGCCTTGGACGGGATGGGGGCGGGGCTGAAACTGGGAAAAGGACCCAGACTCCAACACTGCCTAGCTGGATGGGGCGGGGCAGCACATGCGACACACCGATTGGGTCTTTCTGAGATAAGGGGCGGGGCCGAGCGAGGTGTTAAAGGGGCTGGATGGGACAAGAGAGTTGCCCGGTTTGGCCGCACTAGGAGAACAGAGGAGGCGGGGCTAGATGTGAGAAAGATATCTGATTTAACAAAAAAAAGGAGCGGGGCGGGTAGAGAAATAGGACTCGTCCATGCTATTTAAAGGGGCCTGACCGAGACTGGCGGAGGCAGGGGTTGCGCCACAAGGCGGATGGCCTTCCGAATTGGATGGAGACGGGCCTAAAGCGCCGGCAAGCAGTACCTAGTGGAGTAGGGCAGATGGAGACTGCCGGGTTGGGATCCTAACATTGCTTGGACGGGGCAGGGCGAATCTTAAGAAGAGGCAGGGCCACAGAAATTAGAAAGTCCTAATTCTGGGAGGGTGAGGGGACGGGACTGAGCGAGGGGCGGGAACTGGAAGAGTAGCACTAGGCTGGACTGAAAAGGAAAAGAGAAAGGGGAACAGGGACTAAGACCCAGTAGAGAGGGGACGGAATGGGGCGAGGCCTGGAAAACTGAAAGCTTCTGACTAGGTCTAATGGAGGAGGCGAGGTGAAGAAAGTACCAGGTCGGAGCTGCAAACTCGGCCCGATTAACCGGGGCTGGACCGGAAGAATGCCAAGATGGATGGGGAGAGACTGAGAGAGGTGGGTGGGGTCCACGAATGGTAGAAAACGTCTTGAATTGCCTGTGGAAATGCAAGACTAAGAGAGGAGAGGGTCTTTCAGGGACTTGAAAGCAACCAGGGTAGGCGGGGGCGGGGCAGGGCTAAGAGTGTAGAGAATGGCTAAAGAAAATGTGAGACCTGCAAAGAGTATAAGTCTATCGGAATGGACGGAGCGGTGGAACCTAGAACGGGAAGTCTTGGAGGCCAAATAACCTGGGAGAGAGTCCTAAGGATCAGCAGGGCCTTAAAGGGGGTAACGCGGTGAGGGAAAAGGGACAAGGTATAATAGATAACGGCAGGCTGCAGCCAGGAGAACCGAGGGATGGATGAGAACTGGTGAGGAGAGTCTTAAGGGAGGCGGAGGGCAGAAACTAATAAAATCACCGGGAAGCACAGTCTAGGCTGAGGAAACAGGCGGGGCCGATAGGAAATTGGGCGGAGTCAAGTGGCAGAGCATCCCGGAGAGAGGGCGGGGAGATTGCGGGGGGCGGGGGGGCAATGGAGGGCGGGACCAGAACTAGGCGGACCGCCTAGCAGCGGGTCCGGCCCCGCCCCCTGGGCGGGCCTAGTCGCCGGGTAGTAGAGCGCAGGCGCGGGGCAGGGGCGGGGCCAGCGGCTGCGGCTGGGGCTGCGACGGCCGGAGGCGGTGCCTGTGGGAGGGAAGGGGGCTGGTCACGGGCTGCGGGCCTCCCCGCTCTGCCCTATCGCCGGCAGGTGCGGCGGCTGGTTGGTATCGCCTCCCTACCCATCCCCGCTCCGGCTTCTGTGTCTCTCATCAGTGTCTCTTTTTCTCTGAATATTTGTTCCCCCGCCTCTGCCCTTCCTCCTTCGAGACTCTGACCCCTCCATTCTAAGTCTCTGCGCTCCCTCTGGGTCTCTGTCCCCCTCCTCCGAGTCTTACCTCTGCTCTCTAAGCCTCAGTCTCCTCTCCCCGGACCATGGCGGGGTCTTCCACCCTCAATGTCTTTCTCTTGGCCTCTACCTTTTTCTCTGATTTCTCTCTCTTCTAGCCTCTTTCTCCTCTCTTGGGTTTTTGAACCCTTCCCTCTGGGTCTCTTTTCCCTCCTGTCTCTGTCCTTCTTTATGTTTCTGTCCTCAGTACTCCCCTCCCGCTAGGGTCTCCCCTGTCCTCTCTCTGGGTCTCTGTCCCCCCAGCTCTTGTTCTCTGACCACCTCCTTCCCTGTGTCTTTTCCCCCTCCTCCGTCTCTTTCGCCCCTCTGTCACTGCCTTTTCTCTTTCTGTCCTCTCTCTCTCTCTCCCTCCCTTGGGCCTCTACCCCCTCCCACCCGTGCCTCTTTGACCCCTTTCTGAATCTGTCCCCGTTTTCCTGCGTCTCTGTCCCCACTTCTTTGGGGCTCTGTCCTGCTATCCTTTGGCCTCTGTCCCTCTCCTGGATCTGTGTCCCTCTCTCTCCGGCTCCTACTGAATCGCCCTCTCTAACCCTCATCTTGGCCAGGACTGGAGGCTGCGTCACTGCAGAGCTGCAGAAGTGGGGCCCGTCCTGCGGACCTGGGAGGTAGCTTCCTTCAACTCCCTCACCCCCAGACCTAGGATCCCCCACTGCCCCCTCAGGGTTCTCGGACAGTCCTCAAGCTCCCATGGGACCCGGGAGGATATCGGGACTTCCTACTCTTCTTCTGCTCCAAATTCTGGTGTATCCCTAGGCAGAAGCTGTGAATCTTGAGGTGGAGGAATGGGCTTGGGTTGAGTGAGGCTTTGGGGGCAGGTGGGGGTGAGGATGGATGCTAGGGTAGGTGTTGAGTGGGCATTAGGGGCTGGGAGTAAGCGCTGGGGTAAGGACCTAAGTTAAGTATCCCCCCCTTATACCCTCCCCCCAACCCCACCCCAACTCTATACTTTTCTGCATTTGACAGCAGCCAGGCACTGGACCAAGTTACCAAATCAGCGTTTTTGCAGAGGTCAGAAGGTGTGGAAGAAGGTGCCCGGGCAGAAGGGAGGGGAGGAGGAAGAAGCGAGGAGGCTGAAATAGGGAAGAATATAGAATGAGACTCGGGATTAGAGACCCTGGATGAGGGGAAGAGGTTCGGTCAATGATGATCCAGATTCCATCAGGCCCTGGGAAACGTGGATGCCCTCACTTCCAGGCCCCACCGGGGTATGAGGGGGGATTTATGAGCCTGGATTCTCCATCCATACGGAAGGCTTCTGACGGCATAAGGAGGCCTTGGGTTATGGGACACCAGCTTGGCAAACAGACCACAGGGAAGTGGGCTCGATTTTTGGCGACAGACACCAGGGGAGGGGAGGTCAATGTTCACGTCTTTAGACCCTTTCCCCGCCCCTCCTCCTTCCCAGTCTATCCTTTCTCAGGCCTTCAAGACACAAAATTCCTGAAAGCCCCAAACTCTCACCCTCATCATCCTTGGTGCCCCCTCCTAACTCTCCCTCCCTCATTCCCCAAAGCCCTAGAATTGTTTCTGACTTCCAAGACCCTTTCCTTGTTCCTCTGCCCACATTCCTACCAGATCCTAATCCAGGACGGACAATCTCCCCCGGGCACTAAAGCTGAAAATGTGGGAACTCTCTGCCTCGGATCCTTGATCCCTCCGAGAGACCCTCCGAGTACCTCTCCACTGTAATCTCTAAGTTCCCGTCTCCCTTGTCCCTCGCCTTCAAAACTGGGACTTGGGCTGTCTTACCACCCCCGGACCCTGAGCCTTCTCCCCCCCACCCCTTCTCCGTACTCACCCCAAGTCGAGGCGGGGCGGGGATGGGGAGATCCGGGGCTGGCGATGGGGGGAGGGGTGACCCAACCCCGGCAGCTCTGGGCAGCTAGAGGCTGCAGAGGGGGGAGTGACATCATCGCCGGAGGAGGGGCGGCTCAGCTCCCCCACCCACCCGGGGGCTTCAAGCCCCGCCTTTATGGCGTACCCAGGGGTCCCGAAATCCCAAAGGTCGAGAGGAGGAACAGGAGATAAACTGTGCGGGAATGGTATGCCCTCCCCTTAGAACAAAGGTTGGTAAACCCTTTACGGTTTCAGACACCGCCCCTGCCACTGCCACCTGTCGCTGCGGTCGCGACCTGTCGCTTCCTACGCGTGTTGTGGCTACGCCCGCCCACGTCAGAGCGTGAACACCGCTCAGACTACAACGTCCGTGATGCTCTGCGGCTTCGAGTGCCTTTAAGGAGAGGCAGTGTAGGCGAGGGGCTTCATGGGCTTCGTAGTACAAGATCCTTCCACCGGTATTGTGGGAGAAAAGGAGCAGTGCCTTTCTGTCTCAACTCCAGAGAGCCGGACACTAACTTTTTTCCTCCCCCTAAAATCTCCCTCTAAAAAAAAAAAAAAAGGAAGAGACCTCGATAAGTTTAATGTAAACAGTAAATTTTTTTACTATCAAGGTGTGCGCATGCGCCTAACCAGGGCCTCAGCCGAACGACTACGCTGCGCAAGCTCGCCCCTTTACTGTCTTGTTCCGCGAGGTCGAGCTCGGGCCAGCCCCACTTGGGCGCCGCTTTTCCTGTCGCCACGGTCGAAGACGGCCACATAGCTACCCAAGAAGACATCACCGAGGATCCAGAAGGGCCCTGAGGGCGGAGGCACGTCCAGAGCCATGAAGCCGGACAAACAGACACTGAAGCCACTCCGAGTAATCTGCAAGGCGATAAGACCAGTAACAGGTGTCACGCTCACCGGCCTGCCTTCCTCCTAGGAGCCAGAGCTTCGCCCTGCCCACCACTAGATATGTTTCTGTGCCGCATACTTGGACCTAGTGACGTCTCACTCCCAGCCCCGCCCTTCCAAAGGCGCCACTCTGACGTCATTGCCACTTACCTGGATGACGTAGTCCTGGGCCGTGAGGTTAAACCAGACCCCCCCAAGAAGGAAGGAGACTGGGGGGAGCGTTGGGATTTTCGAACACTTGATATAGTACTGAGGAAAAAGAGGAACAAGTCCGAGATGAGGGATTCCTTCTCAGCTCAATTTTTTTCTGTGACTCCCCAGTGCAGCAGGGTCATGTCCATTTTGGGCAACTAGGTGTTAAAGACCTTGTGTGGTCAAGATCTCCTGTCTTCTGTAGCCTTACTGGCTCTTCCTCACTCCTGTATAACTGTTGCCACTTATCCTAGGCTCCCATTTGATCAGGTCCTCTTTACCTCTAATTGAAAATCAAAAGCTGGTGGCCCACGGGCCATATTGGGCCTGCAGGTATATGTAACTAGTCTTATACTTATGTTCACTCACTCTCATCCAGTAAACCTGGATCACCATCCTCTCCTATGCACTGTGACACTCAGGATAGACTCTAGGGAGGTGTCTTTGCTTCCTCCCACTACCCCCCAACCTCTCACTCACAAGGTCCAGTGCTTTCTGCCCTGGGATGCCCTCCTACCCATCTGATTCCCACCCTCAGGCCACAGCATCCCGTACAGTGACCACTGTTAAATCCCTGTGAGTCTCCCCAGCCCATGTGCACCAGACACCAGGTCCTCACCTTCCCCATCAGCAGGGGGACTGCCCCAATGGCTTTCTGCAGGGCCCGGATCTCCTCAGTGGGTCCTGTGATGAGAGATGTGCCTGTGTCCAGAATGGCAGCACAGCCCCGGGCACAGAGAGTCAGCCCTGTGCCCACCTGAACACTGTGAGGCAGAAGGGAACAGTCATTAGAGCCGGCATCCTAGGAGGCAAGACCCTCAGCCCTCTCCTCCCTCAGACCTAGGAGACCAGGCCAACAACCCTTCCTCCATCAGACCCAGGAATCTGGATCCCCAACTCCCTTTTCCCCAGGACATTGGAATTTAGGCTCTAGCCTACTCCTCCCAGACCTAGGAGGCCAGGTTCCTCACCGCTCCATGTGGATCTGCCAAAAAGCAGGGATTGTGACTGGCACAAAGGTGAGGGGTGGGATGTAGTGTGCTGGGTCTGAGCCACCCAGGACCAGCTCTCCTCCATCAGCTGCCTCAGGGTTCCTGCAGAGGCAGACAGTTGTAGGTGTCAGGGAATTTCTCCTGTCAGCCCCAGGAATGGCCAAGGGAGGGACTTCCTGCCAAAGGAGTGGTGTCTGGGTTCTAGGTGGGATAGTGGGATGCAGGCAGAACCTCAATGTGGGGACTGGAAGCAAGGCAAGAAATGAAGAGAAATGGGGATTTTCTTGGGGGAGGTTAGGATTTCAGGGTCTTGGGGGTTTCTTGAAGTGGGCATGGGACTTCTTGATTTGCCTATAGAAAGTAGGATTTTGGGGGAGTAGAGCATTGAGATTTCTGAATTGGCTCTGGGTGGCATGATTGAGAGGAGTGAGGCACCCCAGGTGGATGATGAGACTTTCTGAATTGCATGTCTAGACATTCAGTGGAATTAGACCTCAGTTGGCTGAGACTGATGGGAACGGGGGTTGAGGGTGGGGACTTCCCAGAAGTGTGGAAGGACAGGATATACTTAGTGTTAGGTGGACGAATTCTCTGGCAGTCCAGTGGTTAGGACTCTGTGCGTCCCCTGCAAGGGTCACTGGTCTGATCTCCAGTTGGGGAACTATGCTGACCGGGCAAAAAGAAGAAAAGTGGATGGGACTTCCTGGGTTGGACATCCAGATAACTAAAAGACAGAATTTCCTCCCTGCAGACTTCCTGAATGACAGCTGGGGCTTTTTGAGTGTAAGGTTTAAGGTTCCTAAAAGGTAGATGGCACTTCTTAGGCTAAAAGGGCCAATTCCTGACTTCTGATGTGTGTTCCCAAATGGAATTGGGATTTCTTTATGCTGAAGATGGAGTTCTTAAATTCAGTATTTGATGGGGTAGGGCATGAAATTTCCTGGTTTGAGTTTTGAAATGTGGAACATTTTAAATGATGGTGTTTCTTTAATAGGTCTCAAGGTGTTGCTTAGCAAGTGGAATTTCTGACTAGGGTTCAGGTGTTTCTTCTATTGGGACAGTGACTTCCTGAATGGAGGGTGGGACTTCGTTTATTGGGCAAGGGACTTCCTGAAGGAGGGCAGGACTTCCTTCTTGGGACTAGAACTTAAGCAGAAGGTAGACCCTCACCCGTTACCTGTTGAGGTAGAAGGAGAAGACAGGCTTATCCAGTAGGCCCTGGTCCACCAGTCTGTCCAGCGGGGGCCGAACTCCTCCCACGGCCAGAACGGGAAAACCAAGGCCCAGTATCCCATCAAAGTGGGCAAACATGAAGACCAGGCTGGGCTCCCACAGAGCCTCCCCAAAAGTCACTGTTGCACCTGTGATTCCCCCAATCTGGGGTAGATTCAAAAGGAGTGAGTTACTTCTAGGAGGACGTTACCTACATAACTCTGAGGTCTCCCAAACCGGGGCATGAATCCCAGATCGGGTCCTCAAAACCCCCTGGAGCTGTGAATATCTCCAACTCCCTAGGAAGCTCTGCCTGGCCAAGGGCCACCCCTGCCTAGGAGCCCCCGCCCCACGCTCCTTCCTCCAGGAAGCCCCGTCTCCCTGTTTACCCAGGAGGACCCGCTTCTCCAAACCTCTCCCTAAGCCAGATAATGTTAGAAATGGGCTGCTTCTAGGCTCCCGCCGTCCCGGGAACAAGGTCACGCACAGTCAGCTTATCCTCACTCAGGATGCCTGCTAGGCGCCCGGTTCCATATTGAATGGCAAACTTGGTCCCATTGGACCGGAAGGAGCTGGAGGCTTTGGGGTTGAATCGGTGGTGGAGCCCTAGGTTAGAGGGTCAGGGAGACGTCACTGGGGAAGAGAGGTCTTCCCGGTGCCTCCTGCCCCTCTGGCCAACTTACCTGTGAGGGTGTGTCGGAAGAGAACAGGTCTTCAAAAACCCTGGGAAGGCCAGGCCCCGCCCCCCTTCTCCCTTTGCCCAAGTTCAACCTTAATTTCCCCTATGAAAGCTCACAGCAGGGTAGACTGAAGAAGCGGCATCTCACAGACGGAACCCAGAGGTTGGAGGAGCCAGTGTCAAAGACGACAGAGAAGTTTTGTGGTGGGGTCCCCAGCCCAATTTCCCCATAATACTGGGCCTGATGGCAAAACAGGAGAGGTTTTGGATGTAGAGCTTGACTTGAGGCAGGAAGGGTGGTGTGGGGGCTGTCGGAGGGGGGGGCGGTGTTGGCAGCCTATGTAGGGCTGTGACTTACATTCAGGTAATTGGAGAGAGGCACAAAGAGGGACTTGTTCCCAGGGGATGGAGCCCCCAACCTGGGGGCCTCTGCTAGCTTCTCCCATCCCCTCAGTGGGTTCAGGGCCTTGAATCCAGTGTTGACTCTTCGAAGTGGGATCCTGTGGGGGAAGAGATGCCAACAGTTAAGGAGCTACCCTTTCTAGAGATCCTCCATAACAGACTGCCCCAAAGAGGATATGATGACTATGTAAACATTTCCGTGGTCCTGGAGTGATGGTCACTACTCGTTCAGTTCAGTCACTCAGTCACATCCGACCTTTTGTGACTCCATGGACTGCAGGACACCAGGCTTCCCTGTCCAACACCAACTCCTGGAGCTTGCTCAAACTCATGTCCATCGACTCGGTGATGCCTTCCAACCATCTCAAACTCTGTTGTCCCCTTCTCCTCCAGACTTAAACCTTTCCCAGCATCAGGGTCACTGCCAGGAGCCCTACAAAAGCGACCTTCCAGAAAACCCCCACCAAACACCTACCAAACCACAATGACAGATTCCCCCTGAAGACTCTCCCAAGAGCAAACCATCCCAAACAGACTCTCCCCAAAATGTTTCAATAAAAGACATTCCAAATAATGTAAAATAAGCCATTTCAGAATGGACGTACATGAAGTTCTCCCAAGATTCTAACATAATCAGGGCGGGGTGGGAGGATGGATTGAGAGTTTGAGATTAGCAGATGCAAGTTATCAATATTTTTAATATTTTGTGTCAGGTGTTAGTTACTGCACGTGGGAGAGTGGCCATTGTTGCAGCATCTTTTACTTGTGACATGTTTTAATTGCAGCATGCAAACTTAGTTGTGGCATGGGGGATCTAGTTCCCTGACCAAGGAACAGAGCTGTGCCCGCTGCATTGGGAGCCTGGAGTCTTAGCCATTGGGTCACCAGGAAAGTCCCGGAAACTATCAATGTCATATATATAGAATGGATAATTTGGAAGGAATGATGCTAAAGGTGAAGCTCCAGTACTTTGGCCACCTCATGCGAAGAGTTGACTCATTGGAAAAGACTCTGATGCTGGGAGGGATTGGGGGCAGGAGGAGAAGGGGACGACAGAGGATGAGATGGCTGGATGGCACCACGGACTCGATGGACGTGAGTCTGAGTGAACTCCGGGAGATGGTGATGGACAGGGAGGCCTGGCGTGCTGCAATTCATTGGCAAAGAGTTGGACACGACTGAGCGACTGAACTGAACTGAACTGAGGAATGGATAAACAGCAAGTGCCTACTGTATAGCACAGGGAACTATGGTCAATATCATGTAATAAACCATAATGGAAAAGAATAGGAAAAAGAATGTATATAGAACTTCCTTGGTGGCACAGTGGATAGGACTCTGCCAGCCAGTGCAGGGGACATGGGTTCCATCCCTGGTCCAGGAAGATTCCACGCACCACGAAACACCTAAGCCCATGCGCCATAACTACCAAAGCCCACATGCCTAGAGCCCGTGCTCCCCCACAAGAGAAGTCACTGCAAGGAGAAGCCCTCACACCACAACGAAGAATAGCCCCCGCTCGCCGCAACTGGAGAAAACCTGTGCAAAGCAATGGAGTCCCAGCACAGCCAGTGGTTGAGACTCTGAGCTTCCCACTGCAAGGGGCGCGGGTTCCATCCCTGGTCAGGGAACTAAGATCCCACATGTCTCAACGGGGAGTTACTGTGCCACAACTAATAGATCCCACATGTCGCAGAGAAGATCTTGTATGTCATAACTAAGACCTGGTGCAGCCAAAAAAGTACATATTCAAAAGTGGAATTGGAGAAGGCAATGGCAGCCCACTCCAGTACTCCTGCCCGGAGAATCCCATGGACAGGAGGAGTTGGTGGGCTGCAATCCATGGGGTTGCCAGGAGTTGGACACGACTGAGCCACTTTACTTTCACTTTTCACTCTCATGCATTGGAGAAGGAAATGGCAACCCACTCCAGTGTTCTTGCCTGAAGAATCCCAGGGATGGAGGAGCCTGGTGGGCTGCTGTCTATGGGGTCGCACAGGGTCGGACACGACTAAAGTGACTTAGCAGCAGCAGCAGCAAAAGTGAAATAAATTTTAGAACTGCTACTTTCTGATTGAGTAGGTGTCTAGGACGGAGCCCAAAGATTTGCATTTCTACCAGGTTCCTGGGTCCTGCTCATGCCAGTGTTGTTGGTCCTGAGTCAACACTCAGAGAGTCTCTTTGCATTAGCTTGGGAAGTGGCCATGATCTATTAGGTTGAAAAAGTAGGTTAGCAAACATCATGTGCAGTAATCTTTCTGTACCTGCTTGTAGTTTCTCCCTGGGGCTCTGCTCTCCGCAATGCCCTCCCGCCCCAACCCCGCCACCCATGACTCAATCCTTGAGAGGCTTAAGAATGTGAAGTGGGGGTAAAATGTTTCCTGGAAGAGTAGATCCTCTCTTGCCATTAAGAGTTCCAGAAAGTGGAGAGAAGAGAGGAGAGGAAGGGAAAGATGGGGAGGCATCAGAGGTGGGGGTGAGGTCATAGGGGTCCCTAAAATGGGACTGCTTGAGACCTCAACAGTTTGGAAGATGCAAAACTGGGGGAGTCTCAATTTAAATGTCACAGACCTGTCTCTCCAAGTTTTGTTGGAAGAGGGGTGTCACAGGTATGGAGATTTCAGTATCAGATGATCACAGCTCAGAGTGGGGCCAGCAGAGTCCTTCCAAAAATGTGTACTTCAGGATGGGCCCCAACCCAGGGTCTCAGGGCGGAGGACCCTGGACTGAAAGGGCTTGGGTCTCAGGAGAGATCAGGGAGGACCCTTCAGTGGGTGAAAGCCCAATTCAGAGACCCAGGAACTGAAAAGATAGGCGTCATGGATGTTGGGGTGCCGGGTTCGGGAGTCCCTGAACTGGGGAGCCCTGGACT
This sequence comes from Capricornis sumatraensis, assembly GCF_032405125.1. Lineage (NCBI taxonomy): Eukaryota > Metazoa > Chordata > Mammalia > Artiodactyla > Bovidae > Capricornis > Capricornis sumatraensis. Next base: position 61,813,489 of record NC_091088.1, read on the forward strand.
TGAGGGCAAGAGGGAGAGCGTCTGTCCCAGGTTTGAGGGTGATGGGGGTCCCCAGTACCGGATCAGCGAGGCCCCGGCGGGCTCCAGGGTCAGGAATGGAGGCAGCAGCAGCAGCAGCAGCAGCAGTGGCAGAGACATCTCCGGGGGCCTGTGTGGACCCAGGCGTCCTGCAGCTCTGTTTTCTTTAGTGGAGACTCCGCCCTATTCACTGCCCACTCCACTAAGACATGGAGTTTCTTGATGGGTGATGTGGGATAACGGGTGGTACTTTTGAAAGGATGTGCAGAATATTTTTGTAGGGTCTCCAGAAGTATTATCCTGTGTTACTGGCGTGCCTCACTCCCAGATTCAGTGGTGGTGGAGGGTCTTCTGTGCCCCGCCCCCTCCATTCTTTAGATATTGTCTCTTTCACTTAAACTTTCACTTCATTTTTTTCTGAGACTCATTAACCACAAGGGTTTTCTTGGGCCACCAAAGGGATGGGCAGGGTGTCTGTGAAGGGTCTGGGGGAAGGGTGAGAGAATCAGACTGCCAGAGTATCAAGAACCCTGCTTCTTTTTTGTTTTGTAAGGTTTTCTTGGTGTGGACTGTTTTTAAAGTCTTTGTTAAATTTGTTACAATATTGCTTCTGTTTTCTTTTCTTTTCTTTTGGTCATGAGGCATGTGGGATCTCGACTCCTGACCAGGAATCAGACCTGCACCCGCTGCACTGGAAGGCAAAGTCTTAATCATTAGACTTCCAGGGAAGTCCTAGGACCCACTTATTGTCTTATCTGGGAAATACTGAAACACACACACAAATAAAAACAGTTCATAGTCCCATTGCTGTGCTGTGGTTAGTTGCTCAGTCGTATCTGACTCTTTGCGACCCCACGGACTGTAGCCCACCAGGCTCCTCTTTCCAAGGGATTCTCCAGACAAGAATACTGGAGTGGGTTGCCATGCCCTTCTCCAGGGGATCTTCCCAACACAGGGATCAAACCCAGGTCTCCTGCATTGCAGCCAGATTCTTTACCATCTGAGCTACCAGGGAAGCATAAAAATAATTCAGTGTCTGCGTTTGCCCCCTTTCCCTAATTAAATATTGAGGAGCATCCAAAAATCCAACTGAAAAGTGCCTTAGATTTCTAGATACCACCCTCAAAGTTTCTGATTTCAAAGCCCCAAGATACAGCCCAAGAATCTATCAGAAAAAAAAATTCATTTACATTATTACAATTATAACTGTGTTAATGGTATTTCCATTTACAAGGATTGATTAGAACTAGAGAAAAGCAAACTTAGCAGGGTGTACTTGTTAGTTAATGCTGTGTAATAAATCACTCCAAAACCGAGTGGTTTAAGACAGAAACAGCACTGTTTACAATGGCCAGGACACAGAAGCGACCTAAATGTCCATCTTCGGAAGACGGATCAAAGAAGATGTGGTACGCATACACACTGGAATATTACTCAGCCATTAAAAAGAATGAAGCAACTCCATTTGCAGCAACACGGATGGCCCTAGGGAGACTCATACTGAGCGAAGAAGTCAGACAGGGAAGGTGAAGTATCCTATGACATCCCTTATGTGTGGAATCTAAAAAAGAAATGATGCAGATGAATTTACTTGTGAAACAGAAAGAGACTCACAGACTTAGAAAACAAACTGATGGTTCCTGGGGGGATGTATAGTCAGGGAGTTTGGGAGGGTCATGTACACACTGCTATATTCAAAAAGGATAATCAACAAGCCCCTACTATAAAGCACGTGGAACTCTACTCAATGCTATGTGCCAGCCTGGATGGGAGGGGGTGGGGGGGGACAATGAATACATGTATGTATATGGCTGCATCCCTTCACTGTTCACCTGAAACTATCACAACAATGTTAACTGGCTATACCCCAGTACAAAATAAAACGTTGAAAATTTGAAAAAAAAAAAAAGAAGAAATAATCATCTATAATTTTTTGATGAGCTTTCTGGGTTCGAAATTTGAAAGCCGCTTGACTATGCAGTTCTGTTCGTGGGGTTGCAGGCAGATGTCAGCTGAGGCAGCCATCATCAGAAAGCTTCAGTAAGGCCAGAAGATCTGCTTCAAAATCATGTTGGGACTCTGTCTCTGGACTTTGGGTTTCCTTTAGGGTGTTGTAGCTTAGCTGGATGCTGGAGGAAAGGGATTGTCAAGGGTGAAGTTACAAAGAGGGAGGGCCTAGGACCCCCGAGTTTCAGGAAGCATTCTCAAGAGCACCATGAGGAAGTGGGGGCAGTGAAGAGGAATCATAAAGGAGCAAAGGCTCAGGTGTTGCACAAATAATGATGCAATGGAGAGAAGGAAACACTGCAAGAAGGAAATGTTTGAGGAGAGAGAGGAGAGGAGACTCAGTGCCAAAGTGGAGCGGTTGGCCTCTTACAGATTGTCCAAACATGCTCACGGGAGGGGCAAGAGTGCACCTCTGCAAGTGAGCTGGTAGTGTCCCTGGGGCCAGCCTAAGGAAGTTTCTTTCTGATTGGTTCTATTTTTTTCAGCAAAAGAAGAAGTGAGAATGAAAGCGGGGAGAACGGCTGGAGGTTTAGAGAGAAGAGATGAGAAAATGATTTCTTAGGGGCTGGAGAAGAAAACTGTGGCAGCCTTGCAGTTTGGTTCTGAGTGTTTGCAGCCACACATCTGAAATGTGTTCCCTCCTGAGTTCAGCTGGGTGGGAGCAGGCACAGAGAAGGCAGTGAGTTCATTTTAACCAGGGCTGGGGTTTTGCTGGGCAAGTATGACTGAGGGAAAAAGAGGAAGGGAGATCATGTCATTTGTGCAAGGGCACGATTATGGTGGTTGATCACAGAATCTATGCAGTCTAAGGAAGGGAGGACACAGGAGGAGATGAGAGAAATGGGGGAGGGGTGGGAAAGGTGGGATCTAAGAGTCAGAGGTACCAATGACATTCCTGAATTGAAAGACCTTATATAATTTGTCCCTGCCTGACAACAACCTCAGACATGCAAATGATACCACTCTAATGGCAGAAAGCAAAGAGGAACTAAAGAGCCTCTTGATGAGAGTGAAAGAAAAGAGTGAAAAAGCTGGCTTAAAACTCAACATTCAAAAAATTAAGACCATGGCATCCAGTCCCATCACTTTATGGCAAATACAAAAGAAAAAAGTGGAAACAGTGATAGATTTTCTTTTCTTGGGCTCCAACATCACTGCAGTCAGTTACTACAGCCATGAAATGCAAGCTTCTTGGAAGGAAAGCTGCCGGGAGCCAGTGTGAGGAACCCCGCCCATGGCAAAGGTCACGAGGAAGGAGGCTCGGCATACGCAAAAGCGGGATCGAGCCTCAGGGGTCCCCCTGGAAATTCTCGAGCATCTATCCCCAAAACCAGAGTCTGCCTGCTTTACTGTGTTATGCTTTCCACCTACTCTTCTGACATTAACAGGGGGCTGTCCCCCCACCACCCTTTTCTGGAAAAAGTTACTTTAGAGCTTTTAGATAATAAGTCTCCTGGGCATAATAAGAGTATTTCAATCCAAAAACCCCTCTGATGGCTTTCTAGCCTGCCTGTCAGACTCTTACAGCTCCGCATGTGATTGTTTGCGGCCTCCCGACTGCGAGAGGCACAGGAAGCTTAAAACATCCTAGGAATGTAGGGGCTTCCGAGGAGTCAAAATCATTAGAATAGGACTGATTAAGGGTTTCATTTGTTGAGCCAATACTTGCTGCCAAGTTTTCATATCTTTTATTTTTAGATATAGTTGGTATATAGAAAAACAGGTAGTAGCCCTGGTATTAGCAACACTAGATCTTTGAATTAAGCACTTTCTTTGTTATAACCCACTGCACCTTTGTTCTGCAGGAATGTAACTTTATTTAGTACTTTGAGGGTGATGCAGATTAAAGAAAAAAACACTTCAAGGGAAAAAGAGTTTTCTGGTTGACAGACATTTATCTAGGAAGAGAGCCATAAAAATGTTAACAGGCCTATTGGCCAGAAGATAATGTAAACCACCTGAGAACTTTTGTATACGGGAAGGTATGCAAAGAGAAAGCCTGGTCTCAATAAGGGTCAGGACTGCTGCCCCTGCATAACTCTGCATATTCCATTATTTCTTTATGTACAACTTGGGGTATATAAGCTGCTTTTGAAAATAAAGTTGTGGGTCTGGCACCGATGCTTGCCTCCCCCATGCCATTCTTTTCTCGTTTTTCTGGCTGAATTCCCATCTGGAGCGTGGAGGCTCACCCAGTCTACTTATTTGCCCTGACTTCTAAGACCCACGCAAGAGGGAGCCCAAGGCAAGGCACCCTCTGCTATTCAAGTGGGCGCCAGTGGCCTACGTAGACGGTGCAAGTTCCTTGTCTTGGAACTTTATTGGTTTTCCGCATAAACCAAGTTATTCAGCATCTTCTCTCCACTAATTTTCCTACTACACTATTCTTCCCTAATCTCTCTTTATATTTCCAAATAAATAAGTTTTTCCTCACCGACTCTGTCCCCGCTTCAAATTCCCTGGATCCACCGGGGCTGGACCTCGGCAGAAAGCTATGATAAACCTAGACAGCATATTCAAAAGCAGAGACGTCACTTTGCCAACAAAGGTCCACATAGTTAAAGTTATGGTTTTTCTAGTAATCATGTATGGATGTGAGAGTTGGACCATAAAGAAGGCCAAGTGCCAAACAATTGATACTTTTGAACTGTGGTGCTGGAGAAGACTCTTGAGGGTCCCTTGAAAAGCAAGGAAATCCAACCAGTCAGTCCTAAAGGAAATCAGTCCCGAATCTTCATTGGAAGGACTGATGCCAAGGTTGAAACTCCAATACTTTGGTCACCTGATGTGAAAAGCCTACTCATTGGAAAAGACCCTGATGCTGGGAGAGACTGACGGCAGGAAGAGAAGGGGGAGACAGAGGATGAGATGGTTGGACCGCATTATCAACTCAATGGACATGAGTTTGAACAAACTCCAGGAGACAGTGAAGGACAGGGAAGCCTGGCATGCTGAAGCCCACGGGGTCACAAAGAGTTGGACACGACTGAGCGACTGAGGAACAACCTCCCTGGCATTGTCCGTTCTCATTCCCCCCCTCACTCCTGGTTATTCCTCAAACATCCTAGACATACTCCTGCCTCAGGCCCTTTTCACAGGCTGTTCTGTCCTCGTGTTTTCCCTCCAGAAAAATCTTACTCACTCCCTCTCTTCCTTCAAATCTTTGCTTAAATTCCACCTTCTTAGTGATGTCTACCCTGTCTACCCTATTGAATATGGAAACCATTCTCTTCCAGAATTTCCAATCTTTTTTACCCAGATCTAATTTTCCCCCATACCTTTTAAAAATATATATATACTTTTCTTTGAAGTTTATGTATTCATTTCTGGCTGTGCTGGGTCTTTCACTACTGTGCACGGCTTTCTCTTGTTACGGCCAACAGGGGCTACTTACTCTTCATTGCACTGGGCTGGCTTCTCTTGTGAAACACAGGCTCTACACGTGCAGGTGTCAGTAGTTGTGGGACGTGTGCTTTGCTGCCCCGAGGCATGTGGAGTCTTCCCAGACCAGTGATCGAACCCATGTCCCCTGCATTGGCAGACAGACTCTTAACCACTGGACCACAAGGGAATTTGTCCCCATAGTATTGACATCTTCTAACATTTTACTAACTGCAATTAACACAACATAACTAATGTTAAGAGCAGTAAGCCACATGCTTCTTCGATGCAAGGGCAGGGACCTTGGTCTGTTCCCCTTGCCGCTCTGTCCACAGCACCTAGGACAGCACCTAGCATCTTGCAAAGACTCAATAAATATGTTTAAGGACCCACTTTGAGCACTGGTTACTCTGAGAGATTTCCCTGACACAACAGGGTGGAGGGCCAGTTTTCTCTACAATAACTCTTACAACAAGCAGCTAGAATACTCAGTCTTGACACCTTGGGGTCCCCTCACCCAGATTCAGCATCTCCCATTCCCAATTCTTAGGTGGTGCTAAGGGTAAAACCCAGGAGATGTAAGAGACGTGGGTTCAATCCCAGGGGATCAGGGAGATTCCCCCTGGAGAAGGGCCTGGAAACCCACTCCAGTATACCTGCCTGGAGAATCCCCATGGACAGAGGAGCCTGGTGGGCTACAGTCCATGGGGTGACAAAGAGTCGGACACGACTGAAGAGACTTAGCACAGCACGGAGAAAACTCTTGAGAGTCTTTTGGACTGCAAGGAGATCAAACCAGTCAATCCTAAAGGAAATAAGTCCTGATATTCACTGGAAAGACTGATGCTGAAGCTGAAACTCTAATACTTTGGCCACTTGATGGGAAGAACTGACTCCTTGGAAAAGGCTCTGATGCTGGGCAAGATTGAAGGTGGGAGGAGGGGACGACAGAGGATGAGATGGTTGGATGGCATCACAGACTCAATGGACGTGAGTTTGAGTGAGCTCTGGGAGTTGGTGATGGACAGGGAAGCCTGGAGTGCTGCAGTCCTCGGGGTCGCAAAGAATCTGACCTGACTGAGCGACTGAACTCAACTGAACTGAACTGGAAGGACTTGCCTGTAACTCCGTAAATGGTCACAAGGTGGTGGTGTGGGCCTAGTTTGTCGTTCAAGATTCGCTCTTTCCCTATCTGACACCTCAGTTTCTTTTTAAATTCTAGTTTAAATTTTTTTCAAACTCTAGGAATTATATTCCTAATGAGACAGGAGATAGGTGGGCTCCAGGCTGAGCAGCTAGAGTTCATCGTCTGTGGACAGATGCTCCAAAACAGTAGGAGGGGAGCTTCAAAGAATCCACCCGCCAATGAAAGAGACATGGGTTCGATCCCTGATCCGGGAAGATCCCACATGTCGTGGAGCAGCTAAGCCCGTGGGCCACAACTAATGAGCCTGTGCTCTAGAGCCTGAGAGCCTCAGCTACTGAGCCATGTCCTGCAACTACCGAAGCCTGAGTGCCCTGGATCCCGCACTCTGCAACAAAAGACGCCACCACAATGAGAAGCCTGTGTTCACCACGATTAGAGAAAGCCCGTGTGCAGTAGCAAAGACCCAGTGTAACAAAAAGTTACTTACTAACTTAAAAAATAAACTAAACGTAGCAATATTACATGTCAATCCCAAACTTCCAATCTATCCCCCTTCCCTTAGCAAAGCATTTTTAAAGGCAAGGTGAGGGAAGGCTGTCCCAGGGTATGTGATCAGTTCGTGCACAGTTCCCTGCTTGGTTGCTGTTCAGGTAATGGGATAGTTAGCAGTCTCAGCCTATTAACAGTCTGCAGTCATCAAGTAGTTAATTTCTTACATGTGGTGGTGGTTTTTAACATCTGAAAAACTCAGGAAATATACATGAAATACTATTCTCTGGGTATTTCAGAGAGACTCTGCAGCAGAGAATATATGGGAGGGGTCTGTGGTCATGGGAAGTCCCCTCAACAGCACTGAATGGTTACAAACTGAGACTGAGTGACTTGCCCCAAAATTGTCCATCTTCAGACCATTTCAGCCTTTGACACTTTTCTAAGAGTGAAAAGTTAAAAAACAGTTTCACCAGAATAAACATAGCTCTGAAAATCCCATGGAGAGAGGAGCCTTAGGCTGCAGTCCATAAGGGTCGCACAGAGTCATACACAACTGAACTGACTTAGTGTGCACACATACTGAGCTCCTTATTTGAGCCTGGCAATGTTCACCACTTTTTATTTCATTTAATCATAATGACAAGTTCAGCTCAGTTCAGTTGCTCAGTCGTGTCCAACACTTTGCGACCCCATGGACTGCAGCATGCCACGCTTCCCTGTCCATCACCAATTCCTGGAGCTTGCTCAAACTCATGTCCATCGAGTTGGTGATGCCATCCAACCATATCCTCTGTCGTCCCCTTCTCCTGCCTTCAATCTTTCCCAGCATCAGAGTCTTTTCGAGGGAGTCAGTTTTTCACATCAGGTGGCCAAAGTATTGGAGTTTCAGCTTCAGCATCAGTCTTTACAATGAATATTCAGGAATGATTTCCTTTAGGACTGACTGGTTCAATCTCCTTGTAGTCCAAGGGACTCTCAAGAGTCTTCTCCAACACCACAATTCAAAAGCATCGATTCTTCGGTGCTCAGCTTTCTTTATGGTCCAGCTCTCACATCCATACATGACCACTGGAAAAACCATAGCCTTGACCAGACGGACCTTTGTCGGCAAACTGTCTCTACTTTTTAATATGCTATCTAGGTTTGTCATAACTTTTCTTTCAAGAAGCAAGGGTCTTTTAATTTCATGGCTGCAGTCACCATCTGTAGTGGTTTTGGAGCCCCCCAAAATAAAGTCTGTCACTATTTGCACTGTTTCCCCACCTGTTTGCCATGAAGTGATGGGACCAGATGCATGATCTTCATTTTTTTCAATGTTGAGTTTTAAGCCAGCTTTTTCACTCTCCTCTTTCATTTTCATCAAGAGGCTCTTCAGTTCCTCTTCACTTTCTACTATAAGGGTGGTGTCATCTGCATATCTGAGGTTATTGATATTTCTCCCAGCAATCTTGATTCCAGCTTGTGCTTCATCCAGCCCGGCATTTCGCATGATATACTACTCTGCACATCATTTAAATAAGCAGGTTGACAATATACAAGCTTGTCATACTCCTTTCCCTATTTGGAACCAGTCTGTTGTTCCATGTCCAGTTCTAACTGTTGCTTCTTGACCTGCATACAGATTCCTCAGGAGGCTGATAAGGTGGTCTGGTATGCCCATCTCTTGAAGAATTTTCCAGTTTGTTGTGATCCACACAGTCTAAGGCGTTGGTGTAATCAATAAAGCAGAAGTAGATGTTTTTCTGGAATTCTCTTGCTTTTTCTTTTTTTTTTTTTCTTTTTTAGGAATCTCTTGCTTTTTCGATGATCCAATGGATGTTGACAATTTGATCTCTGGTTCCTCTGCCTTTTCTAAACCCAGCTTCAACATCTGGAAGTTCACGGTTCACACACTGTTGAAGCCTGGCTTGGAGAATTTTGAGAGTTACTTTGCTAGTATGTGAGATGACTGCAATCGTGCGGCAGTTTGAACATTCTTTGGCATTGCCCTTCTTTGGCATTGGAATGAAAACTGACCTTTCCCAGTCCTGTGGCCACTGCTGAGTTTTCCAAATTTGCTGGCATATTGAGTGCAGCATTTTAATAGCATTATCTTTTAGGATTTGAAATAGCTCAACTGGCATTGCATCACCTCCACTTGCTTGTTCATAGTGATGAACACTAAGGCCCACTTGACTTTAGACTCCAGGGTGTCTGGCTCTAGGTGAGTGATCACACCATCACGGTTATCTGTGTCATGAAGATGCTTTTTGTCTAGTTCTTCTGTGTATTCTTGCCACCTCTTCTTAATATCTTCTGCTCCTGTTAGGTCCATACCATTTCTGTCCTTTATTGAGCCCATCTTTGCATGAAATGTTCCCTTGGTATCTCTAATTTTCTTGAAAAGATCTCTAGTCTTTCCCATTCTATTGTTTTCCTCTATTTCTTTGCATTGATAATTGAGGAACGCCTTCTTATCTCTCCATGCTATTCTTAGGAACTCTGCATTCAAATGGATATATCTTTCCTTTTCTCCTTTGCCTTTCCCTTCTCTTCTTTTCTCAGCTATTTGTCAGGCCTCCTCAGACAACTGGTTTGCCTCTTTGCAGGTCTTGTTCTTGGAGATGGTCTTGATCACTGTCTCCTGTGCAATGTCACAGACCTCCATCCATAGTACTTCAGGCACTCTATCAGATCTAATCCTTTGAATCTTTTGTCACTTCCGCTGTGTAATTGTAAGGAATTTTATTTAGGTCACTCCAGTACTCTTGCCTGGAAAATCCCATGGACAGAGGAGCCTGGTAGGCTGCAGTCCATGGGGTCGCTGAGGGTCGGACACGACTGAGCGACTTCACTTTCACTTTTCACTTTCATGCATTGGAGAAGGAAATGGCAACCCGCTCCAGTGTTCTTGCCTGGAGAATCCCAGGGACGGGGGAGCCTGGTGGGCCGCCGTCTATGGGGTCACACAGAGTCGGACACGACTGAAGCGACTTAGCAGCAGCAGCATACCTGAATGGTCTAGTGGTTTTCCCTACTTTCTTCATTTTAAGCCTGAAATAAGGAGTTTATGATCTGAGCCACAGTCAGCTCACGGTCTTGTTTTTGCTGACTGTATAGAGCTTCTCCACCTTTGGCTGCAAAGAATATAATCAGTCCGATTTTGGTATTGACCATCTGGTGAAGTCCATGTGTAGAGTTGTCTCTTGTATTGTTGGAAGACGGTGTTTGCTATGACCAATGCGTTCTCTTGGCAAAACTCTATTAGCCTTTGCCCTGCTTCATTCTGTCCTCCAAGGCCAAATTTGCCTGTTACTCCAGGTATGTCTTGACTTCCTACTTTTGCATTCCAGTCCCCTATGATGAAAAGGACATCTCTTTTGGGTGTTAGTGAAGAGGAAAATTTAAAATTTTTACATAACCTCCTGCTCCTTCTGCCTCTGTAACTCAGCTTGCTCCTTACAAAGTCTACATCACGTAGGTCTCAGAAAGTGGGGACTCAGAATACTAGGAACTGGAGCTTATCTCATTCACCCTTGTCCTGCTCTTTGCAATCGCCCTAGCCCCTGCAAACCCACAAACCTGCTTAATCATGCCTGTCGGTGTATAAAAACACTGCAACCCCTTTGCTCAGGGCTCAGAGCTTGGAGTGTTAACTACTCTGGGCCTGCCGGCATAATAAACCTGAGTTCAACTCTCTGAGTGTGGTGCTTGGTTTCCTGAGTACTGGTTTCTGCAACATTTCTTCTAGAAGGTCTTGTTGGTCTTCATAGAGCCGTTCAATTTCAGCTTCTTCAGCATTACTGCTTGGGGCATAGACTTGGATTTCCATGATATTGAATGGCTTGCCTTGGAAATGAACAGAGATCATTCTGTCATTTTTGAGATTGCACCCAAGTACTCCATTTCAGATTCTTTTGTTGACTATGAGCACTACTCCATTTCTGCTAAGGGATTCTTGCCCACAGTAGTAGATATAATGGTCATCTGAGTTAAATTCATCCATTCCAGTCCATTTTAGTTCACTGATTCCAAAAATGTTGAGGTTCACTCTTGCCATCTCCTGTTTGACCACTTCCAATTTACCTTGATTCATGGACCTTAGATTCCAGGTTCGTAGGCAATCTTGCTCTTTACAGCATCGGACTTTACTTCCATCACCAGTCACATCCACAGCTGGGCGCTGTTTTCGCTTTGGCGCCATCCCTTCGTGCTCTCGGGAGTTGTTTCTCCACTCTTCTCCAGTAGTATACTGGGCACCTACCAACCTGAAGCCTTCCTCTGCCAGTGCCACGTCTCTTTGCCTTTTCATACTGTTCATACTGTCCAGGAAGGTGGTAGAAGGGGCGAAGTCTCATTTAAAATCAAACCACACGCCCACCAGAGATGCTCAGAGGGTTCAAACAAAACCTTGTGTGCACCAGGGCCCAGAGACCCCACAGAGACTGAGTCAGAAGTGTGTGTGAGTGTCTCCTGTGGAGGTATGGGTCAGCAGTGGCCTGCCGCAGGGGCAGAGGCTCTGGGTGCAGGAGACCGGCCACTCAGCCTGTGGCATAAGCCCTCTTGGAGGAGGTCTCCATTAACTCCACCATCAAGCCACCGAGCCGATGACCCACAAACTGCAGAACAATTATACCAAAGAAATTATCGCACTGTTAAGAAAGTTCTAGGATTCACAAGAGATCTCCCCACCTGGGGATCTGGCAAAGGGACTGAGAACCCCCAGGGGAATTTGACTTTGGAGGCCAGTGGGATTTGATTAGAAAACTTACATAAGACTGGGAAACGAGACTCCTGGAGGGCACACACAAAGCCTTGTGCACCGGGACCCAGGAGGAAGGAGCAGTGACCCCACAAGAGACTGACCCAGACTTGCCTGCGAGTGTCCAGGAGTCTCCAGCAGAGGCGAGGGTCAGGGGCACTGATGAGGCAGTGCAGGACCTTCTGAAGGAGGTCACCATTATCTTGATCACCTCCACCAGAGTTTGGTCTCAGGTCAAACAAATGGGAGGGAACACAGCCACACCCATCAACAGAAAATTGGATTAAAGATGTACAGAGCATGGCCCCACCCATCAGAACAAGACCCAGTTTCCTCCACAGTCAGCCTCTCCCAACAAGAAGCTTCCATAAGCCTCTTATCCTTATGTGTCAGAGGCAGACAGAATGAAAACTGTCTTCCAAATGTTCAAGAACTTCCAGATGTTGAAGCTGGATTTAGAAAAGGCAGGGGAACCAGAGATCAAATTGCCAACATCTGCTGGATCATTGAAAAAAGCAAGAGAATTCCAGAAAAAGATCTACTTCTGCTTTATTGATTATGCCAAAGCCTTTGACTGTGTGGATCACAGCAAACTGTGGAAAATTCTTCAAGAGATGGAAACATCAGACCACCTGACCTGCCTCCTGAGAAATCTGTATGCAGGTCAGGAAGCAACAGTTAGAACTGGACATGGAACAACAGACTGGTTCCAAGTAGAAAAAGGAGTACATCAAGGCTGTATATTGTCACCCTGCTTATTTAACTTATATGCAGAGTACATCATGAGAAACACCGGGTTGGATGATGCACAAGCTGGAATCAAGATTGCCGGGAGAAATATCAATAACCTCAGATATGCAGATGACACCACTCTCATGGCAGAAAGTGAGGAACTAAAGAGCCTCTTGATGAAAGTGACAGAGGAGAGTGAAAAAGCTGGCTTGAAACTCAACATTCAGAAAAGGAAGATCACGGCATCCAGTCCCATCACTTCATGGCAAATAGAGGGGTTAACAATGCAAACAGTGACAGACTTTATTTTCTTCGGCTCCAAAATCACTGCAGATGATGACTGCAGCCATGAAATTAAAAGATGCTTGCTCCTTGGAAGAAAAGCTATGACCAACCTAGACAGCATATTGAAAAGCAGAGACATTAGTTTGCCGACAAAGTTCCATCTAGTCAAAGCTATGGTTTTTCCAGTAGTCACATATGGATGTGAGAGTTGGACTATAAAGAAAATTGAGTGCTGAAGAATTGAGCTTTCGAACTGCGGTGCTGGAGAAGACTCTTGAGAGTCCCCTGGACTGCCAGGAGATCAAACCAGTCATTCCTAAAGGAAATCAGTCCCGAATTTTCATTGGAAGGACTGATGCTGAAGCTGAAGCTCCGATACTTTGGCCACCTGATACAAAGAACTGACTCCTTGGAAAAGACCCTGATGTTAGGAAAGATTGAAGGCAGGAGGACAAGGGGATGACAGAGGATGAGATGGTTGGATGGCATTGATTCAATGGACATGAGTTTGAGCAAGCCCTGAGAGTTGGTGATGGACGGGCATGCCTGGTGTGCTGCAGTCCATGGGGTCACAGAGAGCTGGACTGGACTGAGTGACTGAACTGACTGACTGTTCATGGGGTTCTCAAGGTAAGAATACTGAAGTGGTTTGCCATTCCCTTCTCCAGCGGAGCACTTTTTGTCAGAACTCTCCACCATGACCCGTCCATCTTGGGTGGCTCCGCACGGCATGAGGCCACCCATTTTCATAATCCCAACTCTCGTTGGTCTCAGTTCACAGATGCGGAAACTGAGGCGCAGCAATAGTGAATAACTTGGCTCTGCCACCCTGAGGAAGTGGCAGAAATACCCATTCAGCCACTCCCCTCCCCCATATTCCTGTTAGCCCTCCTTTTACTGGCAAACCTCCCGGGATGGGAAATTGCACAACTTGAAGCCCAAACCAAAATGGAGAAAACAATCTGCAAAAGAGCATGGAGCATGTATTCTCATTTTTAAAAAAATACATATACACTCGATATAGATCATAAACACACACTATAGATCTGATTATCGTGCGGGAAAGACTTTGGAATAATTTCCACCTTCTACCTGTTCAAGCATTCCTAATTTTTCATTTGTTTTTTGTCCCACTGCCCGGCTTGCAGGATCTTAGTTTCCCCACCAGGGGTCGAACCTGGGCCACAGCAGTGAAAGTGAAGTTTTTTAACTCAGGTTGGGACTCGAACACATGCACTGGGACTTGATGCCAAAACCTTGGCTCTCTGTGCACCGAAGCCAAACAGAAATAGAGACAGAGTTATGGAGGAGAAGGAGTTGCTGTCTTTTTTTGCCAGGCAACAGGGGAATAGAGTAAGCTAGAGACTCAAGAACTGTGCCCAGGTGAATAGAGAGGTTAATCAGGCCAGGGGATATGATAAGGATCAAGGCAGTAACAGCCTTCCCTGTGGTCCCGTGGTTAAGAATCTGCCTGCCAATGCAGGCGGTACAGGTTCGATCCCTGGTTTGGGAAGATCCCACAGCTATGAGGCAACTAAGCCTGCGCTCTGCACCAAGAGAATACTCCCAGTCTCCATAACCAGAGAAAGCCTGCACGTAGCAATGAAGACCCAGCACAGCCATAAATAAATATATATATTTTGTAAAAGGCAGTAACAGGCCGGAGACTTACACAGAGACTCGAGACTCAAAGAATAGGACACCACTGAGTGACTGAACAATCTTCAATTCTTTCTTTTGCAGTTTCAACAGGATGGGGCTACTGACAAGACTCGGGTGTGTCCAGGGTCTTAGGTGGTCCAGTCTCCTAGTCTTGATGAGCCCCTCTGGCCCCTTTAATCTTGCCTCAGGTGGTTTCAGGGCTGCTCCTCCCTTAATTAGCAACTGTTTTGCCCTTTGGAACTCAGAGGTCACAGAGGCTGGAGTCTTGCCTGTTAAGAAATAGGAGACAGACTTTCCTGGTGGCTCAGTGGATAAGAATCTGTCTGCCAATTCAGGGGACATGGGTTTGATTCCTGGTCCGAAGATTCCACAGATTCAATTCAGTTCAGTTCAGTTGCTCAGTCATATCCGACTCTTTGCGACCCCATGAATCGCAGCATGCCAGGCCTCCCTGTCCATCACCATCTCCCGGAGTTCACTCAGACTCAAGTCCATCGAGTCAGTGATGCCATCCAGCCATCTCATCCTCTGTCGTCCCCTTCTCCTCCTGCCCCCAATCCCTCCCAGCATCAGAGTCTTTTCCAATGAGTCAACTCTTTGCATGAGGTGGCCAAAGTACTGGAGCTTCAGCTTTAGCATCATTTCTTCCAAAGAACACCCAGGGCTGATCTCCTTTAGAATGGACTGGTTGGATCTCCTTTCAGTCCAAGGGACTCTCAAGAGTGTTCTCCAACACCACAGTTCAAAAGCATCAATTCTTCAGCGCTCAGCCTTCTTCACAGTCCAACTGTCACATCCATACATGACCACAGGAAAAACCATAGCCTTGACTAGATGGAACTTTTTGGCAAAGTAATGTCTCTGCTTTTGAATATACTATCTAGGTTGCTCATAACTTTTCTTCCAAGGAGCAAGGGCTTTTAATTTCATGGCTGCAGTCACCATCAGCAGTGAGCCCAAAAAAATAAAATCTGACACTGTTTCCACTGTTTCCCCATCTATTTCCCATGAAGTGATGAGACCAGATGCCATGATCTTAGTTTTCTGAATGTTGAGCTTTAAGCCAACTTTTTCACTCTCCTCTTTCACTTTCATCAAGAGGCTTTTTAGTTCCTCTTCACTTTCTGCCATAACGGTGGTGTCATCTGCATATCTGAGGTTATTGATATTTCTCCCGGCAATCTTGATTCCAGCTTGTGCTTCTTCCAGCTCAGCGTTTCTCGTGATGTACTCTGCATATAAGTTAAATAAGCAGGGTGACAATATACAGCCTTAACGTACTCCTTTTCCTATTTGGAACCAGTCTGTTGTTCCATGTCCAGTTCTAACTGTTGCTTCCTGACCTGCATATAGGTTTCTCAAGAGGCAGGTCAGGTGGTCTGGTATTCTCATCTCTTTCAGAATTTTCCACATTTTATTGTGATCCACACAGTCAAAGGCTTTGGCATAGTCAATAAAGCAGAAATAGATGTTTTTCTGGAACTCTCTTGCTTTTTCCATGATCCAGCGGATGTTGGCAATTTGATATCTTGTTCCTCTGCCTTTTCTAAAACCAGCTTGAACATCTGGAAGTTCATGGTTCACGTATTGCTGAAGCCTCCATTATCCAGCGGATGTTGGCAATTTGATATCTTGTTCCTCTGCCTTTTCTAAAACCAGCTTGAACATCTGGGAGTTCACGGTTCACGTATTGCTGAAGCCTGGCTTGGAGAATTTTGAGCATTACTTTACTAGCGTGTGAGATGAGTGCAATTGTGCTGTAGTTGATTAATTCCATAGATTAACTGCAGATTAACTAAACCTGTGTGCCACAGCTACTGCACCTACACTCTACAGCCTGTAGAGGGCACCATAATGAGAAGTTCGTGCACTGCAAGGAAGAGCAGCTCCCACTTGCCACAACTAGAGAAAGCTTGCACGCAGCATCAAAGACCTAGTGCAGCTTAAAAAAAGAAGTAATGGGAGACAAAACGGTCTCTGTTCCTGGGAGCCCCAAAGGCCCTGCTTGGCATCAGAAGCGCAGAATCTTAACTACTGGGCCACGAGGGAAGTCCTATGGGTGGATTTTTGACAGCACTGAAAGTGTTGCTGTTCAGTCGCCCAGTCGTGTCCAACTCTTCGCGACCCCAGCACGCTAAGCTTCTCTGTCCTGAACGATCTCCTGGAGTTTGCTAAAACTCATGTCCATTGAGTCGATGATGCCGTCCAACCATCTCATCATCTGTTGCCCCCTTTTCCTCCTGCCCTCAGTCTTTCCCAGTGTCAGGGTCTTTTCAAACGAGTCGACTCTTCACATCAGGTGGCCAAAGTATTGGAGCTTCAGCTTCAGGATTAGTCCTTCTGATGAATATTCAGGGTTGATTTCCTTTAGAATTGACTCGTTTGATCTCCTTGATGTCCAAGGGACTCTCAAGAGTCTTCTCCAGCACCACAGCTTAAAAACATCAATTCTTCCACGCTGAGCGGGCCACACGACAGGCCAATAAATCCCAGATGTGGAGACAAGGAATATGGCTTTATTGGGAAAGCTGGCTGACCGAGAACATGGCATACTAATGTCTAATAACCCTTTCACTTGGGGTCTGGATGCCAGGTTCTTCTATAGAACAGAGAAGTAGAGAAGGTGAGGAAGTCAAGTAGAAAAGCTATTTATCTTGCAAAACAGGAGGGGATGTGTTAAATTTCTCCTTTTCTGCAGTCATTCAAAACAAAGGTAGGCTATGTCAGATTGTATCTCTGTGAGTTGAACAAAGGCACTTTAGTAGTCGGGAGAGGGCAGCTTTCCCTGAGGAAGACCATTATGTATGATTAACTGGACATAGAACAATAGACTGGTTCCAAATAGGAAAAGGAGTACATCAAGGCTATATATTGTCACCCTGCTTATTTAACGTCTATGCAGAGTACATCATGAGAAACGCTGGACTGGAAGAAACACAAGTTGGAATCAAGATTGCCAGGAGAAATATCAATAACCTCAGATATGCAGATGACACCACCGTTATGGCAGAAAGTGAAGAGGAACTAAAAAGCCTCTTGATGAAAGTGAAAGAGGAGAGTGAAAAAGTTGGCTTAAAACTCAACATTCAAAAAACGAAGATCATGGCATCCAGTCCCATCACTTCATGGGAAATAGATGGGGAAACAGTGGAAACAGTGTCAGACTTTATTTTGGGGGGCTCCAAAATCACTGCAGATGGTGACTGCAGCCATGAAATTAAAAGACTCTTACTCCTTGGAAGAAAAGTTATGAGCAACCTAGATAGTATATTCAAAAGCAGAGACATTACTTTGCCAAAAAGTTCCATCTAGTCAAGGCAATGGTTTTTCCAGTAGTCATGTATGGATGTGAGAGCTGGACTGTGAAGAAGGCTGAGCACCGAAGAATTGATGCTTTTGAACTGTGGTGTTGGAGAGAACTGCAAGGAGATCCAACCAGTCCATTCTGAAGGAGATCAGCCCTGGGATTTCTTTGGAAGGAATGATGCTGAAGCTGAAACTCCAGTACTTTGGGCACCTCATGCGAAGAGTTGACTCATTGGAAAAGACTCTGATGCTGGGAGGGATTGGGGGCAGGAGGAGAAGGGGACGACAGAGGATGAGATGGCTGGATGGCATCACTGACTCGATGGACGTGAATCTGAGTGAACTCCGGGAGTTGATGATGGACAGGGAGGCCTGGCATGCTGCGATTCATGGGGTCACAAAGAGTCGGACACGACTGAGCGACTGAACTGAACTGAACTGAACTGATAATAATAAAAGCAAGGCAAAGAAAAGGTTAAAGTCAAAGAAATATATCCAACAGGGCGTCAGAATTGGTTCTACCCTGTAACATTGGAGTAGGTTGCCATTTCCTTCTCCCAAGGGAGAATATTTATTCTTGCCTGGAGAATCCTGTGGACAGTGGAGCCTGAAGGGCTGCTGTCCATAGGGTTGCACAGAGTCGGATACAACTGAACTGACTTAGCATGCAGCATGTAACACTGGGTATGGATTTCTGATAGTGCTGAAGGGCGCCCCTAAAGCGCCCACCCCTTCTTGTTCAAGGGTCAGCAGTACTGTAGTAAGTACACGAGAGAGGAGAGAGTGAGTGCAGCTGTGGGTCCTTGCTCCCAGGCCAAATGGCCTGGGCATTCCTGGGCTGGGGGAGGCAGGTGTATTGGGGGAAGAGTACACAACCCACTGGATATTAGGGGACAGAAGCACAAATGTTGGGGAGCTCCACCGTGGTGACCCTCACTTATGTGAGTGTTGGAGAAGGACCTTCCCTGGAGAGAGGCCTGAGTAGGACAGGACACTCAGGCTGGGTCAGGGTGGGCTGCACGTTGCTGTGCAGTTTGTTGACAGCACAACCTACCCTAGCAGCTTCCTGCGGTTGATTTATATCCAGTCCCACCTGCATTACGTCACTGAGTCCCCTTAGGCATTCAGGGATTTATTTATATATTTGCTCATTCATTCAGTCTAGTCGCATCCCAAGGACTTCCCCGCAGCTCAAACGGTTAAGAATCTGCCTATAATGAAGGAGATGAGGGTTCGATCCCTGGGTCAGGAAGATCCTCTGGAGAAGGGAATGGAAATCCACTCCAGTATTCTTGCCTGGAGAATCCCCAGGGACAGAGAAGCCTGGTGGGCTACAGTCCATGGGGTCGAAAGAGTTGGATAAGACTGAGCGACTAACTTTTTCACATCACAGCCTCTCCAAGCCGGTCCTCGCTTTCTCCTACTCTCTCCACTCCTGTCTTTGTGCCTCGGGCCCGCCTTCCAGTCTCCGCGCCCCAAATCATGGGGCGGGCGGAAGGTTTTATTCCTACCCCTTCCACTGGGTACACTGCCTGAAAGTGAAAGTGAAGTGGCTCAGTCGTGTCCGACTCTGCGACCCGTGGACTGTAGCCCACCAAGCTCCTCGGTCCATGGGATTCTCCAGGCAAGAATACTGGAGTGGATTGCCATTTCCTCCTCCAGGGGATCTTCCCGACCCAGGGATCGAGCCCAGGTCTCCCAGATTGCAGCCAGATGCTTTAACCTCTGCACCACCAGGGAAGCCCTTAAATACAAGAATCCAAGTACTAACATCAAAGATTTCAAGGGAGGAAAGGAAGCCAGGAGGGAAGAAGAAGAGGGAGGAGGCAGGAGAGGCGGGGGCGAAAGGGGTGGCCTTACAGACGTCTCCTGCCACCTACAGATGCCCAGGCATTATAGGACTTTCCCCTGGTTCTCCAGAGAAGGGAGGACTGGAACTCAGCCCTACCAGAAATCAGACCAGACCAGAACTAGAATTCTATTTCTCTGCCAAGAGGAGGTGATCAGTCTCCAATCCTCAGCTCAGGCTGAGGGCCCTTTGAACAGATTCCTGCATCCAGGACCAGGCGACTAGAAAAACAGGGAAGGATAGGAAGGGTTAAGGAGAGGAAAGAGAGAGGGAAGGGGAGAGAGGTCAATAAAGTCTCTTGTTCCTTACCGGTCGGGGCACTCTGGCCAGTTGTCTGCGTCAGGAGGAGACCAGGGACCAAAGGGTCCCAGTTGCGGCCGCTGGGTCTGGTCCATTGGCAGGCAAGCTGGCCCCTGAGTACCCCGGGTGGTCAGGATGTCAGTCTCAGCGAAGAAGAGTCCCCGCCAGAGTCGCCATTTGTTACAGGAAGGCGGACCCCTTTCAGGGCCTGAAACAGGGCTCTTGTCTAATACTCCGAAGTGAATTGTCCAAGGAGACACATGTGCTGACAAAGCAAGAGATTTTATTGGGAAAGGGCACCCGGGTGGAGAGCAGTAGGGTAAGGAAACCCAGATATTTCAACCAATGGAAGCCAACCTACTCAGCCAATGCGGCTGGAGCACTTAATATAAAGAGTATGCTGATGCTCCCCAATGGAATCTCCAGGTGGTGTCTGCTTAACCACTGGCACCTCTCTGTGTGGGAGCAGGTCCAGAATGGAAGAAGCTCATCCTGAGTGTTCTCCTGCCTGGATACCCAGCTCCACAAGGCTCAGGAAGACACCCTTCTCACCACCATCTCTTGTCATGAGCCACCAACAAGCTGCTAGGAAGTCGAGCAGGGGTTAGCCCGCAGGTGAAAGGACCAGACAAAGAGGGTTTAGAGGAAACGTTTGGTGTCAGCTGTTGGGGATGGGCGTGCACAGAAGACAGTATGGACCTCTTTTTTCCTTTTTTTATTTTTATTTTTTAGTAGCTGCAACAGGTCAAACGGGGCCCAGCACCCCTATCATGTGAGTGCCTTTGGTTTGAATCTGGAAGAGGAAGGGAAGTGGGACCCAGAGATGAAAAGCAAGCTGCATGTGTCAAGTGTTGCCACATGGGACTGACAGTTGTTGACCAGACACCCTGGCTGGGCCCTTGAGAAGGAAAAGAGGTCTGGGGAGGCAAAAGCGAAAGAGCATAGGTGAGCATGAAGGATCCGCAACTCTCCACCCACCTCCTAAATTGAGGCTCTTTTGTTTCTCTCCTCTCAGGCGGCATTTCACAATTGATGATTTTGAAATCTGGCATCCCCTCGGCAAGGGAAAATTTGGGAATGTGTACCGGGCTCGCCATTTCATTGTGGCCCTGAAAGTCCTCTTCCAGTCCCAGATAGAGAAGGAAGGGCTGGGACATCAGCTGCGCGGGGAAACTGAAATCCAGGCACACCTACAGTAAGGACAGTCTCTGTATGAATGAGAGTCCCATGCGTTTTTCCCCTCTCAGACTTCCAGATGGAGCTATTACTCTCCTGGCCCCAGCACAATTTGCCCCTTTGTGTGCCCAGTCACTTGTAATAGCATCCTGAATTGGGCCTCAGGGAGGAGTCTTGACCCTTCCCCCTTTTGCCCCCCAGACACCACAATATCCTCTGCCTGTACAACTACTTCCATGATGCACGCTGGGTGTACCTGATTCTAGAATATGCTCCAAGGGGTAAGCTCTACAAGGGGCTACAAAAAAGCCACATGTTTGATAAACTGTGTACAGCCACGGTGAGGCAGAGGAGGCTGAGGGCTAGGGTTCATGAGTTTCCTATGGGCTGATGGGGGTCACTGCCTATGGCTTTCATGAGAGTTCAGATTGCTTCTTTTTTTAAAAAAACTTTTATGAATTAATGAATTGATTTATGGCTGTGCAGGGTCTTTGTTGCCATGTGGGACTTTACTTGCACCGGCTTCTCATTGCAGTGGCTTCTCTTGTTGTGAAGCATGGGCTCTAGGGTGTGTAGGCTCAGCAGTTGCGGCACACTGGCTTAGTTGCCCTGTGGCATGTGGAATCTTCCCGGATGAGGACTCGAACCTGTGTCCCCTGCATTGGCAGGCGGATTCTTTACCACTGGACCACCAGCGAAGTCCTGAATTGCTTTTTTTGGTCAATTTTACATAGTGACTCTTATACCCTACAATTTTACCTTTGGATACCCTATGGTATCGCTGACTCAATTTGAGTAAATCCCAGGAGGGGCTTCCCTGGTGGCTCAGAGGGTAGACTGCCTGCCCGCAATGCGGGAGACCTGGGTTCGATCCCTGGGTCGGGAAGTTCCCCTGGAGAAGGAAATGGCAACCCACTCCAGTATCCTTGCCTGGAGAATCCCATGGATGGAAGAGCCTGGTGGGCTACAGTCCATGGTGTCACAAAGAGTCGGACACGACTGAGCGAGCTCACTTCACTTCACTTCAGGAGTTGGCGATGGACAGGGAGGCCTGGCATGCTGCAGCCCATAGGGTTGCAAAGAGTCGGACACCACTGAGCAACTGAACTGAATAATTACCCCTGGGATATTAATAAGTAGTGTGTATAAGTTTGTATTCTTTGGTTGTAAGCAACAGAATCTAACTGCATTACCTTATGGAAAGAAACATGAAAGGCTGTGAGGGAGTTCCCTGAATAAATGAATGAAACTGACTTAGAAAGCCAGGGATTTTTGGAGGGCTCCGGGTGGAAATGACAGCCGTCATCACCCTATGGCTGGCTTCATTTCCAGACTGCTTTTTCTTTGCTCACACAGGTAACGGAGGAGTTGGCAGATGCTCTGACCTACTGCCATGACAAGAAGGTGATTCACAGGGATATTAAGCCAGAGAACCTGGTGCTGGGGCTCATGGGTGAGGTGAAGATGGCAGACTTTGGCTGATCTGTGCACATACCCTCTCTAAGGTAGCACAAGTGGTGGCGCCCTGGGTGCCAGTTAAGAATGATCCAATTTAATTCACTTCACATGTAAGACCCAGCTACAAACCTGGGTTTGTATTTCAATGCTGCCTTTTGAAATGCCTATTTTAACAAGTACTTGTAGACTGAAAGAACGTGGTTTGACTGTATCTTCTATTTTTTAATGTTTACATAAAATTTTGCCAATAAGTTTCCGTGTAAGTACATTAAGAATGATTGTGCCATAATTCCAGGAATTTTACTCTATCAGTAAACTATAATTAATTTACCTTGTCCCTCTTGGTGGACCGTCAGTTTGTTCCAAAACTTCCTGGATCATGAGCTAAATAATTGTAGGAAGAATCTCAGAATATGGGATTGTTGGTCCCAGGACTTGCCTTCTTAACCTTAATTCATATGAAAACTTGGTGTTTCCAAGTTCCTGTGCTTGAGAGGGGATTGCCCAGGACTAGATGCTGGGGAAGGACAGTGTCCCTTCTACTGAGCCTCCACTTAATGTTCCTTTCTCTAGGAGAAAGACAATGTGTGGAACGCTGGAATACTTGCCCCTAGAAATGACTGAGGGGAAAACATACAATGAGAAGGTAGATCTATGGTGCCTGGGGGTGCTCTGCTACAGCTGCTGGTGGGAAATCCGCCCTTTGAGAGTGCCTCCCATAGTGAGACCTACAGACGCATCCTTAAGGTGGGATGGCCACACTCTGGGCATTCATGCGGGAGCTGGGGGTAAGGGGTGGCTGGGAGCCTGGGGCACACACAAAGGTGGTCTGCTATGATCCCGGCCAGTGCCTTGAATGGACCAAGGAAAGTAACCATACTTCTCTTTCTTCTCTGGCCTCATCAGGTAGATGTAAGATTTCCTGCATCAATACCTTTGGGGGCTCAGGACCTGATCTCCAGGCTTCTCAGATACCAGCCCTCGGAGTGGCTGCCCTTGGCCCAGGTCTTGAGGCACCCATGGGTCCGGGCTCACTCTCGGAGGGTGCTGCCCCCAGCTCAAATGGCTTCCTTAGCCCTGTCCACCCCTGTTCTTTTGTGATTGCTTGTGGAACACCCTGGCTCTGGTATCTCATCTGTCTTTTGTTTCTTCGCTTGTAAGATGCATCATGCTAGTTAATAAAGGCTTCCCTGTGGCTCAGCTGGTAAAGAATCCGCCTGCAATGCGGGAGACCTGGGTTCGATCCCTGGGCTGAGAAGATTCCCTGGAGAAGGGAAAGGCTACTCACTCCAGCAATCTGACCTGGAGAATTCCACAGACTGTATAGTCCATGGGACTGCAAAGAGTTGGACATGGCTGAGTGACTTTTAGTCTTAATAAAGGTCAAATCATTTTATTTATTTTTGGCTGTCCTGGGTCATTGTTGCTTAAGATAGGCTTTCTGTAGTTTCCACCAGCAGGGGCTACACTTGATGCGGTGTGCTGGATTCAGTAGTTGTAGCCCATGAGCTTAGTTGGTCCTCTGCATAGAATCTTCCCAGACCAGGGATAGAACCGGTGTGCCTTGCACTGGCAGGCAGATTCTTATCCACTGTGCCACCAGGGAAATCCAAAGCTGAATCATCTTGTACCAGGTCTCTTTATTTAAAAAAAAAAGTATTTATTTGACTGCGTTGTGTCTCAGTTGAGATCTTCACTACATCATGCTGGATCTTTTGGTCAGGGATTGGCTCTGTGGTGGCAGGAAGGCTCTGGAACATGTGGGCTTAGTTGCTCCTGCCCCCCTCACCCCCACCGCCCCGCCTCCGCACTGAGATCCTAGTTCCCTGACCAGGGATGGGACCCTGATTCCCTGCATTGCAAGTTGGATTTATTTTTAATATATTTATTTGGCGGCATTGTGCCTTAGTGGCGTGTGGGAGCAGGTTGCCCTAGAAGGGATCGAACCCAGGCCTGGAATCCTAGCCACTGGACACCGGAGAAGTCCCACCAAATTATTTTTAAAATATGCTTTTACTAGGTCTAGGTTGGTTATTTCACTTATTTGAAACCAGTAAGCAGCTCTCCTCCAAAATCAGAAAACGTAACACAATTTAAAAACGACAAATATGCTTTTAATCAGCCGTGTGCCAAAAGGAGCCGCAGCTGGGGAGGTGATGCCGAGTAAACCTTTGGCCCTCAAGCAAGAGACGTACAGGCAGAGTTTAAGGCCACGTAGAGCGGGGCGGGAAGATTTGGGACTCACCACGCCGCCCTGGTGGCTCAGACGGTAATGAATCCGCCTGCAACGCGTGAGACCTGGGTTCAATCCCTAGGTTGGGAAGACCCCTGGAGAAGAAAACGGGTATCTACTCTAGTATTCTGGCCTGGAGAATTGCGTGGACAGAGCCTGGTGAGCTGCAGTCCATGGGGTCGCAAAGAGTGGGGACACGCACAACTCAGCGACTTTGACTTTCACGCCGCCCTACTGCCCAACATTTAACTGAATGGGTCAGGAACTCTTCAGCCCGCCCTCATCCTAGTTACCCGGAAACGCAAACTTCCGGTGGGTCCACGACTTCGACCCGAGGCAGCCCACCGGAATTTCATCACCCCGACTACCCGCCCACTCCAGGAAGTGACGCACGGTGGGGTTGCCGGAAGAAGTGGCGAAGTTACTTTTGAGGGGAACTCAGTCGCGGCGGCGTGCCACGGGCTACGGAGAAGAAGGAAGAGAAGGCAGAGCAAGGGGACGGAAGCAGGTGCACTCAAGTGTGGGGCGACGCGGGAGGAGCCCTGGGCCTGGGGCTTCCCGGCGTTCCCCGCGCTGCTTGGCTCAGCCCCCTTCTCTCCTTCCACCCTCTCCCCTCCTAGTTCGCGCCGCCCCCCGGCTGTTTCCAAGGCAACGGGAGTAGGGGACCCCCCCCCCCGAGAGGCCGCCCACGAGACCCTCGCGCGCAGCCATGAGCCCCGCCCCCTACTGCTGTTCGGAGAGGGGCGGGACCTGGAGAGAGGTGTGAGGGCGGAGCATGATGGGAGGAGGTCGGGGGTGCCTTGATTGGCGCAGGTGGGGCGGGGCCTAGAAGGAAAAGATGTGGGCGGAGCATGATGGGAGGAGGTCGAGGGGCCGTGATGGGCGCAGATGGGGCGGGGTCTAGAAGGAAGCTAGCGGGGCATTATGGACGGAGCTGGGGTCCGAAGGAGAGATGGGGGTGCTTCCTCGGCGGAGGTGGGGTGAAGCTGGAGGGGAAAGAGGAAGTGAGGGCGGAGCTCTCGAAGCCGAAGGGATAGTGTCTGGAAAAATCCGGTGGGGGAGGTCTGGCTGGAGTGGATGGAGCCTAAAAGAAGGGGGCTGACACTAGGGAGGGGCGGGGCTTGAGACCCAGCTGAAAGCTGTCCTAGAGCAGAAAGGGGGCGGGCCCTATTAGAACTGGATAGGAGGGTCTGTAGGCTGGCAGAGACTGGGGGTGGGGTCTGCACAAAGTAGGGGAAGAGTGTGAGAGATGGAGGAAAGAGAGGTCCCCTCATTAAGACCTGTGGCTGGCCTACTCTGACCCTCCCTGGCCCCACAAGGCTCTCTGCCCCCCTGTATCCTGCAGGCTGCTCCGTGACCCCACCATGTCCACCCCCACCACGAATTCCGTGGACACCCCCTTGCCTGGTGAGTGACCCCCCCTTCCCCAACACAGCTCGTCTCCCATCAGGTTATTGTCAGCCGAAACTCACTGTGTCTCCTCCCAGGAAATGGCCCCAGCACCCCCTCTTCTTCACCTGGGGGAAAGGAGGATGGTCCTGAACCATGCCCTGGAGGGGCGGATCCTGATGTCCCAAGCACTGGTGGGGCCGACTCAGCCTCCGTTGTGGGTGAGACAGGGTCCAGGGACATGGGTTGGGAGTTGGTATAGAGGCTCAGAGAGGAATCTAGGAGAGAAAGATCAGAAGTGGGGATGGCCAGCCCCAGCGTCTTGCTGACTTTTTTTCTTCTGTCAGTGCTTGGTACTTCTTATTTTGACCCATTCTTTGGGATTCACTGACACACACATCTTTCCCTTCGAATCACCGGCTCTGTGGGTCCCCCTCCACACTCTTGATTTGTTGCTTCTGAGCTCTCATGGACCTGTCCCTCTGGCTGCTGTTTATCCCTGTGGTTCTGTCTCACGGCTTCTGTCCACCCACGCCAGTCATCCTAGACACAGCAGAGGAGCCGGAGCGCAAGCGAAAGAAGGGCCCAGCTCCAAAGATGCTGGGCGATGAGCTGTGCCAAGTGTGCGGGGACACGGCCTCTGGCTTCCACTACAACGTGCTCAGCTGTGAAGGCTGCAAAGGCTTCTTCCGCCGAAGTGTGATCCGAGGCGGGGCCGGGCGCTACGCCTGCCGGGGCGGTGGCGCCTGCCAGATGGACGCCTTCATGCGGCGCAAGTGCCAGCAATGCCGGCTGCGGAAATGCAAGGAGGCAGGGATGCGGGAGCAGTGTGAGTCCTGGGGAGGGAGCGGGGCCAGGCCAGCCCCTGCCCAGCCCTGGGGCCTCTGCTGAGGCCTGTGTCTCCCCACCAGGCGTCCTCTCCAAAGAACAGATCCGGAAGAAGAAGATTCGGAAGCAGCAGCAGCAGCAGCAGCAGCAGCAGCAGCAGTCGTCACCCACGGGGCTGGGAGTCAGCAGCAGCAGCCCAGCCTCTGGGCCTGGGGCCTCCCCTGGAGGGTCTGACGGGGGTGGCCAGGGCTCGGGAGAAGGTGAAGGTGTCCAGTTAACAGCCGCTCAGGAACTAATGATCCAGCAGTTGGTGGCGGCCCAGCTACAGTGCAATAAACGCTCCTTCTCCGACCAGCCCAAAGTCACGGTACGGCCCCTTCCACAGCTTCGAGGGACAATTTACCCAGTGTGCTCAAGTCGACAGGGCCACAGTCCAGGGCACAGGGAGAGAATGAGGCTCCAGAGAACAGGCACTTTGAGATGGGGTAGCCTTGGGCTTGCGGGAGACGTCCTGATAGTAACCTGCTCGCCCCCCCACCCCCATGTCCCCAGCCCTGGCCCTTGGGTGCAGACCCGCAGTCCCGTGATGCCCGCCAGCAGCGCTTCGCCCACTTCACGGAGCTGGCCATCATCTCCGTGCAGGAGATCGTGGACTTCGCCAAGCAGGTGCCTGGCTTCCTGCAGCTGGGTCGCGAAGACCAGATCGCCCTCCTGAAGGCCTCTACCATTGAGGTAACAGCCAACCTGCCCAGCGTCGGGGAGGCCGTTCCATCCTGCCCTCGAGGAAGTCCCGGGATAAACCCCAGGAGAGATGTCGGGAGGATAGGGACAAAGCAGACTCTAGGCCTTTCCCTGGTGGGGGTGGTATTCTCCAGGAGAACCTCAAATGCTAAATAAGTCATCAGAGCCTCTTGTGAGGTGAGGAGAGAAGGGAAACAGGGCCTGAGATGGAGAATAATTGTGGGTTGGGCTGAAGGGCCACACTTTAGGGAGCATGCTGACAAGGCTTGTTCAGGGAGTTGATGTTTGAACCAAAACTGTGGTAATGAGTAAGTGCTGAGTGTCTAGTGTATGCCAGGCCCTATTTCCAGTGCTTAGGGCGTGGTGGTGAATGGAGCAGACTGAAAGAAAGCTCTGCCCTGTGCCTCGTAAGCACTTGGGGGGAGTGTCCTGAGTGGAGAAGGCTAGGGGTGCCGAACCTGGGGAAGGGAGAGAGCTTGGAGTGTCCAGCGTGCTGGCTGCAGGCCCTGTGGCTGAGAGATGATGGGGTGGGGTGGAGACGGGCAGGGGATGATCCCAGCAAGATTGGGCCCCCCCATTCAGGCCAGCAGAGGAAGGACAGTGGCCGAGGGGCCACAGAGCTCCTCTAGCCCCTGCCCACCCGTCCCCTCCGCCATCCTCAGATCATGCTGCTGGAGACGGCCAGACGCTACAACCACGAGACTGAATGCATCACTTTCCTAAAGGACTTCACCTACAGCAAGGATGACTTTCACCGCGCGGGTACGGCCAAGTGCAGGCTGGGCAGTGGGGTCCCTGCTGGCCAGGAGACCCAGGCCCTCACATCCCTGTCTGAGCTTCCATCTCTTCACCTCCAGACTAGGGTGAGGGCTGAGCCCTCCCACCTCACAGTGAGAGCTAAGACCACAGTGAGATTATTGAGCCCTGACCCTGCACAGGGGGGACATGGTGCAGGATGCGACAGAGGGGTATGTGCTGTCATATAGGGCATCTTCGTAGGAATTAAGGAAAGACACTCTTTGCTCCCCAGCCCTAGGGATGGGAACCGAGGCGATGGGCTTCTGGAGAGAGTGTGCCTCAGTGGGACCAGAGGGAAAGGGAGGTGGGGAGCAGTGTTAGTTACCAGGGAACGCAAGTGCAGGGCCTCTCTCTCTGCCTCTCGGCGTTCTCAGAGTCCTGCTTTCTCCTGTCATTTCTCCATGGGGCACTTCTCTGTCCTCCTGGACATCTCCTCACCCCATCTTTCCTTCCTCTTATTTCCTGGCTCTCCCAATACCCAGGGCAGTCCCAGTAACCCTTTGAGCATAAGCTTGGCAGGGGAGCACTAGGGGTTGGGGGCGTGTTTCTGGCAGGGGCCTCAGCATGTGCAGAGGTCCTGGGGTGGGGCAGAGCGGGTGGTTTTAAGGAACGACAGGGAGGTTCCGGCAGCTGCAGCACAGTGCGATGGGGCTGGAGCGGAGGTTGGTTCCTCCTACCGCCCCATCCTCTGCCACTGCCAGAGTCCAGGCCTCAGTTGGCCCTTCTGGGAACATTGCAGGGCCCCTTGCTGGGCTTCTGCCTCCACCCCAGCCTGGTGTGTTTGTTCACAGTCATCAGAAGGATCCAGTTAACAACCACGTTAGCTCACGTCCCTCCTGTGCTCAGCACCATCCGTGGCTCCCATCACACTGAGTGGGAGAAAAGCCAGAGTCCTCACCTGGCCCACAGGCCCTGCAGGGCGTGGCCTCGTTCCTCCCGCCCGCACCTCCCGCCCTCCCCTCACCCTCCCCCAGCCGCGCTGGCCTCCCTGTTATTTGAACCCACCCATGTGCTGTCGCCTCACAGCTTCTGTTTGCTGGTCCCTCTTTCCAGAACTAGGTTGACCATCTCGTCCTAGTTTGCTTGGGGCCTTCCAAGCTTTTCTTACTTTTTAAAGATTTTTTTGTTTTTAGCTGCGCTGGGTCTTTGTTGCTTTGCGCAAGCTTTCTCTAGTTGCTGTGCGCGGGCTTCTCGTTGCCAGTGTGACGGGCTCTAGGCAGCTGGGCTCAGTTGCAGTGCGTGGGTTTAGTTGCCCTGCAGCATGTGGTATCTTCCTGGCCAGGGATGAAACCTGTGTCCCCTGCACTGGCATGTGGATTCTTAGCCACTCTGCCACGAAGCAAGTCTCCTGAGCTTTAATACTCAAAGTCCAGGGCCTAGGAAGCCTAGTCCCAGGCAAAACAGACTGGTAGCACCCTCCCTGGAACACTCGCACAGCCTGGTAACTCCCTCCCTCCCCTCTTTCAAGTTGGACACCCTGCAGCTAGGGAGGCCTTCCCACACTCACCTTGTGGTGACCCTCATGTCTAAAATATGGACGTGATTCTCTCCCTGTTACCCTCCCCTGCGTTACCTCGACCCATAGAACTAGAATCATCTCACAGGGTGGATGGCGTACTTGCAGACCTGTCTATTATCTGTCCCTTCAAGCCCCAGATGCAAGTGCCACAAGAGCAGGGGGCTTTGTCTTAGAAATGTCTCTGCCCGGGACCTGATGTGCAGTGGGTGCTCAGTCAAGTTTGATGAATGAATGAGTCACACCTGGAAATGAGTTCCGCTTCACTGTGAGAGCAGGGGATGCCACCTCAGGGGGTGACGTAAGGTGACCTGGGATTAAACACCTTTCCTTTTCCAGAGGAGAGGTACCAGGAAGGAAGTGAAGAGGGTGACGGGGTGGTAGAAACTTTTGAATAAATGTTCACACTTATTACTCATTGCTTCATTCAGGCAAGACATATGGCATACCCACGACGTGCCAAGCCCTTGATGGGCAGTGGGGTTACAGGGTGACCAGCACTCTACTTGCTGCTGTTTCCCTCGCTCTGCTGACAGTGGGCAATGCCAGTGGCCAGGCATGGGGGCCAGTTTTAGGTCAGAGTGTTTATCAGAGCCAGTCTCCTGTCTCCACAGGCCTGCAGGTGGAATTCATCAACCCCATCTTCGAGTTCTCACGGGCCATGAGGCGTCTGGGCCTGGATGACGCGGAGTACGCCCTGCTCATCGCCATCAACATCTTCTCAGCCGACCGGCCCAACGTGCAGGAGCCCAGCCGGGTCGAGGCCCTGCAGCAGCCCTACGTGGACGCGCTGTTGTCTTACACACGCATCAAGAGGCCCCAGGTACCGGAGCCCGGACCCTCCCAAGGAAACCTAGACCTGTGTAGGGTCAGCTTCCTACGTCCCTGGCTCACCCCAGCAGCTGAGTTCTGATCAGTGTCCTCTCAGCAGCCTGTCCTCAAGGCCCCTGTCCCATCATTAAGGAGTCAGGCAAGTCCTTGCCCAGGGGCCCCCACACTGCCTCTCCAGGGTGGGGGTCCTCCGGGTGGGCCGCCCGGCACCCACCCACTCCTGTCTCCTTGCAGGACCAGCTGCGCTTCCCCCGCATGCTGATGAAGCTTGTGAGCCTGCGCACGCTCAGCTCCGTGCACTCGGAGCAGGTCTTCGCCCTGCGGCTTCAGGACAAGAAGCTGCCGCCTTTGCTGTCTGAGATCTGGGACGTCCACGAATGAAGGGCCCACCCCACTGCCCTGCACACCCCCAATGACTGGACACTGGGATGGGAAGGGACCGGGCTGGGTCTGGGCTCCCGCCCTGCGGCTTGGAGCTAAAGCCTTGGCCCCCCGCCAGCCCTCAGGATGAGCCCCAGTCAGGGTCCAGGAGCCTCCCTGCCTGCCCACTGAGTCTTCCTGGGAGGGCTGGAGGGGGTCACGGGTCCTGAGCTCTGACCTCTCCCAGCACTCCCAGCTGCCCTCCCCGCCCAGCTTACACCTCAAGCCTACCATGCAGTGCACCTTGAACAGAGGCAGGAGGGCCTGTGGCTCTCCCACAGCCTGAGAGACCACAGACAGGCTCCCCGCTCTGCTCCTTTTATTTAATAAAAACTAAAAAAAAACAAAAACAGGAAAATAAAAGTATGACTAGAAACTTGCTCTGATTCAGGATGAGTCTGAGGTGGGAATGAATGGGCTGCCAGGGTCTTCATGGACACCAAACCCCCAGACCTGGTGCTGGACTAGGGAGGGTTCAGGGTGATATGACTAGGCGCTTTGGGGGCCTCAGGGTCATCTGGTGGTTGGAGCCTGCTCCTGAAGGTCAGGGAGGATTTGAGGGGAGGAGGGCATGGAGCTTTCGTTCAATCAGCAAGTATTGGCCGAGGCTGCTTTGTGGGCCATTCTCAGGACACAGGTGTTATTCATTTGACAGATTCGTATGGAGCATTTGTGCTGTGCTGTGGTTAGTCGCTGAGTCGTGTCCGACTCTGTGACGTCATGGACTGTAGTCCGCCAGGCTCCTCTGTCCATGGGGATTCTCGAGGCAGGAATACTGGAGTGGGTTGCCATGCTCTCCTCCAGGGGATCTTCCTAACCCAGGGATCGAATCCAGGTCTCCCGCATTGCAGGCAGATTCTTTACCATCTGAGCCACCAGGGAAGCCCCATGGAGCATTTATTATGTGCCAAATACATTCTTAGGCACTGGAAACATCTGTGAACACGATAAAGTCTCTCTTTGCAGCCACCGTGGAAAACAGTATGGCGGTTTCTCAAAACATGAAAACTAGAGGAATTCCTTGGCAGTCCAGTGGTTAGGACTCTGGGGGCCTAGGTTCAGTGCCTGGCTGGGGAACTAAGATTCCACATGCCATTCGTTGGGGTCAAAAAAAAAGCTAAAACTAGGACTCTGTCACAGGACTCAGCAATCCCACTCCTGGATATATACTGACAAAACCCCAAACACTAAATTTGAAAGGATACACGCACCTCAATATTCATAGCAATATTATTTACAATTGCCAAGATAATGGAAGTGACCTAAGTGTTCATCTACAGATGAAGAAGGTGTCATACGTACATACAGAATGGGATACTATTCAGTCATGAAAGAGTGAAATTTTTGCTATCTGCAGCAACATGGTTGGACTTGAAGGGCATTGCTGCTGCTGCTGCTAAGTCACTTCAGTCGTATACGACTCTGGGCGACGCCATAGACAGCAGCCCACCAGGCTCCTCCGTCCCTGGGATTCTCCAGGCAAGAATACTCGAGTGGGTTGCCATCTCCTTCTCCAATGCATGCAGGCATGCTAAGTTGCTTCAGTCGTGTCCGACTGTGTGACCCCATGGACAGCAGCCCACCAGGCTCGTCTGTCCACAGGATTCTCCAGGCAAGAATACTAGAGTGGGTTGGCATTTCCTTCTCTATGGAGGGCATTATGCTAAGTGAAATAAGACAGAGAAAGACATATACTGTGCATCATTTACATACGGAATCTAAATACAACTAACTAGTGACTATAACAGAAAAGAAGCTGATTGACAGACTGAACAAACTGTGGTTACCAGTGGCGGGAGGGACAACAGGGGTGGAGGATTGGGAGGTAAAAACTGGGTGTAAGGTAGGCTCAAGGATGTGTTGTACAGCATGGACAATAATAGCTAATATTTTGTAATAATTGTAAATGGACCTTTACAAATTGTACTGGGGAGTTCCCTGGTGGTCTAGTAGTCGGGACTCTATGCTTTAACTGCCAGGAACTGAGTTCAATACCTGGTCAGGAAGTAAGATTTTGCAAGCTAGGCCACACAGCCAAAAATCAAATCAAATAAATAAGGTAAAGTCTCTTCTCGGAGTTGACCACCAGTCAGGGCTGGTCATGGGAGGCTGAGCAGGAAGGTAAGGGAAGAGGGGCAGCGCGGGACAATGTGGGAGATGAGTAGGAGTCAGGCAAGGCCTCAAAAGAGGCCTGCTGCTGCTGCTAAGTCACTTGAGTCTTATCTGACTCTGTGCGACCCCACAGACGGCAGCCCACCAGGCTCCCCCGTCCCTGGGATTCTCCAGGCAAGAACACTGGAGTGGGTTGCCATTTCCTTCTCCAATGCATGAAAGTGAAAAGTGAAAAGGAAGTCGCTCAGTCGTGTCCAACCCTTAGCATGGACTGCAGCCTGCCAGGCTCCTCTGTCCATGGGATTTTCCAGGCAAGAGTACTGGAGTGGGGTGCCATTGCCTTCTCCCAAAAGAGGCCTAGATGAGTTCAAAGGAAAGGCAGTGGAGTTCTCCTAATTTCTTGTTCTCCTGCGCCAGGCCGTGAGGGGACACCGAGGTGAGCTGAATGGACAGTCCCAGTCCAGGGTGAAGAGGCTGTTGTCTGGAGGGGTGGGTGGAGTATTGAAAAATATATTTTTGTTGAGAGGGGAGAGGGAACGGGGGAAGTGAGAGTAGTTACATGCGATCGTCGTATCCCAAGCAGAGTGCCTCTCGCTCTAGAGATGTGCCTGCCCTGCGCAGTCCAGTTTACAGATGGGGAAGCTGAGGCCGCGCGACACAGGAGAACCAACCTGGCCAGGATCTGAGTGCGCATGGGCCAGCCTCTATCGGGAGGGAAAAGGTCAGGTTGCGGACTGAAGGAGGAACACTGCCCAGGCGGTCCTCCCGACAAGGCCTCGGCCAGGAAGCGGGTGGGGTGGAGGGTGCGCGCCCAGCACCTTAGAGCGGGCAGGGTCGAAGGGAGGGCCGGCACCCAGAGCCGCCGCGCGTGCGCAGAGAACACTGGGTCTCAACCCGCCGGTGAGGAAGGGGGCGTAGCTTCAAGCCACATGCGTCAGAGGGGGGCGTGGCTTGGCGAGGATGCATCGGCAAGGGGACGAGACCACCATCCAAGTTGGAAGGAGGGGGCGTGGCCTGTGTCCCAGAGCGGTGGGAGGAGGGCGTGGCCTCCCCTATTTGGGTGGGAGGGGCGTGGCCCGGCTCTGCGCGCCGCACCTCTGGGCCTGCGCGCGCCGGAGTCAGGGGTCACGGCGGCGTGGGCTGTGGCGGGAAACACTGTTTGAAGCGGGTGAGTTACGGGAGAAGGGGAATTGCAGGGGACTTTGCCTGGCCGGGAAGGAGGCTTGGGGAGCCGAGTCCGTGGGCCTGAGAGAGGGTTGTGAGAGCTCGCGTGGGGCATGGCGGCGGGAGGGATCCCTTTGGTTAGCGGGCGCGCGCAGGAGGGGCAGAGGCCAGTGGCCTTGGGCGCGTACGCGGGGGCAGATGACAGGGTGGGGGCGTCCCCTCGGCCTGCGGGGGGCGCTGGCGCTGGGCGCCGAGGACGAGGGGGGCGCACACTGGGGAGTCTTGGGAGCAACGGGTCCCGGAGGCGTTGGGTTCTCGATGGTGCACGTGAGGACATGGTGTCATCTTTTATTCTCTAGATACTGAGTACACTGTGCCCAGCACTGCCCTAGGGTTCGAGGCTACAACCCGAATAAGTCAGAGAAAGCCTCTTTCCCAGGGGCAGACTGAGAGTAGACAGGTAGTAAGTAATGACGACAAACCAATGTTGTCAGCTTGTGATTCGTTACCCCAAGGAAAGTGAAACAAGAGTAGCCTGCTTTTTTATTTCTAGAGTGAACAGGAGTAGTCCCTCTGGGGAAGTGACATTTGAGAGAGAAGCGAGCCCCGGAAAAAATGTTCTGGACGTGGGGTGGATGGGCTGGCCATCCAGTAAAAAGACCTTGAAGTAGGAAGGGGCTTGGCTTCCTTGTAACTTGTAGGGAAGAGTGAGGCTGGAGACATGGTAGGGAACCAGATCCTATAGGGCTTTGTAAATCTCGGTGTTCCCTTTAACGTTTACTGTAAGTTCAGTAGGGAGCTGGGGAGGTTTTGAGCATCACAGCATCTTGATCCTCCCCTGCGCTTTAAAAAATCTCTGACTGCGGATTGAAGATGGGGTTGTAGCAGGAGAGTGGAAGGAGGAGAGGCCAGTTAGGAGGCAAGGGGGAATGCTCGGCGGCCCAGCCTGCAGTGCAAGTGGGAGAATCCATCAGGTGGAGGTGGTTTCTGGAGTCTGAACGCACACAAGGTGAGTGTAGGGAAGCGGGGAGCCCAGGATCACAGGGCTTGTGGTTCGAGCAGTAGGCTGGAGACGGGGAGCTGAGGGGGGGCAGGTTTGGGGGTGCCACCCTGAGGGCAGAACTTAGGTGGTGCAGGTGGGCAGGGTGATGTCAGTGTGTCAGGTTCATGGCCACACCCACTCCAGGAACCTCTTGTTGCCTTTTCTCCCCCTCCTTCCTGCACTTCCCCACCCAGGCCGTTCCTGCCCTACTCAGGGCCTTTGCTGGGCACTGGGGAGCTAGTGATAATTCAGTTTGGTTGGAAGAAGGACAGGAATCTCAAGCCAGAGCTCTCTGAACTAAAAAGAGGCGGCACTAGTCTTTGGGAGCTAACAGAAGAAAATGAGGGTTCAAGGTGGCCTCGTGGCGTTGGTGACACCAGAGAAGGGTCTAAACCGACACAACTTGAAGTGGCCTGCATCGCAGGCTCTCTGCTAGGTGATGCTGGGGACCCAGACTGGAGCCAGCCCCTGACCCCTGTGTTTTGAAGACCTCTCAGTTGGAAGTTGTCACAGCTTGTGCATTAATGGAAATGCCCCCAAGATGCTGTGGGAGCCCCTAGGGGGCCGCTGATCAGTGAGGAGGAACTGAACCAGAACTGAGTTTCAGAGGGTGTAGAGGAGTTAGGTGGCCAAGAAAAAGGAAGATTTCATCCCGAAAACTTCTCCCAAGACTAGGCCCCATGCTGGATGATCCCGGGGACCCAGAGTAGCCTCAGCCCTGCCCCGCCATCAAGAGTTCCCTGTCTGGTGAGGGAGCCAGACACAAGCCCAGGTGATCCACAGCCCAGGACGAGGGCAGCAGGAGTCACCAGGCCCAGAGGGGGGACCTGGCCAAAGCCTGAAAGGTGTGGAGTTTTCAGGGGGGGCAGGAGTGAATAGATCCATTTGTCGTTATTTAATCGATCCTTTGACAGATGTGTGTGAGCCAGGATACAAGGTGAGCAAGCAGATGAGTCTGGCCTGTGTCCCCTGCTGGGCAGAGGGCAGTTCACCCCCATATCGCTCCTGGCACCCCCAGAGGCCGACAGTCTGGCGCACTGATCACCAGTGGGGCCCTGGAGCTAGTCTGCTTGGGTTGGAACCCGGGCTCTGCCCCTCTGAGCTCGTTGTGTCGCCTCAGGCTTGAAGGTGGCTTCACGTCTCTGGGCCTCCGTGCCAGTCACTGTGTTGGAGAGTTAATAGCAGCACCTGCCTCAGAAGCTTTGGTGAAAATTTTGAGTTCCTTCCTTGGTGCTGCATTCAGAACGTATTCGGAGAAGGCAAAGGCAACCCACTCCAGCGTTCTTGCTTGGAGAATCCCAGGGACGGAGGATCCTGATAGGCTGCCGTCTATGGGGTAGCA
The DNA here is from genome assembly GCF_032405125.1 of Capricornis sumatraensis. Taxonomy (NCBI): domain Eukaryota; kingdom Metazoa; phylum Chordata; class Mammalia; order Artiodactyla; family Bovidae; genus Capricornis; species Capricornis sumatraensis. The sequence continues at coordinate 61,850,459 of NC_091088.1, forward strand.
CAGATTTGGACACGACTGAAGTGACTTAGCAGCAGCAGCACGTATCTATTGGGTGTGTACTCGGCTTCAGCCTCTCTCCTGGAGACATGAGATGTAGCTGGAAACAGAAGGTGAAATCCCGGCTTTGGCAGTATTTCCATTCTCCTTGCAGACAGTAAACAAAACGAATAGGCAGTGGTGCTCAGGCTTGAGCAGCTTCGGAGGCCCTGGAGGGCTCGATCCTACGCGGGTGGCTGGGCCCACCTCCAGAGGCCCTGACTCAGTAGGTCTGGGGCCTGACAGCTTCCATTCCCACCAGTTCCCACCAGAAGCTGCAGGTGCAGGGCGCCACACTTGGAGAACTCTTAACGATCTGATACAGCGCAGCAGACAGCGAGAGGCCAGCAAGAAAAATAAAGCTAGGGAAGGAGTTGGAGAGTGTCAGGAGGGGCAGCGGGGCTGTCTTCAAATTTTTCTGTATCTGTTTTCTGGTCGCGCCTTGGCATGTGGGAGTTCCCTGGCCAGGAATCGAACCCATGCCCCTGCCGTAGAAGTGCAGAGTCTAACCACTGGACTGCTGGGGAGGCCCCAGGGGCTGTATTTTGAAGCCGGCCTCACTGAGAAGGTGAAATTGGAACAAAGACCTGAAGGCGGGGAGGAGAGAGCCATGGGGATGTCTGGAAAAGAGCATTTGGTTGGGCAGCAGGAACAGCTTGTGAAAAGGTCTGGGGTAGGAGCAAGCCTGGAGTGTTTGAGGAACAGAGAGGAGGCAAGTGGCTGGAGTGAGCAAGGGAGAGAGGGTGGAGGTGGTGTCCCTGAAAGAGTAGGTGGGGGCAGTTGTGCAGGGCCTTGTGAGCCACAATGAGGACTTTTGTTTTAACTGTGCATGAGGCAAGAGCCAGGGACAGGCTCTGAGCAGAGCAGGGGTGGGACGATCTGACATAAACAGTCTCTTTGGTTGCTGAGTGGAGAAAACACTGAGGGGGGCCAGGTGGAAGGAGGGAGGGGCCAGGTGGAAGGAGGGAGATGACAGGTGGGCAAGGCTATTCATTCAGCAGATATTCCTTGGGTGTCCTCTATGGGCCAGACACTGTTACTGACACCGGTGATTCTTCAGTGAAGAAGACTGCATCCCAGGCTGAGCTGAGCTTGTTTTCCAGCAGGGGGAGCCAGACAAACAGCAATGCACAAAATAGAGGTCAACCATCTTAGGGAGCTGGGGTGGGGCCTGTCCATTGAAAGGCAGAGCTGATAAATAAATTTGCTGATGGAGTGAGCGTGTGGTCTGAAGGGAAGAGAGAAGTTGGGGTGACTCCAAGGTTGTCGACTTGCTGGGAGCTGTACCGAATCAGGGGAGACTGTGGGGTGCGAGGAGCAGGTTTGGGGGGAGATCAGGAGCCTGGCTTTGGAGTCTGGAGTGCCTGAAGGGACGTTGCCACAGTGGGCACTCAGATCTGTCAGCCTGGAGCCCCGGCTGAGGTCTGTGTGGGAGACACAAAAGCCAAGGGATGGCATTTAAAGCCATCCCCTGGTGGTTAAGATTCCACTCTTACAATGCAGGGAGTCGTGGGTTCGATAACAGGTCAGGGAACTAAGATCCATATGTTTAGTGGTGTAGCAAAAAAAAGAGCGGTGAGGTTGGGTGGGATGGGATGACAACCTCCAGGGAGTGTGTCAGAGAGAAACGGGTGTGTGACTAGAGCAGGCACTCGTTGTGGTTAATGCTGGATTCACTTGCTGTTCAGTATTTGCTGCTGAAGCACCCAGAAAGGTGCCAAGCTCTGCCCTGCACTCCTGCGAGGGGGACACCCAGGGACCCTTCCTTCTCATGCTGGCTTGCCTGACAGCACCTAGGATAGGAGACTAGTCCAGGACCCTAGGTTTTGCTCCGGTGACAGCTGCCCACCCATCGTACCCCCTGGCCACAGCCCAGTGACCCAGGGCAGCCGGTTGGCCCTCTCCTTCCTCCCCCTGACAAGCCAGGTCTGCCACTCCGTGGGGCTCCTGGCAACCCCTCAGCTTCCTCTGCCTCACCCGGGCATTTCCCCCAGGTCCTAACTCTCTGCATCCCTCTGGCTACTCGCATGGCCGGAGCAAAGGCCTCTAGGCTCGTTCCTTATTCTGAGATCAGACCACGTATCTGCACAGTTACACGCGGAGGGCACAGGAAGTACTCAGGCATAAAAAGGAATGAAGCCCAGATCCGTGCTAGAATGGGGGTGGACCTTGAAAACATTCTCAGGGAAAGAAGCCATACACAGGATTCCATTTCTAGGAAATGCGCAGAATAGGCCAATCCATCTAGACAAAGCAGATCAGTGGTGCTCTGGGGGAGGGCGGGAGAGGCACTGAGTGGAGACGGTCTTTTTTGTGTGATGACAGTGTTCTAAGATGGACTGTGGTCAAGGTTGCCCAAGTTCTGAATATACTGAAAACCACTGAACTGTACACTTAAAATGTACATGAATCGTATGGTATGTGAATGAGATCTTGGTCAAACTATCTCCCCACTCCAGCCCCCCAGAAAGCCAGTGTTGCCAGTTTATTACCTATCCTGCCACAATTATGCGTGACAATGCAACATCTTTAGATATATTTTCCCATCAGCTTGGATAAATGTTATTTTTCTTTTATGTGTTTCTCTCCAGCTTTTTCTTTTTTCGGGCCCAACTCATGGCCCCAACTATGGATCATAGTTTCTGACCAGAGATTGAACCCATGCCCCCTGCAATCCCTTCCTCCAACTTTTAATTAAAAAATTCCAAGCCTGCAGAGACATCCCAAGACAAGTACAACGAACACCCGTGAACCGTTTCCTGGATTTGTCAGTTGTGAAAGTGCTGCCTCACTTTGCTTTATCTTGATGCACGTACACCTTTTTTTTTTTTTTTTTTTGCTGAACTGTGTACCGGTTGTAGCCATCATGATACTACAGGATAATGAGAATCAGGCCATTCTCTATGAAACGATACTGTTATCTCAGGCAGTTATTCAGTTTGTGCAGTTCCAGCGATAGCCTTCAGAGCTATTTCCACTTTTTAAATCCAAGATCTGACCTGGGATCACACTAGTGATCCCACTGGTGAGTCGTCTAGTTGTCATGACGACATAATCTCTCCTTTAATCTAAAACGGTTTCCTGATCTTTTTTCCTCCCCCTTCATGACTTGGTCATTTTTTGAAGATTCCATCTCACAGGCCAGTCTTTACTTTGGTTTGATTATTTCCTACTGATTAGAGTCAGGGTAAACATTTTCGTTTTCTTAGAATTTTTTTTTTTTAATACAAAAGCTCTCTTAAGTATACCATTCTGTACTTTGCTTTCTCTACCTAACAATGGGTCTTTGAGAGTCCTCTGTCAGTTCATAGAGAGCTTCCTCATTCCTTTATATAGCTGCATAATATTCCAGGGGACAGAATTCATGTAACTTATTTAAACAGTCCCCCAGGGGAGGACATTTAGGTGGTTTCCAGTCTTTTGGGACTGCAAACAATGCTGCCGGAAATAACCTTGTAAATGCAGTTTTTCATTAGGTGATAGTATATCTGTAGCATAAGCCCCTGGATGTGGAATTGCAGCCTCCCCACTTTTTATGCTTTTACTTGAGGTGCGATTTACACGTGGTGAAATGCGCAGGTGTCAAGTGTACAGCTGGCCATACTGTACACTTCCACCACCCTGCAGAACAACCTCATGCCCCTTCCCAGTCAATCTCCCCCACCCCAGCAGCAGCCACTAGCTAGACTTTTAGCATCATGGATGAGCATAGTCTATTTTTTTTTTAATTTTTTGGCTGTACGGGACAGCTTGTGGGATCTTAGTTCTCCGACCAGGGATTGAACCCCCACCCTTAGCCGTGCAAGTGTGGTGTCCTAACCACTGGACCGCTAGGGAATTCCCTACTCTGGAGATTTTTTCAAAGGCTCATGGTCATGGTGGGTTCGTGGGAGGCCATGGAGAAGACAGCAACCCTCACCTCACCCCGGCTCGCCCCACAGGATGGATGGTAAGCGGCGACCAGGCCCGGGGCCTGGGGTGCCCCCAAAGCGGGCCCGTGGGGGCCTCTGGGATGAGGATGAGGCGTACCGGCCCTCGCAGTTCGAGGAGGAGCTGGCGCTGATGGAGGAGATGGAAGCAGAGCGCAGGCTGCAGGAGCAGGAGGAGGAGGCGCTGCAGTCGGCCCTGGAGGGGGCGGACGGTGAGACTCGGGGCAGGGGCCCCTCTGCGCCCCAGCCCCGTGGGGACCCCGCCCCTGTTGCATCTCGGAACCCTGGAGCTGACCTGTAACCTTTAACTCTCAGCCCCTGGCTTGCTTCGAGCTCCGCAAGGGGCTGAACTTTGGATGTCAGCAGGCCACCTGTTCCTGTTGCTTCTAACCTTGACCCTTGACCCCTCGATCCCCCTGGAGCGTCCCGCCTGATCCAGACCACCGCCTCCACCTGACTTTGTTTCCCAAATGGGATGCTGCTTGAGGGGACAGGAGCAGAGGCGGGAAGGCAGTTACTTGTTTCCGAAGCAGGACCACGACTCCATGGAGCCCCGCTTCCCTCCCCCCATCCAGGGCAATTCTCCCTGACGGCCACAGATGCCCGCTGGCTTCGGCCCGCCCCGCCCCCCTTGGACCCTCAGACGGAGCCCCTCATCTTCCAGCAGTTGGAGATCGACCATTATGTGGGTAAGCTTGGGGATCAGAGGCCTGGTGCATGGGAGGAGGAGCTGGGTCAGCTGCTCTGGCTCTGTGGGAAGAGAGGGACACAGAGGGTCCCTGCCCAGGGCTCTGAGAGGGAGGGACAAGTGGGGGCAGGGAGGGGGGCCGTCCTGGAGGAGGAGGTGTCTTCTGACTGAGGCCTGAAGGGGCTGGCTCCTCGCAGAAGGGAGAGGCGTGTGGTGTAGTTGCCATTCATTCATCCCGTCAGTCGGAAACAACCAAGCATCTGCACTGAGGCAGGCCCTGTACCAGGCAGACCAGGCCCCTGCTCCCCGAGGCCCACGCTCTAGAAGGAGGGGCAGAACAAGAAAGGAAGTGGAACACTGGCGGTGGCGAGGGTCACAGAGGAGCGTCAAGTAGGGAGGGGGTGCTGGACCTCGCCTCTTGGAGCTTCGGGAAGGCCCCTCTGAGGAGGTGATGAGGAGGCGTGGGGTTGTGTGGGAAAGCGGGACTCTGGGCAGAGGACCCCAAGGAGGGAGCAGGGCTGATACGTTTAAGGAGCAGCCAGGAGGCCAGTGAGGCAGTGAGGAGCCAGCGAGGACCTTAGCGCTCCGCTCTGAGGGAGCCGGCCTGTCCTTGGCAATGGAGAGACCCCATCCAAGCTCCACGGGCACTCACTAGTGGTAAAGAACCCACCTGCCAATGCACGAGATGCAGGTTTGATCCCTAGGTCCGGAAGATCCCCTGGAGAAGGGATGGCAACCCACTCCAGTATTCTTGCCTGGGAAATCCCATGAACAGAGGAACCTGGCGGGCTACAGTCCATGTGGTCGCAAAGAGTCAGACACGACTGGGCAACTGAACACGCAGCATACATGCACGTCCAAGCTCCTCCTTGCATTTCCAAGGCTCCCCTGAGCGAGAAAGTAAAGACAAGCTACAGGTGGGGAGGAAACGTTTGCCGTCTGTATGTCTGACAGAGGACTGGTGCTGCCAAAGAAGATTCAGAAAGAGTTCAAAAGTGGACAGAAATCTTGGACAGTTCACTAGAGGATCTCCAGTGGCAAATGTGCACGTGAGGTGATCCTCTGTGTCATCGGCTGTCGGGTGAATGTAAACGACAGCCACGGTGAGACACACACCTGTGAGAGAGGCTAAAGTAAAATACACAGACACCACCAAGTGCAGGCGAGGATGTGGAGTGTCGGGAACCCGTGCTCAGTGAGGCCGTGGCTGATGCAACCGCTCTGGGAAGCAGCCTGGAAGAATCTTACAGGGTTCAACCTAGCCTTTTACAGTTTTTCTGGTGGTAATTAAGTTTTTGGTTTTTGCCCTGAGCTTTATTGAGAGATCAGACTTAAACCTATTCTTACCATAGGGCCTGGCAATTCTGCCTGAAAGATATTTACCCGAGAGAAGCAAACACCTCCATTCAGACAACAACCATGGATGTTGATAGCTCTTTTCTGAACCACCCAAAACTGGGAGCACCTCACACGCCCTGTGGCAGGTGGATGGATAACACACCATGCAGACCTTCTCTGTGATAAAGGGAACAAATTGCTGACAAGCTTGACGTGGACGGGTGCCCAAGACGCCAGCCCGGGTACAAGAAGCCGGGCCGGGAGGGCTACGAACTGAATGACTCCCTTCTGTGGACAGTCTCAAAAAGGCAAAATCAGGACGATGAGGAACAGACCGATGGTGCTGGGGGGCGGGCTGGAGGCGAGTGTGATCACCAAGGGGCAGCTCGAGGGAGCTGTTTGAGTGATGGGACTGTCTTGTACCCCAGTTTTGGCGGTGGTTACACGAATCTACCCCAGCGTTAAAGCTCATGACGCTGCCCACGCAAAGTTGACTCCACTTTTGGGGTATCTGAGGTGGCAGCCCCTACTTACCTGTGTTCCCCCCTCCCCCAGGCCCAGCGAGGCCCCTGCCTGGGGCGCCCCCGCCATCCCAGGGCTTGGTTCCCATCCTCCGCGCCTTCGGGGTCACCGACGAGGGGGTCTCTGTCTGCTGCCACATCCATGGCTTTGCACCCTACTTCTACACCCCAGCACCCCCTGGTGAGTGACCCCAACCCCGAAGACCCCTCCTCACCCCAGCCCCCCGGGGATCCCCCGCACGTCTGACCAGCCCTTTCACACCCCAGGTTTTGGACCTGAGCACCTGAGTGAGCTGCAGCGGGAACTGAGTGCAGCCATTAGCCGGGACCAGCGTGGGGGCAAGGAGCTCACTGGGCCGGCCGTGCTGGCAGTGGAGCTGTGCTCCCGGGAGAGTGAGCGCCACCCTAGGGGTCCCAGAGGTTGGGGGTGGAGGTCCTGGGCCGGCAGGGGTTCCCTTGGGCCGATGCCAGCCCCCTCTGCCTGCAGGCATGTTCGGGTACCATGGACACGGCCCCTCCCCGTTTCTTCGTATCACCCTGGCACTGCCCCGCCTCATGGCACCCGCCCGCCGCCTCCTGGAGCAGGGGATCCGCCTGGCCGGCCTGGGCACCCCCAGCTTTGCGCCCTATGAGGCCAACGTTGACTTTGAGATCCGGTATGTCCCCCGTCTTACTTCTCCCACCTTGCCCCCTCCACCTGCCTCTGCCCACTGACCCTCATCCCCTTGAAGGTTCATGGTGGACACGGACATCGTGGGCTGCAACTGGCTGGAGATCCCAGCTGGGAAATACATCCTGAGGCCAGAGGGGAAGGTATGGGGGTCTCCGGAGCTGAGTTTGGGCCGAGGGGACACAGAGCCGGGACCCTGTAACCGCTGACCCACTTCTTCCCCGTAGGCCACGCTGTGTCAGCTGGAGGCCGACGTGCTCTGGTCAGACGTGATCAGCCACCCGCCGGAAGGGGAGTGGCAGCGAATCGCCCCTCTGCGCGTGCTCAGCTTCGACATCGAGTGTGCTGGCCGCAAAGGTCTGTCCCTGGGGCCTGGGGTCCTCCCTCCCTCCTTCCCTACGTCAGTGATGGGCCGTCTCACCCCAGGGGTCCCTGCGCTTCTTGAGCTCCCTCAGGGAGAAGGGAGTAAACGCACAAGCAGATGCAGCGCAAAGGAGGGCGGTGGCGGAGAGGGACAGGCCGCGGGGCAGGGGAGGCTTCCAGGGTGAGGGGACAGGCCTTGTGAAGAGGGACGGGCGGGGTGTGGGGGTGGGGAGAGCAGCCAGTGCAGAGGCCCTGGGGCAGGACCGGCCCAGTCTGTGAGGGCTGGGAGAAGCGGGCAGAGTGGGAGCCTGGGTGGATCCTGCAGGGTCTGCGGGCGGTGGGGACGCTTTCGGTCAGGCCTGGTGGGATGCAGAGGTGCGCCCACCCAGTGAGTCACGAGGGAGCGTCAGGAGTCGGTGCCCTGCCTCCCTCCTCCCCCCCATGCAGGCATCTTCCCGGAGCCCGAGCGGGACCCCGTGATCCAGATCTGCTCACTGGGCCTGCGCTGGGGCGAGCCGGAGCCCTTCCTGCGCCTGGCGCTCACCCTGCGGCCCTGCGCCCCCATCCTGGGCGCCAAGGTGCAGAGCTACGAGCGGGAGGAGGACCTGCTCCAGGTGGCTCTCGTTCCATGCCCCGTCTCGTTTTCCTCTGCTCCCCCTGCCCCCACCCCTCCCCACCACACACACACACGCCCCCCCAGGCTGTTTCCTGAGCCGTTTCCCACTCTGGATTCCTTATTTTCAGAGGCACCTGCCCAGTCTTCCTTCCACTGGTGGAAGGGCTCTAGGGCTGCTCCTGCGGGCTTCCAGAATGTCCCAGGACTGGGGAGGACCCACAGCGGGGGGTTGACCAGAATGTCACCCTGGGTGACCCTGCATGCCTCCGCTTCAGGCCTGGTCGACCTTCATCCGCATCATGGATCCCGACGTGATTACCGGCTACAATATCCAGAACTTTGACCTTCCCTACCTCATCTCCCGGGCCCAGACCCTCAAGGTACGGCAGGTCAGGGGGAAGCTGCCCTGACACCCCACTGGGGGCTCAGGCTGTGGGCCACTGCCCAGCGGCTCCAGAGGCCTCCTGGAAACCCTGACTCTGGCCCCGTCCATGGCCTGCTGAAAGCCCAGAAGGTTCCTGTGGCTTTCGCAGAGGCGAGGAAGCATTCGTAGTTAAGCAAGGAAAGGCTCATGTGGGACTGCCTGGAGGTCCAGTGGTTAAGCGTCTGCGCTTCCCCAGCAGTGGGTGGGGGTTCAATACGTGGTCAGGGGACGAGGATCCCTCGTGCTGGGTGGTGCGGCCAAAAAAAGGAGCAAAGGCTTGGGTATTTGGAAGGGCAGACCGAAGCGCGAGCGCAGTGCCTTGTTCTCTAGGCTTTAAAATATGTCAACAAAAACTAAGGGAAAAAGGAAGTTGGTGGCAAAACCTTGATGCTTGAACCTGGTGTGGGGATGGGGCCGTGTGGGTCTGCGGGGTCCGAAGCTCACAGTCACGTGTGGTCTCTCAGTCTGGAGGCTGGAAGGCCAGTCAGGGTGTCAGAGGGTTGGTTTCTTGTGAGGCCTCTCTCCTAGCTTCCTGCCTCCTCAGACATTGCGGGGTGTACCTGGCGCTCTCCCCAGCTCTCCCCTCTGTGCACCAGTGTCCCCTTTTTTTAAAGACCACAGTCACATTGGATCAGGGCCACCCTAATGACCTCATCTTAACTTGCTCACCAACAAAGACTCAGTTTCCAAATGAGGTCACTTTTGGAGGTCCAGGAGTTACAACTTCAGCATCTTTTAGGCAAACACGCTTCAGCTCTTAACAGGTGCATTGTGCTGTTCAGTTGCTCAGTCGTGTCTGACTCTGCGACCCCATGGACTGTAGCACTCCAGGCTTCCCTGTCCTTCCCCATCTCCCGGAGTGTGCGCAAAACTCAGTGTCTGCTGAGTCAGTGATGCCATCCAACCATCTCATCCTCTGTCACCCCCCTTCTCCTCCTGCCCTCAATCTTTCTCAGCATCAGGGTGTTTGCCAGTGAGTCGGCTCTTCACATCAGGTGGCCAAATTATTGGAATTTCATCTTAAGCATCAGTCCTTCCAATGGATATTCAGGGTTGATTTCTTGTTTTCTTCCTTTTCTATACATTTGGCTCGTTTCATAATGGAAAGAGCAAACAACCACACTCAGGGCTCCCCAGCAGCTCCAGGGAGAAGCCCACCCCCATCAGCCTGGTGTTTATACTCCAGCCTCCGCTCCCCTGCCTTGCCCTCCGCCCCCAGTTCCACCGCTCCCACCCCAGCTCAGGCCTGTCCTCCATGCCTGGTCCCCCCCGTTCGCCGTCTCTGGTACAGACCTAGCTCTCCACGCCGGCCCCTGCTTGTGCCTGCAGGTGGTCAACCCCCAGGCCCCCCCTGCCGTGCACCCGCTGCTTCCCCGGCAAGCTCAGCATTGTCCCCAAGTCTGTTCCTCCTGCGCCTCCCCATCTGGGTGCAGCCCCCCAGCCCCTGGGCGCCATCGCTGCCCCTTCACCCCCATGGTCCCAGGCCCCTGACTCTTTCTGTCCAGCCTCCAGTTCGTGCCTGCCTGTCCCTGAGGGTCCTTCTGTCCCAGAGCTGCCCTAGTCCACGGGGCTCTCAGCAGACAGAGGGCAGCACCGCAGCGGGTATTGCGGGTGTTGTGGTCACTGCTCCTGTGGCGCAGCCCTGCAGATCCCCCCAGCCTCCACCCGTCCTGTGTGCTGTGCCCCCAGGTGCCAAGCTTCCCCTTGCTGGGCCGTGTGATCGGCCTCCGCTCCAACATCCGGGACTCTTCCTTCCAGTCCAGGCAGACCGGCCGGCGGGACAGCAAGGTGGTCAGCATGGTGGGCCGCGTGCAGATGGACATGCTGCAGGTACGGCCGGGCCGGGAGGGGCTGCCCTCGCGGGGCCACTTCCCCAGGGCTGCCGCCCAACCTGCCCCGCCCGCCGCAGGTGCTTCTGCGGGAGTACAAGCTCCGGTCCTACACGCTCAACGCCGTGAGCTTCCACTTCCTGGGCGAGCAGAAGGAGGACGTGCAGCACAGCATCATCACAGACCTGCAGGTGCGGGTGCCCCTGACCCCGCCTCCCAAGCCCTCAGACCCCGCCTCCCGTCCCCTCAGACCGCGCCTCCTGAGCCCTCAGACTCCGCCTCCCGTCCCCTCAGACCCCGCCCCTCAATTCCTGCTTACCTTCCGGCTCTTGGACATCCTGTGCCTGTTCTCCTGACCTTTCCCTTCACCTCCTGCCCTTGACCTCTGACCTCCCGCCACAGATGGGAACTGTATCCCTAGCCATTCCTGTGACCTCTGGCATGATGACCTCTGTTGCGCTGCCCTGCCCTTCCTAATCCACACTAGCCTCTCAGACCGCACCCTGCTCCCTTCCACCCTGTCGCCCCTCTGATCCCTGTCCCTGTCCCCAGAACGGGAACGACCAGACGCGCCGCCGCCTGGCCGTGTACTGCCTCAAGGACGCCTTCCTGCCCCTGCGGCTGCTGGAGCGGCTCATGGTGCTGGTGAACGCCATGGAGATGGCGCGCGTCACTGGCGTGCCCCTCGGCTACCTGCTAAGCCGCGGCCAGCAGGTCAAGGTCGTGTCCCAGCTGCTGCGACAGGTCAGCAGGCAGAGCCTGGGGCGGCCGGGCCACCGCACTCCCCACCGAGGGGCCCTGCTCACCCCCCACACTTGGGTCCCGCCTTCTCCCTTCCCAGGCCATGCGCCAGGGGCTGCTGATGCCCGTGGTGAAGACGGAGGGCAGTGAGGACTATACCGGGGCCACGGTCATCGAGCCGCTGAAAGGGTGAGAACCGCCAAGGGAGCAGCAGGCCAGGGCTAATGGGTGCAAGGGGTTGCCCGGCCCTGACTCTCTCCCGGCGCCCCCAGGTACTATGACGTCCCCATCGCCACCCTGGACTTCTCCTCGCTGTACCCGTCCATCATGATGGCCCACAACCTGTGCTACACCACGCTCCTGCGGCCCGGGGCCGCCCAGAAACTAGGGTATGGCGCCTCGCTCAGCACGCGCTCCCCGAGACTGCCCAGGGCCCGGCCAGAGGGGCCAGAGGCCCAGAGCTAGTGGGCGGGGGGGGACTGGCAAGAGCTAGGGGCGTCCTGAGGGATGAAGAGGAGGAGCCATGGTGGGGGGTGGCCAGGCGTCACCCCCACCATCTCTCATCCAGCCTGACCGAGGATCAGTTCATCAAGACACCCACGGGGGACGAGTTTGTGAAGACATCGGTGCGGAAGGGGCTGCTCCCCCAGATCCTGGAAAACCTGCTCAGCGCCCGGAAGAGGTGGGCCCTTGAGCTCCCCCCGCCCACCCTGCTCTGAGCTTGTTGAAGTGGCCTGGAGTCCCTGTCCCTCAGCAGCACGTGTCGCTGCAGCTGTGCCTCAGCTGGAACCAGTCACCCACTGCAGGCAGCTCCCGCCAGCCCCTCTGCCAGGCAACCCCATACAGTGTGCGGCCTGCACGACTGCACGTGGCACCCCTTTTCAGAAGGGCACCCTGACCCAGCCCTCTCGTCTCCCCCTGAGGCCTGGGATGCCCCTCAAGTGGCCTTTGGTCCCCACGTCCTCCTTTCTCTTCCCAGGGCCAAGGCTGAGCTGGCCAAGGAGACAGACCCCCTACGGCGGCAAGTGTTGGACGGGCGCCAGCTGGCGCTGAAAGTGAGTGCTAACTCTGTGTACGGCTTCACTGGCGCCCAGGTGGGTAGGCTGCCGTGCCTGGAAATCTCACAGGTGAGTGCACAGCAGCAGGTGGAGGGCAGACACCCCCTCTTGGAGAGAATCAGGGCTCAGTGTGGTGGAGGTCAGGGCCGGGATAGCCCCAACCCACCGGCCTTTTGGAGAGTGGATGCCCACGTGATTGGTTCAGCAGAACACTTGCTGACCGTTCACTGTGGGCTGGGCCTTGTGCTGCGTGGGTCCAGCCGGTGACACCGGGTGAGAGTTCCTGTCCTAGTGTCCAGCCTTGCGGGGACACCGATGGCGACAGGAGTAAATGTGTACAGGAGGGCAGTTGGGGAGGGAGGGGTGGGGTGGGGCAGGGCAGGGCCGGCAGAGGCCGAGGAATGGAGGGAGGGGCCCAGTCTAGCTTGCTCTTTCCACCTGTCCCTCAGTCACTTGGCAGCCTCGTGTTCCTGGCAGTTGCCACCTCCTCCGCTGGTCTCCATCGGGGTGGCAGAGTAGAGAGCACCTTCCCTTCCCCCTCCTGATGGGAGAACAGGGTTGTGTCTCTGTCAGGGACCTTGGGCCACACTGTATCCCCTTGCCCTCTGGAGGGACTGGAGGCTGAGTAACTAAGGTCAGTCACATGGTGTGCCAGGCACCTGACCCCAATAAAAACCCAGACCACCGAGGCTGGGGGTCACCCAGCAGCGCGGTCAGGCGTGGGCATTTGACTTTACGTCCTCAGTCACCGTCTGGACAGGCGCAGGTCCCCCGTCCTGGGCCTGAGTGAGAACCCCGGTGAGGACGCTCGGCTGGCATGGACACTGCTCTGCTCCGAGAGGAAACGTGGGCAGATGTGCCCACAGCAGCATCCTGTGGGGCTGTTTACTGCTCAGACAGAAAAACAGACCCGCGGCAAGACCACAGCGGGCCTGACTCTCTGAGGTTCTGCCGAGCTGGGATCAGGTGTAGTTCAGGGGCCCCCAAGCCCACCCTCAGATCCAGTGATGCACTAGAAGGATTCAGAACTCAGAAAAGCTGTTATACTCATGGTTATGATTTATTCCAGTGAAAGGATAGGGGTTAAAAGCAGCCAAGGGAAAGGCACGTGGGGCAGAGTCCAGGGGAGACCAGGCGGAAGCTTCCACTTGCCTTCCCCAGGGGAGTCCTGCAGACAGCTCTCCTTCCTCCCCGCATTGACGCACATGTGGTACTGCCCATCAAGGAAGTTCACCCGAGCCTTGGTGGCCTGGGTTTTTATTGAGGGTCAGGTGCACGGAGTACACCATGTGACTGACCTCAGTTACTCAGTCTCCAGTCCCTCCAGAGGTCAAGGTGATACGGTGTGGCCTAAGGCCCCCACCATAAATCACATTAGATCACTTGGTGTGACCCAAGGTCCCAGATGAACAAAGACATTTGTCAGGCAGGACATGCCTAGGGCTTCGAGGTTCCCTCCCAGGAGCCAGCCATTTGGGCTAGGTTAATCTCTGTGGTGGATCACCCTTACCGCTCTTTCTGGCCCTTCCTCGTCCCCGGGGCCTCTCCCAACCTCCTCAGTGGAAAGCAGTGGATGCTTGGGCATCGGGTTGCAGCTCCCAAGGGGAGGCCAGGCAGGAGGGTGTGGCTGGGCCTTTCCCCTGGCACTTCCTCATCGCTGCTGCCGCTTCCTGGCCCTGCCTCTCTTGTCACTTTCCTCTCAGCCCCTTCTCTCTGTCTCAGTTATGTCTGTTTCTTAGCATCTTTTCCTAGTCTGTCTCTTAAGCTTATGAAGGCCAGAGGGTGGAAGAAAACAGAGTACTGAGTCATTTCAGAAAACAGATAGAAAAAGGAACATCGAATGGTGGAACAAATAGAAGACAGTTGGATGGTAGATTTAAGCTCAGATATAATCAGTAATTACACTAAACATAAATGGCCTAAATGCTCCAGTTAAACACAAAGGTTTTCTGGCTGGGTCCAGACAAAAACAGAAGTCACGTGTGTTTCTCCTTAGTGTGTCCCTCCTCCTCCCCCAAATTCAGTTTCCTTATTTGGAAAGGAATGGTCTCCCCCTGGCCCTGGTACAGCCCCCTGTCTTTGGGGGGTGGACATTTCTGATTGCCCAAGGATGGGGGAATGGGACCAGGAATGTCACCAGATGTCTCAGCGCCTCTGTGGAGAGACACACTGAGCTGATGGCCTCTTCTGGCACTGGCCTTTCCGCCACTATTTGCTGCTGTCAGGCCCTCCTCTACAGACCTCCATGCAGGAACAGCTCAGTAGCCCATTTTGCATATTTGGAAGCTGAGACCCAGAGAGACAGTGGCTTACCCATGCTCATACCTGGCCCCTGCGAACGGCCCCTGGGCCCTCACTCTGCGTGATTCTCTCCCCAACAGAGTGTCACTGGGTTCGGGCGCCAGATGATTGAGAAGACAAAGCAGCTCGTGGAGACCAAGTACACGGTGGAGAACGGCTACAGCACCAGCGCCAAGGTCAGGGGCCTCCTGCCTGCCTGCTGCTGCCCGAGACGGGCCCGGGGCTGGCGTGGGAAGTGTGGGGGCCCCCCAGCATCTCCCCGCCCCTCCGGGTCACACGCGCCCCTCCCCAGGTGGTGTATGGTGACACAGACTCGGTCATGTGCCGCTTCGGCGTCTCCTCCGTGGCTGAGGCGATGGCTTTGGGACGGGAGGCTGCAGACTGGGTGTCCGGCCACTTCCCCTCGCCCATCCGGCTAGAGTTTGAGAAAGTAAGCAGGAGGCCCCCAGTGGTTGGAGTGGACAGATGTGAGTCTTGCCACTTTTGGGGGAGGGTCTCTGAGTCTCGGGATGTCTGCGTTTGTGTGGGTTTCTCCTGCTGTGTCAGCGTCTGGGCACCCTATGGTCCTCAGGTCTCCATTTCCGGGCACCCTGAACTGGGTGTCCCATTCTTTGAGTTCATAAGCCCCACTTTTGAGGTATTTTGTTTGCTGCCTGGGTCCTCCTGAGTTCAGAACTTTGATTTTAGAAACCTCCACAGCCTTGGGCTTTGCTGTGAAAGACAGTGTTTGTTTCCTAAAGATGCTGTGAGTCTTGGAGCATCTCTGGTTTTTAGGTCTTGGAGGGGCAGCCCTGTCCATTGGGGGCCCCCTGACCAGGGGATTCCTGGTTTGGGGCGCTGTTTTCCAGTTCTCCCAGAGTGCGACAGGCTTGGGTCTGGGAGCCCTCACATCATACATTCAAAGCTGGGGTCAGGCCTTGGGGTACACTTGCTCTCAGATTTGGAGCCTGTCCATCTGGGGAGGTCCCTGCCTCAGGGCTCACTCCTGCTAGTCTCCTCTTTTTGAGGGGGTTCTGCCTGTCTCCCCTGTCTGTCTCCGGTCTGTTTCAGGCCTCCATTTGGGGCCCTCCAGACCAGCAGCAGCAGCAGACTTCATCTCAGTGTCTGGATCTTGGGTTTTAGGGTCTAGGTTTATTCCAGTCCATTTCGGATTTGGGGAAGGTCCCTGGAATGCTGAGGTTCCCCCCAGCTACCCCCTCCACACAGCCCCTCCAGCTGAGATGCTGGGGTCTTAGGGTCCATCTTCCCCAGTGACCCAATCACACATCCCCGGGACCATCCCTGACTGTCTCGTTTCTGGGGAAGTCTCAGGATGGGGCGACGGCGCCCACAGCCCCAGAGGCTCAGCCTGTGGCGGCTTTCCCCCAGGTCTACTTCCCCTACCTGCTCATCAGCAAGAAGCGGTACGCGGGCCTGCTCTTCTCCTCCCGGCCCGACGCGCACGACCGCATGGACTGCAAGGGCCTGGAGGCTGTGCGCAGGGACAACTGCCCCCTGGTGGCCAACCTCGTCACCGCCTCGCTGCGCCGCCTGCTCATCGACCGGTGCGTGGGGACCTCCACCCGGCCCCGAGCCCCTCCTCCCTTGGGGACACAGGTGTCAGGCCCAGCCCTTCGGTGGCGGCGCTGTGGAAAGAGTGTGGGGTCGGGCAGCTGCGGGTTCCGGCCCCGTTTCTGCCCCCTGGCAGGGCCCCTCCCCACCCCTGGCGGGCACCCCGAGTCCCCTGACGGCCGCCCCTCTGCAGAGACCCCGCGGGCGCCGTGGCGCATGCACAGGACGTCATCTCCGACCTGCTGTGTAATCGCATTGACATCTCGCAGCTGGTCATTACCAAGGAGCTGACCCGAGCCGCCGCCGACTACGCGGGCAAGCAGGCCCACGTGGAGCTGGCTGAGAGGTGCGCCCAGCCGGGGAGGGGGCGGGAGCGGCCAGAAATAGCCCCTCACCCGCCAGCTGGGCCCGCCACTTCCTAGCCCGCTGGCCCGCCCCCACCCGGCCCACCTGCCCTCACCCGGGCCGCCACCTTGGTCTCCCCGCAGGATGAGGAAGCGGGACCCCGGGAGCGCGCCCAGCCTGGGCGACCGCGTCCCCTACGTGATCATCAGCGCTGCCAAGGGCGTGGCCGCCTACATGAAGTCCGAGGTCAGGCCCACCTGGGCTGCGCGCTCCGCCCAGCTCTCCGTGCTCTCACTTCTGCTTTCCAGGCAGGGTGGGAGGCTGTTCCTCTCCGCGGGCCCGCAGGGACCTTGAGAACCGCCCCCAACACACCCCTGGGAGTTGGCTCTGTGATGCTTTGCGCTCAGGCTTCCCCGCACCCTCTGGAAGGCCCCTCCCCCCCGCTATTTGGACCCCTCCTGGAGGAGGCGCAGCCTCCCTGCACATGGCGAGAGTGCCTGTCACACCGTCTGTTTCTGTGGCTCTGGCTTCTTGGTCCCTGCTCTACAGCTTGTCCTTCCCTGGGATTCACACCCTCCTGCATTCTACCTGGATGTCTAGTGACCCCTGACCCCACAACCCCCTCTAGTCCCCAGTTCCTGCCCTATCACCTTAGATCTGGGCTTCCAGCCTCCAGCTCCATCTTCCTGCCTCCTGCCCCCACCATGCTCTCTGACCCTTTAGTGGCGACCTGAGGGCTTCAACCTGTGGGTCACAGAGACTGTGACCAGGGACCCCCCCCATGACCTCTGACCCCATCCTAGCCTGGGCTAGCGACTGCCACTCAGCATTACCCACACTCATGACTGAAGGACCCCCCCCCCGCAACCTCTGCGACTCCAGGGACCCTGGTGCCTCAGCCCCTCCCAGGCCCCTCCACTCCGTCCCCTGGTATGACGGCGCCCTGCTCTGCCCACAGGACCCCCTGTTCGTACTGGAGCACAGCCTGCCCATTGACACGCAGTACTACCTGGAGCAGCAGCTCGCCAAGCCACTCCTGCGCATCTTCGAGCCCATCCTGGGCGAGGGCCGTGCGGAGGCTGTGCTGCTGCGTACGGGGGTGGGGTGGGGAACCCCGGGCGGGTGGGGGGACGGGGGTCAGGGTCGGGCACCGGCCCACCGCCTGCCCTCACCTGCAGGTGGGGACCACACTCGCTGCAAGACGGTGCTCACGGGCAAGGTGGGCGGCCTGCTGGCCTTCGCCAAACGCCGGAGCTGCTGCGTTGGCTGCCGCACTGTCCTCAGCCACCAGGGTGAGCGCGGGGCCCCGGCTCCCGGCCCTCCCGCCTCTGCCGCCGCCCAGGGGCCCGGCCGCCAGCCCCGCCGCTGTGGCCCCTGGGCGGGGCTCCCGTCTGCAGGCGCCCCCAGGAGGGTCCCAGGCCCCCTACCCCGGGAGTTCCCCAGGGAGTTTTCTCCACACACTCGCTCCCTTGTTCTCTCATCTGTGGGGACTTTCAGAAGCCGGGATGGGCAGCGGGCGGGGATGGGGCGGCCCAGGCCCTGGCTCAGCCCCAGCTCCCCTGTGCTGACCGGCCCCCCCTCCCCTCATCCCAGGAGCCGTGTGCAAGTTCTGCCAGCCCCGGGAGTCGGAGCTGTACCAGAAGGAGGTGAGGGGTTAGGGGAGGTGGGCTGGGCAGCTGGGGGTCGGGCGGGGCCAGGCCGCCCGCTCAGCCCCTGCTGCCCTCAGGTGTCCCACCTGAGCGCCCTGGAGGAGCGCTTCTCACGCCTGTGGACGCAGTGCCAGCGCTGCCAGGGCAGCCTGCACGAGGACGTCATCTGCACCAGGTGGGCGGCTGGCTGGGCCAGGGCAGCCCCCCGGGTCCCCCCCACACATCCCCCTCCGGCTGTGAGGGTCTCCCCGACCCACAGTGTCCCAGCCTGCACAACAGGCTGGTACACCCGTCCTGGCCTCCCTGGGGTGGGGCTGGGGGGCTGCTGAGCGGGGAGGGCCGGGCACCCAGTATCTGCCCGAGAAATGGCCATGCACATGCACACGCCATCACACACAAGCACACGCCATCACACACAAGCACACGCAGGGTCTCGGCCCCCTCCCCCAGGGCGGGCCGGGCTTTCCCCAGGGAACAGGTGGGCGGGGCGGGTTCCCACGCCAGGTGCCAGGTGCCAGGTGATATACAGCCGGTGGCCCAGCGCCCGCGCGAGCACCCGCTGTTACCGGCTTCCCCCCCCACCCGGGGCCCGCTGAGCAAACAGCTCCTGGTGGGCGGGTGCCGGGTGGGCAGCACACAGGGGCCAAAGTCCTGGGAACAGCCCCTGCCCCACCGCGGGCGCTGACCGCCGCCTGGCCTGCAGCCGGGACTGTCCCATCTTCTACATGCGCAAGAAGGTGCGGAAGGACCTGGAGGACCAGGAGCGGCTGCTGCGGCGCTTCGGGCCCCCCGGCCCCGAGGCCTGGTGACCTCTGACCTCAGCGGACTTCCCACCTTGGGGGGGCGGGGGGACAGGCGGGGAATTAATAAAGCTCAGGCCTTTTGTTCCGTGGTATCTTGTGGTCTCTGGGGGGTCGTGGTCCACCATCACAAGCCCTGGCCCAGGTGGCCTCGCTTCACTGTGTGGGATGCCCCGACCCCCAGGAGCTCCCATGGGCCTCTTCACCCTTCCTTGCAAGACCCCTGGGCTGGATCAGATCTCCCCACCCCTCCTGAGCGGCCCCCCAGGCCCCAGCCAGCAGAGCCTCTGTGGGCCCCGCCTTCCAGGTGCTGACCTGCTTCCTCCACGCCTGGGGCAGCCCCCGGCAGGAGGCTCCCGCTCCCCGGAACGACCAGGGGACCCCCCTCTCAGGTCACACACCCACAGTGTTTCCACCTCAGGGTTCCCACCGGCTTCAGGACTGAGTTTCTTCCTCAGGGACCCCTGCTGAATTCACGTTCACTCTGGGAGCCCCCGCTCCCCTGCCTCTGACACCCGAGTGTTCTCACCTGCTATCGTTCTCTGCGTGCCCCCCAGAAACCCACTCCCCCTGGCTCCTCCGTCCAGAGACACGCCACACACATGCCCCCTGACCACAAGACCCCTTGACTTTTTTACTTTCTCAGGGTCCTGCCAAAGCCAATGCTTCTCCCATCTCCACTCTTCAGGGCCAGCCTCCCCACCCCAACCCTGGGGATCCCCAAATCCAGGCAGCCCCTGGGCCCACCCTCCTTGCCACGTGACCAAGGGGTTGTGCAATCCAGCCCCCTCCCCGACCCCCTCCCTGAGGGGATTTTCGAGGAGGGCTGAGCTCACAGCCAGCCGGCACCCCTGCCCCCCCCACCCCGGGGGCTGGGCCAAGGTATAAATAGGGGTGGTGGCTGCAGGCGGCAGCAAGCACCACCATGCTCACCCTAGAGGCTGCACAGTAAGTGGGGGCCCTCTGAAACCGGGACTCAGGACCCCTGCCCTGCCCCTCACCTTTGACCCCTCTGCCACCAGGCCTCCCCGCGGGGCAGTGGTCTCTGCCCCACCCAGGAGGCAGGTGGGTGGGAGGGGCTGGGGTCCACTCCCCCTCCTGGATCTCTTTGCCTCTGCCACCTCGATCCCCTCCTGCATCCCAGCGTGTCTCTCCTGGACCCCTGGGGAGAGAAAAGAGAAAGGCTCTCTTTCCCTTGGGGCGCTTGCTTCTTTCCACCCCGGTGTCCTCCCAAGTGGCCCTTGGCCTCCGTCCCTGTCTTCCTCCAGGCCTCACTGCATCCCTGACTCCTGTGTCTGCAGCCTGCGCTGCGGGCCACATCTTTTCTGTTTGTGGGTCTCTTGTTTGCTGCCTCTTGCTCCCTCGCTGTGTCTTTCTGTCTGTCTCATCTCTCCATCTGTCTGCCCGTCTATTCCCCACCCATTTCTGGGGCTTAATAAATACCTCCTGCAGCCCAAACGTGAACGCCTCTCCACACCTTTCTCCCTTCCCTCCTCTCCTCCCTTCGCCTCGGCGGAGCCTCTTCTGTGTTTTCCCATCTCCATCCACACGTCTCTCCTGTCTTTCGCCTCTGGTCCAAGATGGACCCATTGAACGGACTCGCTCACCGAGGCCCCCTCCCCACCCCCACCCGCCCTCGGGCACCCACATCTTCTCTCCGGGGACTTTCTCTCCTTCACTTTCCCTGCCCCCGCCCGGCCTCTGTCTATGCAAATCCCAGGGGAGGGGGGAACATTTGCCTGGCCTCCGCCCCCCACTTCCTGTCCCGGTGGGAGAGTGGGGGTGAGTGTGGTGGGGCTGGTCCCACACTGAGACACGCAGCCGCGGATCGGCTGCGGTGGTCACAGCTGCAGCCGCCTGCCCCACATCCATCCCCCAACTACTTTGAGAGCCAAGAGGCTGAAGACGTCCCTGACATGCCCTTGTGTCTCTCCCCCTCCAGGCTTGACGGGCCACATTTCAGCTGTCTGGTGAGTTGGGGTCCTGGGGGTCAGCTAGGGCTGGGGTGGGGGGAGACCCGCGAGGCCCATCACGACCTTCCTGCCTCAGGTTCCCCCTCTGCTTCTTCCTGTCCCTTTGTCTGACTTTTCATCGCTAGCCCCAAGCTCCCTTTTCCCCACCCCCTGCCATCACAGATGATTTTTCTAACATCTCTTTCCTTCTCTCAGACCCTGGTCCACTTCCTCCAATGGGGAGGAGTAGGTCTCTGTGTCTTTGACTTTGCGTCTCTTCCTCCATGCATCCCATGTTCAGTAAATCTTCTTCCTTCTTCCCTTCTCTGCTTGACTTTATATATTTTCAAAAAGCGAGTCGAAACTATTTCAGACACGCAGAATACTACACCCCACCCCCATAAACCCACAACCTAGTCCAAGAAATAAAACCTCACACATATGCTTGAAAGAAACCCCTGCGGGTGCCCCTTCCCCAACACATCCCACCCTCTTCCAGCTTGAAGAGTTCTGTTTGTTTGTTTGTTTTTTTTTTATTTGAGGTTTGCCTTACAAGTCAGGAAAGTGACAAGTCTTGCGGACAGCTCAGTGAGGTTTTCACTTATGCGCACACCTGTGTAGCCAGGAACTGTATGAAGATATAGAACACTGTCATTACTCTAGAAGATTCTGTCATGTCCCCGCCCAGTCAATAGCCCCCTCTGATACTTTCCGCCACAGATGAGTTTTGTTTGGCTCTGAGCTTTTTGCACAGTGGCCCCCTTTGGGTCTGGCTCCCTTCGTGTGACCTGAAGTGTGTGTCAGACACTGGTCCTTTTTCTTTGTTGTATAGTACTCCGTCTCAGGACGACACCACAGTTCTCGTGTGTTCTCCTGTCCCTGGGCACTCAGGCTGTTTCCCCTTTGGGGCTGTTACTAAAGCTGCCCTGATTGTTCTTGAACAAGGCTCTTTTGTGGACTTACATTTCCAGATTTAGCCCTAAGACCAGGATGACATATCTCTAGTTTTAGAGTTTCACTGCTAAAGCAACACTCAGCTCTTGAGGTGAATTGAAGTGTTGTGGAGGTGGATAAAAGAAGGGTCGAGAGAGCTTCTTTCCCTCTGTTAAAAACACTTCCGTGCCTCTTACCCTTCACCCCCTGTGCCCCCGGCCCTGAGGCAGGCAAGGCTGGGGGAATTCTCCACCCTCCTCAGCTGCTATGACTGTGTACTGGCGAGGTGCTGGGGTTCCCGGAAGCCCACACTCTTAGTGGTAGCTGGCTGCTCTCTGTCAGAGAGCCTGGTCTCTGTGTTCCTGTGTCTCTGCCTGCATCTCTTGTTCTCTTGTGTGTGTGTGTCTGGGTCTTTGTGTATTCTGCCGAGCTGTGTCTACCTCCCATCTCGGTGCCCCTGTCTCTGGTGCCTGGCCTCTCTTTCTCACCCTCTCCCAGCCTGTCAGAGTCTTCTGCCTGGTCCGGGGTAGGTGGGGTCTCCCTGCAGCCTGGGTGACCCCTCTTCCTCCCCCACCTCTATCAGTACCCGGATGGGGTCTTCTACGATCTGGACAGCTGCAAGCACTCCAGTTACCCCGACTCAGAGGGGGCGCCTGGTGAGTGACCCTGGCCCAGCCCCCCTGCTCCCCCTGCCCCTTGGGCCCGTTTCACAGATGGGGGAGCTGAGGCCCAGGGGATTTGTCAGCTGGCCCAGCAGGACAAGGTTAGCCCTGGGCCTCCAGACCTCCTCCCCTTTCCTCTCCCACGCACCCGCTTGCCCATGCAAATCCTGGGGTCACAGATTTGCACAGCCCACAATAGCCCCTCTGTGCTGGCGGGGGCTTCGAGGGGGAGGGGCCCGAGGCCAGACCTCTCAGCTTCTAATCCTGCGCCCTTCCCCCTAGACCTGTGGAGCTATGGCCTCAGTCCCACCGTCCCAGCCGCCTCCTATGAAACCTTCGACCCAGCTGTGGCCAACTTTGGCCAACCCCAGAGTGTCCAGCTCTGCTATGGCCCCTCAACTTACAGCCCCGTGGGGAGCCTGGAACCGGCCCCCAGCCTGGAGGCCCCAGGACCCGGCTTCCCGGCATACTCCACGGAAGACTTCCCGAGCCAGGTGAGGGCTGGGGAGACCGTGAAAGTTCCCCATCCTTTGATTGAGGTGCCCGGCACCACGTCAGAACCCAAGCACATAGGGAACCCTTAACCCCTCTGATGACTCTGGGGTTAAACGGCATTATTACTCCATCACAGGAGCCAGCCCCCAGAGGCGCAGACGTGCATCAAGGGGTGGGAGGCTCTCACAGAGGTGGCCCGTGTGTCCCTGGCCACGCCATGGAGATCGGAAGTGAGCCTGAGTACAGGCTGTGAGCGGAGCAGGGAGCCCACAGCCAGGGCCCGGGAAGAAGTGAGGGGGAAGAAGCAGAGGGAGGCAGAGAAAGGAGCCCCCCCGGGCCATGGGTAACCCTGACCTTCCGCAGACCCTGGGCCCCCCGCCGTACGCGCCCTATGCCAGCCCTGTGCTCTCAGAGGAGGAGGACCTCCTGTTGGACAGTCCCGCCCTGGAGGTCTCGGACAGTGAGTCAGATGAGGTCCTCGTGGCTGGCCCGGAAGGCAGGGTATCCGAGGCAGGTATGTGGGAGCTGGTGGGGTGCGAGGGACTCCACCTGGTGGTGGGGGGAGCAGAGGGGTTGAGGGAACCATGTTTGCCCAAGCACCTACCGTACATACTCCAGTGCTGAGGGCAGTTTCCAGAGCTGCCAGCTGCTGGCTGTGCTGCGCTGGCAACCGCCTCTACCTCTCTGTGCCTTGGTCTATCTATGCAATGGGACGAAAACATCAATAGTGTCTATTCCTGGTGGCTGGGAGGGTTCGGGGGATCGTAAGTGTCAACGAGGTAGCAATGCTTGGCACAGAGTCAGTACTCAATGAATCTTCACCATCATTATGGACACGAGAGCCACAGAAACCATCACAATATCAGCTCCCACCTAGTCAACCTCTGCTTCTGCCCCTGTGCCTGACCTCCATTACTCGCAGCCCCTGCAAGTTGGAATTATTAGTTACTTTCCCTATCTGGGCCTCAGTTTTCCCATCTGTAAAATGGGCTTTGTTATCATCATCCCTGTCTTGTGGGGTTTTGATGAAGATTAAATGAGCTCATAATTGTACTGTGCATAGCACAGCCCGTGGGTACCAAGTGCTTCACAAAGACTGGTACAAGTAAAACACACACACACACACACAAGCCTCATTTATATAACTGAGGAAACACCAGCTTAGAGAGGTTAAGTCACCACCCCAACACCACACAGCTGGAAAGTGGCAGAGGTGGGGTTCTTGTATCTAATGCCTGGTACGAACCGCCACAGCCCCCCCACCCCCCCACGGCCAGTTCTGTGGGCCCCTTGCTGCTTCTAGAAGCCCAGGAGTTAAACCCCTTGGCCTCTCTCAGGATCCCAGTCTCTCGAGCTGACATGCTGGGAGGCCTGAGGCTGAAGAAATGGCCAGGCAGATTCAAACCAACCCCAGATCTCTTCACTAGTTAGAAGCCTTTGACGAGAACTGCCAACCCATTTGGCAGATTCATCCGTGCGCTCC
The DNA here is from genome assembly GCF_032405125.1 of Capricornis sumatraensis. Classification (NCBI taxonomy): domain Eukaryota; kingdom Metazoa; phylum Chordata; class Mammalia; order Artiodactyla; family Bovidae; genus Capricornis; species Capricornis sumatraensis. The sequence goes on from NC_091088.1 coordinate 61,874,843, forward strand.
ACAGATCCATTCTGGCCACCAAGCAGGCACAGGATAGGCACACAGCCTGAAAAACAAAGCAAGGGTGGGAGACAGCGGTTCCGGGGTGACACCTTCAGGAAGGGGGAGCAACTTACCCCGGATGGGAGGGGTGGCATAGAGGGAGCCAGGCACGGTGACCCAGCAGCCACCTCCCTCACCCCACTTCTCTTGATGGGGACGCAGGGGCTTGGCGGTTCCGGACTGGGGAGGGCGCGGGGTGGGGCCCCGAAGGATGCTTCCGTTAACCGCCCCGCACTCGCTGCAGGAGCCCGCAAGAAGCTGCGCCTGTACCAGTTCCTGCTGGGGCTGCTGACGCGCGGAGACATGCGCGAGTGCGTGTGGTGGGTGGAGCCGGGCGCCGGGGTCTTCCAATTCTCCTCGAAGCACAAGGAGCTCCTGGCGCGCCGCTGGGGCCAGCAGAAGGGCAACCGCAAGCGCATGACCTACCAGAAGCTGGCGCGCGCCCTGCGCAACTACGCCAAGACGGGCGAGATCCGCAAGGTCAAGCGCAAGCTCACCTACCAGTTTGACAGTGCGCTGCTGCCCGCCGCCCGCCGGGCCTGAGCCCGGGGCGGCCTCTCGGGGGCCCTCAGGGGCTCCACACCTGTGTCACATGGGCGTCCCCGCACCCTGGGTCATAGGACCCATGGAACCCCCACGCTGGTGCGGGGGGCGGGCTGCTGCCACAATCCCTAAGCCCAGCCCGGGGCCCCTCTGGGATCCCCCCTATCGTGTCTGGGGCCCCTTTGGGATTCCCTTGTCATGTCCAGGGGCCCCAAGATCTTCATGTCTTGGGTCAGAAGACCCAGAGACGACTATACTACGTGTCTGTGTAGAGGGGCGGGGCAGGGCAAAGTGCTTCCAGAATCCCAGGAACTTCTCTGGGATCCCCTTGTGATGCCTGCAATCCCTCAAATCTCGTCTAGGGGAGGGTGAACCTAGAGATCATCGCACCAGAAGGAGGGCTCTGCCTGCAACCCCAAGCCCTGTCCAGGGTCTCTCTGGGATCCCCTCTCATGTCTGAGTCCCTCCTGTCAAATCTGAGATCTCCTAGTAATGTCTGGGTCCCTGGGGGTGGGGTTGGGGGGACCGTTTGCATGCGTGTCTCTATGCCCATCTGTGACTCTCTCGTTCTATCTGTGCCTCCAAATTCCTTTGTCATCTTTGAGATCCCCTAATTCTCTGGAACCACCCTGCTGTCACTTTTTAATGTCCGAAAATCTCCAATCACATGATGGGTGCCTCTGGGATCCTTTTGTCATGTCTGAAAACACCATTGTCATGTTTGGGGGGGTGGACCTCAGTGAACCTTGTGTCTGGGCCATGTCATCTGGGATGCCCTTGTTTGTCTGGAATCCTCCGATCACCTCTGAGGCCCTTCTGGGATCCTTATCTGATAAGGCCCTTTGGGGACCCCACCAACAGCCCCTGAGTTCTCATGGGGACCTTCCCTTTCTGGGGATACCCTCCTTAGGGCCATGCTGGGGATCATTCTGGGCACTCCTTGATTTCTGTGTGACTTTGGCAAACCCCCTGTATCGGTTCTAACCAGAGACTTTGTGCAGTCCATCAACAGGTGGACTAGCTTTTCTGTGTGGAGAGGCTGGAACAGGGTGGTGGCCATGTCTAATGGGAAATATGTTTTCCAATCTCAAGTCCCCATAGCCCCTGGCTGTCATACCTTGGTGGCTTGTTTCAGTCGTCCATTGACCCCAACCATTTTTGTGTGAATCCAGCATTGGGTGAAGCCCGGATGAGCTCTGATTGGATCCTACGGGGGTGTCACAGGCTGTGGGCTAAGAAGCCAGAGTCCCTAGTCCTTGAGCCTGAGCGACTGGGGGATCTAGGGTGACCAGAAAGACTTGCTGCTTCTGGGCCAGTTTGGCCCTTCTGTGGAAAGGGAGAGAAGGAGGAAGATCTCGAAAGTCCTTTGCAGCCTTGTCAAGCCTTTGATGCATCACCTGAAATCTACCCATCCACCCACTGATGGCCAGAAGGAAGACAGGAAGGAGCATCAAGGACCCAGAGAAGGAAGAGGTCCTTGAAGGGAGCACATAGCGGCTGATAGCAGAGCCCGGGCTGGGAGCCCCCACTCTGGGGAGGGGTGCGGCTGGGTGGGAGGGGCTTTGCCAGGGACATAGTGTCTTTTGGGGGCCTCCTCTTGCAAATGAGGTACCTTTTGCAAAAACTATCATTACCCCAAGTGTGGTATAAAATAAAATACATCAAGGTAGACAAACCTCTTGGGACCTTTTGTCAGGGACTGCGATGCTGCCCATCCACCAAGGCCTGCTGATCCTCAGAGACACCGGGGCAGCGTCGGGGGGAGATGAGAGGAGAATGCAAGAAGCAATTAAGAGCTAGACCAGACTGAGCCTTGAAGGCCGCGGCAAGGGCTTGAAATGCAGGCACTGGTGGTTCGATTCAATTTTTGTCTCCGACTCTTTTTGATGATCGGAATTCTCCACCCTCTCCCTGGTTCCCCTTCCGTCTGGGTTTCTGTCCTCCCCGCCTTCTGAACTTCTGCCCTCTTCCTCTGCATCTCTGTCCCCGTCTCGCTGGATACAGCCCTCGGGCTGGCGGAGCTGCCCTCCGGGCTCCGTGCGCTCCACCCACCCGCGGGGTCCGCGGGAGCCGCGTAGCAGTTTGCCTGGCAACCTGTGGCGTCACACGGAAGCTGCCTCTGGGTTGGCTAGGAGCTCTGAGAAGGCGGGGACGTTTCCGGCTCTTAGGGGGTTTTGGAAAAAGATAGGGGGGGCGGGAGGTGACGGTGGGCGGGAAAATAGCCGGGACCGACCAGTCTTCCCTCACTCCAGGGTCTTTCCGCCGGCGTTACTTGCCCGCCCGTCCTCCGCTTTAAGCTGAAGCTCCCATACCCTTCCCCTCTTCTCTCGCGCCCACCTCGCCTTCCTCCGCCACAGACACCTGGCGTCCCAAGACGCTCCCCTCCCGCGGTCCCCTCCTCGTATCCTTCGCCTCCCCCTGCACGGCGTCCAGCAACCACCGCCCCCATGCAGAAAGCCGCAGGTCCCCCTGCCGGGAAGGGCGCCAACGTCCGGGCAGCCCTCCAGGGCCTTCCCGGTCTCCCCACCCGCCCCCGCTGGGGCACCCGCCCCCTCCCCCGCCTCCGGTGCCCGGCGCGCCCGCTCCGGGAACCACGGCGGGGAGCCGGCAGCGCGCGGCCCCAGGAGGGGTCCCAAGCGGCCGGGGCCCCAAACCTGCATGTAGGTCCGCGCCGGTTGGGCAGGGCGGGACTCCGGAGTCCCCGAGCCTCAGTGCCCCCCTCCTCCTCACGCCGCCTCTGCGCCCATCCTGCCTACGCTGGGAAACCGGACTCTCCCGGCTCTGGTTTCCCGAAAACGCCTGCCTTGCAGATACTAAGAATGGTTTTCTAGACCCTGTCTCCCCCACCATCCCTACCCGCCCCCCACCCCCACCCCGATACCAGAGTCCTGGCTCAGAGCCCCGGTCCACTTCAAACCCCAGTCCCTTCCTATCCCTCCGCCTAGGACCTAAGAGTCCAAGCCCTCATCCTCCTTTCTCTGGGATCCAAGAATCTGGACTCCGGGTCGGTTCTGCACCCGGACTCAGGAGTCCAGGCCCCCACCTCCCTCGGACCCAGGAGTCCCCGCCTACCGCACATCCTCCCTTAGACCCAGGTGTCGGAAGCCCAGCCCCCCTCCTCCCTGGGGACCTGGCATTCGGCCACCTCTCCTTGTCCAGCTGTTATTTCTCGCCTTTTAGAACACACAGGCGGAATGTGGGGCGGCAGGGGAGGGTGGGGTGGAGAGGCGCGTCTATGCCTCCCGGAGCCTCCTGGGAGTCTCCCGACTCCTTAAAGGGCCTCCCCTGGGGGCCCACCTGTCCTCCCTAGGGCCCATCGGGACACCGCTGCGGTCGGAGGAGCGGGAGGAGGTCCGACGTCATGCCTGAGGCAAAACCAGGTGGCTTGGGGGAACTCCTTCCCTCTGTGGAGACGCAGTCCTGTTTTCACTGGGGTCTCTTCCTTCCGTGGGGCTGAGAGAATGGGGTGTCTTCTCCCATTGGGGAGGGGAGGGTCCCATACCTGTGTTAGGTGTGTGTGTGGGGGGGGTGATTCCCTTTCCCTTTGTGGTGGCGGGGGTTCCTTTCTCTGCAGGGAGCTGGGGGCTTATCTCTGGGTGCACGTGGAGATTCTCTGTGAATCAGTCTCTCTCCTCCACGGGGCTGGAAGTCCTGCGGCTGGAGACTGCAGGGTTTTGGCGGGGTGATCGGGTCCTTTACATTTAAGGATGCGGTCTTCTGGGAAAAGGACCTGGGTCACTTCTGTGAGTGAGAATTGGGACCTTTTTCTTCAGGGAGATGAGGGCCGGTCCTTGTGTGTCTAGTTATTAGGGGTCCCGGTCTGCGTGGTAAGGCGAGTTCTCTGTACAAAGATGAGGGCCCCTCCTTTGGATGGGGTGTGGGGCTTCCCAGTGTAGGAATTAGGGGACTTTCTCCCTATAGAGGCTGGAGAGCCTTTCTCTGTGTACAGTTTTCGGGGCCCTTCTTTGAATGGGACTGGGGGGCATTTTTTTATATGCGAATGGGATGGGCTTCCTCTCTATGAAGCAGTGAACGGAGGAGATACAAGCCCCCAGAGAGGACCCTTCCTCCTGGGCTGTCCAGTCGGCTGGTACCAGGCCAACCAGGCTGAAGGGTGGGTGTCCAGCCCCTTGCTGCAGCTGGGGTCCTGTCGGGCTGGGCTCCAGCAGGCAGGGCGTATGAAAGATGCTATGGTCAGCACCAGTATCCGATTTCCAACCCAGAGGAAGAGCTAATTATACCGTCAAGACCTAAAAGGTCAGAGCCGGGTGGCCCGGGTGGATGAGGCAAGGCCTTCCCCGGGGAGGGGAAGGAGAAACCGGATCCACAGACTCTCGGATTAGAGATAAATTTACACCTGGACGGCTGGACTCCAGGATCTGAAGGAGGCGGGGCCCGGGGGCCTGTGCTCAGGGGTTCTGGAAGAGAAGACGGAGCGCGTGCTCAACCGGGAATGTCTTCTGCCTCACAGCGGCCAAAAAGGCCCCAGCGGGCAAAGATGCTGCTGCCAAGCCGGCTCCCAAGGAAGCGCCCCCTCAAGAGGCCCGTGCAGCGCCCTCTACAGGTGAGATAGATGGCGCTCCCGCGGGCCGAGCGGAACCTGGCGGCTCATCCGCAGGTTCGCGGGTGGTACCTCCCCGCCCTCTCCTTCGGTCCGTCCTCCCCATAGCTCCCGGGCTGACCGCCCTCCCCTACTCACAGCCCTGCAGGGCTCCCCAGTGCTTCTAAGGCGGAGCCTAGCCCCTCAGCCTGGCCGTCAAGCCTCCAGCAACTGGCCGATCCGTCCGCAAGTCCCGCCCAGCTCTGAACGCCCCAGCCCATGCTGACACCTCTCCTACCCTTTTAAAGCCCCAGTTTAAGACCATCCGGATCTCAGATGGGGAAATTGAGGCCCAAACGGGTGGGGGAGCCTGGACACCCACACACCTGGATGACACGTTGGTCTCTCCCAGGTCAGGAAAAGCCATTTTGCCTCCAAGGTCTTTTTGATGCCGTGCAGAAGAAGGTCCTATCATTCGCTCTAAACCCCGCCCCCCAAATGGCCTGCCGCCCCCCTCCCCGGCCCGCCTCAGACCCCCACCCTCAACCCCGGGTCTTATCTCCTGAGCAGAAGCCCCACCCGAAGACCAGTCTCCCACCGCGGAGGAGCCCACCGGCGTTTTCCTGAAGAAGCCAGACTCCGTGTCGGTGGAGAATGGTGAGGGGGCCCTGCGCGAGGAGGGGGTGGGGGTTTGGGGGCTCCTGAGTCTGAGGGAGGTGGGGCCGGAGGCTCCCAGCGTCCCAGTCCGCTTTGTAGGGTCTTACGGTTCCTGCCCGACCCTCCTTTGCCACCCCTTTCCCCTCTCCTCCCAGGAAAGGATACTGTGATCGTGGCCAAGTTGAATGGGAAAGAGCTGCCGGCCAAACCGGCCGTCAAGTGGTTCAAGGGGAAGTGGTTGGAGCTGGGCAGCAAGAGCGGTGCCCGATTCTCCTTCAAGGAGTCCCACGACGCTGCCAGCAATGTGAGGACCCCATGGGGAGGCGAGGGCGTGGGGGGCAGGGCTGGAGGTTGTGCGGGGCTGCTCGGTAGAGGTTGTGTGGGACAAGAGGGGAAAATGTTCCGGTAGGAGCAGGCTGCGTTTGGGCACGGGGTGTGCATGCCCCCGGGAGCTCTCAGGGTCAGGGATGTGGGCCCCCACAGGTCAAGATTGTCCAGGCATGGGAGGAGACAGCTGGCCCTTCCTGGGGGGACTTGGAGAGTGGTGAGGTGGGCTGTAGGGGCATGGGGTGGCACCGGGAGTCGTCACATGCACTGGCACCCCTGGCCTGGCCCCCAGGTGTACACGGTGGAGCTGCACATCACGAAGGTGGTACTGGGGGACCGCGGGGATTACCGCATAGAGGTCAAAGCCAAGGACTTCTGTGACAGCTGTGCCTTCAACATCGACGTGGAGTGTATGCTGGTGGGGTTGGGGGCCAAGGGTCTTGGGTCTGGGTAAGGGGGCAGATCTGCTAGCCAGGTGTAGGGATAGAGTGTAGAGGTGGGGGTGAGGTGGGCCCTGGTTTTTGGCGGATGGAGCACAGAGGCAGGGATCAGGGTATTCCAACCTGGAAGGGAAGTGAAAGTATTAGTCGCTCAGTTGTGTCTGACTCTCTGTGACCCCATGGATGGTAGCCTGCCAGCCTCCTCCATCCATGGGCTTCTCCAGGCAGGAATACTGGAGTGCGTTGCTATTTCTTTCTCCAGGGGATCTTCCCGATTCAGGGATCGTACCTGGGTCTCCTGCATTGCAGGCAGTCTCTTTACCACCTGAGCCACCAAGGAAGCAGTTCAAAATTGGGGAGAGAGTCTACCATCTTAGAGCCTGTTGAGGTGGAGATTTGGGGGTGAAAAGGTTCAGGTTTTGGAGGTGTGCATGTGAGGCTTAGGAGGTGAGTTGTGTAGATTCCAGGGTCACAACACACAGGCTTGAGAGAGTGGCAGTAAGGGTTTGAGAAGTGAGGGTGTCCCAAGTTTTGTTTTTCAAATGTATTTTCCGTTTTATTGTCTATTGTTTATTTCATGTGAGTCTAAGGGTGAACGGGTTGAGGGTGGGGGTGTACAGGATCGATGGGAGGTTACACAGCTTTGGGGGCATGTGTGGAGCTCTGAGGGTGTACAGATTTTGAGGAGTCTTCAGCCCAGGTGGTGGGGGAGCTTAAATATGGAGGACACAGGTGCTGAGGTTGCCCCCGCCTGGGGAGAAGGCTCTCAGCTGGGAGATACAGGCTGCTGAGAGAGGCTGGTGCACGGCAGGGAAACGACTCTACAAGCAGAGGGTGTCCAGGTCTGAGAGAGAAGGTGTGTTGGGCCACGAGATGGAGGGAAGGGGGCCTGGGTGAGGTTGTGCAGGCCTGGAGGAGGCTGTGCAGGCCTGGAGGAGGCTGTGCAGGCCTGGAGGGAGGGGCACTCTTGGTCTTAGATCAGGCTTTGCCTCCAAGCTCATCTTCTCTTCCCCCATCACACCTCCCCAGCACCCCGTCAGGACTCCGCTGGGCAGAGTCTAGAGAGCTTCAAGCGATCGTAAGTGACCCTGGGCCCTGGGGAGCAGCAGGGGTGTGACCTGGTGCCAAGTACCATGGGAGGGTCTCCTTTGGGGGGCAGCTGCGGGAGAAGGGGAGGATCAGGGAAGCCTAGGAGTGGGGATCCAGGGTAAGCCTGAGAGTCGGGACCTTAATGAGGTCCACACTTCCTTTCAATGGCCACAGGAGTGAAGCAAAGTCAGACACCGCGGGTGAGCTGGATTTCAGCGGGCTGTTGAAGAAGAGGTGAGTCCATTCTGCCTGGCATGGAAAGGAGAGATGGGGGCTCAAGGAGAAAGATGGTAGGTGAGGTTCTCCTGCCCCCCTTGCCTCCCCACTGCTATCCTGGGACTCCATCCCCCCTCCATCTACCCGCCCCCCACCCACCCTGCCACCTGTCCATCCACCCATCCACTCACACCTTTACCTTCAACCCCACCCAACCAATCATCTGCCCATCAGTTTGCTTGCCTACCCACCCTCTAAGCCATCACCCCTCACATCTACGTTCCTGTCCACTCAGGCTCTGATTCACCTATTCATCCACCTGTCCACTCACCTCCCCACCAGTCCATCCACTCATCCAACCATCCAACCGGCTACTTATCTATCCATCTACTAATCAACCCTCCCACTCATCAGTCTGCCCACTGCTCTGTTCATCCAACCAGCTACCTGTTTATCCACCGACAGATCTGCTTATCCACCTACATACCCATTGCCCATCCCTCTGCCCACATATCCATTCATCTACTCGCCATCTTCCCGTCTGTCCACCCATGCCTTGGCCATTACACTCAGCCCCTCGTTCACTGACCTGTTCATTCGTCCTTCACCCACTGACCCCATCCTCCACTTCCCTACCTATCGAGGCGTCTGTCTATCCACCTTCCACCATCCGTCGTCTACCGTGCATCCACCTTCCCATTTGTGACTCTTATCTGCACCTGCCTCTCTCTTTCAACTGAGTCCAACATCTCACCCACCCATCCTAACTCATCTACCTCCTCATCTAGCCAGGCCTCCCTCTATCAACTGTTCAGCTCTTCAGTGGCGCACCCATCCACCAGATCACTCTGTTAGACTCATCTGTGTGCTGCGTGCTTAATGGCTCAGTCATGTCGGCCTCTTTGCGACCCCATGGACTGTAGCCCACCAGGCTCCTCTGTCCATGGGATTTTCCCAGGCAAGAATACTGGAGTGGGTTGCCATTTCCTTCTCCAAGACTCATCTATATGCAATTGTTATTGTGTAGGTAAAAAAAAAAAGATTGAATATTGGCCACTTTGTATGATTCAACATGATGTTTGTCCAGTCACTCAGTTATTCATTATCTGCTGGCCCATATATCCGTCTTTCCATTCACTCATCAATCCCCGTAATGAAATCGCCAACAATTCTATCTACCAGTTGATTTATCTGTTTGTCTTTACCCAGACATTCATCTTCCCAGCCATCTTCCATCAACATATTCACCCAGCCAGCTCCTCCCAACTCACTCAGCTGTTCTCCATCAACCCATCCACCTATCTTAATGCCATCCATTCTCTACCAATCCATCCATCCATTGACCTGTTCATCCATCAGCCTAACCATCCATGGACTCTCCACCCACATATCAGTCCCCCACTTAATGCTCTGCCCATCAATCCAGATAGTCACATGTCCCCAGATTTGCTCACTCATCTATCCTTCCTTTGTTCCCTTCCCTTCCTTCCTTCTTTCCAGAAATCCACTCACTCACTCTCTCACTCATCAAACATCTTCTGAGGCCTCCCGTCTACCAGGCCCTGAGCTGAGATCAGGGGAGAGAGAGGAGTTTGACTGGTTCCTTGATGTTGGGTTGCTCGTTGCCTTGGGAGGATGGGTCTGGTCCAGCAGACACGGACACACACCAGGACTGTTTAGTGTGGTCGGAGAGACGGTCCCACGAGGGCCTTGTGAGAGCCCAGAGTGAGGGCAGCTGCTATGCTCGGAGTATAGGGAGTGCCTCTGGAGGAGGGAGCTCTGGTGCTCGGTCTTGTAGGATGAAGGGCAGATGGAGAGGTCATCCAGGCAGGAAAACGTTTTGCGCAAAGGCTCAGGGAAGCAGGAGCAAGCCCAGCACATTCAGGAGAAGGCAAGCAGGGTGGTTTGGGTAGCGGGGCGAGTGGGGATGGGTCAGAGGGTGAGGTTGTGATTGGGAGGCTTAGCAGCTGGGGCTTCTTCCTTGGAGCATTGGGGAGCCACGGAGGAGTTTTGAACAGGGAAGTGATGGCCCCTGATGTAAGGGTTCAGAAATAGCCCTTGGGGGCCAAGGAGGGGACAGACTGGAGGGGAAGAGATGGGATGAGGTCAGGAGGCCAGGGAGGAAGGAGGCTGGGCGATGGACCAGGTGGGACCGGATAAGGAATAACAGGCGCAGAGAGGGCAAGTGACACAGAAAGTGGGAGGAGAAGGCAGGGGGAGACCCTCACTTCCTCACCTCCCTAGTGCCCCTGACCTGTTCTCCCCACCTTCAGGCAGGTGGTTGAGGAGGAGAAGAAAAAGAAGAAAGATGACGATGACCTCGGCATCCCGCCAGAGATTTGGGAGCTCCTGAAAGGGGCGAAGAAGAGCGAGTATGAGAGGATTGCCTTCCAGTATGGCATCACCGACCTCCGGGGCATGCTGAAGCGGCTCAAGAAGGCCAAGGTCGAGGTCAAGAAGAGCGCAGGTCAGTGCTGGTCTGAGGGCAGAAGGGCCCTGCCCATGGGGACTCCAGCATCGTGGGCAGCCAATGGTCAGACCCTGGACTTATCTTTGGGAGGTCCCACTCTGAAGAATAACAGAGAGCCCTGTTCTCAGGGGCCTCCAAGTTCATAAGAGGGTTTCTGACCTTGGTGGCCTAGGGGGGGAGCCTTGATGGCTCAGAGCACTGAGAACATCTCAGCTCCATCCCACTCACATCCCTCCATCTCTAGCCTTCACAAAGAAGCTGGATCCAGCCTACCAGGTGGACAAAGGCAACAAGATCAAGCTGGTGGTAGAGATCAGCGACCCAGACCTTCCCCTCAAGTGGTTCAAGAACGGCCAGGAAATCAAACCAAGTAGCAAGTATGTGGTGGGGGGTAGAGCCCGGGTTGGGGGGAAATCCAAGTCCCAGAGAGAGGAAGAGTCCAGAAATAAGACTGGCTACTCTTAACCCAGAAAGGGCACTCCCTCATCCATATGAAAAATACAGATATTGATACCTGGGTAGAAAAATAGACAAAGGCAATGAAGAATAGGAATTCAGTTAGAAGAAACCCAAATGGCTGATACACTAAGTACATATTCGACTTTGCAAACACAAACACCATCACCAATAATAATAACACAAATAAAAACAGCGGTCTTGGGACTTCCCTGGTGGTTTAGCGGTTAAGACTTCACCTTCTGCTGCAAGGGGTGTCCGGATCCCTGGTAGGGGAGCTAAGTTCCCGCATGCCTCAGGGCTAGGAAACCGGAAAACAAAACAAAAAACAATGGTCTTTCTGCTCTCCAATTGGACAAACACTTTAGAAAATGATAAAGCCTAGTGCTGGAGAAGACGTAGGAAAACTGGTCCACAGATTGGTGGTGGGAATGTGTATTGGCAAATCTCCAAAAGGGTAGTGTATTCACTTTTAGACTGTGCAATGCTAGGTATTTTTCATAAGGGCCTAATCATAGTTATGCATATTTAGCTGCAAGGATGTTCACTGGATCGATTGCTGCTGTAGCAAAAAATGGAAAACAACCAAAGCATACAGTTCCATACTAAGGTGCTGTGTTGTTGCTAAAAAAGATTCTAAAGTTGACACTAACATGGGAAGCTGTTGAAGGTTAGTGTTATGTGCAGAAGAGTTCTCATTTCTGCTACACAAAATGTAAATCTGCATATAGATTTTATATAAAAAGATTGAAAAGACAGAGGTCAAAATGTTTGTAGCAATTATCTCTTGGCAGAACAATTATGGATGGGTTCTGCTTTTATTAATTTTCCCTTGGCTGTGTTTTCTACATTTCTCATCGTGAGCATTGGGGATGTGATGAAAAGTTATGTTAATTAAGATGCAGGTTAACTTGCTATAACAAAGCGTCCCCAGAACAGGGTAGTTCAGAGAGAAAGATGTTTCTAGCTGATTGACCTAGATCCAGGTTCCGCATATTTGGATACAAAATTTCTTATGGCATTGTCCTCAATGAATGATTGAAACTGGGTCATGGGCACAACTGTATCTATCAGATAGGAAGAGGGAAGGAGAGAAGTCTAGAACAAGCGTCACAAAATTAGAGATGACCTAGCAGTTATGCCCGTCTCCTCCACTCACATTCTGTTGATCCAAGCTCAGCAGTGTGGCCATCCTAGCTGCAAAGGAGTCTGGGAAATGTAGTTCTTTAGGTGGGTTGATGTGTGTCGCTGCTAAATAGAAGAAGGTGGATATGGGTGGACAGTTAGCGTCTCCGCCGTGGTTTTTCAGATACTAGAACTTGGACCATTGACCCCTTTCCCACACAACTTGGCTCTGAGAGGAGTGGCTTGTCCTGAGAATAGATGGGTGGATGGAGGATCCCCTCTGTGCCCTGGGTTGAGCTGAGACTTTTGCTCCAGATACGTGTTTGAGAACGTTGGTAAGAAGCGAATCCTTACCATCAACAAGTGCACACTGGCGGACGATGCTGCTTATGAGGTCGTCGTCAAAGATGAGAAGTGTTTCACTGAGCTCTTTGTCAAAGGTGAGGCCGAGATTTGGGCGTGAGCTTGGGGAGTGGGGCTACTGGCCTCCTGTGGGGCTACCAGGAGACTACTGACCTCCTCTCTCCCCATGCCCACAGAATCCCCAGTCTTTAAAAAAACATTTTATTTTGTATTGAGGTATAGCAGATTAACAAACAATGTTGTAATAGCTTCAGGTGAACAGTGAAGGGACTCAGCCATACATGTACATGTATCCATTCTCCCCCAGACCCCCCTGCCATCCAGGCTGCCACATAACATTGAGCAGAGTTCCACGTGCTATTCAGTAGGTCCTTCTCAGGTATCCATTTTAAATATAGTGGTGTGGACATTTCCATCCTAAACTCCCTAACTATTCTTTCTCCCCATCCTTCCCCCTGGGAACCATACGTTTGTTCTCTTAATCTGTGAGTCTCTTTCTAGAACCCCCAGTCTTGATTGTCACACCCCTGGAGGACCAGCAGGTGTTTGTGGGCGATCGGGTAGAAATGGCAGTGGAGGTGTCAGAAGAAGGTGCCCAAGTCATGTGGTAAGTGACTCTTGACCCCTGATCTCCATACGGATGCCCACAGTGTCTTCGCCTCAGCCTCAGTCTTTAGGATCTCTCTTGAAGGCTTCAGACCTTTACCCAGGTTTCTGGGAGACCTCAGCCTTTCCCTATAAATCCTGATCGTCACTCATGACCTCTTCCTGAAACTTCTGACCTCTGCTCTTCCAGGTCTTTTCCTGGATCCTTGCTATTTCTGATTCACCAAATTATTTATTCACCCATTCAACTAATTATCCATCGTTTGGTCCATTCACTCTTGTATCCATCCATCTGTCTGTCCATTTATCTATCCCGTATCCATCCACCCCCCCCATTCATCTCACTGATTCAGCCATCCATCTCATCCATCCACCCACTCACCCATCTATCCATCTATTTACCCATTCTTACATCTATTCCCCCACCCAACAAGTATTTATAGAGCACCTACTGTGTGATGGCACATTTCAAAATACTGGAGATAAAATGGGGAGAAAATATATCAACATGGCTTCTGCCCTTATGCTGTTTATGATCTGGCAAATTGCTGGGGCATGGTGTGTGTGTGTGTGTGTGTGTGTGTGTGTGTGTATTGGAGACAGATAGAGGCATTAATCAAGTCATCACACAAATAATTATCAACGTTCTATTTTGACAAGTATATCAGAGGAGCAATAACTGATGCTGTAACCAGTTTTTAATCGGAGAGAGGGACTCGGGAGGTCAGGGAAAGCTTCTTGGAGGAGGTGACAGTTGAGCTGATATTCAAATGATGAGGAAGTACAAGTGAAGTGGGAGGAGTGGTGCAGGCAGGGAAGCAGCGTCTTCTGAGGCCGTAATATCTGCCACATCTCGGTGACCCTGAACTTCCGCTAGAGTCTGACCTCTACTGTGACCTCATTTCCTGTCTCCTGATCTCCAGCGAAGTCCTGTGGCCTGTGACCACTTCTTCCTGATTTTCTCCTCTGACCTGTGACCCATCTACTCTAGACCTCTGTCAACCTTTCTCTCGCCTCCTTTTCTTGATTTCCCTTCTGACCCCTGATTCTTGCTCAGGACTGTCTGACCCCTGGCTCACCTCTGACATCCAGACGCCGGGCCAAACGGATTCCTCACTTCCCCCTCCCCCCAGGCTGAAAGACGGCGTGGAACTGACTCGGGAGGATTCCTTCAAGGCCAGGTACCGCCTCAAGAAGGATGGGAAGCGTCACATCCTCATCTACACGGAAGTGGCCATGGAGGATAAGGGGCACTACAAGGTCATGACCAACGGCGACCAGTGTGAGGCGGAGCTCATCGTGGAAGGTACGGGGCCTCCCGGGGGCTGGGGCAGGGGCCGCGCTGCGCGTGCTTCAACACACAGCTCCGAGGTGCCCAAGCCCCAAGTCTTGGCGCTCTCCCTGACTCCTTCTTTCCCTCCTACCCTACATGCCATTCACCAGCAGATCCTGGGGGCTCCACCTTCAAAGGATATTCTGAATCTGACAATTTCCTTCCACTCCCGTTGCCCACGCCTGGCCCAGGTCTCCCTCCCTTTATGCCTGGACTGGTGCAGTAGTAGTCTCTATGCTGCTCGTTGTTTCTACACCTGTGCCCCCACCTCCATGCCAGCCAGAACAATCCTTGTAAAATGTCGGACGACGGAAACGGGATGCATTCTGTGGTCTAGCTCACGGGATAGGACCCATGTCAATTTCTGGTGCAGGTGACTACATTTACAAGAGATGTCACCACCCCCCCCCCCCCCCCCGCAACACACACACTCCTGTGAGCCTGTAGTTCTTTTTTTTTTTTTAATATTTTTATTTTATTTATCCTGCTGCAGTGGGTCTTCGTGGTCACTGCGGGATCTTTAGTTGAGGCATGTGAACTCTGGTTGCAGCATGTGGGATCTAGCTTCCTGACCAGGGATCGAACATGGGCCCTCTGAATTGGAAGCATGGAGTCTTAGCCACTGAGTCACCAGGGGAGTCCCCTGTAATTCTTAAAAAAAAAAAAAAAAGCTTGAATCATTGATGGGCCAGATAAATGATGATATATCCATCTGTAGCCATAAAAAGAACTCTGTTGATTTGGAAGGGTTTCCAACATATATTGTTAGGTGAAGAAGCAAATATGCCACTATTTGTATGGAAGGGAAAGAGGAAGGAAGGGACAGAGGGAAGGAGGGAGGAAAGAAAAGAAAGAAGGAGAGGAAGGAAGAAAGATAAGAGGGAAGGGAAGGAAGGAGGAAAGAAACTGTATGCACACCTTTGCTTTTACGGCTGTGAGCTGGCTGCTTGGAGACTGGATAGGGCCCTGTACAGTTGGCGGTGGGGAGGTGAGCGATCTCCCCCTCTATACTTACATCCTCTTATCATCTTATTTTTTTCATAATTGTATTTATTTATATTTTTCTGGCTGTGCGGGCCTGCATTGCTGCGTGGGCTCTTCTCTCCTTGCTGTGCGCGGGCTTCTCACTGTGCTGGCTTCTGTTGCAGAGCGCAGGCTCGGGGATGTAAGGGCATTCCTAGCTGTGGCTCACGAGCTCAGTGGTTGTGGCTCCCGGGCTCTAGAGCACAGGCTCAGTAGTCGTGGGGCACGGGCTTGGTTGCTCCACGGCATGCGGGATCCTCCCAGACCAGGGATCGAACCCGTGTCCCCCGCGTTGGCAGCTGGCCTCCCCACCACTGAGCCACCAGGGAAGCCCCTATCATTTTATTTTTAACCCATACAAGTGCATTGTTTTATTTAAAAAATTAAAATTAAAAAAAAAAAAAGTAAGTCAGATCCCAGCCATCTTGGCAACACTTTCCACCTCCCTGAGTCAATGCAGAGCCTCGTCTGTGGCCCTTGGGGTCTGACCCTGCCTGCATCATCTCCCTCGTCTGCCTCCCTCCCTCCCTCCGCGCCAGGCTGCTGGCTGTTTTCCAAGTTGATAAGCCTGCTTTCCGGTGCTGGGTCCTTGCACAAGCCACGCCCTTTACCTGGGGGCCTTCTGCAGCCTCCCTGCCTTCCCCAGGCCTCATCACTCCCTCTTGCTGTTGTTCAGTCGCTAAGTCACGTCCGACCTGCAGCATGCCAGGCTTCCCTGTCCTCCAGTATCTCCTGGAGTTTGCTCAAATTCAGGTCCACTGAGTCGGTGATGCCATCCAAGCAACCAGCACTCCCTCCAGTTTTTGGTTTATGTGTTTTCCGTTCAGTATCTGTCTCCCCACTAGAATGTGGGCTCGTGAAACCTACAGATTTTTTTTTTCTGGGTTGTTTCACGGCTGGATCCCCGGAGCCAGAGACTGTGCTTGGCCCATAGTAGGTGTTGGCGAATCCTCGCACGGACAGACTGCACCTCGATGACCCCGTCTCCTTCCCTTCCCGTCCAGAGAAACAGCTGGAAGTCCTGCAGGACATTGCGGACCTGACGGTGAAGGCCTCGGAACAGGCCGTGTTCAAGTGTGAGGTGTCCGATGAGAAGGTCACGGGCAAGTGGTACAAGAACGGGGTGGAGGTGCGGCCCAGCAAACGGATCACCATCTCCCACACGGGGAGGTACGGAGTGTGCTGTGCACGTGGCCCGTAGACCTCGTGGTTTCAAAGAACAAGGGTTTAGGGAATTCCCTGGTGGTCCAGTGGTTAGGACCCAGTGCTTTCCCTGCGGTGGCTTGGATTCAGTTCCTTGTTGGGGTACTGATATCCCACAGGCTGTGTGGTGCGGCCAAAAAAAAAAAAAGAACAGGAGTTTATTTCATTGTGAGCCTCAGGCGTGGTTGGAGGCTGGCTGATCTCGGATGGCCATCATCCTGGACTCACTCAGGGTCTCGGCTAGGATAGCTGGGCTGCTCCCGTCTGGTCCATGGGACTTCTCATCCCCCAGGAGGCTGGGTGTCCCACGAGAGAGCAGAAGCCAACAGGGCCTCTGAGTGCCATGTGCTGTCCCTGCATCACTTCTACCGTGTCCTAAGGGACAAAAGAGGTCACAACCTGTAGGTTTCCTTGCAGGGGTCACCACTCCAGGGAGGGAAATCTGTGGCCATGTTTGCAGTCGGCTTTGGCAGGGAGGGGACTTCCCTGGTGGTCCAGTGATTAAGACTCTATGCTTCCAATGCAGGAGACAGGTTCGATCCCTGGTTGGGGCTCTAAGATCCCACATGCCATGTGATGCGGAAGACATTAAAAGAACGGAAAAAAAAGGGAACTAGTTTGGAAGGGACAGTGTCTAGCTGGGAAACAGGACAGAAATTCAAAGCATAGCAGGTGGACGCCTGACATCAACACCTGGTAATCTGTAGGAATACAGTGTCCCGGTGGGTCTCCCAACAGCAGCTTTTGACAGAACGTAGCCTTTCTCTGGGTTCTGTGTAAGGACCGCTGCCTGCTGGTGGTGTCAGCAAGGGCGAGAGTCAACGCTAACGTGTTACCGTGTGCTGGGGAGCCTTCTGAATGCTTTACAGGAACCCCCTCGTAGACTGTCAACGTTACCCCTGCTTCATAGGTGAAGAATCAGGGGCAGGGAGAGGCTAAGTGACTTGCCCAGGGTCACACAGCTAGTAAGGAGAAGAGTGGGATTGGGTTCCAGTTACTAGCATTGCGTTGGGCACGTGGATTGTACCGCGGAGTGTGTTTCTCCGCGGTGGTCCCCAGGACGACCTAGGCTGACCTCTGCCCTGCCCTCCCCTAGGGTCCACAAGCTGGTGATTGATGACGTCCGGCCTGAGGATGAGGGAGACTACACGTTTGTACCCGATGGCTATGCCCTGTCCCTCTCGGCCAAGCTCAACTTCCTGGGTGCGGGTGGCTCTGGGTTTCCCACCTCCCCCGGGGGGCTCAGATGCTCCCCTTCAGGATTGAGTTGCCCTAACTGTACATTGGGGGATAACAGAGGGTAGGTGGGATGTCGTGGGCCTGAATCCACCCCCACCCCCCACGTCCCAGGGTGACACCAGGCCCTCCCCTCTGCCTCCAGGGTGTGAGGGGGGCATGAGGGGCCCCATAGACCTAACCATCTGGTCTTCTTCATCCTCCAGAAATCAAGGTGGAGTACGTCCCCAAGCAAGGTAAGGACCAGGGGCTGCTATGGTCTTTAAGCAGGAGGCTGGACCCCCGGGTCTGTGGGAGGAGGGGCTGGGGCCCTGGACCCCGGGGTCTGTGGGAGGAGGGGCTGGGGGGCTGGATCCCTGGGTCTGAGTCGGGAAGGGCTGGGGGTCTTGACCCCTGGGTCTGAGTCGGGAGGGGCTGGGGGCTGGACCCCTGGGTCTGAGTCGGGAGGGGCTGGGGGCCTGGACCCCTGGGTGTGAGGGGGGAGGGGCTGGGGGGCTGGATCCTGGATCTGAGGGAAGAGGGAGCTGGGGGCCTAGACCGCTTGTTCTCTAAGGCTGTTGGAACCCAGCTTCCCAGGAGATCCTCTGGAGGGGTTAGGAGGCCCAGCTGTCCACTCCCAAGTTGCCCAGACTCTCTCCTCTGCCACCAGAGCCACCCAAAATCCACCTGGACTGCTCTGGGCAGACCTCGGAAAATTCTGTCGTGGTCGTGGCTGGAAACAAGCTGAGGCTGGATGTGTCCATCACCGGGGAGCCCCGGCCTGTCGCCACCTGGATGAAGGAGGATGAGGTGTGGTGTGGCCTCCCCGGTGCCTTGACCTCTCCCTCTCAGCCCTGCTGGGTGGCTTTAGGCAAGCTGGTTCCCCTCTCTGAGCTTCACTCTCATTGTCTGTAAAATGAGGAGTATGATTCCTTCTTCAGAGAGACGAAGACTGGAGATGATATTTGTTCATCACATGGTACTGGCCCAGCACATGATGGGTACTCCATCTGTCCATCCATCCGTTAACCTGGTACTCCATCAGTCAGTCCAGCCATTCACCAACTCATCCATCTAACCATCTTTCCATTCATCAGTTCATTAATTGATTAGTTCATTCAACAATCAACCCATTTGTCCATTTATCCATGAATTAGTCCACTTATCCATCCATCCACCCATCCATCTATGCATCCATGCAACGAATATTTTCATCTTGTATGTTCCAGGCCCTGAGACAGTTCAGTTTTTCTTCTTTCCTCTGGGCTTCAGTTTCCTCTTCTGTAAAATGGAGAGACTTGACTCAGTCTTCATTCATGCCTTCACTCAGCAAAGCGCCCCCCCTTCCCCCACCCCGAGGTTCAGGTTCTGTGCTCAAGCACTGAGGATACAACCAGGAATCACATGTAACCCCTGCCTTCCTGGAGCCTGCACTTCTGGAGAGAGGCAGACCGGTGCCCAAAGAGCCACAGTCCAGGGTGATCGGGGCTGAGCTAAAGGGAGGTACCGGAAACTAGGAGGATTCAGAGGCTGGGGCCACACACACCTTCCTGAGGGTATCCAAGAGGGCTTCCCAGAAGAGGTGACTTCTGGGTGGGTTCTAGAGGATGGGTAATGATACAGCAGGTCGAGAAGTGGGTCAGGGCATCGTACGCCCCAGGGATCAGCTCTGTAACATCTTGGGGATGAGACAGTCTGGTGTGTTTAATGAAGGGTGGTGTTTGCTGGAGGGTGAGGAGGGCAGCGGGGGTGGTGATGAGGCTGGGGGCAGGCCCACCAGGTCCTCTGCGGCTGGGTCCACGGGGAGCCCCTGGAGACTGCTGAGCAGCGCAGGGGCAGAGGCCGGTCTGGGTCTGGAGAGAAGCAGATGGAGGCCACCTGGTGGTTGTGTTCAGGTGTTCACGGGCACCGAGGGCAGGGTCCGCATCGAGCAGCGAGGCGACATCAGCAGCTTCGTGATCGAGAGCGCAGAGCGAGGCGATGAGGGTCGCTATACCATCAAGGTCACCAATCCCGCAGGCGAGGATGTGGCCTCCATCCTCCTGAAGGTTGTGGGTAAGCGCGGGGGTCCTGGGGGCTGAGCCAGGGGGTGGTCCCCCAAAGCCCCGAGGGGTCCTCTGACCATCCTGCCTGGACCCCCTGCCCCCCCAGATGTCCCAGACCCCCCGGAGGCGGTGCGAGTCACTTCGGTTGGAGAGGACTGGGCCGTCCTGGTCTGGGAGCCCCCCAAGTATGACGGGGGACGGCCGGTCACCGGTGAGTGCTTGTCTTCCAAAGGGCCATGACCGCTGACCTCCCCCGCTCCCCGACTTCTCCTTGACCTCCAAGAGTCCTCAGCAGCCTCAGTGACCACCCTTGGAGACACGGTTTTCCGTCTTCAGCATCTCACCATCCCCTTGCCTTCCCGTCGTCCTTTCCTCCCCAGTGACCTGGGAATCCTGGCTTTTGCTAACAGCCGAGGATTTTCCGTGACCCCTGACCCCCTGATTCATGACCTGTGATCCTTCTTGATCCCTGGCCCCATGTGGGTGACCTCTACCTGCTCTGTGACCCTAACATTCATGGCCTCAGACCTCTCTGGGTCATGTAACTTTCTGCTGCGCCCTTGACTGCCCCCCGACTGACCTGTGACCCCAAGCCTCCCCATGACTGCCCACACTTCTCTCTGCCATGGGGGGCTTCCAGGATACCTCCTGGAGCGGAAGAAGAAGGGCTCCCAGCGCTGGATGAAGCTGAACTTCGAGGTCTTCACGGAGACCACCTACGAGTCCACCAACATGATCGAGGGCATCCTCTACGAGATGCGAGTCTTTGCCGTCAACGCCATTGGGGTCTCCCAGCCCAGCATGAACACCAAGCCCTTCATGCCTATTGGTGATGCCTCTCTGCACCCTCCCTGAGTCCCTGCCCACCCCTGACCCATGCCCCGCCTGTCACTGATCTCGGACCCTACATCCAGGCCTTGCAGTCTCGCAACTCTGCTGACTTCTGTCCCTCTCATCCAACAACTCAAGGCTTTGACCCCCCAGCCCCATGCACTCTTCTGATCTCTTCCCCACCCAGTACATCCGCCACTCACCTTTATGATCCTGGACTCCGTGCTGTCTCCTGAATGTGTCCTTGACCTCTGACCTCCCATGCTGACACCCATCCCTGCCCCTGGAGACCTCACGATCCCTGGATCCCACTGCCCAAGACCGGCAATGCCACATCCTTGCTTGCTGACCTCTGAGTCACCATATTGATCCCTTTCCTGACCAGAGACTCCAGCTCTGACCCCTGAGCCCTCGTTAACTCCACCCCCTTTCCCTGGAATCTTACAGCGCCCACTAGTGAACCGCAGCACCTGACTGTGGAGGACGTGACTGACACCACCACCACCCTCAAGTGGCGGCCCCCAGAGAAGATCGGGGCGGGCGGCATCGATGGGTACCTGATCGAGTACTGCGTGGAGGGCTGTGAGTCACCCCGTCTGGCCTGGTGGGGGGCAGTGACGCAGGCAGAGCCCCAGTGGCCGTCCAGTCCAGGGACTGCTCCTGGGGCAGATCTCTGGCGTAGTGAGCCACCCTTCTGTTTGTGCTTGCTCGAATCTGGGCTGGGATGGGTCAAGCCAGGCCCCCAGTGACCAGCTTGTCCTCTGTCCCTCCCTCTCTCCTTACCCACTTCCTTCCTTCCTCTCCTACACACATTCTCTGTACAGCGATACCATTTATGCATCCTCCAAGTATTTATTACCCTTCCTCAATTCTATGCACCCACCCACCCAACCTTCCATCCATCCATCCATCCAAGTACTTATTACTCCCTACACGCCCTTCTCCTCGGTTCTATCCACTTGTCCATTCATCTACCCATCCCATCAGTCTTTCATTCTTCCTTTCTTCTTTTCCTCCCTTATTTCTCCCTCATTCCTTTCCTTCTCTCTCTCCCTCTCCCTTCCTTCCCTCCTTCCTTCTTTCCTTCCTCTTCACGACCCAGTCATCCATCCAACCATCTCTCTATTCATCTGAAAACTGTTTGGATCATCCAGTTATCTACCCAACCAGTAACATATTTTTCATCCTTATATCTATCTCTTCACCACTTTCTTCTTTCCCTCCCTGCTTTCCATCCCTCTGTTTGCCTACAAGACCATTTAACTGTCTAACAACCTGTTGTCTATCTGTCCATCCATCGATCCATCCATGCATCCATCCATATTTCCACACATCTCACCCTCCATCCTTCACTGAACAAACTGAGCTGTTCTTGGTGTCAACAGCTCCGTGACTCCATAACAGGCTCAGTGCCTGGGCTCTGGGATGTCTCCAACATGGTCCTCTCACAGAGAAGACAGTGATGCCATATCCCAGGCCTTAAGTCAGACAGATGTGGGCTCCAGTCCTGGCCCTACCCTACAGTTTTTAACTGTGTGACCTTGGGCAAGTCTCAGCCTCTGCTTCCTCATCTAAAAATGGCGAAGACAGTTCCCACCTTGATGGGATGCAGTGATGACCGCATCCGGGGATGCACGTAAATGATGGATGCTTGGACTCTGGTCAATTTCTTCCCTTTCTCTTCCCAGCACTCTTTGCTCCACTCCTCCCCTTCCCCTCCCCTTCCCCTCCCCTCTCCAATCTGTGTTTCAGAATCTACTTTTGTTAGAGTTCACCCTGTCAACTCTTGCTCTGATCCATAGTAGCTCACCAACCCCCTGCAAAGAAACCAAGATGGAAAGTCACCTATTACAGAGGCAGGAAATCCCAGGGCGCCCTCTCGAACTACCACTCCCAAGTCTTTACCCTCTCTGACCTTCAGTTTCCTCACTTCTAAAATGGGGATAACTGCGGAGGCAGGAATTAATGAACTAACATTAATCAGCTCCGGCTTG
Source organism: Capricornis sumatraensis (assembly GCF_032405125.1). Taxonomy (NCBI): domain Eukaryota; kingdom Metazoa; phylum Chordata; class Mammalia; order Artiodactyla; family Bovidae; genus Capricornis; species Capricornis sumatraensis. The sequence continues at coordinate 61,897,361 of NC_091088.1, forward strand.
GTCCTGAGACAAGCTCAAGAAATGTCAGCTGCAGCTAGGCCTTGCGGTGGGGCCCGGAGGCGCTGAAGGGACACGGACCAGAGGGGGCCCCTAGGAAGGTCCTGAAGGACGCTCCCCAGCCTGTCTCCTCTCTCATAGCTGACGAGTGGATCCCTGCGAACACGGAGCCTGTGGAGCGCTGCGGCTTCACCGTCAAGAATCTCCCCACAGGAGCCAAAATCACGTTCCGCGTGGTCGGGGTCAACATCGCGGGCCGCAGCCAGCCGGCCACCCTGGCCCAGCCGGTCACCATCCGGGAGATTGTGGGTGAGCACCTCCTGACCCCCTGACCCTGCTCTCCAAAAGACCAAGCTGGTGTGGTCACTAGGGCCGCCCCCTTGTCGCCCCTAGTCTCTGTACCTCCGTAGGATGTCCCCTCGCACCCCCGCCTGGCGCTGAGCCCCTCCCTGGGTTTGTACCCTCAGAGCAACCCAAAATCCGGCTACCCCGCCACCTCCGCCAGACTTACGTCCGCAAAGTCGGGGAGCATCTCAACCTGGTTATCCCCTTCCAGGTGCGTCGAGCTGCGGGTTGGGGGGGTGGGGCACGGAGCGGGGTGCAGGGGTGAGGAGGGGTCAGTTCCTGCGGGTCAGACCCAGGCTGACCAACGCATCCCACCCCGCCCCTCCCCGGGCAGGGAAAGCCGAGGCCGCAGGTGGTGTGGACCAAGGGCGGGGCGCCCATAGACACCGCCCACGTGCACGTGCGCACCAGCGACTTCGACACGGTGTTCTTCGTGCGCCAGGCGGCCCGCTCCGACTCCGGGGAGTACGAGCTCACGGTGCAGATCGAGAACATGAAGGACACGGCCACCATCCGCATCCGGGTTGTGGGTGCGCGGCCCGCGGGCGGGGAGGGGAGGAGAATGAGCCGGAAAGTGGGGAGGTTGGAACGGAGGAGGTTGGGGCAGAAGGGGAGGAAATGCGAGCGGGATGCCAAGGCAGGGAACCTGAGACTCTCCAGGGGTGGGGATGGGCGGGCGGCCCAGAGGAGTGAGGCGCCGGACATTTAGAGATGCTTGGGCTGACTTCTGACAGCCCACCCACCCTCCAGAAAAGGCAGGGCCCCCGGAGAATGTGATGGTGAAGGAGGTGTGGGGTACCAACGCGCTGGTGGAGTGGCAGCCCCCCAGGGATGACGGCAACAGTGAGATCACCGGGTATTTCGTCCAGAAAGCCGACAAGAAAACCATGGTGAGCGAGGGGCCGGGGGCGGCGTGAGGGTAAGGGGAGAAAAGCTAGGGAGATTGTTACAGCAGGCGTGCTGTTCCCATTTCCCAGCTGCGGAAAACTGAGGCGCTGAGAGATCCGGGAGAATGGGTCGGGGCTGCGAGGAAAGACTTTTTGGCTGAGATTTGGTGCATAATAGGTTTCTTTTTTTTTGCCGCACCGTGTGGCTTGTGGGATCTTATTTTCCTGGCCAGAGACTGAACTTGGGCCACAGCAGTGAAATCGTTGAGTCTTAACCACTAGGCCACCAGGGGAACTCTAATAGGTTTTCTTTTTCTTTTTATTGAGGTAAAAGTCACCTAACGAAAATTCCCAGGTGGTGCTAGTAGTAAAGAACCCACCTGCCAAAGGCAGGAGATGTAAGAGACTCGAGTTCAATCCCTGGGTTGGGAAGATCCCCTGGAGGAGCGCATGACAACCCACTCCAGTATTCTTGCCTGGAGAATCCCCATGGACAGAGGAGCCTGGCGGGCTACAGTCCATGGATGGGGTCACAAAGAATCGGACATGCCTGAAGCAACTTAGCACGCATACATGTTTAAGAGGGATTTCCCATCTTCCCACTGTTGTGCAACCACCCCCTCTATTTCATTCCAAGACATTTCCATCACCTGGCACGGAAACCCCGTGTCCCTCAAGCAGTCCCTCCCCTTGCCCCCACCCAGCCCCTGGCAGCCCCCCATCTGCATCCTGTCTCTGTGGATGTGCCTATCCCGGGCATTGCGTCTGGACACGGTCACGCGCTGTGAGCCTTTGTGTCTGGCTCCTTTCAACTCGGCATCATGTTGTCCAGGTTCACCCACGTTGCAGCTGGTGTCCGCGCTTCACTGCTTTTCGTGGCTGAGTGCCATGTTTGTTTGGTTAGTTTTGGCCATACCACTTGGCTTGTGGGATCTTGGTTCCCCAGCCAGGGATGGAACCTGTTGCCCGCTGCAGTGGAAGCACAGTCCTAACCACTGGACCGCCAGGGAATTCCCCTACCAGTCCCTGGCTGGAACGGACCTTGTTGGACCTTGTTTTGCTTGTCTGTTCAGCCGCTGAGGGGCACTGGGGTTGCTCCCGCCTCCCGCTCGTTGTGAACAGGGCTGCTGGGAAGGGCAGGTTCTGTGAGCGAGGCGTCTGCTTTCCTGACGCCCTTCCTGGGTCCGTGTCCCTGACCCTCCCAGCCCCTCCCTGTCCCCTGTGCTGCAGGAGTGGTTCACAGTTTATGAGCGCAACCGGCACACCTCATGCACCGTGTCCGATCTCATCATGGGCAACGAGTACTATTTCCGAGTTTACAGCGAAAACATCTGTGGGCTCAGCGACTTGCCTGGGGTCTCCAAGAACACAGCCCGGATCGTCAAGACAGGTCTGGCCACCCCCACCTGCTCAGGGCTAGTCCTGGTCCCCCGTCTCTCTCTGGGTTTTTTTTTTTTTTTTTGGAGTATAGTTGATTTATGATGTGTTAGTTTCAGGTGTACAGCCAAGTGATTCAGTTCTACATATACATATATTCATCATTCTTCAGAGTCTTTTCCTACACAAGTGATTACAGAATATTGAGTAGCATTCTCTATACTATACAGTAGGCCCTGGTTGGTTATCTGTCATATATACAGCCTCTCTGGGGTTTGTACTTGACTCCTCTGATCATCCCCCTCCTGGACTCAGAGCTGACGGCACCTGGTGCTGGAGGAGAGGTGGTCGGAGACAGTCAGGGTCGGTCCCCTCACAGGTGCATCTCCCCTCCCCCAGGTATGACCCTCAAGTTGCCCGAGTACAAGGAACATGACTTCCGAACGCCCCCCAAGTTCCTGACGCCTCTAATCGACCGGGTGGTGGTGGCTGGTTACGCTGCAGCTCTCAACTGTGCCGTGAGAGGCCACCCGAAGGTGCCGTGCGTGTGTGTGTGTGTGCGTGTGTGTGTGTGTGTGACCCTGGGGGAACATCTTCACCTTCCAGGATGAAGCCTCCTTGCCTTCTCACCGCATGGGCTTCTCCTCCCTGAGTTCTCTCTCGTCTGCTCATGGGATTTACTTTTAGTGAAAAGTGTTTCCTTTGTTTGTATTTATTAATTTTGTCTGTGCCACCTGGCTTGGGGGGGATCCTAGCTTCCCAAACCAGGAATTGAACCTGTGCCCCTTGCAGCAGTAGTGTGGAGTCTTAACCACTGGACCACCAGGGACGCCCCAGGATTTGCTTGCTTTTCACTCACTTCCTGTCTCTCTCCTCTAGCCAGAGCGCAAATCTCAGTTCATTACACTCCGACTTCCCTGGAAAACAGGAATTTTGGGGTGGAGGGGTTCTAACACTTCAAGGCCCTGTCCAGTTTCCAGGGTGCTGTCTGGGAATGCGGATACTTGCAGTCTTGAACTCCCAAGGGCCCACCTAGACCAGGGGCTGCAAACTATGGCCCTCAGGCCAAATCTGTCAGCCACTGGTTTCTCGAAATAAGACTTTTTAATCCTTTTTTTTTCTTTTGTTACTTTGCTTTCACATTGCTAAATAAGATTCTGTTGGAACACGGCTGTTCACACTAGTTTGTGTGTTGTCTCTGGCTCAGAGACCATAGGGCTCAGGAAGCCTAAATCATTGACTGCCTGACCCTTTTGACACATTTTGCCATCTCCTGGTCTAACTCCAATTTTTAGCATCAGCCCCAGTAGGCCTACCATGGATTCCATCACTGCTGTTTACTGTTTTATTCACTAACTCCATTTATTCATTCATCCCATTCATTTATTCCCCTACCAATTCATTTATTTATTCAGTTCATCCATTCACTTCATTTGCTTATTTACATCATTCATTCTTTCATCCTTTCAACACACATATTTCAGAGATTTTGTATGTGCTGGTGCATTGAACAAGGAGTTCCTTTTCATTGGGGAAGACGGCCATTCCTCTGAAGTCACACGTGCGTGCGTGCTAAGTCGCTTTAGTCATTTCTGACTCTTTGCAACCTTATGGACTGTAGCCTGCTAGGTTCCTCTGTCCATGGGATTCTCCAAGCAAGAATACGGGTATGGGGGCTTCCCTGGGGGCTTGGATGGTAAAGAATACTGGAGTGGGTTGCCATGCCCTCTTCCAGGGGATTTTCCCAACCCAGGCTCCGAACCCAGGTCTCTTACATCTGAGTTGACAGGCGGGTCCACCTGGTTGACAATGAAATGACAAAGGGTGGGGACTTCCCTGGTGGTCCAATGGGCTACGAATCCACCGTACAATTCAGGGTACGAGGATTCGATCCCTGGTTGGGGGACCAAGGTCCCGCGTGCCAAGGAGGAACTGAGCCTGAGCTCCGAAATAAGAGTCTGTGCATCACAGCAAAAGATCCCGCATGACGCAACTAAGAGGCAGCCAAATCAATCAGTTACTCAAGAAAATTAGAAAGGGTGGAGGGTCTGCTAGGGAAACGCAGGCATTGTGAGAGTGTGAAGTAGGCATTCCTGTTCCAGTCTACGGCCCGGAAGTGACATGGGAGCGGAGACCTCAAAGGCAGGCAGGTGCTGTTCGGGGACCTGACCGGTCTGAGGAACAGCAAGGCCGCCCATGGGTTGGACAGAGGGAGGGAGAGGGCGGGAGGTGAGGGCAGAGGACCGATGGGGCCAAATCACAGAGCGCCTGTGGGCCACCACAAGGGGGAGCTCTTGCTCTTCTTACAGAAGAGGAGACGGGGGTCAGAGAGAAGTGACCCAGCCACGATCAGCCAGTCAAAATAAGGGGGTGGGAGAGCCAGAGGGAGACTCCACACTGCCTCCCAAGGCCCCATTGTGCCTCCGTCACGCGGCTTCCTTGTCTGCTCCGCTCAACAGCCCAAGGTGGTCTGGATGAAGAACAAGATGGAGATCCGCGAAGATCCCAAGTTCCTGATGACCAACCACCAGGGGGTCCTGACGCTGAACATCCGCCGCCCGGCCCCCTTCGACTCGGGGACTTACTCGTGTCGGGCCGTCAACGAGCTGGGGGAGGCCCTGGCCGAGTGCAAGCTGGAAGTCCGAGGTGAGCCTGGGGGCTGGGGGGGCGGGGGTGGAGCGTTATGCTGCACCCGCCTGACCCTCATCCACGGCCGTTACAAAGCTGACGGTGCGGGGCAGACCTGCACCCTCTAGGAGTACGATTGGGAAGCCGATTCAGGCCCCAGCAGGGACACTGCCATGTCGGGGCACAGAGGCAGCACAGGGTGTTGGGGGTAGCGTGGGGTGGGGTAGCACCTGACCCCTCCTGGGCAGGAGTCTGAGGTTCTTCAGAGGAGCTGAAGGACAAATAAGAGGTGAATGAGGATGCGAAGAGCTTAGCAAATGATCACTAAGGCTCGGGTGCAGCTGGGGAGGTGTGGGTACACAGCATCGAAACCGTCATGGACGGAGGCAGAGGACCGGGGCGGGGGGTGGCCGGGAGAGCCCGGAAGACAGCCCCCGTCCACGGCCTGTCCCCAAGCTCTGTGCCTCCCGTCCCTGCCTCTCTGCCCCACAGCCTCAGCCTCCTTTGTCCTCTTCCTCCTGAATTTGACCCCAGCCCCCTACACCCCGCCTCCAGTCTCTCTCCAGTTCCACCCCCCGGCCCTAGAGGGCGCTCTGTACCCACGGCTGACCTGCGCACAGCCCTCCTAGGGCTCCCCCAGCAGCCCTGGGACCCTTCAGCCTGGTGTCAGGGTCCTGAATCTGCCATCCCCAGCCCCTCTCTAGCCTCAGGTTCCCCCTCCTGGTGCCCTCCGTTTTCCAGCCACACCGAACAGCTGGGGGTTGGACAAACCAGCTGTGCTTTCTCCTGCCCCTGGGACTTTGCACATGCCATTCTCTCTCCTGCCTCGGGCTTCCGTCCAACACACATCCCCCAGTCAATACTTGATGGGGAGGCCGCTCACCAAGTCCCTCAGAGGTGGCTGACGTTCACATAGGCCTCCAGGGTCCCTCCCTGGCCGGGACGCCCCCCGGCTGTGATGACAGCCCAGCAGACAAGGGACCACTCTCCACGCACCTCCTGCCTGTCATTTTAAAACACCGCCCTGCCCGGCCGACCCAGTTCCTAGTGTTCTGCTGTCCCCTTATCAACTATTGAATCCGCTCAGAAAAATGCCTTCTTCAGGATTCCAGTGAGGGCTGGCCTCTAGCAGCTGCTCAGAAGTCAGAACATGCCAGCTTGGGATTCAAAACTACAGGAATCAAGGGCTCGATGAAGTTGGGTTAACCTGGGGTCCAGCTGGGTGGGGAAGGGAAAACTTGACTCCCTCTGCTGGCCAAGTGAATCTAAAGGGCAGAGGCTGGGGCAGGGGTGGGGGGCACAGGAATTTTTACCACCCTCTTCTCTTCCCCCCCCACAGTGCCACAGTGAAGCTCTGTCCTCCACCTAACAAGATGACTAACTGGCTGCTGAGCCCTAACCCAGACCTCCCCGGACACGTTTCCCTTTCCCGAATTATAAGTGAGAAGATGGCAGTCTTGTCTTGACACCCGTGTGTCTGTCCTTCTTGAGTCTGTGGCCCCGCCTTCCTTCTCCCATAGGTTTAGTCACCTGGGGGTGGGCGGTGGGGCAGCCAGGTTGGAATAGCAACCACCACTGCGAGGCAGCCCTGGTGAAGGAGACCATGTCGAGGCCGCCATCTGAGAACAGCTACTTTAGGGAGGCTACCATGTTGCTTTCGTTGTGGCTCAGCTGGTAAAGAACCGGCCTGCGATGTGGGAGACCTGGGTTCGAACCCTGGGTTGGGAAGATCCCCTGGAGAAAGGAAAGGCTACCCACTCCAGTATTCTGGCCTGGAGAATTCCATGGATTAAGTCCATGGGGTTGCAAAGGGTCCGACATGACTTATCGACTTTCACCGTGTTGCCATGGCAACTGCAGTTACAGGGGGACCCAAGACCCTCTGGAGGCAGCCCTCTTGGGAGGAGCCACTGTGAGCAGGGAGGAGGTGGGCTGGCCTCAGTGGCAGCCATAGTAGGTCAAAGAGGAACACAAGGACTGACTTGGGGGGCTACCCTTATGGGGTAGACATGCTGGAATGGTGGGTGCGGGGCCCAAGGAGCCAGACACCATGAACCCAAGACCAAGCTGAGGCAGCCATTATTGAAAGAGCTGCTTCCGCCACGTTGAATTGGTGACAATGGGGAAAGTGCTCATGACCCGGTTTTCTTAGTTCTTAAGTGGCCGATCTTTAGTAACTTTAATATTAATTCATCTGTCCGGCCCCAAGGTAGGGGACACTTTGATCTCTGGTCTTTTGGTGACCTCAGAGAATGTTGGAGGAGTCAGAGTCCCCAGAGTTCAGACATCTGTGGGTCAAGTCTGGCTTCCATGGCTTGAAGCTGGGTATAAGAGAGAGTTGGTCTCAAACGCTTTGTGGATGTATCTGCTGTTTGGGGGTGGGTGAGTGGGCGCTTTGTACTTCCTGGGAAGGCGTGGGGAGCAGGGGGGTTCTCAAGAGGCCCCTTAGGTTCCAGTGTCCCCACCTTCGAAGACTGGTGTCTTTCCCCTCCCCAGGCCTTCCGGGGAACTGGCCTGGCCGACTCTTAAAGGCCTAGGCATTCCCTCTCCAGATCCCAGCATGCTAGGTCAAGGGGAGGGAGGCTGGGTAGGCGATGCCCCATTAGGAAGCCATCACCACTTCTGCTGGCGCATCAAGGCCCTGCAGACCTTGCTCTACTTTGAGAGCCTCCTGAACTCTGAGCAGAGACAGCACACCCTTTCAGGACTCAGGAGTCTGGGCTCCGGGTCACCTCCACTCTCAGATCAGGGGTCCAACCCCTCAACTCCCTCCTCCCTCCGACCCAGGAGCCCCGCCCACACCCCTCCCCCTCCTCGCCTCTCCCGCCGGCAGATCGCCGTCCTCGTCTTCGTCATCGTCCTCGTCGTCCTCCAGCGCCGAGTAGTCCTGTGTGAAAGGCACGGCTCCCTGGGCCGAGTGGAAGCGCAGGCGGTAGAGCAGCCGCACCCACTGGCCGAACTCACGGTCGCGGCTCTCGGGCGGGGCCCGTAGCTGCAGGTAGAAGGCACGGCCGGTGCGGAACTTGACCTTGAGCTGCCAGCGGCTTTCGTCGTGGACGAAGAGCTGGACGAACTGCAAGGGGAACAGCCTGGGTGGGCGGAAGGGGCGGCCTCAGCATCTGACCCTCCCAGGCGCCAGCAGCGCCCACCCCAGCGCCCCTCTCCGCCCCTGGAAGGAGTCCTTCGTCACTTTCTCTGCCTCTTGCATTTTATCTATCCCAAACTTTCGTCCATACTCGGAGCCCATCCTTGTCTCCCGCTGGTCCTGCCCCTCCTGAACGCGAGACTCGAATAGATAGCTGCTTGCTTGAAATTAACATTTGGATGTTGGATCGACATCAGACACATGTAACATCCAACAGCCCAATTCCTGACCTAAGCCCAACCCCAAACCTGCTCCTCTTCGTCTTCGTCGCTATATCCTCCCACTTGATTTGCCAGAAATTGTGCGAGTCGCTCCTGATCCGTCTTTTTGACATCCTTAACCGATCTTACCAAGTCCTGATGGTTCCACCGTTAAAATGTACTAATATTAATACTCAAAATTCAACCATTTCTAAGTCTCTCCGCAATTTCCCGCTTTCACCCCAGTCTGTTCCCACACTGCCGCCAGAGGGCGCCAATCAGCACCCGGGTGAAATGGGTGCCTGCGCTCAGTCCTGTGCGACTCTTTGGGACCCACGGACTGTAGCCCGCCAGGCTCCTCGGTCCATGGGGTTGTTCAGGCAAGAACACTGGAATGGATTGCCGTTTCCTCCTCCAGGGGATCTTCCCGACCCAGGGATTGAACCCGTGTTTCCCGTATCTCCTGCATTACAGGTGGATTCTTTACCTCGGAGCCAAATCAACAGGAGAGTTAGCTCAAATCGCTCCCAGGGCTCAGAGGAAACAGAGTCCTGTCTTGACCGCTAGCCTCTCCAGGATCTGCACCGCTTTGTGCCTTTTCTGTCCTCCCCTCCCGCCCTTTCTCCTGGTTTACTGTCTCCAGCCATACTGGTCTTACTGTTCCATAAACCTGCCGGGCTTGGTCCTACCCCAGGACTTTTGCACAGGCTGTTTCCTCTGCCCGAAATCTTCCTCCTCCAACCATCCCCATGGCTCGGCCCCTTCATCTCATGTTTTTCTCAAGAGGCACCTTCTCAGAGAGAAGATCTGTTTACAACCTCCTGCTTATTTACAACCACATCTGCCCTCGCTGACCTCCCCATGCCCACCCCTCACCCCCTTCTGATCTGTCTCCACAGACCTCAGCCACTGGACAAACTGACATCTATTCTGTCTGCCTTCCTAGTAGAAGGTGAGCTTGAGGGCAGAGGGTTTGGTGCAATTTTTTTCACTGCTGTTTCCTTAGTATCCGGAGCTGACCCACGGTCCGTGCTCAATGAATGCTCACTGAGTATTTGAATACACGAATCGCTCAGGCCCCCAGCCTAACTCAAGGCCCAAAAAAGGCAGCAGAGGAAACAATCCAGACAGGATGGGTAATTTGGCAGAGATCACACAGCAGGAATTTGAACCCAAGTCGTACCAAGGTTCTGAACAACACTGGGTAGCTACACACCAGCCCCCTCAGGCCCAGCAATGTATCTCCAGAAACTGGCTTTACACCCTCCGGGCTGTGTGTGGATGTGCCCTGCCTGCTGCACTGGTGGTCACCCCCAGGCACAGGACACATCGGTGTCCCTTGGTAGGTGACTCGATCTATTATCACATTCCCCAAATGGAAGAAAAACAGCTGACATTTTCACAGCTCATACTCTGTGCCAGGCGCTGTTCCAAGTGTTTCACAAACATTTACTCAGTTTATCCCCTGACAGCCCTGGAAAGTGGGTTCTCCAACTGAGACCCGGACGGGTAGGAAACTTGGCCAAAGGCAAGAGGTGAAGCCAGGATACAAACCCAAGCTGTCTGAAGGCAGCCCTTCATTCAAGGACATTCCCTATTCGGTAATCACAGCAACAGGCGGATGCAAGCTTGGTGTCCAAGAGGGTGGTGGAGTTTGTTGAATGGTGTGTCCAAAAGAGGACCTGTCCATCCCGGCACAGAATCGCCTAGGGCTGGGAGCTGGTTAGAAGTGATGGGCTGGGGGGTGAGTCTGGAGACTGAGTTGGCAGAGCAGGCTCAATGACTTTACTTCTGTGGTATGTTTTATGGTGGGAGAAGGGAGAGTGCTGAAGGAAATTACAAGGAGATCAAAGACCCCTTCTCAGCACCATCCCTGATATTCTTCCAGCTGCAAGTCGTGACTCAAGTGGTAGGATACAATTAATATTGAAAAGTAAAGGGAGGTGGAAGAGAATGTCTCAGTACAGGGTTCTGGCATCAGAATACTGCTTTGTGAAATGTTTTTAACTTATCCAGGGCGGATAAATAAAGGCTGTAAGTAGCTTCAAGTTCGTTCGGGTCAGAATCAGATTATACCACTGAATGAGTTGCAAAAAAACAAAACAAAACTCTTTGGATTTCAGAATTGGAAACGAAGGATTGTGTGTCTGTGAGTGTGTTTGTGTGTATGGGACAATGTGACTCCATTCTTCCTTCCTTCCTCCCCTCCCTTCCCCCTTTCTTTCATTCACTATGAAATGCAGGTGGCGCTAGTGGTAAAAGAACCCCCTTGCCAATGCAGGAGACCTAAGAGTCACACGTTCGATTTCGGTGTTGGGAAGATACCCTGAAGGAGGGCATGACAATCCACTCCAGTATTCTTGCCTGGAGAATCCCATGGAGAGAGGAACCTGGTGGGCTACAGTCCACAGCGTTGCAGAGTCGGACATTACTGAAACGACTTAGCACACAGGCAGTCAAAAAAGAAAAAAAAGCCACTGGCAGAATGTTTCTGTAAATATACTCTACTCATGTAAATGCTTTGGTATTTGCAGCTGGAGGGGGAGGCAGGAGCCTAGGATGGGAGAAGGGTGTATTTTGTGCTGTGTGTGTTTTGTAACTTAGAGTGTATTTGCATTACTTTTTCAATGAAAAAAACAAAACAAAACACAAAGACCTGCAGGGGCAGTGTGGAGAGAGTGGCCTGAGAGCTCCAGAATCCAGGGGGCCAGTCGTGAGGAGCAGGTGGTTCCAATCCAGTCCACCCCTGACTCACTCTAGGACCCTGCCCAAGTGGCTCGCCTCTCTGGGCCTCAGTTTTTCTTCTTGAGGATGGGGTTAAGGGGCCCCAGCATATGAGAGGATGGGGTCAGAGAGGAGACAATGTGCATGGTCCATGGGAAAACTGCCATGTAGTGAAAGTGAAGTCGCTCAGTTGTGTCTGACTCTGCAACCCCATGGACTGTAGCCTGCCAGGCTCCTCCATCCATGGGATTTCCCAGGCAAGAGTACTGGAGTGCGGTGCCATTTCCTTCTCCAGAGAATCTTCCCAACCCAGGGATCGGACCTGGGTCTCCCGCATTGCAGGCAGACGCTTTACCGTCTGAGCCCCAAGGAAGCCCATGCCGTAGGTGCTGCATAAACGGTCGCTCTCCTGACCCCTACCAGGACGTGGCCATCCCCTCATGTCCATCTCTCCCTGACTGCTGATCCCTGTGGATGGCCCTGTGCTTGTTCTCCTGGGTGGACCAGTAGCCCAGAGAGGGCTGGCAGCCATCCACGGCTCCTGGCCCTGGGGGTCTTCTGGGTGAAAGGAGGTGCTTCAGGGGACCTAGGGTGCCCAGAGCTGGGGAGGAACGCAGTGTAGGCTGGGAGGGGGGGCAGTCACCCGAAGAGCTGCAGGTGTCCATTCTCCTTGGCAGGGCCCGCCAGAAGCAGCAGGTCTGGGAGTTCCAGGGCTGGACTGGAGGCTGCCACTCCCATGGTGACATTGTTGGCAACTTCTCCCAACCGGGTCACCTGGGCCGGGGGAGGGGTGGCATCAGAGGTTAGAAGCTGGATAAATGGAGAGCAGGGTTGGGGAGGGATCAGACGTCAGGAATTTTGGTAGGATTAAGGGGTATGAACCAAGAAAATTAACCATCAAGAAGAGGATCAGATATCTTGGGGTCAAAGGTCGAGTCACCTGGGTATGAAGTCAGGGACATGGAGTGAGGGAATCAAAGGTTAGCAGTCATAGAGAAACTAAAGGTTTGGAGGTATTGGCGGGCGTGGGGTGTCGAGGTCAGGAGATGGGCGGTAAGGTGAGTAGAGGTTCCCTACGTCAGGAAGTCGGGGCCCAGGCTTGGGCTCAGAGGGTCCTGGGGCTCTGCACCTGCACGAAGTTGCTCTCAAAGATGGGGAAGTCTCGCAGCTGGTCGAATTCGCCGCTCAGGAGATGGCGCTGGAGCCGTCCGGGTCGGCCCGTGGGACAGGCTGGAACCAGGGGGCGTTCTACAGAAGCGGCGAAGTTCGCAGATCTATTCCAAGGGGCTGGGTAGGGGTCCCCTACCCAGGGCGGACAGCCCCGCGCGGAGGGTACGGGGTTCCCAGCTACCGGTCTCCGCATCGCAGGCCCCATCCCTCACCTGGTTCCCGCACCTAATTCAACCCCTCCAGGCCCGGTTCCGCTTCTCACCTGCCATCACGCCTGGTCCCACCTCACCTGCTCCACCGAAGGCCGGCTTAGGCTCGTGGCCCCGTTTCATCGCAACGCCCCGCCCCTTGGGAGGAGCGGAGGGCGGTGCCCAGGGAGAAAACGGGGGCGGGGCCGCGGGCTCTGTGACGTCATAGCGCGGCGGACGGCGTCGATACGTCGGAAGCCCGCGGTTGTGACGTCACCTGAGGGGGCGTTACCCGGACGCCCGGAGGGAGCAGCGGTCGCCCAGTGACGTCAGGCCCCGGTAGCCGGTGGGCGCTAGTGCGCAGGCGCAAGGAGCTGGCGCAGGCGCACGGGCGACGGGATGCGGCCAGTTTCTCCCGGCGTGCTCCGCGGCGCCCGCCTGATTCCAGCCTCTGGGCTGGAGGGAAGGGGCCGAGATGTCCGTCCCTGGCGCTGGGGCGACTCGACTGCTCCTCCTCTTGCTGGTGGCGGCAGCAGCCCCCAGCCGGGCGCGGGGTAGTGGCTGCCGGTCCGGAGCCGCTGTGCGGGGAGTGAGTACTTATTCGCTTTGCATAGAGGGCAGGGCCGCCGGAGATCGTGGTCTTGGGTCTTTAGGTCCGTTAAGGTGGGAACGAGGCTGTGCAGGGCCGGGAGGGAAGGCGAGATGAAAACCGTTCCAAGCGAGGCTGCATGAGGCATGCATGATGCCTGGGAGAAAGCGAGAGGTTAGGAAGGTTCTAGTCCGTGAATATGCATAAGGGGGCGGGGCTCAGTTGGGGTGTTGGCACCTGGGCTCTCGGTGCGGTGAAAACTCGGCTGCACCCGAAGAAGAGACCGCGGCAAGAACTTTTCCCTTGGGATCCGCATCCATGAATATGCTTGAGGAGGTGTGGCCCGGGTGGAATCTTGGCAAATCAGACAGACGTCGGGGCGGCTAAAATGAAAATGGCGAGGGGGCTCTCGAGAGAATGGAGGAGTTAAGTCTCCCGCATACGCGTGTGGTGGGCGGAATGTTGAGCTCAAGGATTAAAATCTGGAACGAGGTAGCGCAGGCTTGAGGGTGGAGAGTTGAGTATGCAGAGGTAGGAGAAATTTGGAGAATTGGAGAAAAGGAAGGCCTGAAATCTTGAATTTGCTTGATGGCGGCATCGTGACTGTTGAGGCTTAAGGTGACACCGACGTCACTTGGATATTAGCTTGGGAAGGATACCCTTTAACTCATGAATATTTATGATGCTAGGCGTGAAAGTGACCTGGAGGTAGTTGCCTTGAAAATGAGGCAACTGGTTTGCAGGCTCTGGTTTTCTGGGGCCCGTCCCGATCATGAATTTTCATGAAATGGTCAGATTCCGGTGGAATCGTGAGCATGCATCAGTGTTTGGATATGGGTGTGAAAATAAGGCTCTTCCAGCAAGCAGCCTACGGGTCTGTCTGTCCTGGGGTTCCAGGATCCTGCCGGACTGAGGACTCTGATGGTCCTTAAGTGGGTCCCTTTTTATCACTCGCAGGTGGGGGTGGAAGGTCGAGAAGGTGAGGGGTGCGGCACCGTGGGGCTGCTACTGGAGCACTCATTTGAGATCGGTGAGTCCGACGACGTCCTGACCTGGACACTTATCCACTGCCCTGTGAATTCAGGTGCCTCCCCATGTGAGACACGTCATTCACTCACAGCTTTGCACTTGGGAGTGTGTTTGCATTAACATGGGGGAGTTGGATGGGGGAAGAATAGAAGCTCTGTCTTTGAATACCCCTATACTGGTAAGAAAAATGCCAGTGTCAGAAAGGTCACTGTGGTGGTAATAAGCTCAGAGCAGCCGTTCCTGACCAGTTGTCCTGTTCTCTGCCCTTGTGGGTAGATGGTCCTCCTGTATTAACTCGGACATCTTCAGAATAGTCATGCAAAGTAGGAGGTGTTAGGTGTTAGCTCCATTTTCCAGAAGAGCAAACCGAGGTGCAGAGGGACATCAGACAAGGTCTTTTTACAAGTGAATAGCAGAGCGAGTACCTGCTCTAAAGCCCAGCTTAAACTGCACTAATGCAGGCATCCAGACTCCCAGAGATGTCAGTGCAGCCCAGGGGTTCATAATGCTGTCTGAGGCCCAGACTCCGGGGGTGGGGGGCATTCATGATAACCACTGAAGCTGGGACCCTCTGCAGACCTCTCCAGTCAGAGCCTGCCATCTGCCCAAGAAAGCCTGGCCTTGGGAGTGCCCGAGCTCTGTCCACCGTGATCTGCATCTGGGGAAGCTGAGGGCCAGATAGGTTATGTGAGCGACCCTGAGTCACCTGGCAAGTTGGAGGCCAGGTTTAGGAGCTCTGGGGTCCAGGCACCTATCGTGGGCAAGACAAGGTGGTGGTGTCCCCAGTTTTTAGGTGGAACGATGAGGGCTCAGGTGGGGAGGTGGCCTGGTCACTTCGAGGGCTGACAGGTGTGTTGGCCTGCTGAGTCCAGGTGTGCCCCTCCCCCCCCAGATGACAGTGCCCACTTCCGGAAGCGGGGCTCGCTGCTCTGGAACCAGCAAGACGGCACCTTGTCTTTATCGCAGCGGCAGCTCAACGAGGAGGAGCGGGGCCGGCTCCGGGTGAGGAGGGGACCCTGGCTTTGCTGGAGCGGGAGGCACATGCCTCAGAGCACAGCGGGCGTGCTTCCGGGTACTCCTTGGGGAGGGTGCGGGGAGGTGCCGGGCTCAGGTGGGGCCCTGGACAGCAGGGTGGAGGAAGGGAGGAAGGAGAGGCAGAGGAAGCAGCTAGCTGACTTTGGGGGCAGCTCACAAAAGCTGCCACAGTCCACTGTTGCTCTGTCCCTTTGGCCAGATGGAGCTGTAGGGGAGGCTGGGGATACAGGCTTCGTTCTGGGCAGCTGCGGGCCCCTGGGTGTCCTCCCTGTGGGAGACAGCAGGGTGAGGTCTGCCTGGACCAGCACGGTGCCCACGTGATTCCTGTCACCCCCAGAGAGAATGTGCTGCTCATAAAACTGGGGAGTCCCGGGCCTTCCCTGGTGGCTGGGTGGTTAAGACTACCCGCTTTCACTGCAGTGGGCCCAGGTTCCATTTGTGGTCAGGAGCTAAGATCCCAGAAGCCACTTGGGACAACCCCAACGAAGAGAGAAAAAAATAAAGGAAAAACAGTCTGGGTGTGGGACTGGACCCAGATCTGGGGGCAGCGTTCTCGAGGACTTGTTCCGTTGCTGGGCGGGGCTCTGCTCTCCTCCTGGTGGTCTTCCCTCCCCCTCCCCCCTTGCCCAGTGGGGCAGGCCAGTGGGAAGAGTCTTGGGCTTGGCTGGGCCAGGGAGTGGGGGAGGGGCTTTCCTGGCTGGGGGCCCCATGGGGGTGCAGACTTGATGGGGGCTGGGCGCTGCCTCGCTCACCGGCCACCCCCTCCTCTCCGTCCTTGCAGGACGTGGCAGCGCTGAACGGCCTGTACCGTGTCCGGGTCCCGCGGCGGCCTGGGGCCCCTGATGGCCCAGAAGCCGGTGGCTACGTCTCCTCCTTTGTCTCTGCGGTGAGTCAGCGACGAGGACCGGGCCCCATCCTTGCTTTGCCGAACCGCTCCAGCCCGGGTCCTTCTGTTCGGCCTCCATTGTCCGTGGCCCAGCATTTAAGGATGGGGAAGGCTCAGACCTGGTCCTGCCTTCGAGGGTCTCCTGGGCTGGAGAGGGACAGTCCGGTTGGCGGGGGCTCCGATGGGGCAGCTCAGGGCCTTATGGACGCTGGAAAGGCTGCTGATTCCACCTGAGGTTGGTGGGGTGAGAGGGGGCGTCTCGTGGAGGGCTCTGAAAGACGCTTCAGAGGCCCCGTGGGCTGCGGGGGGTTTGCTGGTGTGGGCGAAGCCTGGGCAGGGCCCCTGCTGGCCCTCCTTCCCTCAGCCTCCTCCCCTCCTCCCCCAGTGCTCCCTGGTAGAGTCTCACCTCTCGGACCAGCTGACCCTGCACGTGGATGTGGCGGGCAATGTGGTGGGCGTGTCGGTGGTGACATACCCCGGGGGCTGCCGGGGCCACGAGGTGGAGGACGTGGACCTGGAGCTGTTCAACACCTCTGTGCAGCTGCAGCCGCCGGTCACAGCGCCCGGGTGAGCAGGGGCTGCGGGAAGGGGACAGAGCCAGGCCCCTTGGGGCCGGGCCAGCCTCCCACCCCGCCCCTCCCGCCACCCTTCTGGGCTGCCTGGGGCTCTGGGTGGGGAGGGCCACCTCATCCCATCGCCTCCTACCCCTACCTTCCCAGGCCTGAGACAGCGGCTTTCATCGAGCGCCTGGAGATGGAGCAGGCCCAGAAGGCCAAGAACCCCCAGGAGCAGAAGTCCTTCTTCGCTAAATATGTGAGTGGGGTTCTGCGCGCCCCTGGGGCCCTTCCCCACCGGCCCTCTCCCTCCCATCCTGAGCCCTGCTCCGTCCTGCTCGGCTCCCTTGCTGTATGCAGGGCCGGCTCGGTCTCTGTGCTTCTGTGCTCATCTCCCTGGCCCCTGGGCTGAGCGCTGGAGCCCCGCGCCCTGGCCGTCCCCCGCCCGTGTCCACTTGTGGTCACAGGGCATCTGGTCTCAGAAAACAGCCCGCCCTAGAGCTGGGCAGTGAGGGGAGCCGGGGCCAGCCCCCTGGGTGCCTGGGCCGGGATCAGACCAAGCACAGGCAGTGTCAGTCTGTCCAGTTTGGAGGGAGTGCAGGGGGGAGCATGGTCAGGGAGGGGCCGGGTCCATGCAGACTGAGGACAGGAGAGGGGCCTGAGCTGTGCTGGGGGTGGGGGTTGCGGGGTAGAAGGCAGAGATCTAGGGGGACAGGTTTGGAAAGGAGGGAATTGGGGGGGGGTCCACCCACCAGGCCGGGGAGGTGGGTGGCAGGGTGTGGGGAGGAGCCTGGGAGCCGAGGGTCCTTGGTGCTGGTGACGCTGGGGCTTGAGGAAGCCATCCCACCGGGGCCAGGGCAGGGGGCCGTGGAAGCCAGTGAGGCCTCGGTTAGCGTGCTGGTCGCTGGAAACGGGGTCCGGAGAGGCCGAGGGCGCGCCCGGCCTGGCCCGCTCTCCCTGACGGCCGCCGGACGCCACAGCCACCGCTGGCCCTGACCTGCGCCCCTGCCCCCCTCAGTGGCATCTCATCCTGGGGGGGGCCGTGTTGCTCACAGCCCTGCGTCCTGCCGCCCCCGGGCCCGCACCACCGCTGCACGAGGCCTGAGTGAGGACCTGCCCCCTCCCGTCTCCCCGCTCCCCGCAGCCCCCCAGCCCTCCCCCAGCCCGTAGTGCAGTAGCGGCCCCGGGCCCACTCCCCCCATGCCTCCCCTCACGCCGCGCCCACCTCCCCCATGCTGGCTGGGCCACCGCTTACCTCACCTCTCTTCTCTGTCTCTCTGTACATCTGTCCATCCGGCCCCGTGCCGCCGGCTCCCAGTGGATGTACATCGTCCCAGTCGTCCTCTTCCTCATGATGTCGGGAGCACCGGACGCCGGGGGCCAGGGCGGGGGCGGCGGCGGCGGGGGCGGTGGAGGCAGCGGCCGATGAGGAGTGCGGGGCCCGGGTGCTGCCCGCCCTCTTTCGCCTGGAACACGCCCTTTCTGCCCAGCGTGCCTGCACCCTTGATCATCTTAGGAGGGACTCTCCGGACAGTCCATTTCTGCGTCCCGTGGGGATCAGGGCACCCCCTCCCCAGGAGTCCCTCCCCTCTTGTGCTTGGAGTTACTGTGGGTGTGGGGGTGGCGGGGTTCTGGGCCCTGCTGCAGCCCCTGCCGTATCCCACTGCCGATACTGCCGCAGGTTAGAGCCCGCGCTCCCTGTCCCCTCATCCCACCCCCCAAGCCCGGTGGGGGGGGAACACACCTTTCTCTCCAGCCTCCATGCCTTTGTCTGGTCTGGTCACCCCGCCAGGCCAGGGGAGGCCCCTTACTTGTCTGACACTGGATTGGGACACTAGCCTCCTGTCTGGTCTTGAGGGCACCCTGGGGCTCCCCAAAGCCCAGAGCTGGCACAGAGCAGGGGTGGGCCGGCCTGGGGCGCCCCCTTTTCACATCCGCACAGCCCTGCTCCCCCTGCTCTGGCCTGTATCTGCCCACAGCTCTAGTGGAAGTTGGGAATTCCTGCTGTTAGGATGCCAGGCCCTCCAGAGGCTCTGGGGCTTGAACCAGTGATGTTGGAAGTCAAAACAGAGCAAACTACCCAGCAGCGGAGTCAGGGGCCAGTTGATGTATAGAATCCCTTTCCCGGCTGGTCGTTGCGCTGGGACTTTGCTGGGTCCTTGCCATTTATCTCCCTTCCTCCTGTCTGTTTAAAAACATCGACAACATAAATGAAATAGGTAAACGTTTGGGAAAGTTGCAGCTTGCAACTTCCCCGGCAAACGCAGCTGTTAACTAGGCTAAGAGACTGTCAGGTTGTACAGGCGCTACTGAATTCTGCCGGTGGCGGTGGGTGGCTGGGAATGTGATTCGGAAACGCCAAAAAAGAAAATATGGCCACCGTTGTCATGGTAATGGCAGCGCCATCAGGCTCCACGGTGTGTGTGTAGCAGTTTATTAAAGCGTCCCCTAAATATTCAGCGTTCAGTTTGCCTCCTGCTTCGTGTGGTTATAAATAGCGCGACATCGAAGGCTGTCACCTGCCTGTCCCTGTTGTGAGTTTGATTTCCCGCAGACGCGTGACTCAAAGTACAATTACTACGGCAGGTTAGAGACATTTTTACGAGCAGACCAAACGGCCAAGGAAGGTGCTTGGTGGAGTCTCCCTGATGACTCGATCAGGTAATTTCCCCTCCTAGAGTGACTGCCAGCACCAGCCAGCGGGAAGGCTGTTCGCCGCTCTCTGTAACCAGAGTAGTAAGTTGGGCATTGTACACTGACCTGCCCTTGCCGTTGTGCTCCAGGTCAGAATCTTCTGGGGCTTTGTCCTCGGCCATGTCCAGAGAGTGGCCTTGTGCTCCATGTGCCACCAGAAAAGGGACACTGAGCTCATTCAGCCCGCCCTCCACCTGCTTTTTTCACAAAATTCACACTTAACCGAAATACACGACTGCAGACCGTGGCGGCGCAGTTGGTGTTTTTGAGAGCTGCTCTCGTCCTTTGCTCCACAGCGATATTTATGTTTCTGAGTTCCTCTTGTGACTCGTCTGATGATGCTGAGACCTCCGTGTGCCTTCTGTCTTCTGATGCCCTTAGAATCTGATCCTGCTGCAGCTCCCCCTGGCTCCAGGAGCTCAGAGCCCAACCCTCTGGGGGCCCAGCCACCCCTCTGCCTAGTGACAAGAGGCCTGGAAAGCACTGCCTCTGTGTTTTCAAGTGGGACTGTTGTGTCGCACGCCTGCCAGCATTGGGGGTTGTTGGTTTACCCATTTTTTGGGTAGCTTTAAGCTGAAAGGGTCCCCGAGTTGCTCTAACTGGCATTTCTTTCTCCACCAGTAGGAGACACTGCCCCGTGCTCTCTCGTGCTCCATGTGAATTCTGTCACTGATGCTTTCATGGGCAGTGTTCACAAATGAAGAGCTCCTGATCCCTTAATTCGTAGCTGTGATCTCCTGCCAGTCGTTTGCTGGACCATTTTGTTATTAATTTTTTTAGTAACCTGAGATCTGAGGTCTTTATCTGATTGCTTTCTTCTTAGACTTTTTCAGCCACTCTCAAGCCGGCAGAGTTACTCTGTGGCATTTTCTAGTCAGTATCCAAGCTGGTGCCGGCTCCCTGGGTATCTGTCCCGGTTAAACCTTTCTTCTCAATCTTGGCCGTCCCTGGAGAGTGCAGTCACTGTTTTCTTTGGATTGATCAGGGTATCTGGGGATATCAAACGAAACCCAATGCCCAGAACCTTCTGCTCAGCCCAGCCCGGCACCTCTTCCCTGCACTGGGGGGCAGCCGAGCTTTCAGTCTCCTGTGCTTGACTCTGTAGAAACTCCTTCCAGAAATAAGCAAGTCTATGTACACAGTTTTTGCAAAAATAGGTTACCCCAGCTCCCCACCCCCACCCCACCACCCAACAGAAGTCAGGGAGGTTTCCGTGTCTGATACTGAGTGGTTCTCATTGCACCTCATGCCTGGCTCTGAGTGGATCCTGCTGGTCTGCCGATGGACCTTTGGGTGCTGCAGGGATCCCCGTGCACCCGCTTGATTACCCACTCATTTGTATGGGACCCCCCCCACCCCCACCTCCATAGACCAGCCGCCTGTTCACGTTGGAGGTTGGGAGCAACTCTTCCTGATGGCTCCCAAGCCCATCTCCAGCCCCAACTCCCCTCCAGGTTCTCCAGACCCCAGGCTCCTTCCTCTTGTGCCTCAGGGACCGGTGAGGGAGTCTGTCACCCAGGAATCTGGGTGGCGCTAGAAGTAAAGAATCCACCTGCAGGTGCAGGAGACATAAGAGACACGAGTTCGATTCCTGGATCGGGAAGATCCCTTGGAGGAGGGCACGGCAACCCATTCCAGTCTTCTTGCCTGGAGGATCCCATGGACAGGGGAGCCTGGCGGGCTTCAGTCCATGGGTCACACAGAGTTGGACACGACTGAAGTGACTTAGCCTGCACACGCACAGTTGGACACGCACAGTGAGTGGTGCCAGCCCCCCGCCCCAGCCTCAGACCAGAGGGCTGGGCCGCCTGCCCATTGTTCTTCCCTGCCTCCTCCCTTCTCCTGCCGCCGGACCAGTGTGCCCCGTCCAGGCCTTCCCCCTCATGGAGGGCTTTCCGACCCAGAGCCGCCCCTGCTCCTCCGCTCCCCAGCACCCTCAGGACAGAGTCCCAGCCCTCAGCCTGGCC
Source organism: Capricornis sumatraensis (assembly GCF_032405125.1). Lineage (NCBI taxonomy): Eukaryota > Metazoa > Chordata > Mammalia > Artiodactyla > Bovidae > Capricornis > Capricornis sumatraensis. The sequence continues at coordinate 61,918,776 of NC_091088.1, forward strand.
TGTGAGGCCCTCTGGTCTCTTCCTCTTCCGCCTCGTGAACCACGACCCCAGCCTTGGTTCCTGATTCACTTAGATGTCCCCAAGCCAGACTGCAGACACCTTCCCTCCTCTCCCACCCCCCCACCCCCACCCTCCTCGTCCTGTCTCACACCTTCCTCTCTGTCCCCATCGAGCTCAGCCCTCCCTCTCTCCCTCCCGCTTCCTCACCCCAGCCTCCTGACGTCTGGTAAGGCAGGCACGAGCACCCATGAGGCGAATACTCAGTGGAGGGAAGGCCCCTCCCCAATTTCCTGCCCCACAGAATGCCACCTGTTCCCTGGCACTGGGGAAACCCCTCCCCCCACCTAGGCCTTCATACTATCTTCTGGGTTATTGAGAACAGCTGGCTCAGCCATAAAGAGCCTGCCTGCCAGTGCAGGAGATGAGAGAGACGTGGTTTTGATCCCTGGGTTGGGAAGATCCCCTGGAGAAGGAAATGGCAACCCACTCCAGTATTCTTGCCTGGGAGATCCCATGGACAGAGGAGCCCACCGGGCTCCATGGAGTTGCAAAGAATTGGACGTGATTGAGCACACACATGATAGTTTTTTGGCAAGTATCCTTTTAAAATAGATTAATATAAGGTTGATTTTAGTATTTTTAAAGAATGTTTGCCACCCCAAGTTGTACATTGAATCAGGTAGCTTCTGGAAACAACTCTACAGGTTTATTTATTTAGCCAGGCAGAGAGACCCCAGGTGAGGACCAGGGACCAATGTTTGGCTGTCAGCCGTTCACCTTTGCTTGCAGCCACGAGGTCATGGTAGAGGAATCAAACTCGGTTGGCCCAATTCCTAGAAACAGGCTTCCCAGCACATTGTGTAAACTGAATCCCACTCTCCTGCGTTTCCCAAAGCACTGACACGGGTTCCATGACCACGCAGGAGAGAACCCACCCACCCATGACTGGAAAACACACATAAAGTTGGAGCTCTAAGCTGGCATACCAAGAAGCTTGCCGAGTATGATGTTTATATATTGGTTAGGCGTAGAAAAGTGTTTTTTGTTTTTAATTTTTACAGAATTTTGCAAGTCCTCTCCTCTTCGCCCACTCTAGCCTCCCCTCGCCCCCAGGCACTGTCCTCCTCTGGGGCCGCCGTTCCTAGTGTCTTTTAGAGCTGGGTTGCAGTTTTGTCTTCCGTCGGTAGGTGGCGATGGACGACCGCAGTCCGAGAGAGCCTCTCCGGTGATCGATCCTGGGGCCTCTCGCTGACCCACGTGGACCGTCTTGGCGGAGAGGAGGGCCCTACCGGGGGCGCCGTCGGTCCTCTGGCAACGCTGTCGAGGCTCCCTTGTGGTCTCCGTCCTGGCGGATGGCGGTCTTCAGGCACACCTGGCGCCCGTTTCCTCGTCGGTGGAGTCGGCGGTGGGTGGAGTCCTCCCAGCTGCCCGTGTGCTCCACGCCGCCTGAGGAAGCGAACACAGCGGAGGGTCGGAGAGGAGAACGGCGCGGGAGGGCGGCAGCCCCCTCCTCACCAGGCTCAGACCTGAGTCGAGGGCTCAGCAGAGTCAAGGGGCCGGTTTCCTCGTCAACTGCCCCACCACCTACGTGCTGTGCGTCTTTAGGCAACTTGCTTCCTGCCTCTGAGCCCGTTCCTCGCTCCCCTGCACGGGGGGCCGGCTTGATCCCTCCAGGCAGCGTGCAGAGTCCCGGGCAGACAGGAAAGAGAGAGAAAATGGGTGTCACATAGGTGCTTCCAGCTCGGGGGACTCCGTCTTGACAGCCCTGCCCCGGGATCCCTGGGGTGGCGACTCTGCCCTCAGCGCAGAGCTTGGCAACCGGAGACTGCCAAGGGCGGGAGAGGAGCCCTAGGAGCCCGCGGGGTGAGGACGCGGCGCTGGGCAGGGGCCTCCCCAGACGCAGAGATCCAGGGAGGGGAGAGAGGAAGGAGGCAGGAAGGTGGGAGGGGTAGGAAGGAGCCACTGGGGGAGAGGGAAGGAGGAAGGGTGAGGACGGCGACTGAGCGCGGAGAGGGGAGATGGAGGCGGGAGCGGGGAGGAGAGGGAGGGGACAGGAGGCGAGAAGATGCAGGAGAGGGGCCGCTCGGAGGGGACGGCGGGGTGGAAACGGGAACGGAGACCGAGGGAGGCCCGGAGGGAAGCGGGGGGGCGGGGGGAAGAGAGAGGAGAAGCCAGGTGGGGAGGGAGCTGTGGGGGGCAGGGAGGAGAGAGGGGAGGAGTGGGGAGGGGAGGGGAGGGGAGGGGAGGGGAGGGGAGGGGAGGGGAGGGGAGGAGAGAGGGGAGGAGTGGGGAGGGGAGGGGAGGGGAGGAGAGAGGGGAGGAGTGGGGAGGGGAGGGGAGGGGAGGGGAGGAGTGGGGAGGGGAGGGGAGGAGTGGGGAGGAGAGAGGGGAGGGGAGAGGGGAGGAGTGGGGAGGGGAGGGGAGGGGAGGAGTGGGGAGGGGAGGGGAGGGGAGGAGTGGGGAGGGGAGGGGAGGGGAGGAGTGGGGAGGGGAGAGGAGGGGAGAGGAGGGGGAGGGGAGGGGAGGGGAGGGGAGGGGGACCGGAGGGGCAGGCGGGAGGAGAAGAGAGCGGTGACGGTGACGGGGCAGGGACAGCCCGGGCGGGAGGGGGAGCCGGCAGGGAGAGAAGCCAGCCAGGAGCAGAGCGGTGAGAGGGAGAGACGGAGCGGGGAGGGAGGAGGCTGTGAGCAGAGGAGAGCCCAGCGGGGCGGGAGGGGATGGAGCGGGGACCCTAGGAGGAGGACGCGAGAGAAGGGGTGAGAGACAGGGCGGGGAGAGAGACACGGAGACAGAGACAGGGAGGGGGGAGAGAGAGAGAGACAGTGGGGGGGAAGGGTGGAGAGAGAGAGGGAGAGAGCCGGCGGGGTGTGGGGGGAGACAGGGCGAGAGAGACAGAAGAAGGGGGAGAGAGACCGGGCGGGGGGAGAGACAGCGAGAGAGACAGAAGAGGGGGGAGAGAGAGAGAGACGGGGTGGGGGGAGAGACACGGAGACAGGGAGGGGGGAGAGACAGAGATGGGAGAGAGAGAGAGACGGGGTGGGGAGAGAGGCAGGGAGAGAGAGAGAGACGCGGGGGGGGGGGTGGGGGGTGGGCGGAGACAGGTAGAGAGAAGGGGGGAGAGAGGCGGCGGGCGGGGGGGGGAGAGACAGAGAGAGAGACAGAAACGGAGACAGAGATGGGGAGAGACAGACAGGGCGAGAGAGAGAGACGGAGAGAGAGAGACAGGGGGGAGAGAGACAGGGAGAGAGAGACAGGAGGAGAGAGAGAGACTGGGAGAGAGAGAGGGACAGAGATACAGGCGGAGAGAGAGAGACGGGGCGGGGGGAGAGACAGGGAGAGAGACAGAAGAGGAGGGAGAGAGGCAGGGAGAGAGAGACGCGGAGGGGTAGGGGGTGGGCGGAGACAGGTAGAGAGAAGCGGGGAGAGAGGCGGCGGGGGGGGGGAGAGACAGAGAGAGATGGGGAGAGACAGAGGGGGAGAGAGACAGGGAGAGAGAGAGACAGGGGGAGAGAGAGGGACAGAGATACAGGCGGAGAGAGAGAGACGGGGTGAGGGGAGAGACAGGGAGAGAGACAGAAGAGGGGGGAGAGAGAGAGAGACGGGGTGGGGAGAGGCAGGGAGAGAGAGAGACGCGGGGGGGGCGGAGACAGGTAGAAGGGGGGAGAGACAGAGACAGAAACCGGGAGACAGAGAGAGATGGGGAGAGAGAGAGGGGGAGAGAGACAGGGAGAGAGAGAGAGACAGGGGGAGAGAGAGAGACAGGGAGAGAGAGAGACGGTGGGGGGAGAGAGAGGGAGAGAGAGACGGAGAGAGAGAGACAGGGGGAGAGAGAGAGACAGGGAGAGAGAGAGACAGGGAGAGAGAGAGACAGGGGGGGAGAGAGAGGGAGAGAGAGACAGGGGGAGAGAGAGAGACAGGGGGAGAGAGAGACAGGGAGAGAGAGAGACAGGGGGAGAGAGAGACAGGGGGAGAGAGACAGGGAGAGAGAGAGACAGGGAGAGAGAGAGACAGGGAGAGAGAGAGACAGGGGGGGAGAGAGAGGGAGAGAGAGACAGGGAGAGAGAGAGGGACAGAGATACAGGGGGAGAGAGGGAGAGAGAGAGACAGAGAAACAGGGAGAGAAAGAGAGAGACAGGGAGAGAAAGAGAGAGAGGGACAGGGAGGAAGGGAAGCTTTGCCACCTCCCGAGCGGTAAGGCTCGGCCTGGGTAATGGTGAGCTGCAAACAGATGAACACGTGCAGCTGATGGTCCTGGGACCTGGCAGGACATGAAATGAATTCCGTAAACTGTGAAACATTCATCACAGGACCGTGTGTTCTGAGACAGGATAAAAATATCACCAGCACGTGGGGACACGCAGTCCCGCCCCATGGGTCAGCAGAGGGGCCTCCCTGCTGTGGGAGTCGGTGGGGCTGCCAACCCGCTGTGCGCTGTGCGGGAGCAGGTGTGGGAGGGAGAGAGCGGAGAGGCAGCTGAGGGGAGGGGACTGTGGGCAGCTGTCCCCAGGGAAAGCAGGGCAGTGCCAGGAGGGGGCGGGGAGGGGGAGAAGGCAGGGGAGGGAAGCGAGGATGAGACTCCAGCTCCCAGTGTGGGGCGGCGCACGTTCAGTCCCCGGTCAGGGAGCCAGTCCCACCTGCTGCAGCTGAGTTCCCACGCATGCCGCGGCTAAGACTCGGCACACAAGAAGATGCAGGGAAAGCCGAGTGGGAGCGAGAGAGGACAGGGCGGGAAGGCAGCGGGAGCCTCGTGCGGGGAGATGGTGGGGAGAGCAGGAGAGGCTGCGGTGAGAGGTGAGAACGAGTGAGGGTGCTGGCCGCTCAGTCATGACTGAGCAGGCTCTGACTCTTCTCCACCCCACTGACTTAGCCCGCCAGGGATTCTCCAGGCAGGAACACTGGAGTGGGCTGCTGTGCCCCCCTCCGGGGGATCTTTCCTACCCAGGGGTTGAACCCTGGTCTCCTGCACTGCAGGCCGACTCTGTACCATCGGAGCCACCAGGGGAACCCAAGGGGGGAGAGGAACATGGTTTCGAGAAGAGAGACGGGGCGGGCGAGGGAAGCAGCCTGCATGTGTGAATTCAAGAGGACGAAACTGAGGATGGGGGAAAGGGGGGGTGAGAGGGACCTGGGGGCGGGCCTTTGTGGAGAGACGGACAAATGGACAGGAGGTAGAGACGGGTCAGGATGGGGAGCAGGAGGAGACGGTGGAGGAAGAGAGGCTGAAGAGAAAGGCCTCATCAAGAGGGTGTGAGCAAAGGAAACCAGCGTGGGGAGATTCGCGCAGGAAGGTGTGTGTGTCAGAGAAACTGAGGCAGAGGAGCAGGCGAGAAAGAGAAAAAAGATGGGGGCAGAGAGCATGAGGCACAGAGAATGGCAGGGAGGAGAGAGAGACGGGAGTCAGAGGGAGAGGCAGGGAAGAGACACAGACCCCGGGAAAGAAGGGCCCTCAGCCAGGCTCACGGAGGGAGGGAGACACAGGCCCCCAGTGAGTCAGGACTCAGAGAATCACCCTCTTCAGAGCCTCGGTTTCCTCAGCTGCTTCCTGAGGTGGGGGAGGGGGTGGGGGAGTGCCAAGAAGGCGGCACCTCAGGGACCTAACCACCCAGCTTCACCACCAGAGGAAGAATGAGCACTTTCCACCCTGCTTTTCCCTGCTGGTCTCCTTTGTCCCTCCCCGCCCAGACAGTGGCTGTTATGACCCAGATATTCTCCCCCAGTGAGGAAATCCAGTTGGAGCCCCATCGTTCATCAGGTGGCCTCACCCAGTACCACGAGGCAAATACGATGGGCCCTTTCTACAGCGCCCAGACCCCTTATGTCTGGAAAATTGAGCTTCCCCTGCTGAGAAGGAAGAGGAACAGGAGGGGAGGGGCGGGGGGAACACAGGATCTAAGGAGAGGTGGCAGTGTGAGTCGCCCAGCAGCCCAGCACGCAGTTGGTGCATAATTAGTGCCCCTTCCCTTCCTTTTTCTGGGGGAGAGTAAGAGCAGGAGGGGAGAGAAGAGGCAGCCAAGTGTGTGTGGAGGGGTGGGACACTGTGCTTTATGAAAAGCCTGGCACACGGTTGGTGCTCAATCAATGCCCACTCATCCCCTTCTTCAGAAGAGAGAAGCCAGGTCAGAAGAGGAATGAAGAAACCACCACCAAGGAGGAAAGACAGAGCAAGAAACAGCCTGAGGAGAGGGCCGGGGTGGCAAGAGCCAGGCATACAGTGGGCGCTCTTAACTGTTTGTTCTCTTCCCAAGAGAATGAAGACAGGAGGAAAAGGGGAGGAGAGAGGAAGCCCCAGCAGAGAAAATGGAAGCTGTGATGGAAGGAGACAGTGTAGGTAAATCAGTGGGAATACAGTAGGCACTTAATAAATACCCACTCCCCTCCCTGGCTGCAGGGACAGAGGAGGCAACCAGGAGGAGGAAAGCAAGCCAAGAGGGTGAGAGAAGAGAGAGCAGGGCTTGTGAGGCAAGCCAGGACAGACAGACAGCTGATAGGAGCAGTGGCACACAGCAGGCACTCATACATGCCCAGTCCTGCCCCAGGAGAGAGCCAGCGGGGCAGAGAGGAAGGGGAGAAGCTGGAGCAAGGAGCTGGGAAGAAGGGAGAAAATGAGGAAGAGGACATGCTATTGTGCAGGTGAGGTACACAGGAGGTATTCAATAAATGCATGTTTTCTTTCTTGGAGGAGAGAGACAGCAAGAGGAAAAAGAAGACACATGTGAAGCAAGCCTGGCCAAGGAGGTGACAGGATGGAGCAGAAGGGTGGGGGCAATGGCAGAGGAGGCGGCGCAGGCGAATCATGGGGCAAAGAGGAGGCGCTCAGTGAATGCTGTTCCCTTCCCCAAAGGGCCTAGAGAGCACAGGAGGGAGAAGGTGGCAAAAAGAGGGGAGCAGGAAGAAAGAAACGAGAGAAGATGAGCTGGGGGGACTGTTAATTGCCTGGTATACACGACCCCATGGATATACAGTCCATGGAATTCTCCAGGACAAAATACTAGAGTGGGTAGCCTTTCCCTTCTCCAGGGGATCTTCCCAACCCAGGGATCGAAGCCAGGTCTCCTACATTGCAAGCAGATTCTTTACCAGCTGAGCCACAGGGGAAGCCCTGGTATACAGTAGGTGCTTCATAATTGCTTTTTCATCCCCAAGAAAGGGCAGACAGAGCAGAAAAAGGGGGAAGTCAGAGGTGAAGGAACAGAGAGAGTCAAGGGGCAGGGGGAGTGGAGGGAAACTGCCAGGCACACAGTCGGTGCTTCATAAATGCCCATTTCCTCTCCTGGCAGAGAGCAGAAAGAAGCACAGGACAACAAAAACCACAGGTTGGTGGAGGGGAGAGGGCGAGAGGAGAGTGGAGAAAGAACAAGCAATTGCTTGGTATACCATAGATGATCAATAAATGCGTGTCCCTTGCCTTGGAAGAGAGCAGAGAGCCCAGAAAGACAAGGAGAGGACAGAGGAAAAACAGGGGAGGAAGAGAGTGTGAGGAAGGGAGAGAAAGTGTGTAAACTGCCTGCCACACAGTAGGTGCTCAGTGTATGTTCATTCCCTCCCCAAGGAGGGAAGCAGAGTCAGAAAGGAGAGGAAGTGGATAGAGAGAGAAGAAAGGAATTGGGGAAGAAAAGAGTGTAAGAAGAGACAGGGTTTGTAAATTTCCCCCAGCATACAGTAGGTGCTCAATACATGCCCATTTCCTTGCAGGAGAGACCAGGCAGTTCAGGAGGAAGGGAAAGGAAACTGGGTGGAAGGGATGGGAGAACAAAGAGAGTAGAAGGTGCAGAGAGTGTGTGGAAACTGCCTGGCAAACACTAGGAACTTAATAAATGCCCATCTCTTTTAAGGAAGAGAGCTGGAAGTTCAGGAAGAACAAACAGAGGGCACCGAGGAAGGGGCTCGGGGAGACAAGAGGGTGTCAGGACACAGAGGCATTCCGCATGCATCCAGCAGGTGCTCCATAAATGCCTGGCTCCTTCCCCTGCAGAGCAGAAAGCAGCCTCAAGGGGGTGGGGACCCCAGCAGGAAGAGGCCAGAAGGCGGGTGTAGGGGGGTCTGAAGGTGGAGGCTGAAGTCAGGCTTTTGGTGGCCCCCGCCCCAGCTGCCCCAGGACCATGGAGTCGGACAAGGGCCCGTTGTTCCGGGCCTGGCACCGCCTGGCGGAGGTTGGGGGGTGGCTACCAGCCCCGTCTGCTGTGTCTGGGGGACGTCTGCTGTGTCTGGGGGACTCAGGCACTGCCTGCTGTCTGTCAGCCTCTGAGTCTCTGTGTCTGCCGCTCCGGGTCTCACTGTCTGTCTGAGTCTCCGGGTCTTGCACCCTCACTGGCCCTCCCCATCTCTGAGTCCATGGCGCCCAGCCGGTCTGCCTGTCTCAGTCCCTGTCCCCTGCTGCCTCTGGGCGTCCCTCTGCACACATCTCTCTGCCTTTCTCCCCATCTCCTCCATCTGGCTCTCAGCCCGTTTCTGCTGGTCTCTCTGGGAGGCAGGAACCCTGACCCCAGCCCCGGGTACCCGGGATCAGGGCCCGGGGTGGTATTGCTGAGCTCAGAGGTGGAGGGGTGAGAAAGGAAAGAAGGCGAGAGGAGTTGGAAAGGTGAGGGTAGACACAGCTTTATTCAGAAGAAACCGCGGCAGAGGCCCCAGGGCGGCTCCATCCGGGGCGCTGGAGAGGGGAGGTCAGAGAGAGAAGAGAGAGACGGGGAGAGGCAGGAAAGATGGAGAGAGACGAAGGGAGTCAGACAGACAGGGGAGACGGGAGAGGGGTGGGCAGAAGGGTCGGAGATGCAGAGAGAGGTGCAGAGAGAAGGGCTGGGCGGGGGACAGAGAGAGAGAAAGCGAGAGAGTGGGGAAAGCCACGGAGACAGAGAAATGGAAAGAAAGAGGGCAGGCACTTCCCTGGTGGTCCAGGGGCTAAGACTCCGGGATCCCACTGCAGGGCGTGCCGGCTGGATTCCCGGTCAGGGAACTGAGAACCCGCCGGCTATGCCGTGCAAAGGACGAGAGAGGGAGAGAGAGAGATGAAGAGAGAGGAGAGAGCCGTGGGAAGACAAAGCCCAGAGAGATGACGGGGGAAGAGAGAAAGCGAGAAGGACAAAGGTGGAGTCGGGGACGGGATGAGGAGAAATAGTGGGGGCGCGGGTCCGAGATGCGAAGAGACGGAGAAAGGCGGAGGGAGAGAGACGGGCGCCGCAGGGAGAGAGGAGAGAGCTGGAGAGAGGGGCAGCGCCGAGAGGATGGGACGCGGGGAGGCAGGAAGGAGCGCGGCCCCTCTCACCTGGCATCGCCGGCGGCCGCCCCGCCCCGGCCCGACCGCGATTTAAGGGGCGCCCCGGGGGGCGGGGCCGCACCCCCCACGGCCTTATCTGGCCAGACCTGGGTTCAGAGAGCTAAATCGGGCCTCAGCTGTCGGCACCCGGCTCTGGGGGGGGGGGGGGCGCGGGACAGCTGTCACCTCCCCCTGCACCTGCCGCCCCCTCCCCCTCCTGCAGCCCCTCAGGCACTGAGACTCCCGGTGGGTCTGCCTGGGCCGCCCCTAACGGGCCATCGGGGATCCCTAGGCGCACCCCACCACCACTTGAAGCTCTGGGACCAGCGTGGCTGGGCATCCTGGGACAAGGAACAGGCTTGTGAGAAGCGCGGGAGGGCGGTGAGGGGGGGCTGCAGGGTCAGCAGGTGGGGGCCAGAGGGGCTGTGTGGAGTGGCCCTGCATCCACCCTAAGGGGCAAACAGTAGGCGCTCAATACGTGCACCGGCCCAGCCTGCTGGTGCTCTAGCCTGTGCAGAGCAGGAGGGGTTAGTACTTGAGGTGGGGCTGGGAGTAGGAGGAGGGTGGCTACCCGGACCCCCATTCCCCTACTCATCCCCACCCCCCAGGGTCCCACCCCCCTGCCCTGAAGGCTCCCGCTCCTCAGACCATATTAGGCCACAGCGGAGAAGGCACCTGGGAAGATCACTCAGGCCCAGGAATAGAAACACTCAGGGAGCCCCGCCAGGCTGTCTGGGACCTGACGGGACAGGCGACAGGCACGGTGTGGGGGTGGGGATTGGGTCACAGAGGGCCCAGGGAGACAGACAGACAGAGGCTGAGAGAGAAACACCCGGAAAGAGAGCCCAAGACAGGGGCACCAAGCAGGGGCCAGATCAGAGACTGGGGGGGTAGTGTGGGGGCGCGGGGGGCACCCCCAGAGTTGGGGTGTCCTTGGAGCCCGGCAGTTTTCCTGCACGTGCTGCTTGGCCGTGTTTCATATTTATATGTTTGGCCGCTCCAGGTCTCACCTGTGGTATATGAACTCTTAGTTGCTACATGTGGGATACAGTTCCCAACTGGGGAGACCAGGGATTAAACCTTGACCCCCCCCCCCCCACTCCTCCACCCCACTACATACCCCCACTGGCATTGGGAGCCTGGAGTCAGCCACTGGACCACCAGGGAGGTTCCTTGTGCAGCTTGACTTTTCACTTTTACCAGTTGCCCTTTGATCTCTGAAGCTTTGGGAGCCAGAATCCTCCAAGCCCGAGTCTCCCCATCACCATGGGCCATTGCATCCTGCCAGCATCTGCTCCCCGCATTCCTCCTTGTGTCCCCCCACCCCCTTGGATGAATCTACTGTGTGGGTGGAGCACAGCCTGAGGCAGAGGCGGGGAGACACCCTGAGTTGGGGCCCTGCCTGCCTCTCCCTGCCCACAGCCTCCCTGTGCCTCTGGGTCCCTCATTTCTGCTTGGCACCTAGTGAGGTGCCCCACATTTGCCTCCTTCTTGTGCTTATGCTCACGCCTCCTGGGTCAGGCCCATGACCCCTAGAGCCGTCTCCTGAGCCCCTGGCCCTGGTCCTCTTCAGGCATCACCCAGCCCGTCATAGCCCTTGCATCCCATCGAGGGCAGTGGGCCCCCCGCAGCTGCTCTACCCCAGGGCCCCTCAGGGCCAGACCCCGGGGTCCCTCCTTCCCTGCCCGCTCCCTCACCCCCGCAGCGTGCCCTGACCCTCTTGTCAGTTCTGTTCTGCCCTCAGGGTCCTGGCTCAGCCTCATCTCCTCCCACGGGGACCCTCAGCCTCCTCCTGGGCCTCCAGCCTGCCCCCATGTGGCCCCAGAGAGGTCTTTCTGTATCCAGGACTGATCTGCCCAACCCCTGCTCACAGCCTCGCCCTGGGTCAGGTCCAACTGCTCTTGGAGGCTCTGTGAGCAGTGGGCCTGCCAGGATCTACTTTTATCTCTAATCACCTCCTCAGATAGATACAGGAGAAATCTCCTCCCTTAACATTCCAGGTCTCCTTGGGGGCTGTTTCTAATTCTGGAATGGCCCTTTCCCACTGGCTCCCTGGAGAGGCACCTCCCGCCACCACGCCCCCCGGCCTCCTAGAGCCTGCCTTGCCCAAGACCCCTCAGCGCAATCCGTTAAGAATCTGCCCGCAATGAGGGAGACCCAGGTTCAATCCCTGGGCTGGGGAGATCCCCTGGCGGAGGATCCGGCAACCCAGTCTAGTGTTCTTGCCTGGAGAATTCTAGGGACGGAGGAGCCCGGCGGTCTGCAGTCCATGGGACATGACTAACACTTTCATTTTCACACTTCCAGCTCCTAGAGGCTGCCTGTTTCCTGGCTCGTGACCCCCTCTTGTCTTCAGACACCCCCAGCCCCCCACCCCGAGCCTCCCATATAGCATCTCCATCACCCGTCTCTCTCTGATTCTCCTCTCGTGTCTCTCTTCCATTTTTTTCTTTTTAAATTTTTTGGCTGCGCTGCACCGTGTGCGGAATCTTAGTTGCCCAACTAGGTACTGAACCTCCTCCAACCCTGCAGTGGAAGCGCAGAGTCTAACCGCGCTTCACCACCACGAGGGGAGCCCCACTGCCTCCTTCACCTTTAAGGACGCTCGGGATTATACTGGGCTGACCCAGACCACGCAGGACAATTTCCCGCCTTTGAGGTCAGCGGATTAGCCAGACTCACAGGTTCCTGGATAAGGTCTTTTGGGGCCACGACTGACAGTTGGCGGACAAGCTGGGCGTTGAGAAGTCAACCCTCGCCTTCTCCGTGGGGCTCATCTCCCAGTACACTCTGGCCTGCACCGATTAGTTTGTGCCTAGTCTCCCGCTTGCACCTTCAGGGGGCAAGGATTTGCATTGCTTTTCCCCTGCGCGTCCCCGCCCCACCCCCATGAGAAACCTGAGGCCCTGAGAGGTGAGTGCGTCGCAGGAGCCTAACCCGCTTAGGTCTCTCTGATAAACTGAAGGAGAGGGGTCCCCAGTGAGACACGGGCCAGACTGGGAGCAAATTACCGAGTTTATTGAGGCAGCAGCGGCAGGAGGCCGGGCAGGGGGCGGGGCGTACGGGCAGGGGGCGGGGCCTCCGCTGGGTCCACGAGGTGTCCTGCCCCGGCCCCAGTGCTTGCTCGGAAGGCTAATGTGGTTGTGGGAGCCGCTCCAGACGGGCAGCCGTGGGCCCCTCCTCTTGGGGTCAGTCTGCCTGCAGCCAGGAGCCCTGCTCCTCCACCTCCTTGGTTACTACCAGCAACACCTCGCACAAGCCCTGAGCCAGTGCGGCTGCCAGGAAGGCCCTGCGCGCAGACATGGGGAGTCTGAGGCCTGGCGGAGGTTGGGTGGGGAGGGGGGAACAGGCCGCCTCCCCGTGGCCCCCGGCCCTGGAGCCGCTCCCCCCACCCCTCACCTGACGCCATCCTCGTCGCCCAGCACCTCAGGCGCCCGCAGCTTGGAGTCCAGGTTGTAGTAGACGCCGTCCACCTGGCGCAGGGCCACCCAATGCCGCCGGCGCAGGGGTAGGGACAGCAGCCCCAGCGAGACCGGCGAGGGCAGGTTCAGGATCAGTCCCAGCACCTTGGGCAGCGCCAGCTGGGACAGGGGCCTGCGGGCGAGGCGGGGACGCTGCTGTCAGAGCCCCGACCCTGGGCTGGTGCCCTCTGTATGTGGGGCCCGGGCTGGTAGCGGTGGTGGGAGCCCCAGCCCACCAAAGGACTCACCTCCATCAGCCCACCCTTTGCTTCCTTCCACTTACCTGCTGCCCACCCACCCCGACCTCCTAGTCAGCCACCCACCCAACAAGTCACCCTTCACCCTCATCTGCCTGACCATTCGTTACCCACGCGTCATGCACCCACCCAGCCAAGCCCCAAGCACCACCTGCCCAGCAACTCTTCCAGCCACTCTCTCCCCATCCACTCCTGACACATCTACCGCGGATTCTATCCATCATCCATCCATTATGCACCACCCACCCATCCAAGCCTCCTAGCCATAGAACAGTCACCCACCATCCACGTTCTTCCTTGACCCACTCATCCACCCACTGATGCAATCAACCCGCAGCCAGCCAGCCAGCAGCCCAACATCTCCTCCACCACCCACGCAACTCTTCATCCGCTCTTTCCATTCGTCCATCCAACCGACCATCTTGGATGTTTGGTATCCACTGCCTATCAACTGAGGGCTTCCCAGGTGGCTCAGGGGTAAAGAATCCGCCTGCCAATGCAGGGGACACAAGAGATACGGGTTCAATCCCTGGGTTGGCCTGGAGCAGGAAATGGCGACCCACTCCATTACTCTTGCCTGGAACATTCCATGAACAGAGGAGCCTGGCGGGCTACAGTCCATGGGGTCGCAGAGTTGGACATGGCTGAGTGACTGAGCACGTCACATATATCAATGATCCATCCTTTATCTATCTATCATTCACTCAACCACCCATCCATTCATATATCCCATCACCCATCCTACCCATTCACCATCCACTTACCCATCAATCTGCCAATCATCCATCCATCAGCTCACACCCTGACCATCCCTCTACCACCTCCCGAGCCCTCAGTGGGCCAGCCACCCATTATCCATCGCTGCAAACCCTCCACCCATCTGCCCCTTCCTTCCTCCTTCCCATCCACCCGTCCCCTCCCTCTGCTTCGTCCCCCACCGGCCACCGTCCCACCGCACCCACCGCGCCCAGCTCAGCATGCCTGACGCAGCATTATGGCCCGCACCTCCTTCGGTCCCACCACACGGCAGCCAGGCCCTGCCCCTGCAGGGCAGCCATGATCACGTTGACGTCATAGTTGCCGGTGCCCAGGAGGCTGCGATGGGGGTTCAGCCGGGAGTCTGGGGCCAACCTGAGTGGGAGGTGGTCAGGGCCTCCTGAGTTGGGGGTTCCTGAGAAGGCATCCCCCTCCCTCACAGAGCCAAAGCGTCCCAGGGTCCGTGAGTCATCCAGCCATGGATTCTTCCCTCTCTTCAACCCTTTGCCGACTCATCACCCCCAGCCATGTTCCTCCTGTCCCCCACCCACAGCTCTGCTCAGGCCTTGCCCTCCTCCTCCTGGACCCTCACCAGCTTCCAATCTCACCCCTCCTGGGGGCTCCTTCTACACCCAGCACTGCCCCTGCCCCAGCCGTCCCTGGCACCCCCATTACCCCAGGAAAGAACCCCAGCCCCCAGCTGTCCCTGGCAGGATCTGGGCCCTGCTGGCTTCCTGGATCCATGCCCACCCCATTCCTTGCAGCCACCTGACCCAGCGCATCTCCTGTGCTCCTGACCCCGCCTTCTCTCCAGCTGTCCCCCAGCCCACTTGTCTCTGGGCCTCGCCTCCTTGAGACAAAGGCAACTTTGTTCTGTCTCCGGGCCTTTGGGGGGCAAGGCAGGGGGAGGGGCGGGAGAGGGGGAAAGTTGTGTATTCTTCCTCTGTGTATCTGTTTCCCTGGCTTCCCTTAGGGCAGGGGCTCACAGTGGACTCATCTCAGAGTCTCCAGCAAGGCCGAGCCATGAAAGAGTTGATTGATTCCTGTTCTGAATGATGGGAGGGGGTGAATACATTCTAAAATAATCAGTCTGAGGGCCTGGGACTGGCCTGAGGATGGCAGGGGTGGAGGCATGGGAGGGCTGTGAGCAAGAGATGGGGAGAAAGGGTCATCTGGGGGCATAGGATCACATGGGGGACTGACTGGAGGCTGAGGGGAGGGTCCAGAAGGCAGTGGGGCCAGAGAGGAGCAGCTCAGGCAGAGAGATAACAAAGAAGTGATGTTTGAAATCCTGAATAGTGAGGCGGCACACTCCAGGCTGCCAAGAAGAGAGAGCCGTGCCAGGCAGAAAGAACAGCCTGTGCAAAGGCCCAGAGGCACCATGTGGGGCTCATTCAGAGACTAGAGGGAATTTGTCTGGAAGCAAGCAGTGAGATACGAAGCTGCAGAGACGGGTGGGGCCACGGCACACAGGGTTTTGGTTATCAGGCTGGGCACAGAGCCCGGGGCTTCTGCCAGGGGTGCTGGGGGAGCCCTGGGAGTGGGGGAGGGCAGGTGCAGTGCGGGAGCCCTGTGTAGCTGGGACTGAAGGAGATAAACCAGAAGCTGGGAGGCGGGAAGAGAGTGAGGCTGAGGGCCTAGGTAAAAGGCTGAGGTCAGCGGGGTGAGTAGATGCCTGGGTAACATCTCGGTTTCTGAGTCCCGGAGTCCAGCAGGGCAGGGGATGGGGCAGCAGAAAGCCGCAGGGCTCTGCCCCGGGCCTTGCTTTGCTCCGAGACCCAGGTGGGTGTCCCCGCCTCCGTGAGCCCTGCTTCTCCAGGGGTTGGGGTGAGTGATGGTCACCTCTTGCAGATCTCATCGGCAGCCTCCTGGCTGAAGAGCTGCTGCTGCAGGACGTTGTTGAGGGCATGCACGGCACAGAGCTCCAGGCGCTGCCGTTCGTGGTACACGGAGGGCGGGCTTGGCTGAGCTCCTGGGGCCTGGGACATGCCGTCCTCGGCTCCTGCTTGGAGGGGTAGGGGGAGAAGGTGCTTAGGAGTCTGGGGTCTGGAAGCCGAACCTGCCAGCAGGCCCTCGGGGGCACCGTCATTGAGTGGGGGCTCGGGCAGCCTGAGGGGCCCCTGACTCTGGCGATCTCCTGGCAACAGAGTACCTCCATTCCCTATTTCTAGGAAAAAAGCTCTCTCTTCTCTCGCTTAGCAACAGAGGACCACTCCCCCCGCCCCGGCCCCCGCCACATCCCTAAGTGAATGGGTCCCTGTGGTGGTCACCTAGCAACAGAGAACTCCCCTCCCCTGTCCCTAGGTAACAGGCCTCCTCTCTGGTTACTTAGCAACAGAGGAGCCTCCTCGTCCCCCTCCTCGCCCCCTACTAGGTAACCAGGCTCTCCTCTGGTTACTTAGCAATAGAAGAAGCCTCCTCCCCGTCTCTAGGTAACAGGGTCTCTTCTGGTTGCCTAGCAACAGAAGGCTCCCCCCTGTCACCAACCAACAGAGTTCTCTCCTCCTGTCACCTGGCAACAGGGCCCTCTCCCCGGACACCGAGTAACAGAGCTGTCTCCCCGACCTGTACCCCAACCATGGCGCTCGCCCGCTCCGCTGCCTGGAAATGCCCCTCACCCCGCCTGCCTCTCTGTTCCCCCAAACCGGGGGCTCCCGCATCCCCCCGGGCGGCGGCTCCGGGCTCCGAGAGCGCAGGACGGGCGGCACCGCGCTGACTGGGCAGGTGGGACGGACTACAGCTCCCGGCGGCCCCCGCGAGCCGGACTACGATTCCCGGCGACTCCGGCGAGAACGAGAGCTCCTCACGGAACGTCCGGGTAGTGTGGCCCGGAAGTCCGCTGTCGCCCCGAGAACCCGGGACTACAACTTCCGTCGGCCCTTCGACGAGTCCCGGAAATGTGCCCTAAATCGGTCCTCTCCTTCTCAGTTCCACGCCTCCTGCTGCTCGGAAGCTTCTGGGAAACGTAGTGAGGAGGCTCTCGCGATAGCTTCGAGGGGTGTTACTTCCCTGTACGTCCGTTCCCTGGGCGTTCCCTGGGCTGGCGTCATGCCTAGCGTGACGACGCAGCGTGACGTCACGGAAGGGAAAGTGATCAGACACCAGACCACGCAGGGAGAAGAGCGTCCAATGTTTACTGAGACCAGAGGGATGTATGGGGACACTGAGGCCAGGGCAGCAGTGGGTCGGTGGTGGTGGGAGGTAAATAATGAGATGAGGAAGTCCTCTTGGGAAGGGGGAGGCTTCTCAGCAGAGATGGATCCCCGGCTTGGAGGGGAGCTGGCAGCACCCTGTGGGGGAGATACGGGGAATGAAAGGCTAAGACAGAGAGAGATGAGGAGAGACAGACACCTGGAAGAAGGAACAGACCACCGTGGGGACGGAGAAAGACTTAGAGGGAGGGACTGAGACTCAGAAGGGAACAGAGACCCAGAGAGGGGGGCCAAAACCTAGAGGAAGAGGGATAGACACCTGGCGGGTGGAGAGACTCACGGATGTGCTAGAGTCCCCAAGAGACAGGGACACAGAGGCTGGGAGAGGAGACTTGGAGAAAGAGAGAGAGAGAGGGATCTATAAAGACAACGTCGTGGAGAAGAAGGTTAAGGAGACTCAGAAATAAAGATCAGTCGACAGAGATGGAATCAGAACTGCAGACTCAGAAAGCCTGAGACTCAAGCTCCGCCTGGGGCTTGCGGAGAGGGGCTGCTAGTGCCCAGGAGGAGCCTGGCCGTACCCACGAGGCTGCGCCAGAAGGTGGTGACGGTGGCAGAGCCGGTGACAGCGCCTGGCTCTGCGGGGTTCTCTCTGTGCGTGTGCACAGCGAAGGTTCGGCCTGTGGGGCCCGGGGGTCCGCTCAGCTCCACATCCACCACGTGCACGTTCTTGAGGCTAGAGCAAGCAGGGTGGTCAGTCTAGATGGCCTGACCCCAGCCCAGACCCCTACTCAGCTCCGCTCACCTGAAATCAGCCACAAGCACCCCGATCACACGGTCGAAGCCCAGGCTGGGGGCGGCCAGGGCAGCGGCCGCCATGGTGTTGGAGTTTCGGGGGGCGTGGGGGCAGAGCCCGCGAACAGGGCCTTCATAGAGCACAGCGCGAGGCCCCGTGCTGCGCATCGTAGCCAGGGGTCCCTCGAGCCGGAAGCCATCGGGGTGTGTGGCCATGGTGACACGGAGGCTCTGAAAGTGAGAGCTGGGGTCAGGGAGCCTGAGTGTGCCTGTTGGCCGCCTCTCATTCCCGGGGAGTGCAGCGGGCCCTCACCTGGAGGCCCCCGGCTTCGTCCAACCTGGTGATGTCCTCCGCGCCCCACAGGGCCCCCCGGGCCACGAACACAGCGTGGCCCCAGCGATGTGAGGCTTCCAGGAGCTGCCGCTCTGTGGCCTGGTCAGCCAGGGCTGAGGGGGACCCCACCTGGGGCAGATGAATCGGGGAGCTGAAGTCAGGAGACGGATCCCACTTTAGGGTGGGGTGGTGTCAAGGCGGAAGAGGCGGGGCTCACCAGGAGATTGGCGTAGCGCAGGATTTCTGCCCCGGATTCCTGGATTATTTTGGGATGGGCCACTTCCACCACAACGTCAGGGTGCCTGGGAGACGGGACAGAGGCGGGGAAGGCCTGAAGTGGTATTGGATCTCCCCCTGCTCCCAAGGTTCCCTGAGTCTGTGGAGGCCTGTCATGTTTCACTCTGGCCTGGGAGGGAAAAGAGGATGGAGGCTTGTCCTGTTTCACGTTTGGGTGAGCAAGGACCAGAGAGGGTAAGGGCCTTGCCTGAGAGCACACAGCACCTAAAGGAGGCCAGAATAAGAGTTTCAGAGAGTCCTGCTCTCTCATGGCGAGGTCACTGACCTCTCCCCGAGAGCAGCAAGGTTCTGGAGCTGGAGGGAAGGGGGTACGCTCCCCGCCATGCGTCCTGCGTCACGGTTCCAGACAAAAACAAGTTCTAGGCCCAGTTCTGGTCCCTGAGTCAGCAAGTGGGAGACCAAGGACTGTCCTGGGGAGAAGCAAAGAGACTGAGAGAGGGGGCACATGTACCCAGAGAGAGGGGAACAGGGACTCAGAGAGGGGACAGAGACCCAGAGAGAGGGGGACAAGGACCCAGAGAGGAGGACAAGGACCCCGGAGGGGACACCAAAACAGGTGGGGGGCAGAGAATCAGGAGTCGGAGGACAGAGACCCTGAGGGGCCGGAGCCCCCCCAGTGGGGAGTGGAACATGCTTAGGCAGAATCAGCCAGGCCACAGATCAAGACGGAGATGAAAGGAATGTTGGTGGAGGACACAGGCTTTTGAGGCTCCAGAAAGGGCCCTGGGGGAGAGGCCCCAGACAGTCAAGGACTCACCGAGGCGGCCGTAGCCCACTATCCCCACCTTCCTTGGGACCCTGTCGAGGGCCATGCCCTTGAATTCAGTGGTCTGCATCTGAGCTCTGCTGCCTGCTGCCCGTCTCACGCCACACACGAGGTTTGGGCAGTGGCTGATCTTTGGACTCTGACCCTCAGTCCTCTCCCGAACCTTCCCCCTTCCCTGCGGTGGCCCAGAGGCGGGGGTGAGGGGGTGCTGCGTGGGGGCAGAAGGAGGATCCTGGGGATGGTGGGCAAGATGGTTTGGGGTTCTAGGACCCTGCGTTGTGCGGCCCCTGCCCCACCCCCTCTGCCATCTAGCCTCTTCTTTCTCTGCATCACATCCTCCTGTCTTCCTGCTGATGTGGAAAATTTCCTCTGCAGTCCCCCGCCCTCCTTTCTGGCCGGCCAGGTTGTCATGGAAACTGCATCCTGCTTGGGTTGGGGGTAGAGAGGGTTGGGAGCAGGGGAGAGGAGATGGTGACGCTGGACTCTGGGCTCTGTTGGTCCCCTTGCTTCTGCATTTCCAGTCCCCATCCTTGCCCCACCCCAGCCACCACCAGTGCCTTGGCACCCAGGTTTCTTGTCAATGTTCCTCCTCAGCATTTTCCTCCCTTGGTTCTGTGTCTCCATCTCATGTCTCTCTCTCTCCCATCACTGTCTCTCCACCTTTTCCTGGCTCTCCATTCCTCCAGCTCCCACTCCTGCCTCCTCTGGGCTGGCTACCATTCTGTCCCCAGCTAGGCTAGGCCCTCATCTCCTGCAAAGTCCGAGGGAGGCCTGGCCTGTTCATGCCCGTCTCCCCACAAGGCAGCAGGAGCTGGAGTTGTGTTCATCTTAGCCTCAGCGACCACCCCCCAACGCCCCCCAGCTCCCATGGAAGGGGTCCATTCCCGCAGCCGCTGTCCAAACCTGCCTCCCGCCAGTCTGCTCATCCTTCTGGTCACCTTGACTTCTCACCTTTTATCCTCCCTGCCCCCAGCCACGATGCCAGCTTATATCCTCACTCCCATGCCCGCCCCTCTCTTGCCACCTCCCATGGCCAAGGAGGAACTTGTGAGGCCTGGGGAGGCCCCAAGTGACCCCCCACCATGAGGCCCCGCCACTGCGCCTCGAGGGTGCCTGGCATCAGAACTGGCGGAGGCTGCGGCACTCTCGGCTCCCTGCCCCCAACCACCACCTGGTACCCGCTGCAGGGTTGCCATAGCAACCAGGATCGCCCGAAAGAAGATGAGAGAAAAAGAGAACCTGAAAGGGGGAGCGAGGGAGCCAGGCATCGCTCGAGAGGAGAGAACCCAGCAGACAGGCCAGACAAATAGGGCCGGGGACCCCAGACATGTTGCAGCAGAGGCAGCTGCCACGGGTGATAAGGGAAGAATTTGTTCTAAGAGCTCCAGGTGGGGGAGAGATAAGATTCTGTGGCTCAGAAACAGGCAGGGAGGAGGCGGAGGGCCAGGAGCATGGACCCAGTCCAGGCCCTCTGGGAGCACACTGGGCCTGGGTGGGGTCCTGGGGACTTCCAGCCCTCCTCACACCTCACTTGCAGTTGTGGATGCCACGGGGCCCAGCTGTCCTGTGCATGCACCAGGCCTGCCCTGTTTGCGGACCAGGGTGGGCGCAGGGGAGAAAGGCGGGAGACCCGAGCCGCTGCTGGGGCCGAGCCCCGGGTGTGAGCAGCAATGTCTGCCCGGAGCAGTGCCTCATCCTGCTTCCACTGGCCTCTGCTCGTCTTCACAGCATGCAAAAGCTGCCCTGGGGGACCCTCTGGAGGTTGAAACGCTGGCACCTTGGCCTCCTCCAGCCCCACCAGCATCTGCCCGCTGGCCTGGCCAACCTCTGTCGTTTGCTCCCACTGGCTGGCTCTTGTCTCTTTGAGGACTCTGTGTGCGACCCCTGCCCTCCTGAGCTACAGCGTGCATCCGAGCCTGCTAAATCACTTCAGTCGTGTCTGACTCTTCATGACCCCATGCACTCTAGCCGGCCAGGCTCCTCTGTCCATGGGCTTCTCCAGACAAGAATACTGGAGTGGGTTGCCATGCCCTCCTCCAGGGGATCTTCCTCAACCAGGGATCCAACCCACGTCTCTCGCATCTCCTGCACTGGCAGGAGGATTCTTTACCACTAGTGCCACCTGGGAAGCTACAGCATAGCCCCCCGCCTACTCCCCTGGCTCGGACTCTGCCTCGTGCCTCTGAGTTAACCAGGCAGAAGTGCAGTCCCCTAATGCCCAGCAGGCCCCAGCTGCAGTTTGAGCATGCTTCATGCCCCTCCTTCCCTCCCCTGCCGGCTTTCTCCGGAGGCAGTGTCTCCAATGGGTTTGCAGTGGAGACGGACCCTCTCAGGTTTGGCTCTGTGATGAGCTAAAGTGTGTCCTCGCCTCCAGAAGCTGTGAATATGACCTTAGTAGGAAATAGGATCTTTGCAGATGATCGAGATCATGCTGGAGTCGGTGGTCCCCAATCCAATGTGGCTGCTGTCTTCATAAAGAGGGGTTCCCAACTGGCTCAGTGGTAAAGAACCTGCCTGCCAAGCAGGAGATGCCGGTTCCATCCCTGAGTCAGGAAGATCCCCAGGAGGAGCGCGTGGCAACTCACCCCAGTATTCTTGCCTGGGAATTCCCACGGACAGAGGAGCCTGGAGGGCTACAGTCCATGGGGTCACGAGTTGGACATGACATAGGGACTAAACAACAAGCACCCCATAGAAGGCAGGGAGTTGAGCACAGATGCAGAGGAAAGGTGACGTGGAGAAATGGGAAGAACGGCCTGTGGAGACTGGGGTGACACTGCCACCAGTCAAGGAGCATCTGGGGCCACCAGAAGCCAGAAGGGGCGGAGAAGGACCCTTCCCTACGAGGGAGCACGGCTCTGCCCCTACCTTGACTTTGGACTCCGAACTGAGACACTAAATTGCTGTGGCTGTGGTACCTTGAAAGGGCAGCCCCAAGAAACAACACCCCTGGATTCCTGTTGTGAGGTGGGAGGTGAGGGGAGAGGACCCCAGAACATGCCTCCTAAGAGGGGCAAAGAGATTAAGCACGATGCCAGGTGCGCTGGGCGGCCCAGCCCTTCTCTGGGGCCGCAGGGGTGAAAGGGCAAGGGTCTAAGAGCGCCTGGAGGCGCCAGCTCCCCAGTGACCTTCCCAATGGGGCCTGGAGTTTTCCTCTTCTCATTCAGCTGCCCACCCACGTTCCCTTTTTTCTCTCTTCTCCATGTTTCCATGACCAAAAAAAAAATTTTTTTTTTACTTTTTCCGTGTTTTTTTTTTTTTTTTTTAAAGTAATTACAGAGCAGGTAGTCGTTGACGCAAACCTCCCTTCAGTATCAAAAGAGTCTGTGGGGCAGGAGAAGGTTGGGGACAACGGTGGCGGGCGGGCTGACGCCGCCCCATCCCCGGCCCACTGGGGGCCAGGGGCTGGGAGTGGACTCCCCCAGGGCAGGGCCGGGGTGTCCGGAGGCTCTGACCGCGTGGCTGTCTCTTCAGTTTCCAGGGGGTTAGGGGTACGATAGGGCGGGCGTGGGGGTCGGGGACAGGCGTCAAACTGCAAAAAATGAACCGTAAAAGGAGGGCTGTTGGGGACGAGGGGGGCGGACGCCCTTCAAAAAAGCTCCTCTCTCCCCTGGAAGGCGGAGGGCGGAGAGCGAGGAGGAAAGGCGGAGGCTTCCGGCCACTCTCCTCCTGCTTCCCCTCCCATCGCCAGGGAGGGGGGCGAGGCCCGGAACCGCTGGGGGGCTCCATTCCCGGGGCCCCACCCTGTCCTCGCTTGGAGAGCCGCCCTGGGGTCCGGACGCGGGTGGGGGCCTTGAGCTGCCTGCCCCAACCTCCCCTGTGCGGGGCTGGGGCTGTGGGGAGGGTCCCGGTCCGGCCCCAGCCCCTCCCCCCTGGGGGGGGGCCCACTCCCCCACCCCCCCCACCCCCCCACCCCGGCTTCAGATCTGCGTCTCTTGCACGTTCTCCTTGGAGCCGCTCTTGAAGAGCAGAGGTTCGTGGATGGAGTTGAGGCCGGGCGGGCCCTTGCCCCCGCAGCCCCCGCCGCTGGGGTTGCTGCTGTAATGCGCCTTGAAGGCGGCCGCCACGTAGTGGTGGTGGTTGAGGTGGTCGCGCTCCAGCGCGGGCAGGGCCAGGTGGCTGTCCCCGCCCACGCCGCCCCCGCCCGCCACGGCGGCGGCGGCGGCCACGGACACGGCGGAGGCGGCGGGCAGCTCGTCCTCCACGTTGATGATCTCCACCGTGCGCGTGGGCCCGTGGTGCTTGTGCAGCTGGTGCTGCCTGCGCAGCTTGTAGAAGGCCACGAGCATCACGGCGGCCATGAACGTGATGGCCACGAAGCAGCCGATGATGATCTTGGTGGTCTTCATGACGTCATCCAGGTCCTTGAGGGCGTTCTCCGTCACGTCCGTGATGGGCACGGTGAACGCCTTCTCCGTGGGCCGCGAGGAGCGGGGGGCGGGCGCCGTGGTGGACGAGGAGGCCTGGCCTGCCCCCTCCCCGGGCCTGCCCCCGCCCCAGACGCCGTCCGTCGTGGGCCCCGGCGGCTCCTTCTCGGTCCCGCGCGGCTGCAGGGCCTCCTCTCCGGGCTGCGTCTCCAGGGTCTCCACCGTCACGGTGGTGAAGTAGGTGTAGCCGCCGCCCCCGCCTCCGGGGCCGCCCCCAGCGCCGCCGCCCGCGCCGCCGGCACTTCCAGCCGCCACGGGGTCCACGGCCGAGACGTTGAGCGTGGCCGAGGCCGTGGTGTTGCCGGCCGAGTTCGTCACCATGCAGGTGTACTGGCCCGTGTCCTGCACAGTGACGTTGGTGAAGTTGAGCGTGCCGTCGTGGAGGACGGAGATGCGCACGCGGTACGAGCCGTGCGTCATGAGGGTGCCGTTGGGCGTCAGCCAGTTGACGGAGGTCATGGACGTGCCCGTGCGGCACTTGAGCTCGGCGGCCATGCCCTCGGTGACGTTGAGGTCCGTGGGCGGCTCCACGATGACCGGCGCGTAGCAGGTGAAGTGCGACTGGTCCAGCTCGCCAATGTAGCGCCCTTTGAGGCCGGCGGGCGCGTGGCAGCGCGCACAGCATGTCGTGTTGCTGGGCACCGTCTCCTTGAGCCACCAGCTGAGCCACAGCACGTCGCAGTTGCAGTGCCAGGGGTTGTGGTTGAGGTGGACGCGCTCCAGGCGGTGCAGGGGCGTGAAGAGGTCGTGGGGCAGCGACATCAGGTTGTTGTGGGACAGGTTGAGCTCCTCCAGCGACTTGAGGTCGTCGAAGGCGTTGCGCTCGATGGTGGCCACCTGGGCGTGCATCAGCCACAGCTTGCGCAGGCTGGTCAGGCCCTGGAAGGAGCCCGGGCGGATGAGGTCCAGCCGGTTGCCGGACAGCTCCAGCTCCTCCAGGCGCACCAGGGCCGTCAGGTTGGGGATGTCCTTGAGGTTGCACATGCCCAGGTTGAGGTAGCGCAGGTTCACCAGGCCCTCGAAGGCCGCCTCCGAGATGTACTCCAGCCGCTTGAGCTCGCCCAGGTCGAGGCGGCGGAGCGAGGGCACGCGGTTGAAGGCGTACGACGGGATGCTCTCGATGGGGTTGTTCCGCAGCCAGAGCTCGCGCAGCTTGGACAGGTACTCGAAGGCCTGCGTGGGCACCGTCGTCAGCCGGTTGTCAAACAGTTCCAGGGTGTTGAGGCTGGGCAGCCCGTTGAAGGCGCCCACCTCGATCTTGCGCACCAGGTTCTTGCTCAGCTGTAGGATCTCCAGGTGCCGAAGGTGCTTGAACGTGTCTGTCCGGATCACCTGAGGTGGGGGAGGGGAAACACCATCGGTGATACTGACACTAACCGGGTGGACCACAGAGGATTTTTTAAAAAAATTATTTTATTGAAGTATGGTTGGTTTGGGCTTCCTTGGTGGCTCAGACAGTAAAGAATCTGCCTGTAATGCTGGAGACCTGGGTTGGATCCCCAGGTTGGGAAGATCCCCTGGAGAAGGGCATGGCAACCCACTCCAGTTTTCTTGCCTGGAGAAGCCCATGGGCAGAGAAGGCTGGCCGGCTATATAGTCCAGGGGGTTGCAGAGAGTCAAACACCCTGAATGACTAACACTTTTCATGGTTGGTTTATTTCTGTTGTAAACCAAAGTGATTCAGTTATATATACATGAAAAATACATGTATATATTCATATATATGAAAAAATATATACATATATATACAACACACATTCTTTTTCTATTCTTTTCCATGATGGTTTATCACAAGATATTGAATATAGTTCCCTGTGCTATACAGTAAAACACTGTTTATCCATTCTATATATAACCATTTGCATCTTCTAATCCCAAACTCCCAACCCATCCCCTCCCCGCTGGCAACCAGGAGCCTGTTCTCTACGTCTGGATCAAAGAGCTCCGAGTGCTGGCGCAGGCGATGACTCCCCACGTCTCCATCTTTGCTGTAAGACCATGAGGTCACTGGGGAAAGTAGTTTGAGGCTTTTTTCTTATAAAGTGAAATGGAGAGTTAGTTACCTGGGACCTGGCCCCTCCAGTTCCCAAGTATTTCCCCATGAGAAAGGACAGCAGATGTCCATCCAGAAGCCTGTGATGGGCGCTCACAGCATCTGTGTTCATTGCAGCCCAAGCTGGAAATGAACCAGGGCCCATCAGCTGGTGATGGAGCCACGCTCTGTGTCTGCAGGATGGGACATGATGGCTCAGCAAGGACAAAGAACAAACTTTGGACACAAGAACTTGGATGGATCTCATGGGCATCAGGTTGGGTGAAAGCAGCCAGACCCAAAGGAGCATGTGCCACAGAACCCTGTCCATTCCACGTGTGTGTGTACATTCCGGGGCAGGGGGAGGACAGTCTGCCAAGGGCCACGAGGGAACCGGATTCCTGGGCTGATAGAAATGTCCCTAGTTGGGGTGGTGGCTACAAAGGTGAATGCAACTGTCAAAAGTTCTGAAACTGTACCCATAACATAGTGAAGTCGCTCAGTCATGTCCGACTCTTTGTGACCCCATGGACTGTAGCCTACCAGGCTCCTCTGTCCATGGAATTTTCCAGGCAAGAGTACTGGAGTGGGTTGCCCTTTCCTTCCCCACGGGATCTTCCCTACCCAGGGATTGAACCCAGGTCTCCAGCATTGCAGGCGGATTCTTTACCAGCTTAGCTACCAGGGAAGCCCACCTGTAACATGGGAGGCATTTTATCCCATATAAAGTATTTAATCAAAAAGATTAAATATAGGAAATCCCCTGGTGGTCCAGTGATTAGAACTCCAAGCTCTCACTGCCAAGGGCTCCAGTTTGGTCCCTGGTCAAGGAACTAAAATTTCACAAGCTTTGTGGCATGGCCAAAAAAAAAAAAAAAATCAAAAAAAGTTAGGGACTTCCCTAGTGGCCCAGCTGTTGACTCTGTGCTGCCCTCGCAGGGGGCATGGGTTCAGTCTCCGGCTGGGGGACTAGATTCCATGCAATGCATGGCATGGCCAAAAGATTTTTTAAAAAGCTATGCCAGCAGCTAACATGCCTCGGATACTTCTTGGGTGCCAGAAGCTATTCTAAATGCTTTACAGCCAACAGCTCAGTTAATCCAACAAATCGCCCTGAAATCCATAGAGCAACTATGAAATCCATAGAGCTCCAAAAGCCAGGTTTCTCAATTAACTTTGGCACCAAACCCCATTTGGTGGCAAAACCTGATCAGAACTCATGTGAAGCTGTTTAAAGCTTTTATTGATCCCCTTCTTGGGACTAGTCAAACATTCCACTCTAGAAACATTCCAGAATTAAGAAGTATGAGATTGTTGGGGGTGCTGTAAACCTATATGCTATATATGAATACCTTTCTAATATCAGATGGCCAAACACATTCAGCCTCGAGGGTGTCACACGGGGGGTTATGAATTATCTCCATCCAAGTGGGAAGATGAGGGTGAAAGAGGAGAGTGGGAAAGCTGGCTTAAAACTCAACATGCAAAAAACTAAGATCATGGCATCCAGTCCCATCACTTTATGGCAAATAGATGAGGAAAAAGTGGCAACAGTGACAAATTTTCTTTTCTTGGGCTCCAAAATCACTGTGGACAGTGACTGGCAGCCATAAAATTAAAGGATGCTTGCTCATTGGAAGAAAGCTATGATTAACCTAGACAGCGTATTCAAAAGCAGACATCACTTTGCCCACAAAATTTCCTGTAGTCAAAGCTATGGATTTTTTCCAGTAGTCATGAACAGATGTGAGAGTTGGACCCTAAAGAAGGCTGAGTGCTGAATAATTGATGCTTTCAAACTGTGGTGTTGGAGAAGACTCTTGAGAGTCCCTTGGACTCCAAGGAGATCAAACCAGTCAATCCTAAAGGAAATCAATACTGAATATTCATTGGAAGGATTGATGCTGAAGCTGAAGCTCCAATACTTTGGCCACCTGATGCGAAGAACTGACTCATCGGAAAAGACCCCAACGCTGGGAAAGATTGAAGGCAGGAGGAGAGGGGGACGACAGAGGATGAGATGGTTGGGTGGCATCACCGAATCGATGGATGTGAGTTTGAGCAGGCTCCAGGAGCTGGTGAGGGACAGGGAGGCCTGATGTGCCGCAGTCAGCAGCGTAGCAGAGAGTGGGAACGACTGAGTGACAGAACAAGGACAAAGCGGGAGGAAATGGAAGCGCAGAGAGACGCAGTGACTGGCCCAGGGACGCCCAGGAGGGGCTGGCAGATCTGGGATCCGACCGAGGTTGTCTGGCTCCAGAGTCCCAGCTCTTCACCCTTGCGCTCGGCTGCCACCTGTCAGGGTGGAGGTTGATGGACCACCGAAGGGGCAGCGCCGGGCTGGGCTTGGGACACAGAATCTAATCTTACCAGATTCTCCTCATCAATCACCGTGCTGCTTACACCAAGGCACGCGAGACCGCGCAGCCATCAGACAGCTTTTCTGCAGCCTAGTTATGCCATGGAGATGCTTGCATTTGAATATTAAAGGGATAATGGAGAACCCTAAACAGCAGAGTGTGCTGATGACTTCATAGAACTTGAAAAAAAAAAAATCAGCCAAGGAACTGGGTGTGTGCATATACACAGCAAGAAAAGGCTGCAAGGACATGCCCTAGCCACTTCTTGGTGGTGAACTCCAGCATCTGGGGCTTATGGGCTTAAGTTATTTCTCTTAAGTTACGCTTTCTCTTTAATGAAGAAAAATTACTTATAAGTAGAAGAACACTTTAAAAACTTAAAAAAAGAGACTCTAAGCTGGGAGGCACCCCAGTATAAGGAACAATGTTACTCCTGGTGCAGTTATCATCGTAAAACAAGAACCACCATTCCTGCTGGCTTGACCCAACAGAAACATGATGCCCGCTACGTGTTTAATCATCAATTTCCTAGAGGCTGCATTAAAAAATAAAACCACAAACCCAAGACAGATGAAATCAATTTTAGTGATTGATTAGCTTGATAATTCCAAGATAGAAGGGGACAACAGAGGATGAGATGGTTGGATGGCATCACTGACTCAATGGACATGAGTTTGAGCAAACTCTGGGAGACAGTGAAGGACAGGGAAGCCTGGCGTGCTACAGTCCATGGGGTCGCAAAGAGTCGGACGGACACGACTTAGCAACTGAACTGGATTCCCTGGTAGCTCAGCTGGTAAAGAATCTGCCTGCAATGTGGGAGACCTGGGTTCGATCCCTGGGTTGGGAAGATCCTCTGGAGAAGGGAATGGCCACCCACTCCAGTATTGTGGCCTGGAGAATTCCATGGACTGTATAGTCCATGGGGTCGCAAAGAGTTGGACACGACTGAGCAACTTTCGTACACTCACTGGTGACTGAACAGCAACATTATAATTTCAACATGTAATCCAGGGGAGAACTTACACATGAGATATTTTACAATCTTTTTTTAAAATTTATTTTTACTGAGCTAGGTCTTCATTGCTACGTGGGCTTTTTCTCTAGTTGCAGAAAGTGGGGGCTACTCTCTAGTTGCGATGCTCCAGCTTCTCATTGTGGTAGCGTCTCCTGGTGTTGAGCACAGGCTCTAGGTCACGGGCTCAATGGTTGTGGCCCACGGGCTTAGCTGTTCCGCTGCATGTGGGATCTTCCGGGACCAGGGATCGAACTTGTGTCTCCAGCATTGGCAGCTGGCGTCTTTTACCACTGACCCACCAGGGAAGCCCCTATTTTACACTCTTTCCACACTAAGTCTTTGTGGTCTGATGTGTGTTTGACAGGCCACGCCCTTAGCAGCCGGTTCCTGCCTTTCCCCTCAATAATAGGATATTGTGAGCCTTCCCCACGTCATAAATATGCTTCTGAAACCTGACTTCCGTGCCCACCTGGAATCTCTTCCTGGAGCTACGCCTGCTTTCGGTGATGGAATTGACAAGGTCAGTTTTTCCTCTTCCTGTGTATGCTCCTGCCTCGTCTCAATTCCTGCAGTGAACAGGCTCACCTTTAGACCTGGACTCAGCTAGGGAGGACTGGCCTGGGGACCCTGCAGCCCACCAGGTCTGTGCCTGCAGTTGGGGCTGAGAAGAAGGGGGGCCCGAAAGCCTTGGCCTGGCAGCTCTTGGGGGCCCTGGAGCCCCAGCCCTGCTGCGTGGGCCGCGGGAGCCTGGGTTTCCTTCCCTAAGCGACCCCAGAAAGAGCCCAGTGTGTTCTCTCGCCCGCTCATCCCGCGAGCTTCAAAACAGCAGCATGACAAAAAGCTTTCCCGATCAAACTGGCCGGCCCTTTGCTTTGCTCAAAGACTCTGAGTTTCCCAAATATAATAGCCACAGAACCCTTCTCACAGGCTGCCTTTCCTCATCGCCCTGGGAAACGCTGGCAAAGCCCCAAGCAGGCCTTTTAGTCGCTGTTTCTATTAACAGCAACAATAATAATAACAGTAATATGCAGTCATTACTAATCACCAGGCAGAGAATGAGGTGGACTCTTCAAAGGTCAGACTTGAGGGTTTAGACTGAGAAGCTGAGAACACGGGTTGCTGGCCTAGGTGCCGGCAAGATCCCCTGGGAGGGCCTTCCCTGGTGGTCCAGTGGCTAAGACTCCATGCTTCCGGTGCAGGGGGCCGGGTTCCATCCCTGCTCAGGGAACTAGATCCCTCACGCTGTAACTAAGAGTTCGCGTGCCGAAGCTAAGACCAGGTGCAGCCAACCAAACCAACCAATTAATAAATGAAAAGAATTTCTGGGAGCTGCCCCATTGCCCCCTCACCCTGTCTGAGTCACACAATGCCCTGTGGTCCTCCCTAGTTCCCAGCAAATCCGTCCATGTGCCCCACCCTGCCCCACTCCTTCCAGGGTCCCCGTTCTCAGCAGGGCCCCTCCAGCCCGCCTTCCCAGTCAAAAGCAGGAATGTAGCTTTGCACCCTGCACTGTCCACAGCCTCCCCATGTTAGGGCTGGTCGGCCAGCAAGCCAGCCCGTTCTGTCCCTTTTGAATGTCTCACGCCTCCTCTGTTCCCATGGCCCAGCTTATGTCTCAACCTTCCCAGCCTCCAATCTCTTCCCCTTGAGTCCATCTGCAGGGCCTTGCCACACCTGGAGCTGACCTGGCCTCTGCCTTCCTCTAGAGCCCTCCATGGCTCCCCAGTGCCCTCCGGGGAGATTCAGCCTGCCTTGGAAGCCTGGCTTGGCCCCCTCACCTGCAGCCATCACTCCAGCTGCATTTCAGCCAGTATCAACTTCTAGAACTATCTCACAGGCACTCCACCTTTGCATACACTCTTAGCCTGCTCAGAATGCCCTACCCTTTTCATCCACCTGGAAAACTCCCGCCCACCCTCTTGAGCTACAGTCCATGAGGTCACAAAGAGTTGTACACTACTGAGCGACTGAACTGAAGTGACCCTCCTGTTCTTCTTGTTCAGTCACTCAGTCGTGTCTGACTCTGTGACCCCATGGACTGCAGCACGCCAGGCCTCCCTGTTCCTCACCATCTCCCGGAGTTCACTCAAGTTCATGTCCATTGAATCGGTGATGCCATCCAACCATCTCATCCTCTCTTGTCCCCTTCTCCACTTGCCGTCAATCTTTCCCAGCAACAGGGTTTTTTTCTAGTGAGTCAGCTCTTGGCATCAGGTGGCCAAAGGATTGGAGCTTCAGCTTCAGCATCAGTCCTTCCAATGAGTATTCAGGGTTGGTTTCCTTTAGGATGGACTGGTATGATCTCCTTGCAGTCCAAGGGACTCTCCAGTGTCTCCTCCAGCACCACAGTTCGAAACCATCAATTCTTCCACATTAACAGCCCTCTTTCTGGTCCACCCTCTTGAACCCAAATGTCTCTCATTCATTCATCCATCCTTTGCCTACTTATTGAGCCAGGATAGGGCAATTCTGAAGGAGCAAATGGAGGAGGACCGTCCTCCATGGAAGGGCACCTTCAACACCAGGCCTGCAGAGCCGGCTGGAGGACACCAGGTGCTCGGCGAGATTCGCTCGGCACAAGGCTTGGCACCCGCAGGCAGCATCTGAGCTGCAGCGATGAGTGCCAGGCTCTGGGCTGGGCATCCCCAACCGCCAGCCCAGCTTGTCCTGCCCAGCCTGGTGGGGCCGGTGCTGTTAGCGCAGCAAGGTCGAGTGAGTCAGCAGGGCTGCTCACCGGGCCTGGGGGAAGCCCACAGCTGGTAGGTGTGCCCAGGTCTCCCTGGCTCTCTGCACAAAGCAACTGAAACCACACCACATCCAAAAGGTGCGTCCGGCTCCGCCCAGGGCTGTGGCTGCTCCTGGTCCACATGCTTTGTCCCCTTCGTGCTGGGAAGGGGGTGTGTGACAGGAGCTGCAGGGGCACTCCCCAGGCAGGGCTGGGGGGATCTTCCTGGCAGCCCCTTTAATGATGCACTCAGGAATAAGCAGGCCACAGGCCGGGGGAGTAGCAGAGAAGCGAAGCCCGGGTTTACTGAGGAGGCACTGTAGGCTTGCTTTAAATAGTGAGTCCCTTTATTTGTAACTGGATTCCAGTCTTTTCTCCCTCCTCCTCTCTGCAGGGTGACTGGGGAGCACCCTCGTTGAGGGTGGGGGCTGTGGGTGGGAGTCAGCGCTGGCTGGGTTCGAATCTCAGCTTTGCTGCTGACCAGCGGTGCGCGCTTGGCCAGGTGGCCAGTGCGTCTCTGAAACCATTTTCCTTGCAGGTCCTGCAGCGTGGTGAGGCTCGGACAAGATACTGAGTGCCCAGGACACGGCAAGCAGGCAGTAATACATATTTTTAAATTGTTGATGAGGCTGATGATGACCGTTAACAACTGTCGTACCTCTGGGCTTCTGGCTTCTTCCCCGGCCGTTTTCTCTACATCAGCTGCCAGAACTGTCTAAAGTGCAGTTCAGATCCTGCCACATCCCTGCTCACAGCCCTCCCACGGCTCCCTGTGACCCTCTGCCTGATATCAGAGGCTCTGGACCTGCCGCACTGCCCGCCCCCTGCTCTGGCCACAGGGAAACATGCGGGGTTCTATATGCTCACCATGCTTTGCCCAGCCTCTTTGCCTTCACACAGGCTGTGCCCTCCGCCTGGAATGCCTGCCACCGCTGCTCAGTTGCTTCAGTCGTGTCCTACTCTAGGCGACCCCAAGGACTGCAGCCCGCCAGGCTCCTCTGTCCGTGGGATTCTCCAGGCAAGAATACTGCAGTGGGTTGCCATGCCCTCCTCCAGGGGATCTTCCCAACCTAGGGATCGAACCTATGTCTCTTACGTCTGCTGCACTGGCAGGCAGGTTCTTTACCATTAATGCCACCTGGGCTTCTAGTTCCCTGGAACATTCCAATCGCCTTCTGCCAGGAGTCTCTCTTTGGCTGGTGCTCACTGACTCGTCACAGGCATTCTCTGAGCAGACCCTTATCGTGCTGGCTCAGTGTGTATGTCTCCTTGCCTGAGCTGTGAGTCTTCATGAGTAGACTTCATCTGAATCATTTCTGCCTTCTCTGTACCCCGTTCAAGGCTTAGTCAAGGCTTAGAATGGACAAGGCTTATTTGGAGAGCATCCAGCTGTGAGTCAAAGCTATGGTTTTTCCTGTAGTCATGAATGGATGTGGGAGTTAGACCATAAAGAAGGCTGAGCGTTGAAGAATTGATGCCTTCAAATTGTGGTGCTAGAGAAAGACCCTTGAGAGTCCCTTGGACAGCAAGGAGAGCAAACCAGTCCATCCTAAAGGAAATCGACCCTGAATATTCATTGCAAGGACTGATGCTGAAGCTGAAGCTCCAATACTGTGGCCACCTGATGGGAAGACCCAACTCATTGGAAAAGACCCTGATGCTGGGAAAGATTGAAGGCAGGAGAAGGGGACAACAGAGGATGAGATGGTTGGACGGCATCACCGATTCAGTGGATATGAGTTTGAGCAAACTCCCAGAGATAGTGAAAGACAGGGAAGCCTGGTGTGCTGCAGTCCATGGGGTGCAAAGAGTCAGACACAACTGAGCGACTGAACAACAACCTAAAGATCAAAGCCAGTCAACTCCTCTCCTCTTCTTCCAGAGAATACAAGGCTGATCCCGTCTGTGACTCTAACAAAGGACCATCCAAGGCAGGTTCCCGACAAGTCAAATGGAGAAACTAGTATTTGTTGAGTGCCTAGCATTTCGCAGACCCTGTGCTAAGCACTCGGAGGTTGTGATCTGCTTTGATCCTTGTGGAAATCTTGTCACATGGAGATGACCAACCACATGCCCTTGCCTTCTCTCTGCACATTTGGTGGTTTACAGCTAAGGACATGGAGGTTTATCGAGGTAAAGTCATTTGCCCTCAGTCTCGCAGCTCCAGAGTAGCAGAACAAAGACTCAGTGTCTGCATCTCCTGAATTGAAACACCAGGTCTCCACCACACCCACACCTAAACCGAGAGGGCTGGGCTTCTGTGGGTTCCAACGCATTTCTCTGAGCCGCAGAGCCCATCCGTTGTTCACGTTACCCACCTGCTGACTCGCTCATTCAGAAGATACTCTTTGAGCGCCTGCTAGGTGTCAAGCACTGTGCCAGGCTCTGGGAATCCAGCAGGGACAAGACACAGCCACAGCTGACTTCCCAGAGCCCGACCTTGAAAGGGGACCAGAGATACCCAACATACTAATTATGCAAATGATCATTTAAGGGGTGATGGTGTAAACAGATCTTGGGAGGTGCCCTGGCCGCAGGGGAGAGGCAGGCCTGCGGCCCCTTCACCCAGCACCATCTGAAACCCCTCCCCAAACCCTCTCTGATGCTAAGGGCCGCTCACCCTTGTGTCCACTGACACACAGTGGGATGGACAAGGTGGGGACTGGCTTCTCGGAGCAGGCAAATCTCCCTGCTCTCCGAGCCTGATGTCTCTGGCTCGAGGGAATGCTGACATCCTGCCAAGCCCTCCCGCCTCCCCCTACAACCCAAGAGCCTGGCTCTGTGCTAACTGTCAAGGATGCAAAAAGCAGTCAGGCCGGCCTGGGAACATGGTCTCATCCCTGACCACCTCCCTCCCCGCTGGGGACTTCTCCCCGGCTCCTTCCATCCTGTAACCTCGCCTATAAATTAGGGGACTTTCCACTTCAGTAGTGGTAGATAAATGCTATTAACGTTGGGGGAAAAAAAAAAAAAAAACACACCGTGTTCTGTTGGGATTTTTAACAAAATAAACTGTCAAGAAATCCCTTATTAAAAATTTAACTGTGGTTGGAGAATCATGAGGCGAATTGTTCATCTGAACACTATGAAGATAAATCGCTTTTATAGGTTTTGAACGTAATGAACTGGAAACAAAAATTTAGTAACATTCCCGGGTTTTTTTTTTCTCGTTAATTATTTTAGGTTCACTTTTTTTTGTTTTTCCCCTCGGGCTGTGTTGGGTCTTAGTTGAGGCACTTGGGCTCAGGAGCTGGGGCACTTGAGCCTAGTTGCCCCACGGCATGGGAGATCTTAGTTTCTCAGCCAGGGATCGAACTCGCACCCCTCTGTGTCGGAAGCGCAGAGTCTTAACCACTGGACTGCCAGGGAAGTCCACATTCCCAGATATTTTTTTAAAAATTGTTTCTTTTCTCCTGTCCCCACTGCTTTTATGACGACTCCTCATATTTCTTGCTTCTCTGAGGTCAGGGACTCATGCTTCCCATTTTCAGTGGGGATTTGTCTGACTGCGAGGATGTGGCCAGAGCTGGGCAAGCGTGCGGACCACTGAGGGCTCCCACCTTGCTCACGGAGCCCCACCAGGCCTAAGACTCGGCCTTCTGGGACCTGAGTCCCCCCTGGAACATGGGAACACGGGCCCTGAGGACTGAGAACAAACATGTATCACGACAACACGGCCCAGCCCAGGGGCCACCCAGAACGCAGCATCCTCTCCATCACCGCTCCTGCACCGCCCACAGATCCAACCAATTTGTCCCTGATAAGAGGTTCCAGGCCGTACCAGGTACCGCTCTAACAGGCTCCGAGAGGCTCCAGGGGGGCCGGGGCAGCTCTCCCCTGCCGTCCCCCAGGAACCATCATGGGAGAGGGCGGCTGAAACCAACCTCTCAGCATGCTCCCTGGGCTGGCCGTCCTCAGCTACATGGGGCAGAAGGGGGTGCTCAGGCCAGGGAGGGAGAGGAGACCGCCTGACGTCCACGTGTTGGCTCCCTGGACAGCCACTGTGCTCAGTCAGACCCTGCCCAGCCATCCTTACAGGTCAACCCTGCAGCCTGGTGGGTAAAGCTCTGGGGTCGAACAAGGACCTCCTGTAGAGCACAGGGAGCCTGGAGGGGAGGCGGGGGGGGGGGTTGGGGGAGAATGGACACGTGTAGGTATGGCTGACCCCCTTCGCTGTTCACCTCTAACTACCACAACACTGTTCATCGGCTGTGGGCATGCGTGCTTAGGCGCCAGGCGCTCTTCCCTCATCAGACCTGCTGAGGCGCTGAGTCCAGGGCCCCCAAGACCACACGGCACACAGTGGTGCTCAGTACGTGGTGGTCCAAAGGTTAGAGACATGGAATTTCTTGACAGCTGTAAGATGGACCATTATCCCCATTTTGCTGATGACAAAACTGAGGCTCCACTGGGTTCCATAATGTGTCGGAGGACTCGTGAGTCAAATCTCAACAGTCCCCCACCATCCTAAGTGCCAGGGTTGCCCAAGTGAGCGGCAGAGTGGAACAGCATTCCGGAAAAAGGGAACAGCGCACGTGAAGGTGCTGAGCTAGGAGGGAGCAGGAAGGGCCAGTGTCCTGCCCGGGACGCAGGAGGCTGGAGACGGGAGAGATGGGTGGGGGCCAAGACCTAAAGGATTCTGCCTCCATCAGGGTGGATACCAGAGGGAACACCGGGCCGCCCGATGTTCAAAGAAGCAGACCAGCTCACTGGCACAGGACTTGCCCTGTGAGGCCCGAGGCGTGTGGCATCATTTCCTGGGCCCACTCACCTACAAACCGGAGTCTGAGGCAGCCTTGCCGCCCCTCCCACCCCAGCCCAAGGCAGGCAGCCCACTCTCAAGGGATAAATGGGGGAGGGGCTCCACCCACATCTCCTCCCACTCGGGAAAACGAAATTTAAAAGCAGGCAGAGTTCTCACTCTGCGTGTGTGCTCAGTGGCTTCAGCTGTGTCCGACTCTGTGCGACCCCATGGACCCCACCAGGCTCCCCCGTCCATGGGATTCTCCAGGCAGGAATACAGGAGTGGGTTGCTATGCCCTCCTCCAAGGGATCTTCTCGACCTAGGGAGTGAACCCATACCTCTTGTGACTCCTGCATTGGCAGGCTGATACTTTACCTGCTGAGCCAGCAGGGAAGCCTGTGAGAGCCCTAACCTGGAGACCATCCAAATGCCCATTAACAGGACTTCCCTGGTGGTCCAGTGGTTAAGAGTCTGCACTTCCAATGCAGGGGGCGTGGGTTCGATCCCTGGTCGGGGAACTAAGATCCCACATGCTGCTTGGTGTGGCCAAATGCCCATCAACAGAAATGCAAAGCGGAACTGAGGTATCTGCAATGGATAGAATGTGACCCAACAATACAGAAGGGAAAGGGGAGCAGCCACGGCCACAGGAAACCCCAGGGATGCATCTCAGCAGGTGGGCAGAGCAGAAGCAGCCAGAGGTGCAGGAGGGTAGCTGCCCAGAGTGAGGACTCTGGGGGAGGGTCCAGAGGTTCTTTATGTTCCATTTCTCGTCCTGGTGGTGTTTACGTGGCCCTTCTCTCTCTCTTTTTAAAACGTTTACTTTTTGGCTGCGCCACACAGCACGTAGGGATCTTCATTCCTCGACCAGGGATCAAACGCTCACCCCATGCAGTGGAAGCAAGGAGCCGTTTTTTCCCACTTTTCTATTTATTTTTGGCTGCACTGGGTCTCCATTACTACATGCGGGCTCTCTCTAGCTGCAGAGAGCGGCGATTCCTCTCCGATGCAGGTACTTGGGCTTCTCTTTTTGGGACCACAGGCTCTAGGGCACCCGGGCCTCGGCAGTTGTGGTCCCCGGGCTCCAGAGCTCAGGCCCAGTAGTTGGGGTGCATGGGCTTAGTTGTCCGGAGGCACGTGGGATCTTCCTAGACCAGGGATCGAACCCGTGTCCCCTGCATTGGCAGGCAGATTCTTAGCTACTGGACCAGCAGGGAGTCCCAGCCCTTCCCTTTCTGATGATCGTTTTGAGCTGGACATTCACGTCCGCGTTCTTCTTGTGTGTGTGTTACATGTCAAAACGAAAATAAGTCAGGAAGAGTCTTCCTGACTTCCAAGGCCTCCAGAGTCCTTTCTTGACAGATGCGGAAACTAAGTGTCAGAGAGGGTGACGGGAAGACCCAGGGTTCTGGGGGGCGACGGGGTGATCCAGGGTCCTGGGGGGCGACGGGGTGATCCAGGGTCCTGGGGGGTGACGGGAAGACCCAGGGTTCTGGGGGGTGACGGGAAGACCCAGGGTTCTGGGGGGTGACGGGAAGACCCAGGGTTCTGGGGGGGTGATGGGATGACCCAGGGTTCTGGGGGGTGATGGGGTGATCCAGGGTCCTGGGGGGTGATGGGAAGACCCAGGGTTCTGGGGGGCGCTGGGATGACCCAGGGTCCTGGGGGGTGATGGGAAGACCCAGGGTTCTGGGGGGCGATGGGGTGATCCAGGGTCCTGGGGGGTAATGGGAAGACCCAGGGTTATGGGGGTGATGGGATGACCCAGGGTTCTTGGGGGCACTGGGGTGACCCAGGGTTCTGGGGGGTACTGGGATGACCCAGGGTCCTGGGGGTTGAAGGGAAGACCCAGGGTTCTGGGGGGCGACGGGATAGGTTCTGGGGGGCGACGGGATGGCCCAGGGTTCTGGGGGGCACTGGGGTGACCCAGGGTTCTGGGGGTCGCTGGGATGACCCAGGGTTCTGGGGGATGACAGGGTGATCCAGGGTTCTGGGGGGTGATAGGATGACCCAGGGTTCTGGGGGGCGCTTCCAAGGGAAGTAAGGAAGAAATGGGAGTCAGGATGGAAGCTGGGGAGGTTGAGTTAGGCATCCAGTCCTGGGAGCCTGGGCGTGGCCCCTGAGGCTGGCTGTCCCTTCCTGCCCCAGTGACCCAGGGTGGGGAGTCCCACCAGCCTGTCCTTGTTGACCTCCAGAGACGGTCCTTCTGCACCCGCTCTGCTCACCATTCCCCTCCTTCAAGAGCTCTGGCTGGGAAAAGTCCATCCAGTCAAACACTCCCTGTGTTTCCTGATGCTGGTGAGGACTCGACTACCCAGAAAATCACAAACTGGCGCGTAACTGCAAAGCCATTTCTGGTGCTCGCCTCAGTCACGCACCACGGTGGGATCTTCTCTGCAACAGACTGACTTTCTTGAAGCCAAAGACTGGCCAGCAGGGCCTTGCTTTTCCAGGCCGGCTCCTGGGGCAAGCCATCGGGGTCACCGCGATTTGGGTGGCCTTGGGCGAGCAGGGGGACAAGCTGCCTGTGCCCCTGCTCCCGCACCCGTCATGGGCGCAATCCTGCTGTTACAGGAACAAACGAGTCAGGGCAAGTCTTCCACAAACTAGTCCTCTCTCCCTTCTCCAGGGAAAGGTGAGCAAATCCCAGTGTAGACTTTTTCCTTCGGCTCGTGTGACATTTTGTACTTATTTTTGTTTTTAACAGCTGTATTTATTTGGGGCTCTGCTGGGTCTTGGTTGCTGCGTAGATTCTTCTCTAGTTGCTGGGAGTGGGAGCTACTTTCCGGGTGGGGTGCTTGGGCTTCTCCTTGCGGTGACTTCTCTTGTTGCGGAGCCTGGGCTCGAGGCAGGAGGGCTCAGTAGGTGCAGCTCCCGCGCTCTAGAGCACAGGCTCCGTAGTTGTGGCACACAGGCTTAGTCGCTCCAAGGCGTGTGGGATCTTCCCGGACCAGGGATCGAACCCGAGTCTCCTGCATGGGCAGGCGGATTCGTAAACAAGCCCTGTACTTGTTATTTTTTAAGTTCATTTTTTTCCCAGATACAAAAATTATTAACCTCACTGTAGAAAATTTAGAGAATGAACAAGACATCAAGAAGAAATTAAAGGGATTCCCTGGCGATCCAGTGGTTAAGACTCAGTGCTTTTACAGTTGTGAGCCCAAGGCCGCACCCTGTTTGGGGAGCTGAGATCTCACAAGCAGCAGTGTGGCCAAAAAATTTAAAAAAAAACAGGCACTGTTAATACAGGCACTGTTAATCTGGGTGGTCCCTGGATTTAGTTTTAATTTTAAATTAAATTTTAAAGACACATTGGACATACTATTTGCATCCTTTGAAAAGTTCAATATGACCTTCTGAGCATTTCCCGGTGTCCTTCAATAGTCTTCGATACTCCATTTTAAACTTTTATTAATTTATTTGGCTGTACTGGGTCTTAGTTGGGCATGAAGGATCTTTTGATACGGCACACGGACTATGCAGCTGTGTGCTGGCTCTGGAGCGGGCAGGCTTTAGTAGTTGCAACGCTTGGCGTTTAGTTGCTCTAAGGCACGTGGGATCTTAGTTCCCCAAACAGGGATCAAACCCACGTCCTCTGCCTTGCAAGGCGGATTCTTTACCGCTGGGCCACCAGGGAAGCCCCTGAAACTCCATTTTAAATCGGTGCGTGGATGTTCTGTCATTAGGATGCTCAGTGATTCACTGAACCGATGTCTGATCACCGGGAGCCCAGGCTGCTTCTGTGTTTTGGCTGTTGGGCCACACAGCCTTCAGCACAACTCTGAGCGTCTCCTTAGGATGGAAGCGTATTTCCTAGTCAAGTGACTCCACACACGTTGCCCAGAGGACCTCATGGTGGGCCCCCAGAGGGACCAGGGCAGCCCCCAGAAGCCTGGGCGGGTCAGTGTACTTTGTGAGGTCGAATGCATCATGTCCTCCTAATCCCCCTGGCGTGCGTTCCGAAGACATGATCCCGCCACAGCCCCCAAGGGGCTCCTGAGGGAGGGCTTGTGGTGGGGGCAGCTTGAAGCTTCCTGGGGGCTGGGGGGATTGGTGGGGGCGCCCATCAAGGGAATTCTGCAGCAGTTAAAGCAACCAAGTGTACACACACAGACACACACACACAGCGACGTGGAATGCTCTTAACAACCCAGGCCTGGTGAAAAAGTGAGACAAAAGAAGCCGTCTATAACGCAGCTTCATTTACATAAATTAGCAACGCATCCACACAACGCAACAATAAGCATTTTGCAAGAACGCACACAAGCAGAAAGATCCAGAGTAAACACATGCGGATGGTCGGCTCTGGTGGGGGTGGGGAGGGGAGCAGAGAGGAGATGAGGAGAGGAGGCAGAGGCTGTGACTGAGGGAGGGGTCCCAGGGAGGACCCCCCGCCGCCCCCTGCCGGGGCTGGGAAGGGGTGAGCTGGCTGAGCTCTGCTCAGAGGCCTGGCTTCTACCCGGAAAAGGATCCGGGGGAGCAGAGGTGGCCCTGAGCC
This sequence comes from Capricornis sumatraensis, assembly GCF_032405125.1. Taxonomy (NCBI): domain Eukaryota; kingdom Metazoa; phylum Chordata; class Mammalia; order Artiodactyla; family Bovidae; genus Capricornis; species Capricornis sumatraensis. The sequence continues at coordinate 61,959,648 of NC_091088.1, forward strand.
AGCCAGGGTGGGCATGTGCCCAGCCTGAGTGGCATCGGGGCTGAGGGAAGGTGAGTCCCTAGGGCTTTGCCTAGAAAGCATCTCCGAGGGCCTGGCCCCTGTCCCCACGGCTACACGGGCACCACGCTCCTGGTGTGGTTCTCGCCCTCGCTGGACCACAGGCCGGGGCGAGTGGGAACGGGTGATTGAACCTGAGGGCTGCCCCCAGTTCTTGGGGGGGGGGGGGCTGTAGGACTGGCTTGCTACAGCTCACAGAGGGTCCCCTCGGGCTGGCCTTCTATCCTTAGACAAACACCTGCTGAGCCCTAGTGTGTGCCAGGCTCTGATCTGGGTGCTGGGGAAGCAGAAGGGAGCCGGGGAAGTCCCTGCCCTCAGGGAGGTGACCATCTGGCTGGGAGCCCAGATGACAAGCAGGTGACCACGGACAAGGGGGTGGGGCTCCTGAATCTCCCAACCCCGGCCACCTCTATGGGGCCAGGCCTCGGGTGTGTGCATGTGTGTTTGGGGAGGTCACAGCCTCCGACCTGACCATCTCGCTTCTGGGATTTATCCCCAAGGCAGAATCCAGAATGGTAAAGAGAACAAGCCCTGAGGATGTTCACTGCAGTATTGCTTACATCAGTTAAAACATTGGAAATAAGAAGGGACGAGTTAACCCGATGCCCACATATCGGAATCCAATGTGGTGGTTAAAATACAAGTAATAGACAGAGGGGCCGGGAGGGCTACAGTCCACGGGGTCACAGAATCGGACGTGACTGACCACACACAAACGTACAAGAGACAAGTATCAGAATCAGGGAGAAAGATGTTCATGGTGAAACTCCTAGGTGCCAAAAGTCAGTTGCAAAGCAGTATGAAATGGGGTGATTCCATTTTTTCTTTTAAAAAATAAAAGCAGTATCTCTTTAGAGACCTGAACCTGTCCTGCGCACAGAGGTGCATGTGCTGAGCCTCTGAATGAAAAGAATTCACATGTTAATAGGAGTTACCGGTGGTTGTCGGATGACACCTGACTTTTGTCCCTGTGTTCTTATTTAGGTATCTTTCCTAGTTTTCCTAAATTAATTTGTGTTTATTCTAGAATAAATAATTTAAAATCACATTTACATAGGCACAGAAAAGAGCCAGGAAGGCTTTAAAACAAAATGTAAACAGTAGTTATTTATATCTAGGTGGTGGAACTAAGGGTGAGTTATTTCAGTTTTTAAAATCTGAATAATTAAACAGTTATTTGGTAACTAAAGTGACCTCACTTCTCCTGCTATCTGCCTGTGTCCACCGAGGGTGTACGATTCTACTAAATGTTTCAAATCATCTGCTTTTGTGAACTGGACATTCCCTGACCTCAGGGAACATGCGGTTTGGGGTGGGGGGTTAGTGCTCTTCAAAGAGGGGGGTGCAAGAACCTCCAGGGGTGAGACACGAAAGTGTTAGGATTTCAAGACATGCCTGCCATGCTTGGGGACTTCCCTGGTGGTCCAGTGGTTAAGACTCCAAGCTTCCGCTGCAGGGGGCGTGGGTTCAATCCCTGGTCAGGGAACTAAGATCCCACATGACACATGGCTCAGCCAAAAATAAAAAGACATGCTTGCCATCCTTTAATGGGCTTCTCAGGTGGCTCTGCAGTAAAGAATCCGCCTGCCAATGCAGGAGGTGAGGGTTCGAGCCCTGGGTCGGGAAGATCCCCTGGGGAAGGAAATGGGAACCCAAGCCAGTATCCTTGCGTGGAGAATCCCATGCACAGAGGAGCCTGGTGGGCTGCAGTCCATGCTAGGGTAACAAAAGAGCTGGACGTGACTGAGCACACAGGGACATCATCCTTTAACGGCAGCCGTTTATGTATAAGCTTTATAATATATGCGACCCATGGGTGCTGTAGATGTTTGCATGACTTTTGTAATAAATTCACATATGTATAACCTGACAGCGGTGTGGGTTACATGGTTTGCTGGCCAGTGGCCTGGGAGAGGGGGTGACAGACCCATGAGCAGACAGAGTCGTCCTCTCCCCCTCTTTTCCCGGATCCACTTGGCTGAAAAAGTCTGTGGTATCCACCTTCCAAACAGACCCAGGATCTGTCAGCTTCTCTCTACCGCCACCGCAACCAGTCCGGGAGTGTGCCGGGCCACCAACCTGTCTCTCCTGAGCTCTGCACCAGCCTCCGAACAGGCCTGCCTGCCGTCACTCTTGCCTCTGGGGTCCCCACACCTTGGCCAGAGAGAGACCCAAGTCAGGGCCCATACGTCCTCTGCTCAGTGGCTCGCCTGGCTCCTGTCTCCGGCAGAGAAGAGCCCAGCGCTCACCGTGACCACGAGACCCCTTTGTCCGCTCTCTGTCCTCACCCCCCCGCCCTCTCCTTGTGGCCCACTCCACTCTGGCCACGCCAGTCTCCGGGCTGTTCCTCCTACACACCAGGCAGGCTCCACCCCAGGGCCTTTGCACCTGCTGCTCCCTGCCCAGAACGCCCCCACAAGGCTCCCACCATCACCTCCTCCAAACATGTACTCAAGGAACTCCTTGCCTGTTCAGCGGTTAGGACACCACGCTTCCACTGGAGGGGGCTCGGGTTCCATCCCTGGTCAGAGAACTAAGATCCCACAAGCCCTACAGCTCAGCCAAACAAAACACCTGAAAACAAACATTTGCTCAAATGTCACCTTCTCCTTGAGGCTGCCCTGACCCCTGTGCCTACAAAGCTGCAGCCACCACCCCTCACCCCCATCCAGCCTCCTTCCCCACAGCCCTTAACATCTTAAACACAAAGGACATTTCCTCCTGGGCTTCCCAGGTGGTGCTAGTGGTAAAGAAACCACCTGCCAATGCAGGAGATGTAAGAGATGTGGGTTTGATTCCTGGGTTGAAAAGATCCCCTAAACCAATACAGTATTGTAAAGTAAAATAAAGTAAAAATAAAAATTAAAAAGAAAAGAAAAAAAGAAAAGATCTCTTGGAGGAAGGCTTGGCAACCCACTCCAGTATTTGTGCCTGGAGAATCCCATGGACAGAGGAGCCTGGTGGGCTGCAGTCCATGGTGTTGCAAGGAATCGGAAATGCCTGAAGCGACTTCGCACGCACGCACATTTCCTTTTAGACAGAGGCCTGGAATGCGGGTGCTGGGAGGGCGCACCTGGCTGTCAGTTTTGCTCACTGATGTGTCCCAAGTACCTATACTACAGCCTCCTTCGTGGAAGATGACCAGGTGATAGTAAATGATGGAAGCATTAAGAGGGAAGGCCAGGGATGTTGGGGGACTGTGGATCCAGAGGGAAGGCTCGCCTGGGGGACCTCAGGGCCCAAAGAGAGGCACGTTCAGGCGAGGGGATGGCCTGAGCAGCCTCTCAGGGCTGGGAGAGTGACTGGTTGTTGCACAAGAGCCTGGACTCTTTCCAGAGACCAGGGGGTTTTGGAGCATTTTAGGCAGAGGGCTCCAAGACTGTGGCCACCTGATGCGGAGAGCCGACTCACTGGAAAAGACCCTGATGCTGGGAAAAACTGAAGGCGGGAGGAGAAGGGGATGACAGAGGATGAGATGGTTGGATGGCATCACCGCCTCCATGGACATAAATTTGAGCAAGCTCCGGGAGCTGGTGATGGCCAGGGAGGCCTGGCATGCTGCAGTCCATGGGGTTGCAGAGAGTCAGACACGACTCAGCAACTGAACAGCAACCAGGCAGAGGGCACCGCCAGGCCTGCGTGGAGGCCCCTGGGAGGATGGGCTGGGTGTGTGGAGTTAGCAGCTGGCGGGGCTGGGGCACTGGTGCTGCTCGGTGGCTGTCCGAGGCCAGTGCCCTGTTCAGGCTGGAGGTGGAGGCACCTGGGTGGGGACACGCCCTCAGCAGCTGTTGGAGGGGTGGAATTTTTCATCGAGCTCCCCACAGCGGTCTGCTCCCACCACGGGGAGGCCGCTGTGGCGTGCACTCTGCAGCTGCATCACAGACAGGATCCCTGACGTGCTCACCTCCCCACTTCAGGCTCCCAGTTCCCAGCTCCCCCAGCCTGCCATCACTCGGCTATGCCTTCCTTCCCTCCTGGAGTGGAAGCTGCTCAGGGAGAGGGAAGGGCCTGGCAGCATCAGTCTGCCATCACAGGGGTGCCGGAGGACAGGGCGAGGGGGCAGGGGGAACAAGGGCGAGGATGGAGGACCCACTTAAAGAGAGCTGGACAGAGCGGTGAGACTGAAGCTGGACTCCAAGATCAGGGGCGGGAAAGGGAGCCTCTTGGGGGAGGCGGCTGGGGAGGCGGCCTGGAGCCCGGGGGGACACAGTCCTGAGGGAGCGGGGCTGGGCAAAGGCGGGGGGCACAGTCCTGCGGGAGCGGGGCTGGGCGACGGGGGGCGGGGGGGCACAGTCCTGCAGGAGCGGGGCTGGGCGAACACGCTGGGGGGTATACAGTCCTGCGGGAGCGGGGCTGGGTGATGGGCCAACTCTGGCTTCGGGGTTTTTATCACCACAGCCACCCAGGAAGCAACAGCCTGGCCTTTGGCATTTCTCTTGCCACTGACCACCCCGCCGCCATAGCAAGAGGTCCCCTCGGGGCCCCAGTCCTCACATGGTCAGATGGGGGGGTCCCTGACCCCTCCCCATCCTGGGGTCAGGCTAGGAGGTTCAGTGGGAGCAGATGTTTAGCTCAGCCCCCTCTTGTCTCATGGCTCTGTGGGCTGGGATGGGAGAGGCCTGCATGGGGACAGAGGACTGACCAAAGGCCTTTAAGAGAGGGTCTCCAACTTCCTGGAGGGTCTAGGGGTTAAGACTCTGTACTCCCAACGCAGGGGGCGCGGGTTTGACCCCTGGTTGGGGAAGGTCCTGCCTGCCCTGCCACAGGGCAAAGCCGAAAACAAACCAGCCAACCCCAGTGGTTCTCAGGGCTTCCCTGGTGGTCCAGGGGTTAAGACTTTGCCTTCCAATACAGGAGGTACAGTCTGTTCCATGGGTGAGGAGATCCCACATGCCTCATGGCAAAAAAAAAAAAAAACACCCACACAATCCCTCCCGCGCTGTGGCTCTCAACCAAAGGGGATTCCCTCCATCCCCCAGGGATGTCTGTGGGACGGGGAGGTGGGATGCTACTGGCTTCTGGTGCTCAGGGACGCCACTCCACATTCTATAGCCCACAGGACGCCCCCCTCCAAGCAACGATGACCCCCCTCAACCAAGGATGATACTCCCCAACCAAGGATGACCCCCCAACCAAGGATGACTCCTCCAACCAAGGATGACTCCCCCAACCAAGGATGACTCCCCCAATCAAGGATGACTTCCCCCAACCAAGGATGACCCCCCAACCAAGGATGATCCAGCCCCAGACTCAACAGAGCAGAGAAGGAGACACCCTGCTTCAAAACAGCACAGCTCTGCCCCCAAAGCATCCTGGGCAGTCCATCTTAACCACAATAATAATTGGATAGCACCTGCCCCGCTCCAGCATGAGCCAGCACCTGGGAGCGCTTGGCTCTCGTAAAGACTCCGTGGGGCCGGGAGACCCAAACCATAAGCGAATGAGCGCTACCCATGCCAGAGCAAGTCTACACTCTTGACAAGTATGAAGTCCAGCCGCCCTCGCACCCACCCTGCGGGCAGAGCTCTCATCATCCCCATTTTCCAGATGGAGAAACTGAGGCCCAGCATCATGTGCCCAATGCCCCAGGCTGCGGGCGCAGCAGTGCAGACGGCACGGGGAGCCTCAGCGAAGGGTCACCCCTAGCACGACCTGCGGCTAATGTGCTGTGGGAGGCAGGCAGGTGGTCCTGCCGCAGCCCAGACATATGGAGGAGCCTCATGCTGAGAAAACCCAAGACACAGCCTTGGCTCAAGGGACGAAGATGCACTCAGACGGCGTCTGAGAAGTACTCAGAGGACGGAAGGATGGGCATGAAGAGCTGGTGGGTCAGGTAGGAGGGACCGGCCGCCTGGCCACCACCCGCGCCCCTGCCCCAGGGCCCCCACAATGGCAGCCAGCCTGGCTCACCTGAATGCCGTTCTCCTGCAGGTTCAGGTACCGTGTGTTGACGGGGATGCTGGCCGGGACTTCCGCCAGCTCTCTCCTGGTGCAGATTACCCGACTGGCCTGGTTGCTGCAGGAGCAGGCCGCAGGGCAGGAGGTGGCCGGCGGGGCGCCCCCTCCGGCAGCAGATGTCAGGGCCATGCCGCCCCCGCCAGCCCCCAGAGGCGGGGAGAAGAGCCAGAGGAACAGCAGGGCCCCATGGGGCCAGGACATCCTACCGGGCGGCAGTGGGGGGCACAGGGAGCCGCGGGCGCGCGCCATCCTCAATGTTCATGCTCCGCCTGGGCGCCGGGGGGCTGTGGTGTGGGGGGAGAGAAGAAGAGGCTCAGTGAGGGAAGGGACCTCCCCCTCCAGAAGCCCAGCTCCTCCCCCAAGTCCAGACAGCTCTCTGCTGCGGCTGCCACCCAAGGCTCAGGACCCAAGGGGGCGAGGCCACCCCAGGTCCCAGGTGATGAGGGCCTAACAGGCCGAGGGAGGCAGACAGCGGGGGCTGGCCCTCAGCACACCATCTCCGTGCTGGGAAGACTTTATGCCCATTTCCCAGAACAGAAAACTGAGTCTAGGGGGAGAGGATGTGCCGACAGGTGGAGACAGCAGCTAGGTTAAAAACTTGCTTCCTTGTGTGATTTCACAAAGGGATATCGATAGGTGGAGATGGAATGAGAGACGAGACAGAAGTGACAGACAAAAGGTGATGAGCCAAGCTGAGAAAGTCAGAGCTGGGGTCTGGCGCCTGACTCGGCATCCACCCAGGTCCCCTTGCCACCTGCACGTGCCTCTGGATGCCCCCTCACCCCACTTCTCCCTCCAGGGAGTGCTTGCAGAGGCCAGGTTTCCCAGGGACCTGGACACCCCACCCACCATCACACACGGGGCTCCTGTCTCCCTTGCGCCTCCTGGCAGCAGCTGGAAAGATTGAAGTTAGACTCAAAGGGGGACCTTGAAGGAGAAGGTGAGGTGCCAGACAAGGCAAGCGGGGAAATGCCGGGTGTGGGCAGGTGAAGCTGGGAGGAAGCCCTCGGGGAGGCAGGGGACTGGCGGCGATGACAGGGGAGGAGGTGGCCCAGGGTGGCAGGCGCTGGAGGCCACGATGGCGGCTGGTGGGTCTGTGCCAGTGGCTGCCGCAGGATAAGGCTGAGCCGCTGCTGGGGTAGGGGCTGGGTGACTGGGGACTCCCACCCGGAGCTCTGGGAGGGGAGGGGGCGGCGTGGGGTCAGGTCCTCCCACCCCCATCTCCATTGGAGGAGAGACCGGCTAGAGGGAGATGGGCTAGTCATGACGGTGGCACTGAAAACAATAATTTGGGAATTGTGAGTCAGCCCCTTCTTGCGCCAGACTCTGCACACGCTTGTTTAAGCTCCCTGGGAGCCTCGGGAGGAAGCTGTGAGGATACCCAACTGACGGATGAGGCCACTGAGGAGCCTGGAGCTGGCTGGGTAGTGGCAGAAGGGGACTGTGGTCTTGGGTTTATCCCTGGGGCGCCCGGCCCTCCCTTCCAAGCAACATCTCCATCCCAAGCGCACACACACGCGCGCGCGCCCACGCCCGCGAGCTCTGCTTCAACACGGCTGACCCGAGAGTTTCCCACGCTGGGGAGTCCAGGGGGACCGGGGATATGGGGCGGGTGCGGTCTGCACAAACGCGCGCACCCTCAGCGGTGACGGGGCGCGCCCTGGCGCTCCCAGACCGCGGACCAGGGGCGGCTCGCCCCCGCACTCCGTCACGCACGCGCTCCGGCTCCCGCTCGCGGTTCCCAACATCATTGTAACTCGGATTAAAAAAAAAAAATGCATGTGCGTGTGTTCGTGTGCCTGCGCGCGTGTGTGAGGGGAAGAGCAACAGCTAGACAAGAGAGACAGAGCGGAGAGACAGACACGGGGGGGGGGGGCGGTGGGGGGAGGGCTGGTCCTGGGTCTACACCCCAGACTCATCTTTCTGCCCGGAGGGCTAGGGAGCTGCGAGCGCCTCTCTCTGTGTGCCCTGCGAGGGCGGCGGGGTCCTCGCGTCCCTACTGCTCGGTCCTCGTCCTGCGCCCACCATGGCCGTCCCCACCTCACGAGACTGGTGAGAAGCCAGCCACCCGCCCTCCCCTCTCCGCCGCCCCCCTCCCCCGCCACCGAGCCTAGAGGCCGCGCAGGCCGAGGGGGCCAGGATTCAAGGCCGGGGAACCCCCAGATCGCGATGCCCCTCGGGCGGTGAGAGCCCGGTAGCGCCCACCCCAGGTCCAGACCGCCGCTGCGTCTCGCTCCCCGCCGCCTCGGTGCCCATCTCGCCCGCTGCCAGCCCGCAGCCACCCCCACCCGCTTCTGCGGCGCCTGGGCCTCCCTCCCCTCCTTCCGCGCCCTCCGCCATCTCTCCGTCCTTGTCTCCCCCGCGCCCCCCGGCCCCCGACACACACCGCGAGGGACACTCACCCCAGTGGCTCGGCTTCCGCTGGGTCTCTCCCTGCGCCCCAGGCCCCCCCTCTGCATGCCTCCAGCCGCCGGGGGCTCTGCCTCCCCAGTCCTCCAGGGTTTCCCGTCGAGGTTGTGGGGGGGGGGGCGCAGGGGCTTCTTGGGTCTCCCCGCGCCCCCCCCTCCTCGCCTGTCGCCCTTCCCACCCCCCCGGGAGGCTCGTCTAGGCCACTGCAGCAACCGTCTCCTCCTCCCCTCCCGGCTCGCCTCCTCCGGCCGGCTACCCCCGCCCCCACCTCCGTCCGCCCCCCGTCTCGCCCCGGGGACCCCGGCCCCCTGCTCTCTCCCGGACACCCCTGCCTCCTCCAGTCCCCCGTCCACCTCTTCAGGGTCCCCTCCAAGCCCCTCCTCAGGCGCCCCCTTCGCTGTCTCGCTGCCCTTGGGACCACCAGGCCCCCCTCTCCTCCTCCTCCATCTCCTCCTCACTCTCGCTGCGCCCCCATCACCCGCTCGTAGGTCGGTCGGGGAGCGCGTCTCGGTCAGATTCTCTGTCCGTCGGTCCGTCCGTCTCGGTCTCCCTCGGCCGGGCTCCGTCAGTCTCTCGCTCGCTTTCTCCGCGATTACAATTTCTAGTCACACGGCAGTGCAGAGCCAAGCTGTGCGCCTCGGCTCCCTCCCCCTCCCCCCATCTTCTTCCTCGCTTCCTGCGCGGGGCGGGCGCCTCCCCTCCCTCCTCCTCGCCCGCCCCCCCCTTTCCTTGCGCCGGAGGCCTCCCCCTCCCCCGCTAATCAAAGGCTCTGTTATCTAATTAACCCGTTGGTTGTGGGCAGCCGGGGAAGGTCGAGGGAAGCGGGGGAGGAAGGTTGAAGGCTGGGCTGCGCCGGGAAGGGGGGGAAGGGGGGCTCTGGGCCGTGCCAAGCCCGGCCTCGTGGTCCAGACAACCTCACGGGCTGCAAAACCAGGCTGGGCGGGCGCTGGCCGCCCCCCTCCACCGCTGGCCACACCACCCCCTCCCACACCTGCCCCCCAGAGTGCAGACAACCTAGCTAGGGCTCCATTGCCGGCAGGCGCTCCCCTCAGCACCCCAGAAGCTCCCCCAAGCGCTCCCCCCACCACATGGGCACAGACCTCCACCCCAATATACCAGCGAACCCGGGCCCACGTCACCCCAGTCTTTCAGCCAGAGGGCCAACCCCTGCTCATATCACAAAGAAACCCACCCCCAGGTGCAGTCCCCTCCTGCTGGACCTCAGCTGTTTCCAGCTACCTGCCTCCTGATACACTTCTGCAAAATGGGCAGGGCAGCCTCTTCCATTCATTCCATTCATCCGTCAGTCAATGAATCCATCCATCCAACAGATTTTCCCCCTTATGTCCCTTCTATGTGCAGACGCCCGTAGAGATGTTGACAAACGCTACCCCCACCCTCCAGGCCCCAGCGTCAAGCAGCAGTAGTAGAAAACCATAGATCAAGCACCAGGGGGTCTGGGTTTGAGTCCTGGACTTGCTGTGTGACCTCGGGCCAGTGACTTCATTTTTCTGAGCTGCAGAAAAACGCGGTGAGACAGGGATAATAACAGAATCTATCTCACGGGGCCGCTGGGGGACTGACTGGCTCAGGAAATGGCTCTCTCTTGACAGTAAATGCAGATCTGACCACTTCTTAACCCCACCACCATCTCCCCTGGGTGATCAGAGGTGCCCTGGTCTCCCTTCTCTGACTCTCGCCCTCCCTCCCAGACTATTCCCACAGGTGGCCTGAGGTGTCCTGCCCCGCCTCTGCTCAGCAGCCTCACACTCTGTCTGGGCAGGTGGAGGGGGTTGGAGGGGGCGGGTGGGTGTGTGTGTGTGTGTAACCTGACCAAGGTTAAGCGGACCCTCTGCTGCTCGCCTGCTCACTCAACCACTTCGTGACACACTAACTTCTTGCTGCTTCCAGATCCAGGCACACACTCTTGCCTCAGGGCCTTTGCACATGCTCTTCCCACTGCTTGGACCCTCAGGCGTCCCATCCGCCTTCAGGACTTTGCGCAGAGGTTGCTTTTTCAGTTCAGGCCAGCTTGAACACCTGGCATCACACAGCACCCCCGCCTCACACCAGAACATTCTCTGCTTCGTCTGTGTTGCCTTTGTTACCCTCTGACCGGGGCTTCCCTGGTGGCTCAGTGGGAAAGAATCTGCCTGCCATTGCAGGAGATGCAAGTTTGATCCCTGGAGGGGGGAAGATCCCCTGGAGGAGGGCGTGGCAACCCACTCCCAGTATTCTTGTCTGGAGAATCCCATGGACAAAGGAGCCTGGCGGACTACAGTCCTTGGGGTCACAAAGAGTTGGACTTGACTGCAGTGACTGAACAACAACGATGACCTCTTAGAAGCCCATGAGTGTAAGCTCCTCAAGGGCAGAACTGTGTCTATTGTGTGCACTCTGGTTCCAGGCACTTAGACGGCGCCTGGCACAGGGTAGGTGCTCAATGAACCCCGAGTGGAGGCATCAGCAGGTAGGTTATCTGACTCATCATCTAGACGCCTTCCCTCCTACCATCACCCAGCGATGCCCCTCTCTGCACACTCAGCCCAGATATGCACCCCCAGCTGCACATCTCAGGCTCACCCCCTACAATGTCTTGGATCCCGACGTTCCCTCCCATCCCAGGAGGCCAGCCTGGTGGAGACAGCATATCCGTGTACCTTGAACACAACCGCCTTCAGCTGGACATCCGTGCCTACTCCTTGGTGCCACCTGGCTGATCGGCTTCCAGATACTCTACCCAAGGTCCCCAGGGCAGCTGCGCGCACCCACCAAACACAGGCCAATCTGAGGGGAGCCACACCTCCAGTGCCACCTGTGTGGGCTACACTGCTGTGTGCTGAGGGGACACCTGGCCCCAGATACATCCCTCCAAACCAGCTAACAGGAGTGCTGGCTAACCCTCTTCACGGATGAGGTACACGCCTGACTCACACCATCTCCTTGAATAATGCCAGCCCAATGCACGAATGTCCGCCATGTATCTAGCCCAGCGAGATCTCTACCCGTCGACCCCAGTGGCTCGTCACTGAGGTTGGTGCAGCAGTTGCCCCAGCAACCCCCTCATGGCCCTTCCTACAGCCTTGCCCACCAGGGCTCCCTCTGGCTTTCCCTGGGTCCCCCCAGCTCTCCAGCTCCTCCCTTACCCTTTACCTCAACTTCTTGGGGTTTTCTTCATTTCTCCCAGCCGCTTCCCCCAGGCGGGCCAAACACCTCGCTCCCTTTAAAGACAGTTCTTCCCTGCATTTGTTCAAGACCTTCACACCCCAGCTCTGGTCAGTTGTCAGTATTTGAGGGACTGGGCTCCATGCTGGTAGGTTGGCTAGCATTTACCATAGCTCTTCCATTGGCCCTCTGACAGGGGACTGCTCTTACCCCCATTTCACAGACAGGAAAAGTGAGGCAGAGAGAAGCAAAGTCACCTGTTCAAGGCCAAAGACACAGCTGGGACGGGGCCCCTCCCTGTCAGCCTCCCCAGAGCTGAGTGGCTCCAGACTTTCCAATTTGTCATGATAGCAGGGACAATTCTCCTGGGGGACCTGCTCAAATGTGACCTGCCTTCTGTGACCCCTACTGGCCAGGGTGCACCTGTGACAGTGACGGGGAGCTCCAGTGAGCTTTCACTATGGGCCCAGCGCCAACTGAGTGCTGCCTGCTGTCACCTGGTGTGTGTGTGCTAAGCCACGCGGTTGTGCCCGACTCTTTGCGACCCTGCGGACTGTAGCCCGCCAGGGTCCTCTGTCCACGGGGATTCTCCAGGCAAGAATACTGGAATGGGTTGCCATTTCCTCCTCCAGAGGATCTTCCCGACCCTGGGATCGAACCCGCGCCTCTTAATGTCTCCTGCATTAGCAGGCAGGTTCTTTACCCCTAGTGCCACCTGGGAGGCCCCCTCCCCTGGAGCTGCTGGCTTTCCCCTGTGGCCCTAGGAGGTCATTGTCCTTGTGCCCGTTTCCCAGATGGAGAAGCAGGTTCTGAGGGCTGAAGGCACGGCTGATGGTCATGGAGCCGGGAGGCGGGACAGTTGGGATTGGAACCCAAGTCCCAGCCCTGGGCCAGGTCACTCTCACCCCAGCGCCCTGGAGAAGCCTCAACACTGGGATCCTCCACCGCTACGTGGTGCAAGAGACAAAGCAGACACAGAGCTGCAAGAGGGCCCGGAGAGAAGAGGCGTGAGAAGCACAAAGGGACAGACCCAGAGTCGGAGAGAGGAAGCGGAGACCAAGGGGAGCCTGGCGAGGGGGCGAGACAGAAAGCGTGCTTGTGTTCGACTCTGAGACCCCACGGACAGTAGCCCACCAGGCTCCTCTGTCTACGGGAGTGGGTTGCCGTTCTTCTCTCCAGGGGCTCTTTGTGACTCAGGGATCCAGGGATCGAACCCAGGTCTCCTGCATTGCAGGTGGACTCTCTACCACCTGAGGCACCAGGGGAGGGAGAGGGAGAGGCTTCAAGGGGGAACAGAGGAACCTAGACAGGAAGCTGAGATCCAGGGGGAAAGTGGAGGCATGGAGGCACAGGCACTAGAGGTGTGGGCCGAGGCCTCACCAGCTTCCCCATCCTCCCAAGCCCCAGTCCTGAGAACTCTCAGGGCATCGCGCCTAAGAGGATTCAAGCAGATGGCAGCTGGGAAATTCAGGGGCCCAGGAGAGGCGGGGCGAGGAGAAAAGGGAGGCAGGGAAGATTCCTGTCGGGGCGTACTCATTTTTTTTTTTTCTGGGGGAAGTTCAGAGGTGAGAGAAAAGATAGGAAATTGACTGCCGCCACAGCAAGAGAGATGGAGGTTAGATCTAAAGAAGAACTTCCCGGCTGTGAGGGACTGGATGGGGGCGGCGGGGAGAGGAGCCTGGAGCCAGGAGGGTGGAGAGACATCAAAGCCGGGCAGAGAGGATCACTTCCCTCTCTGGATGTCTGTCCTGTGGGGGGGCCGGGAGCTGTTAAGGTGGGGAGGGGGGAGGGTGCTGGCAGGCTTCAGGGATGGATGAAACAAGTTCACACGTGTGTCTCTCTGAGCCAGTCCATGTCCTGAATGCTTTTAAAATAAAAGCACCCCCAAAGCCTCAGGAGTTGACAGCCTAACTTTTGAGCTAGAACCACCCTGGTAATAGGGCGGCCCAGACCCCTCACGATTGCTGCTGGGGACAGTTTGGGGTCTCAGATCAGGACTGGTCCAGGCTCCCCCTGGCAGGGGTAGGCTAGGGAGGGGTAACTTGCTGGGTGAGGGAGCCTATATTTTCCTGTCTTCCCCCAACACCCGAGGAATGGAGGTACCAGTGAGCGCCGCCTACTGCCGAGTTCCCTGCAGGCTGCGGGGCCTCAGGGGGCAGAGGAATCCACCTTTCTTTGGGGGGAGTTAGCGGTCCAGAGGGGAGACCCACAAAGGGCTGAGTGAGAGCGTGAGCTCAGGGTTGAAGGCCCTGGAGCGTCTCCGAGGGGCGCCGCCCCTGGCCAGGAGGAGGTGATGGCAAAGCTGAAAGCTGCAGGACCATCGCGAGGCTCGCAGGTGAAGACGGGCGGGCGCAGCGAGTGGGGTGGAGGGACCCCCTGCGTACAAAGCCTTGGGGACCAGAGAGGCGGATGGGAGCCGGGGATCTGCAGAGTCCAGCTCCGTTACCAAGACGTCCTGCCTCCGCTGCCCGCTGAGAGGCAGGGGTGTGGACGCTGGGGTTGGAGGCTGTGACAGGGGAGGGTGGGGTCCGCTCTGGGTTGGGAAGTTCCCCCTGAGTGCACTCTTGGGAGAGACTGGAGGCCAGGGGTGAGCTGGGTCAAAGGTCCAAGGGGAGAGGATGAGGCTGGGGCAAGGGGACCACCGGGATGGAGAGGAGGAGAAGGAAAAGATACTGCCAGTTTGCAACAGTGGCAGAAGCAGGCTATGAGGCAGGAGGAGAGGCCTGGGTCTTCTGATCCATCCAGGGGTCAAATTCTTAGAGACAGAGAAGTGGAGAGGGTGGGGAAAGGGGTTGAAGAGGGGAGGAGAATGGTGAGGTGGCTAGACACACCTCCTAACCGCAATCTTTACTTGTAGGTGGCAGACCAGCCATGCTGCCGACCCTGGGCTGGGTGCTCTGTGTCACTGGCTGTGCTACCTTGGGCCAGCTCCTCCCCATCTCTGGGCTCCCATTTCCTCCTCTAACACAGGATGTCAGTGACAGAGCAGCTGCGAGCTGGAGCAAGGTGGCCCAGGCCAGGGTGAACTGGGACTCGAAGTCCAGCTGGTGAGTGGGGAAAGAAGTGAACCCACTCTAGTCCCAGGCTGCTGCCAATTTTCTGCTGGGAACCATACTTTCCACCTCTGTTTCCTCATCTGAGAAACGGGAATTGAAAACAGGTACCCTATGAAAGCTGAGCGCTGAAGAATTGATGCTTTTGAACTGTGGTGTTGGAGAAGACTCGAGTGTCCCTTGGACTGCAAGGAGATCCAACCAGTCCATCCTAAAGGAAATCGGTCCTGAATATTCGTTGGAAGGACTGATGGTGAAGCTGAAACTCCAATACTTTGGCCACCCGATGGGAAGAGCTGACTCATTTGAAAAGACTGATGCTGGGAAAGATTGAAGGCAGAAGGGGACGACAGAAGATGAGATGGTTGGATGGCATCACGGACTCAGTGGACATGAGTTTGGGTAGACTCTGGGAGTTGGTGATGGACAGGGAGGCCTGGCATGCTGTGGTTCATGGGGTCGCATAGAGTCGGACACGACTGAGCAACTGAACTGATCTGAACTGAACCCTATGACAGAGGCTTCCCAGGTGGTGCTATTGGTAAAGAACCCGCCTGCCAATGCAGGAGATGTAACAGACAGGGGTTCAGTCCCTCATGGTAGGGGTGGGGAATACCCCTGGAGGAGGGCATGGCAGCCCACTCCAGTATTCTTGCCTGGAGAGTCTCCATGGACAGAGGGGCCTGGCGGGCTACAGTCCATAGGATCTCACAGAGTCGGACAGGACAGAAGTGACTTAGCATGCAAGCATGCACCACATGAGAAAGGGCTGGGAGGGCAGGGGATGAGGAAAGAGCAGCAGCTGTTTGCCAGCCGGTGTGGGACCAGTTCAGTATTTGAATGGGTCACTGTCCCCCAGCACCTTCTCTCTGCGCTGTTGGGTGTGGTCACCAGCATGTGTCACTTCGAGTACTTGCCACGTGGTGAGTGCAACTGAGGAACTGAACTGCTGATTTACTTTAAATTTATCTAGAAAAAAAATTTTTTTGGCTGCATCCTGTGGCATGTGGGATCTTAGTTCTTCGACCAAGGATCGAACCCATACCCTTGCAGTGGAAGGGCGGAGGCCTAACCACTAGCTCACCAAGGAAGTACCACTTTAAATTAATCTAAATGTCGATGGCCACACGTGACTGTGGCCGTAGTGGTTCCTGTGTTGGGTGGCGTGGTATGGCCATCCCAGCATCTCCATCCCAGTGTCTCCCAGCTCAGCCTCAGTCTCGCTGGGAACCAGTTCTGAGTCCCCAAGACTTGGGCTCCTGCTCAGACACCTTGCCTGACAGCCTCACAGCACTCTGGAAGGACTCTGAAGAAGATCAAAGCTGGAGAAACAAGCTTAACTGAGAGCAGGGCACTCAAGCCAGGCTGGCTCCACCTGTTATACAAGGCCTACTCTACGCCAGGCTTCTGCTGAGGGGTCCTTGGGCCCACTTCACAGAAGAGCATACTGAGGCGCAGTGAGATTCCCAAGTCCTCAATGTACCCGTGACCACCTGGTCCTGGGTAGGAGCCCAGAGAGGGAAGGAAGCTGAACCTCCAGGCCCCCTATACTCTGTGTGACTCTGGATGTTGGGGTGGGGAGGAGCTAATACCACTGTTGAATTGAATCTACCCAGGAGAGAACTAGGACCTAGCCTGGTATTGATGGCTTTCAAAACAGTGGCCACTGCCTAAGTTTTGCAGGGGTGCATGGGGGTGAGTTTGCAGGCAGGGAGGGCCCTGGTGTGAGCCAGCCTGCCTGTGACCTCCCTCCCCCTTGCTTCCCTTGCTGTCCCCTGGAAGGGTGATGTTGCCCTCTGTTTTCCATCCCAGGGTGTGCAAAACTACTACATTTTTTTTAAAAGGGGGAGAGGGAAGAGGTGGTTCTACTAACAGTGACCAGAAGTTGAAAATTCCTTGAATAGGAGCACATTCCTTAGACATTGGTGCATCCAGATCCACGGGGACTTTGTGAAAGTGTAGGTTCCGATTTGGTGGGTCCAAGACAAGGTGGAGATCCTGCATCTCCCAGGGACGCTGGTCCTGCAGCAAATAGTCAAGGGCCCCTAATGAGCTATTTCATTAGAACCTAGGAAAATAGCTAATGATGAGGAAAAATAGCTAATCAGCTTCCTTGGATGGTGGGGAATCTGTGGTCCCATATCTGTGATGGTATCTGTGATGGGCTGAGCGCAGTGCCCGACACATAGAAAGGTCTCAATAAAGCTCTTCTGTGACTGTGACCATCCTTCTCCTCCTAGATAGCGTCGCGCTGTCAGAGTGGGAAGAGCATGGCTGTCAGGGAGGCCTGGGTCTACGCTGACTCACTCCTTTCTTGCCATGTTCCCCTCCAGCCCCCCAGGTGGGGACTCAGGATGACCTGTCTAGTGCTCGGTACAGTGCTAGTGGTAACAATCATTATTGTTGTTCAGTCGCTCAGTCGTGTCCCACTCTTTGCCACCCCATGGGCTGCAGCACACCAGGCTTCCCTGTCCTTCACTATCTCCGGGAGTTTGCTCAGACTCATGTCCATTGAGTCAGTGATGCCATCCAACCATCTCACCCTCAGTCACCCCCTTCTCCTCCTGCCCTCAGTCTTTCCCAGCTTCAGGGTCTTTTCCAGTATTATTATTAGTAAATAATTAATAACCATTATTGTTTATCCTTACTGGGTCAGAAGAACAAATCTTTTTCTCATTGTGACTCCATCCCTTACCCCCCCATATGTATATCCAGCATTTCTAAATGGATCAAAAATGTCCATTTATCACTGGGTGGAGGAGCCCACAGAATCACCTGAGGGGCCTTTGTGCCCTGCCCAGGCCCAGCTGGACACCCTCACCTTGGCAAGGGAAGTCATCTGTGACAATGGGCCCCAGGGGATAGGATATGTCTTATCTCCTCTAGGGTTTGAAGGGCATTAACAAGATTGGGAAGCCAGAACCTGTGAGTTGCCAGAACTCTAGTGTCTCCTTTGAAGTCCAACCTTCTGAATTGATTATTATTAACAATCTCATTATCGTTATTATTAACAATCCTAATTGCCACTCAGGGGCCTGATGGGGCAGCATGTTGCCCTCTCTGGGTCGCAGTTTCCCCCTCTGGAAAGCAGTGTCTCAGCTGGGACAGGCAATCCACAGGGTGACCAGTGCCTGGGTTTGCGGTCCCATCCTTGCCGTTGTTGGCTTGGTGATCTTGGGCACAGGACCTCATCTCTCCCAGTCTTAGTTCCCCCTTTTGTCAAACTAGGGACAATGATTGTGCCTCCCTCCCAGGACTCCCGAGAGGAGATAACAGGACGAATCCGCATGGAATGACCCGCACAGATCCTGGCCCAGGGTAAGTTCTAATGAATGTCAGCTCTTATCACTATCTCCAGCCCTGTATTTGAGGGTTCCAGACAAGCGGATGGCAGATCCCCACACTTACTGCCTGGGGTTGGCCCTCTGGGAGAGCTGGAGCTGCTGCTGCTTTCTGACCCTTGTCACAGTGTTTGAACAAGAGCTCTGGGGTGTAAGCTCAACACTTTGACAGGAGTGTGGGCTGAGGGGTTCAGGGGGACCCAGGTGGAGACAGGAAGGGGGTGGCCTGGGTCGCTGCACCAGCCCCACCTCCTTCCCTCTCTCCTCCCCATCTGGGTCACACACGGGCTTCTCAAATCCCCCTTCCACACACGCAGACCAGAACCCAGCGTTCTCACTCTCTGAAGCTGTCTTGGGGAACCAGCTGTCCCCTGGGATGGACTCCTGCCTGCAAAGCCCCCACCAGCCCATCTCTCAGGTGTCAGATGCAGCCTGTCCCCTCCACCTGCCATGACAACAGTTGCACGTAGGTTTCCAGGCAACAAGGGGGCATTCTGCCACTCTGTTAACCCTCCCGCCAACCCCCTCTCTGGCAGAGCCAACCCACTCTCAGGGACTGGGAAGGGAAAGGGGGTTCTTCCTAGCAAAGAGGAGGGGGTTTCTAAAGTCAAAGATGAAGAGGCTTCCTACACCCTGCCAGAGAGGAAACACAGTCATTCTCCCTTCACCCCGACAAGGGTGATGGGGGAGCAACTGATGGTGGGGCTGGGCACGGTCACGGCACCAAGGGGACCTCCTGTCACCCTGACTCCAAGATGAGACCAAGGGAAGCCCCTCCTCCCCTGGAACCGAGCCCCATGTCCTCTGAGACCTGCACTGGCACCAGGTGAGCTGTCAAGTGTGTACCTGCCCTTCCTTCAACACACAGGGAAGCCCACCCCTGCCTTTGGGCTGCAACCTGACCCACGGGGGACACGGGTAGGGTATGGGGCCCACCCTGGCTGCCAGTAAGCCAAGGACGGGCTGTAACATGGTGGCTTCATGCAGTGCTGGCTCTAGACACCTCAAGGGGCTGTGGCCATGGAGAATTGTGTGTACTCTGCAGCCTGGTGGTCTTATGAGTCTTCCCTCCCTTGGTGTGGCAGGGAGGCAGCCCCTGGCTCCAAGGAGTCTCTGAGCTGGGGCAAAACTGCCCCAAAGAACGATGGAGCAAGAGGGACAGGCAGAGAGAGCCCCGATTCTGGAAGAAAACCAAGGGAAGAAGTGTAGACAGTGCGTGGGGGTGGGGTGGGTGGTGGTAAGAGCCACTTGGAGGAGGAAAAGAGAAAATAGCAGAGGCGGAAAACTCAGCTGACTATAGGGTAGGGAAGACAGATGGATGAAGCAGATTAGACAAGAGTAGGGAGGGCTGGCCCTCAGGGCACCTGAGCACAGCCCATGGCTACCCAGAGGTATGAGGTAGGGGAGAAATATTCAAAAGACACTGATAAGTTGGCTATTTTTTTTTTTGAGGTATAATTTAATATTATATTATATTAGCTTTAAGTGTATAGCACAATGGACTTCCCAGGTGGCTCAGTGGTAAAGAATCCATCTGACAAGCAGGAGACACGGGTTCGATCTCTGGGTCAGAAAGATCTCTTTGAGAAGGGAATGACTACCCACCCCCGTATTCTTGCCTGGGAAATCCCAGGGACAGAGGACCCTAGCAGTCTGAAGTCCATGGTGTAGTAAGACTCGAAGACGATTTAGCGACTAAACAACCACAACACACAGCATAATAATTCATTATTTGCAAAATAAGCACCGCAATGTCTAGTTACAAGTCACCACATATAAACACTGTTTTTCTCCTGATGAGTTTTTTATGTGAAATCGCTAATTTAAAAAAAAAAGTTGGCAACACATTAAACACTTTAAAAGTACTGGGGGAATTAAGACTCGTGGTCTTCAGGACACCAGTGTAACTGCTCAGGGTTGTGGGGAGGGCGAGTGCATGGGTGCAGGAAGCCTGGCTGAAGAGAAATGGAATTAGAGGCAAAGGGAGACCGAGGAGCTAGGACCCGACGGCACTGGGCTGGGAGGGGGAGGTGAAGGGTCAGCCGAGGGGAGGGACGGGGACATGGAGGCGCAGAGATAGGAGACAGGAGGTCCAGGCGCCACCTTGGGACACACGAGCAGCCAGGGAAGCCACGGAGGGTGTGAAGGAGGGGGAGGGTGCGATAGAGAGCAGCCCCACTGTCTAGGGACAGGAGACAGGTGAGTCAAGAGGGTAGGGTGGGGAGGCACAGACCCCGGAAGACGCTGAGACCTCCGCGCTTCCGCTTCCGCCAGGAGACCTGCCTCTCTCCACCGGGCCTCGGTGCCTGTGTGCGTGTGCGCGCCGGACCCTGGCTCCATTTTCCAGAGATGCGTCAAAGGCCCTCTAATACCTGATGTCTTAATTCTGCCGAGCTCTCTGACTCGGGGCACCCGGGCACTCTCCTAACTTCAGGGTGGGTTGGAGGGCGATTGCTTGGGTCCCTTCACACACACACACACTCACACACTGACACCCTTGGCCCCTTGAGCTGGGCTCTGAGACTAGACCAGAAGCACATGGAGTTGCAGCTTCACAGCTCTGAGGCCACCGCCTCCGCGCCTCGACATTTGTGTCTCTGTGAGTGTGAGGTCCCAGGGCTACCAGGTGTGAGGGCCTCTCTCTGGCCGCTTCGTCTCTCCCTCCGGTCTTCCTCCCTGGCTCTGGGTACCAAAGCCGAGTGTTGAACTGGGTCTGTCTGATTCCACATCTGAGTCTCTGGCTGCGAGTGA
This sequence comes from Capricornis sumatraensis, assembly GCF_032405125.1. Classification (NCBI taxonomy): domain Eukaryota; kingdom Metazoa; phylum Chordata; class Mammalia; order Artiodactyla; family Bovidae; genus Capricornis; species Capricornis sumatraensis. The sequence goes on from NC_091088.1 coordinate 61,980,382, forward strand.
ATGACTTGTGTGTGTGTGCGTGCGCGTGCACACACGCTCATGTGCACCTCTGCTTGCACACGCCTCTCTTTCGCACACTCTCCCTCTTGCCCTCCACCGATGGCCGACTCTGCAGCAGGCTGGACCCTGTGCCTCTTAGTCGCCCCTGCACCTTTCTGGTGTTGGGGTGCCCCCGGACTCCCTGTCACCTGTGCCCGGGTCTGTCCCCACGCTCCCAGAGTCTGTGGCTCCCTGTGTCTCTGCCTCGCCTGCTCCCTGTGTGTGAGGATGGTGTGTGTTCCCTTCTCTCCCCGACTCTCCTTTCTTTTGGAAATTAACTCCGTATCTGTTTGGCTCCGTGGTGATGCGCCCTAGTTGTGTGTGTGTGTATTTGGGAGTCGGGGCCCCGTCTCTCACTCTGGCTGTGCCTCTCTCTGTCTCTTCTATCTCCCTCCCTTCCCTGCCTCGTCTGAATCCGCTCTGCTCTGTGTCCCTCTTTCCTGAGTGTGCTTTCGAACGCTCCGGTGCTAGGATCAGAGGAGACCCCAGGGAAGAAGGACGGTGGGGAGGGGAAAAGGAGGTGCAGGTGAGAAGGAGCAAAGAGACAGGAAGAGGGAAGGGGGCCGATCCTGGCCCAGGTCGGGGGTGGGGGGCGGGGAGTTTTTTAAGCGGGGAAAAGATGCTGCCCGCGGCCTGGACCAGGAGGGAGCGCCGAAGGCTACTCCCAGCTGCCGCCGGAGCCCGAGTTCCTGTCTGGCGGCTGCGCGGCCGGGAACTCGGGATGTGAGGCGCATAGCAATGGGGCGCTGCGGAGGCTCGACTGCAGCTCCCAGCTGGGGAGGGGGTGGGGAGGGGGCCGAGGGGCGGCCCTGAGGCTCTCTCCCCCTCCCCCTCCCCAGCTGGGCTCTCCCCAGGGGATTTCCTCACCCTGAGAAAGTCTCTTCCAGAAAGCCTGGTCTGAGGCTGCAGGGAGCGGGGCGGGGAGAAGGGCCCGGGGCTTCGGAAGAAGTGGGAGTGGGGAGGGAGGGGAAGATGGGAGTGCCCGAGAGGCCGGTTAGGGGTGGGCGGGCGAGGGGGCATCCTGGGCCTCAGGACCCCGAGGTCTGCAGAGAGAGTGGCTGGACCCCTGGCCTGAGAGAAGGAGGAGCCTGCGGATGTGGGGGCTTGAAAACGTGGGCGGAACCCTGGACAGAGGAACCCTGGACAGAGCCTGGGTCTCGGGCTCCCTGGGACTGAAGGGGAGTCGGGAAAACCTGAGGGTCCGAGGAGAGGTTCCAGAAAGGAGGCCCCTACGACCGGAGGACGGGGACTAGGGGAGCCCTTGAAGTGAGGAGGCGAGGATGGAGGCCCAGAGTGAAGAAAGGTCACAGAAGGGGGTCCCGGACAGAGCAGGATGGAGCGAAAGAGTCTGGGAGTGCTGGAGAGGAGCTCTAGACCCCTGCCCAGGTGAGGGTCCTAAAGAGAGAGGGGAAGTGGTAAGGGTCCTGAGGGGAACAAGGTAGGGACTGGGGGCTAGAGGAGAAAGATGCTAAAGTTGGGGTCTCCTGGAGAGGGGGTCAAGGGAGGATATTGGGGAGAGAGTGAGAGACGGGCGTAGGGGGTGCGAGGGGAGAGATGAGTGGATCCTGAGGGGAAGATGAGGAGCAGTTAGAAGGTCCTAGAAGAGCAGGTATGAGGGAGGGAAGGCCTGGGAGGGCAGCAAGTGGGGGAGGGGAGGCCCCAAGCGGAGAAGGCTAAGGACGGTGGGCGGCAGGTAGTGGTCCCAGAGAGACACGTGCCTGGGGATGCAAGGCCCCACGAAGCAGAATGGGGTCAAGGAAGGAGGTCTTGGGAAGAGGGAGGGACCGGGGTTCGGTGGCCCCGCAGTCAAGGTTGGGGGACCCCAGAGGGAGAAGGGCTGCAGGTTGGGGAGGGGGTGTCTCATTCCCCAGTCACCCCTCCGATTTTTCCCATTCTCACTTCCCAAACTCCCCGGTTCTCCCCGGTTGCCACGGCAACCGCTCCTGCCAGGCGCGGTCACCAAGGAAACCCCGTGCCCGCCTCTCCCCCCCTCCCCATCACTGGAGTGCCCCCCCACCCCAAGCAGCAGCGGTGTGGAAGGTGGGAGGGGCAATGGGGGGAGCACGCGGACTCCCCGACCCAGAGAGGGGGCCCAAACCTACATCCAGCGAGGCCGCCCCCCTCCCCGCAAGCCTCCATCCTCAGCCCCACAGCTGGATACGCAGCGACCGCCAGACGTGCATTTCCACCCCCCATGCCTCGGCGGCGGCGACCCCCCACACAGAACTAAGAACCCCCACCCGACCGCCTCTCCCACCGGCTTCTGCTCTCCAGCAGGCCCCGCCCACTGTCCTCTGCCGCCCCCCCCCATCCCGGAGGAGGCCTGAGACCACGGTCCCCTAATTAGAGAATGCCCCCCCAGCCCCCCAGCGCCCCCGCGGTTCCTCCTCCCGCCCCCGCCCGGGCCCTTCGGCGGCTACTCACAGCGAGGAAAGGGGCTCCTTCCGGGGGACAGCATGCCCAGCCAGCGGGGGGAGGACCCCCCCAATGAGGCACCGGGATCCGGGGTGCGAGGCCCGCTGCGGGGAGGCGCGGGGGGCGGGGCTGCGGCCGGGCCCGGGGCTCTCGCGTTCTGTGCCCCCCTCCCCGGCTCTTGGATGGGGAGGGGGCTTCCGCAGCGGCAGCGGTGGGGTTCGGCGGGGGGTGGGGGGCCGCTCTGCCTCCTCGCCCGCCCGCCCGCCCGCCGCCCGGCCCGGCGCCCTGGCCCGCCGGCCCGCCTTCCTTCTTGCCTTCCTTTCTTCCCTTCTTTCTTTCCTCGCTTCCTTCCTTCCAGCCTTCCTGCCTGCTTCCCTCCCTCCCTCCTCGGGCCGCCGGCGCCGCTCTCCCCCCACCCCACCCCCCCCAGGCCCCGGCCCCGGCCCCGGCCCCCGCCTCGGACGGTGCGGCAGCGACCGGGAGCAGCCGAGAGCGGCAGAGACGGGAGCGGAATACTGATGATGGAGGGGGAGCGGGAGGGAGGGGAGGGAGGGCGCCGGGAGGGGGGAGGCTGCCCGGGAAGGAGCAGAGGGGGGAGGAAGGGAGGGAGGAAACGGGGGGGGAGGGCCGAGGGGGGAGGGGGACGGCCGAGGGGGGAGGGGAGGGGTGAAGCGGGGGGAGACAGAGACCGGGAAGAGACAGAGGGACCCGGGGGCGAGCCAGGAAGGATGGAGGGAAGGGGAGAGGGAGGCGAACTTGTCCTGCCCGGGATGGGAGGCTGGGAGAGGAGCAACTCCTAGCGCACCTTTGGTAAATATTTGCAGGGGCGAATGCGGGAGGGCACGGCAGGGCCAGAGCGAAGGGGTGGAGGGGAAGCGGAGCTGGGGAGAAGGAAGGGGGCAGGCAGAGGACAGGACAGGGGCCTCGAGGGGAGAGATGGTCGGGGGCCTGGAGGAGCCCCGGGAGCTGGCAAGTGGGGGAAGGGAGGAGGAAGGGGAGAGGTGGGAGAGGGCGGGAGGAAAGGTCAGGGAGCTTTGGGAGGGGCGGAATATGGGGACAAGGAGGGAGCCCCGGGGAAACCGAGCGGGACCGAGATGAGAGGACGGAGACCGAGGGAGGGGTCGGGGGAGAGGGGAGGTCCAGGGCAGCGGAGGAAGGAGCCTGGCAGCTAGAGCCGTGAAGGCAGGATGGCAGAGGGAGGGCGGGGGCCTGGGCAGGACTTGAACCCCACGGGCTGCCCGCCTCGTCACCCCTTCCCCACTCAGCACCTGAGAGAGGATCCTCATACCCACTTTCCGGATGAGGACACTGGGCTTTCCGGGGGACCAGGGCGGCAGCCTCTCAGCGCGGAGTCCCGGCTCTGCACGGAGTGTCTTGGAGGAGCAAAGAGGACGTCGGGCCCTGGCAAGGAGCCCCTGGCCCAGATCTGTCGGGTGGCAGGGCAGAGGATGGGCCCACACCCACCCCGACCCCCACTGCGTTCTCTCACCTCCCCAGGTGTTGGCAGCGGGTGCTGGGGATACATTTAGAGCTGTGAACCCGCTCTGCACCTTGGGTGCAGGGAGGTGGGGGAGAGGCCACAGGGGCCTCTGAGAGGTCACCTCGCCCTCCTCCTGCCTCATCAACTCCCCCCCAGCCCTGCCATCAGCTGCCCCCAAAGGCTCAGGGACCAAGGATGGGGAGCATGGGGGATTAGGGGGCAAAGAAATTCAGAAGGGGGCTCAAAGGGGGCAGCCCCTATCCCCAGCACTGAATTTCCTCCCAGGCAGGAAATTCACCTCTTCCTTGTCCCACCCCCTCCCCCAAAGTCCGGCTACTAACTTTGGACAAAGAGAGAAAAGGTACAAGCTCTCTTAGTGGCAAGGTCCCTAGAGAGACTGACTCCTGTCTTTTTTCTGAGAGCCCCAGGAGCAGCCGATGTACCCCTTTCTTCCCCACAGGCAGAAATAGGGTGAAGTGGAAGCCTGCTTGGGGAAAGAGAGGGGCTGGGAGGCAGGGAGGGAAAGTAGGTCACCTTTGGGTGCCTAAGAAGCGGCTGTGGGTCGTGACTGGTTAATGAGATATGAGCACTACAGAGAAGGGAAACTGAGGAAGGGGAGAGAGAGGGGCCGGGGCCTGGGAGCCCCAGATGGGTCGTGGAGCACTGGGTCCCCGCCTTGGTGCTGCTACAGAAACCGGGTTTAGGAGATGGGAGGTGTGAACATGGCCACCCCAGAGCACAGCATGGTACAGGCTCAAGGTCAGTGGTGATAATGGTGGTAAAACAGTAATAGTAATAACAGCCAGCGTTTCCTGGCTTCGCTGAGACCTGGACACTGTGCTGAGTACAGCATGAACATCTAGATGATTCCTTACAACCAGCCTCAGCTGGACTTTCAGGGATGCTTGGTCACTGGTGGACACAGGCTGAGCAGGATCTGGGGGGGCCCTGCTGTGCCCAGAGTTAACCCTTCAGTTCCTGGAGGCTTGCTGGTGAGAGGCCAGAATGGGGAAGTGGAGAAGAATTTCCACATCTTGAGCCCAAGCTTTCCTGGCCTGGTCTGAACCTATTTCAGAGAAACGTTAAGAGCACCAGGACAGGACTTCCCTGGTGGTGTAGTGGTTAAGAGACTCTGCCTTGCAATGCAGGGGACGTGGGTTCAATTCCTGGTCGGGAAACTAAGATCCAACTTGCCACACGCTGTGGAGCAGCTAAGCCTGTGTGCCACAACTGAAGAGCACGTGCACCGCCCGTAGAGAATCGTGCGCCGTCATGAAAGATCTCCAGTGATGCAACTAAGGTCCCATGCAGCAAAAAAAGGAAAAACACTAGGAAGACAGAGGCGGGTGGGGCGGCAGGCTGCAGGTGATGAGGATGCCTCTCGGAGGAAGTGGCATTTGAGCTGAGATTTAAATGATGAGGAAGCAGCCGCCTGGGTGTGCAGCAGAGAGTCCATGGGCTGAGGAGGTATGGCGAGCAGAGGCATGGGGCTGGCTGCAGGCTTGGCCTGTTTGAGAGAGGAGATGGGACAGGTGTGGCAGAAACAGAGCAGACACAGGAGAGCAGAAAGGGAGGAGGAAGAACCCCAGATTAGCGCAAACACAAAACCAAGCCCAGGGGACCGTCTGTCCCCTGAACTTTGTCCGAAAGCTGAACTCTAGCGGCAGTCCTGAGCAACCTAAACCTCGATCCCCATTTTTTTCATGCACATTTTCAACACTGAGTGGGGCTTATGATGGACCAGAAACTCTATTACCTAAGAAGGAGTGTCACTGACCCCAAGACCTCCCCCTCCCCCGAATAGTAATGGACAGTCAAAAGGTACATTTACCATTTCAAAAAAAAATCAAACGTAAAGTATACGTTTTCTTTGGGATAGCATTTCAGAGGCTAACCCCAAATCAAATTTCTCTGCTTCAGGCTGTTAAAAAAAAAAAATAAAAATAAATTTTTTTTAATCCACTCTTTGTGTTAACCGGTCATCTCACCCTGATCAGAGTTCTCATGGGCAGTTAACTTTACCTTTGATAAATAAAATATGGGCCAAGGAAGGAAATTTTCACTTAAAGTAATTTGGTTTTCCCAGAAAACTCTTTCTAAGTGGGATCCATGGGACCTAACGGCTAGAGGTGTCACATACACCCCCACCCCCAGCTACGTTCCTGTATTTTGTTTAATGCACTTGTACTGAGCAGCTACTGTGGATAAACAAGTCATAAACAAGATCGTCACTGACTCGGAGAGTACTAGGTGTGGGAGAATGTCACAGTGGGTGCTCAGGTAAGCTCTGATCTAGCCTCCAGCTCTGACCTTCACTGTTGTTGTTCAGTTACTAAGTCACGTCTGACTCTTTGCAACCCATGGACTGCAGCATGCAAGGCTTCCCTGTCCTCCACCACCTCGCAGCGTTTGCTCACTTTCATGTCCGTTGAGTCAGTGATGCCATCCAACCATCTCATCCTCTGTCTCCCCTTCTCCTCCTGCCCTCAGTCTTTCCCAGCATCAGGGGCTTTTCTAATGGGTCTGCTCTTTTCATCAGGTTGTCTGAGTACTGGAGTCTCAGCTTCAGCCTCAGTCCTTCCGATAAATATTCAGGGTCAGTTTCCTTTAGGATTGACTGGTTTGATCTCCTTGCAGTCCAAGGGACTCTCAAGAGTCTTCTCCAGCACCAGACCAGCCCTAAACATGTAATTGAATAAAAAGCATTATGTGTGCAGAACAACTGTGTCCAGCTGTAGCCCGCCAGGCTCCTCTGTCCATGGGATTTCCCAGGTGAGAGTCCTGGAGTGGGTTGCCATTTCCTCCTCAAGGGGATCTTCCTGACCCAGGGATCAAGCCTGCATCTCCTGCATTGGCAGGCAGATTCTTTACTGCCGAGCCGCCTGGGAAGCCCTGACCTTCACTGTGCCTCCAACCTAATCCCTAATTCTTTGGAGAGATGGCAACTGCTGACCAAGGGACACAGAGTTAGGTGCAGAACAACGTCCCTGTGAGCTCGTTTGTCCAGTTTCTAACACATCTGTGTTTGTCCTGAGTCAGTGTGGCTGGCCACGTTTCCCAAAGGTGGCTGCGACACCCCTTCCATTCCCATCCCGCACACTCTGGTCCTCCTCCATGTGCGTGTCCCTCAGAACTGCGAGGGCTTTTCTGACCTTTTAGACCAGTGGAGTGGCAGAAGCAACACCACGTGACTTCCAAGGGTAGGTCATAAACGAGATGCGCCTCCTGCTTTGCTTGCTGGAATCCTGGCTCTTGAGCCTCTGGTGGCTTCATAAGCTGACTAAGGGCACTGAGGCCGCTGTGCTGGGAGGAAGCTCAAACTGTCCTATCCAGGGAGAGGCCACCCAGAGACGCCCTGACACTACCCGAAGAGGGAAGAAGGCCCGTGGCTGTGTTAGCTCTCCTTCCGTGACTGCCCTAGCCGCAGTTTCACAGCGTCCGCGTTAGAGCCAGAACTGCCAGCTGACTGTTTCCCAAATTCTTGACTTGCAGAGACCTGAAGAGATAATAAAATTATCTTGTTGCCTCAAGTCGCTAATTACTGGGGGTGATTTGCTGTAGCGAACGGCAACAGTCACAGACACGGGACACGACATTCTGGTTCTTTATATTAAACAGGCGATCTCAAACCATCTACATCCATCAGTGGTTGAATGTTTGGCTGAAATAAACTGAACCACTCTGGTCTTGGTTTCTAGATATTGCTCCCCCTAAAAGGAACCAGACTCCTCGGGAAAGTAGCTGCTTCTGGGTGTGAGGCAGGACAATTACAAAGTAAGCCTGGGACAGTACTCAAATACTAGTGGGGCCAGTTCAAAGGGACCTAGGAGCCAACTTGAAGGGGTTCTCATTGGCAGAAGTTGGGACAGTTGGAGGAATGACGTGATGTTGGTAACGTGTGTGTGTGTGTGTATGAAGTAGTTCACAGTTTCAACGTTAGATTTGTGCTATGTTTTTTGAGTTGATGTATCTATGTGAAGCTGGGGTTTTGGCAGTGCTGTGCTTAAAAGCCAGCACTGCCCTGAAAATCTTTGTGGAACTGGAAATGAGGGTCGTGGTGTCTAATCTGATTCTGAAGTTTGAGAGGTTGTGCAGCGCCTAACAGTTGCACACAATCCTGTTAGTGAGCAGTTAGGATGAAACAAAATGTTTTTTTCTTTTGATTTATGTGCATTACGTTTTCCATTGGTGCTAACTCTTACATCACAAGGACCTAGCTCCTTAATAAATGGAAGAGTTAGGTATTCCTCTAGGGTCTTGAGGCACTAAATTACCGAGGCACTAAAGGTACTGTGCAATGAGGATGTTTCAGAACCTCTGCTTCAGACTTAATTTCCATCCTATAGAAAAAAGGATAGAGGAACAAGTCAAAAGACACTATGAAGAAACGATCAGACAAATCCAGAAGGTAGAGAACCTGACAAGGTTATTGGCCTGGTCTCTTAAAAGTCAGTGTCATGAGGGAGCAAAAAAAGGGGGGAGTAGCAGTTTTCGATTAAAACGTATTAACCTGTGCTCAGTCTCTTGAGTCGTGTCTGACTCTTTGTGGCCCTGTGAACTGTAGCCTCCCAGGCTCCTCTGTCCATGGGCTGCTCCGGGCAAGACTACTGCAGTGGGTGGTCATACCCTCTTGCACTGGATCTTTCCAACCCAGGGATCAAACCTGCGTCTCCTGCGTTTTCTGCATTGCAGGCGCATTCTTTACTGCTGAGCCACGGTGGACGCCCCCAAACCAGATGCAATTGCATAGAGCTTGCTTGGATCCCGGTTTGAAAGACAGTCTATGGGCAATTGGGAAAATGGAACTTCAACCTGATCTTAAAAACGTTAGGGAATTAATGTTAGTCTTCTCTAGTGTGATAATATGATATTGTGATTATGTAGGAGAATGTTTTTACTCTTAGAAGATTCATGCTGGAATATTTACACCTGCAACTTAACTTTTAAAAAGTCGACATTTGAAATGTTAACAGTTGTGAAACTGAAATGATGGGTGTGTGAATGCTCATTGAAATTTGCTTTTCAATTTTCTATATATTTGACATTTTTCATACAAAATCAGGAGGGGGCAGTCCACTGAGAGAAGTGACATTTAGGGTAGTTGTTATTTGCTATGAACCCCTTTCCCCTCCTGCATAAATATTAATAATTTTTGCCTCCACACTCAAGATACCTCTCATCTCAAATAAACATCACTCCAAAGTTCCTTTTTTTTTCTTTTCTCTTTCTTTCTTTCCTTTTTTTGAGCACAGAAAGCTTCATTGCAGGGCCAAGCAGGGGACGGGTAATCCGCTCTCAGAAAACCTGAACTCCTAGGACTTCCCTGGAGGTCCAGAGGTTAAGAATTCACCTTGCAATACAAGGGACACGAGTTCGATTCCTGATAGAAGAACTGAGATTCCACATGCTATGGAGCAACTAAGCCTGAGTGCCGAAACTACTGAGCCCGCATGCCAAAACACAACGATCCCACAAGAGGCAGCCAAGATCCTGTGTGCCCCAACTAAAACCCAACAATGCCAAGTAAATATTAAAACACAAAACAAACCCCCCTGAACTCCCAAAGTTTCCATCTTTGAGAACACATCTCCTGCACCTCATTTATTGTTCTTCTCAGCAAAACTCCTGAGACAATTGTGGGCTTCCCTGGTGGCTCAGATGGTAAAGAAGATATCTGCCTGAAAGACAGGAGACTGGGTTCGATCCCTGGGTCAGGAAGAGCCCCTAGAGAAGGGAATGGCAACCCACTCCAGTTTTCTTGCTTGGGGAACCCTATGGACAGAGGAGCCTGGCGGGCTACAGTCCATGGGATTGCTAAGAGTTGGACACCACCAAGAGACTAACACTTTCACTTTCTGAGCTGAAGGGAAGAACTCACTAGCCCCACTTCTTCCTGTTCTCTCTTCAAACACAGCTGGGTTTCTGCCCCCGCCCCCCCACACACAGCTAAGCTGCCCTTGTCAAGGTCACCAAAGACCTCCATTTTGCAAATCTGTGGGCTCCTTCTAGACCCACATCTTACGCATCCCCTTAGCAGCACTTAACACAGCATCTCCTTGAGACCGCTTCTTCTTTTGGCCCGAGTGTGGCCTTAGCCACACCCTCCGTTCTCTTTTCCCCACCAGACTCCTTTGCAGGTCTCAGGATGTGGGAGGAGAGCTTCAGGGGGCCAGGCTCTGAGCTCTGTTCTCTCCCGGGGTGATCTCATCCAGTTCTCAGCTTTAAACCCAGTCAGCCGGTGACTGCCCCCGTGGGTCTCCAGCCCTGACTCTCCTCAGGCAAGCTCACAGAGGCCCACTGACTTCTCCAACACAGCTTTCCACTCCCACCCTACCCCACACACCTGCTTTGGTTCCCATTTTCCTTATCTCAGCAAATTGTATTACCCTCCACTGAGTTGCTGAAAAAAGAATGTAGAGGGGACTTCCCTGGTGGTCCAGTGGCTAAGACTCTGAGCTCCCAATGCAAGGGGGTCTGGGTTCAATTCCTGGTCAGGGAGCTAGATCCCACAGGCCACACCCAAGACCCGGAGCAGCCAAAATAAATAAATACAGATTTTTTAAAAAATGAATGCAAAAATTGTTCTCAGTGGGGCTCTTTTCTTCACCCGTAAACCCAACTCATCCAGTCCTGTGGCTCTTCCTCGAAAGAGGCTGCAGACAGTCGCTTCTTTCCATCTCTTCTGCCAGCATGGTACCAAAACCAACATCCCCTCTCTAATGCCAGGCTCCAGGCCTCTTCACTAGCCTGATTGTGGCCACTCCTGCCTCCCTACAACCTCTTCTCCACAGAGTGATCTTGTTAAAGTGTAAATTAGATCATGGTACCCTCCGCTTGACACTCTGCAGACTTTGCACCCTGCTTCGAGTTAAACCTGCAGTCTACAATGGCCCTTGTCTATTTTCTTCATAGAATGCAATGATAACTGAACTTTTCTTCATTGTTTGTTTACCTACTCTTCATTGGCTGTCTTCCTTCCCTAGTAGGTAGACTCCTTGAGGACAGAGACCCAGTCTATCCTCAGTGACCATTTATAGCCCCAGTGTCTAAAACGGGTCAGAAAAAGGGTCTCTTTTCATTACATTTGTTGAATATAATACATAATCCATCCAGTCTTCCGAGTACTACACAAATGATTTTCTTGAAACAAAACCATCCCTCAACATAACAAAACATGAGCTGTGTTTGTGGCGTCTACTATGCATTAGACAGGCACTTAACGTGATCACTCCCATAATCTTTCCCCGAATCACTCAAGGAAGATGCTATTATCTCTCCCCCACATTTTACAGAGAAGACTCAAGTTCATAGAGGTGAATACTGATCCAAGACCCCACAGTGAAGACGTGTTAGAGTCGGACTCCAAATCTGCTCTTTTTGAATCCAAAGCCCACGTTCTTCCCCTCTGCCATGTTATCTGGGACTTGACTGCATCACAGTTTCTTTTCATTATAAATCTGATACACTGGGAATTCCTGCTTATGGCCATGATGGGTTAACTGGTACCAGAACAGCCCTCCCATGACAAAACTGGACAAAACATATGAGGCCACTATGTTTGGGCATCACCAACTCAATTGACTTGAATTTGAGCAGGCTCTGGAAGGTAGAGAAGGGCAGGGAAGCCTGCTGCGGGGTCCATGGGGTCGCAAAGTCAGACACGACTGAGTGACTGAACAACAGCATTCTCAGGCATTGAACAGATGGGAAGAGAACGCTGGTCCTATAACCTCTGGTATAACAAGATAATTTCACTCTTAGGTACTCAGCCCAAAGAAATGAAAATACAGATCCATACATTCCACTCAAAGCTCAGATAAGGGACTTCCCTGGCGGTCTTGTGGTTAAGACTCCAAGCCTCCACTGAAGGAAGTGGAGATTCCATCCCTGGTCAGAGAACTAAGATCCTTCATGCCTTGCGGTATGGCCAAAATAAATAAATACATACGTACATACATACATACATAAACAACTTCAAAAAAAAAAAGGCTTAGATAAATCTGTTTGAAGCATCTTTGTTAATAATAACATAAAACTGGAAATAGCCCTGACTTTTATCAACAATGAAACAGATACGCTAATTGTAGTGTATTCATAAAATAAAATACTCTTAACCAACACAAAGGAGTAAACTATTGACAGATTCAGTAACATGGATGAATCTCATAGATGTTATGTTGAGCAAGAAAAAAATAAAACAGACACAGAAAGCATATACGGTATGATTCTATTTGTCCAGAGTTCAGGAAAAGGCAAAATTACTCTTTAGGAATAGAAATCAGAATAGTAGTTCCCTGTTGGGGTTGGGGATTCCTTGGAAGGGAACTTTCTGTGTTGATGGAAAAGTTCTGTTGTTCTGAATGAGGTGTTGGTTATGTGTGTACAGATTTGTCAAAACTCATGGAATTGTAAACTTAGTATCTGTGCATTTCACTGTATGTAAATTGTTCCTCAAAATAACTGATACAAAATGATAATAACTGGTATAAAATAGGTAATCAACAAGGACCTAAAATATGTGCTTCCCCAGGGGCTCAGCAGTAGAGAATCCATCTGCCAGTGCAGAAGATGAGGGTTAGATCCCTGGGTTGGGAAGATCCCCTGGAGAAGGAAATGGCAACCAACCCATTCAAGTATTCTTGCCTGGGAAATCCCATGGACAGAGGAGCCTGGTGGGCTATAGTCTGTGGGGTTGTAAAGAGTCAGACATGACTTAGTGACTAAACTACAACAAGGGAAAAGAAATCTGAAAAAGAATCTACCTATCTATAGATCTATAACTGTTACTGTACCCCCGAAACTAACACAACATTGTAAATCAACTATGCATCAATAAAAATATATATAAATAATTCTTTGGCTTCTATCTCATATAATTTACAAAAATTAAATCTAGACTGGTTATACATGTGAACCTAAGAGGTGAAACAAAATAGCTTATTTTAAATTTTATTTTTTAATGCCACATGGTGGTATACTGCGTTACATTTTAAAAGTGTATTTATTTTATTTTTGTTGCTTATTTGGCCATGTCAAGGCTTAGTTGTGGCATGTGGGATCTAGTTCCCTGACCAGAGATTGAACCTGGGTCTGTCTGCACTGGGAGTGTGGAGCCTTAGCGGCTGGACCACCAGGGAAGAGGCAAAAAGAACCTATGGGGTTTGAGGTTAGGCTAGCGAGTGCCCTTTGAGGGTGGGTGGTGCCTGGCCGGAAGCGTGAGAGGGCTTCTGGGGGCCTGCCTGCAGGTGCTCTTTCTTAATCTGGCAGCTGAGCACACGGACGTGTGCACCTTGCAGAAATTTACCGAGTTGGACGCGTGTCACTTATGTCTTTTTCTCTGTGTATACTACATATATTTAAAAGGTTTGCTTTTTAAATAGGATTATTTATTTATTGTATTTTTGGCTGTGCTGGGTCTTCGTTGCTGCTCTGGCTTTCTCTAGCGTGGGACACGGGCTTCTCACTGCACTGGCTTCCCTTGTTGCTGATCACAGGCTGTAGGACACTTGGCCTTCGTTAGCTGCAGCCTGGACTTAGCCCACGACTACTGGGCTCCAGGCTCAGCAGTCGTGGCACAACAGCTTAGTTGCTCCGTGGCATGTGGGGACCTTCCCGGACCAGGGATTGAACCCATGTCTCCTGCATTGGCAGGCAGATTCTTCACCACTGAGCCACCAGGGAAACCCTATATTACATATATTTAAAAGATTTATTCTTCAAAATAAAGTAACTCATGGCTGTATGAGTTTTCTATTGCAGCTGTAACAAACTACCATAAACTTAGTGGCGTAAAAGACACAGATTTATTCTGTCACAGTTCTGGAGACCAGAAGTTTCAAATCGGTCTCGCTGGGCTAGAATCAAGGTGTGTTCCTTCTGGAGGCTGAAGGGAGAATCCTTCCAGCTTCCAGAGGCATCTGCATCGCTTGGCTTCTGACCCCACCCTCGGCTTCCATCGTCACATCGCCTTCCGTGACTCTGATGCTCCATCTTCCTCTTACAAGCTCCCTTGTGACCACACTGGGCCCCACTGGATAATCTAGGCTCCCCTCTCCTTTTCTAATATGAGTTCATTGATTTGGCTGCACCAGATCCTAGCTGTGGCATGTGGGATCTTTAGGGGGGGCATGTGAACTCTGGGTTGCATCATGTGGGATCTAATTCCCTGACCAAGGATCGAACCCGGGCCCCCTGCATTGGGAATATGGAATTTTAGCCACTGGACCACCAGCAAAGACCCTCTTCTCTTTTTCAAGATCCTTAACTTCATTATTGGAGTAGAAAATGACAACCCATGCCAGCATTCTTGCCAGGTGAATTCCAGGGACAGAGGAGCCTGGCGGGCTACAGTCCATGGGGTCGCAAAGAGTCGGACATGACTGAACAACGGAGCACGACTTCATTATATCTGCAAAGTCCCTTTTGCTACATAAACCCAGGGATTAGGACGTGGGCATCTTTATACTGTCTGCCACAACGAGCATGAGAGCACGGGTGGAAAACAGAATTATATATATATGTCCACCATCCAAATCACTGCTTAACAGTCTGGTGCATTTCCACTTAGTCTTTAGAAGCATAGTTATCTTCATACTTCACATAAAATGTGAGCATTCTGCTTTTGTTCACTGAACATTACCTCACCAGCATTTCCATGCTAATACATATTCTTCTAAATGTCATTTTAAATGGCTGTGTAATATTCTATTGAGTGGATGCAGCAGAGAGTTAACCATTTCCTTCTAGTTGGGTATGCTGGTAATTTCATTTTAAAAATACCATTATAAACAACATCATGATGAACCTCTTTGTATATGAGTCTCTTGACTTGCAGGTGGATCCTCAGGCTGTGAGAGTGTGAACATTTTTCCTGAACTGACATCTAGTGCCAACTTGCTTTCCAAAAGGGTGGTGGCAATTTACATTCCGACACCGAGAAGTATGGGCATGAATGTCTGTTTCGCTGTACGCTCACCAGCATTCAGGAGAACCTTAAAATTTTTTTTTGCTCATCTGATGGGCAAAAAATAACGACTCACAAAGTTGTTTTAAAGCTATGCCCTTGGGTTTTATCAGAAGTAACAAAACAAAACAGTTAATGTGAAAAGTCATTTTGCCTTTTGCTGCAGTTTTCTTAATCACCCAGTAATTCAACTCCTAGGGACTTATATTAAAGAAATAGTCAGGGAAGGAGGTTTAAGAGGGAGGGGACATGTGTATACCTATGGCTGATTCATGTTGATGTATGGCAGAAACCATCACAATCTTGCAAAGTAATTAGCCTCCAATTAAAAATAAAACAAAAGACTTTAAAAAAAAGAAGAAATAATCAGAGAAGTACACAAAAATACTCATGCAAAGATGTGTATCATAGCATCATTTGTAAAAGCCGAATTTGAAAGCTTAAATGTTAAAAATTAGTGGAGGATGTGTGATCCTGGGGATGCTGCTGTACCCGCATCTTGTTGGTTTCTTTCTGAATCACTCCTGCCCTATCTATTTATTAATCATTCATTCATTTATCTCATATGTGGACTAAGGTCTGTGCTGCCAACTGGGGGTTACAGTGATGAACCAAAGATCGGAGAACAAAAAGCTGCCCTCGTGAAGCTTACAGTGTTGTCGAGGTGAGGAACCTACTTCACTGAAGTTGGAATAGAGACCATCTGTGCTCTTACAAACCCAACTTCCAAGCCTCTAGTTAATCTGCTTGTTTATTACTCCCTGGGCTAGACTGCAGTCTCCTTGAGGGAGTGTAGTGGGTCTCTGCTGTCTTGTCAGCCTGGCAAGGAGTTCCTCCTCTTTCTAGTAATAGCAATGTAATTTTCGCTGGGAACTCTCCCTTGGTCTACATTCATTCTATGGGATTTCAGTGGCATTAACCCATCCTAGGTATTAGGAGAAGGTGCATGACCTAGGGGCTTCCTTGGTGGCTCAGATGGTAAAGAATCTGCAATGCAGGAGACCCACGTTCATTCCCTGGGTGGGGAAGATCCCCTGGAGAAGGAAACGGCAAGCCACTCCAGTACTCTTGTCTGGAGAATCCCATGGCCAGAGGAGCCTGCTGGGCTCCTCCATAGGGTCACAAAGAGTTGGGCACGGCTGAAGCGACTGAGCACACGCGCACACGTGGCCTAGGTCTGGTGTCTCCCAATCCCGAGACCTTTTCTGGGGTTACTTGCCTCAATCTTGGGGTGGGTTAGCTGGTAGAAATGAAATCCGAAAGTGCCAGTGACCATCCTGCTTCCCTTGGTTTTGCCGCACACGCTTGGGCAATCTGAGCTCTGCACATGTTCAGCCTCTGCTTCTCTTGCCAAACCTATGTCCTGATTTCAGGACTGTGCCACCCGGATGGAAGGGCTGCCATTTTGGAATGACCTACTCAGAGTTAGTGGCTTTTTGGTAATCTGTCCATCCCAGGAGCCTTTTATTGTTGCTGTTGTTTTTTTGTAATTTTCCTATACGACACCTGGTGATGCTGCCCTAATAGAGAGGGAGCTGCCTGAGAATGAAGGCCACAGAGAGGAAAGCAGATAGGAGAAATGGGGAGTCACGCTCCCAACAGTGATGTCTGAGTGCCTGATCCAGCCATTCCTGATGCTGGAACTAGTCTTGAACTTCCCAGTTACGTGAACCAAGAAATACACACTCTCTTTCCATTTTATTTTATTTTATTGCTTAAACCAGTTTTCACTGAAGCTCTGTTACTTCCAAGTGTGACAGAAGTGATGGGTATTGTGAGTAACTTCCTGCTATCTTTTCTCATACAGCTCAGTAAGCTCTCATTTCCCCTCCATGAGTTGTCAGCTTACTTAACTCTGAAATGAAGCGCTGAGACTTCCCTGGTGGTCTAGTGGTTAGGACCCTGAGCTTCCACTGCAGGGGTATGGATTCGACCCTTGGCTGCAGAACTAAGATCCCAAATGCTGTGCGGTGCGGCCAATAAATAAATAAAATGGAAGAGTCGAATCCATGGCTCTACATGTTTCAATGCTGATCATATATACTCGACTTGAGAGGAATCTTGTTGCAGAGGAACTAAGGAAGGCAGAGTTTATCGACCCCACTCCACACTGCTGAAACAATGGCAGCTGGGGGCGATTAAGCGATTGTTCAAAATTACATAAAACAGGCACACACAACTCCTGGGATTCAGACCTTGGGCTATACGACTCCATGTCCTGTGTTCCATTGACAGGTGTGGAAGCTGAGATCGGTACAAAGGAAGCAACTTTAAAATCACAGGGAATGGCAAGAGGATTAATTAGTGGCAGGCTCTCTTTTTTTTAAATGAGAAGTTCTTTATTGACAAAGGAAAAAATAGAGAAATTTTGTAGAAAAATTGTGTAGAGAAATCTCTACACAATAGAGAAATCTGCATGGCACCATTAAAAAAAAACCTTTTTATTTTTGTTTTGGAGTATAGCTAATGAACAATGTTGTGATAGTTTCAGGTGGACAGCAAAGGGACTCAGCCATCCATATACAGATATCCATTCTCCCCCAAACTCCCCTTCCGTCCAGGGCAGTGGCAGGCTCTTTTGATCTTCAGCCAGTGATTTCCTGGGGGCGCTGCTCTGGGCCTCTGTTGTGGTTCGCAGGCTTATCACTGCAGTGGCTTCTCCGGCTGCAGAGCAGTCTCGAGGCCCACGGGCTCAGTAGCTGTGGCGCTTGGTCTCTACGGCGCAGGCTTCCATAGTTATGGTGCATGGGCTAAGTCACTCTGTGGTGCGAGGAGTCTCCCCAGACCAGGGACTGAGCCTGGGTACCCTGGTTGGCGCCCTCTTACCCACTGCGTCATCAGGGAAGTCCCCCTGCTTGATGCTTTTGTGCTGCCCCTTGGCTGGGAGCAGCCATAAAGGCGTTTTGGGAAAAAGAAAGTCAACACACATTTCTCCCACAGGGCTGGCCAAAACTTGGTTGACTGGGGTGTGAGTGTTGATTGGATGTGGAAAGCCCTCTGTCCTAGGCTTACAGAAGTGAAAACTGCTGTCACACTGTCCCCACGTCTTCGCCATGACATCATCCCCAGCCCTTCGCGCTGTGTGCAGTCATGTGACTTGCTTTGGCCAATGGCTTGTGGGTGGGAACAGTCGTGTGTAAATCTAGGACGTGATCGGCTTAGCTTGCTGCCATTAGTTCTCTGTGACTCTTCTCTGGCCACGAGATGCCTGCTGTAGGTGCGGACCCTTCTTGGCCTGGGCCCTAGAATGAGATACTTGGAGCAGACCTGAGCCAGCCGGACCTGCAGCCCACTGCAGACCAGCCCTAGATAAGCCAGACTCCATCAACCATCACAGAATTGAAGTTCCTGAGCGTTTGATACTCACTATATGGCAGTAGTTGGAAGTTACAGAAAGTGTTATTAAAATGAAAATGAATATACTCACATAACCTGATGATTCTGCCTGTCCTTATTGACCCACAGGCAACATACATGTACCTGAGAAAAAAGATGTTCACAGCAACATTGGAAGAGCAAAGAAACCAAAAATAACCCAAATGTCCAGCAACAGGAGAACGGATAAAGAAACACGGGTTTTTTGGAACACCACTGCAGCTCTTGAAAGAAATGGTACAGAGCTATTTAAATAAAGCTGGATGGATTTCCAAGACATATTGTTGAGTTAAAAAAGCAAGCTGCAGAACAATATGTACAGTATGATCCCATTTATGTTAAAACACACTCACATGCTTGCTCAAAACAATACTACTCATTTACTATACAATACTATGCACACACTATATTACTAGATATATGCACACACTTATAGACAAAGATCTAGAAGGACCCACCATAAATGGATAACAAAGGTTACTTCCAGGGAAGAAACTGTGATTATAGAGAGGTGGTCAAAGGGGACTCTAGCTTGATCTATTACACAGTTTTTAAAAAGCAAGGACACTCTATCCATACATTACTTGTATGTTTGAAAAAATAAATAATTTTCTAAAAGGGAAGAAATATATGTGAATACATGTCCATGGTATACTGTGAATATAAACCTAAGGTTCTATTTTTTTAAATATTACATCTTTTTTGTTTTTGGCCAGGCCACCTAGCACATGAAATCTTAGTTCCTTGACTAAACCCTTACTCCCTGCATTGGAGGCATGTGGTCTTAACTACTAGACTGCCTGGAAAGTCCCCAAATTTTTCATATTAAAAAAAATTCTTCCCATTCTTTTAAAATAATCATTTCTTTCTTTATTTTGGCCTTGTTTGTGGCATGTAGGCTCTTAGTTCACTGACCAAGGATCTTAGTTCTCTGACCAGGGACTGAACCCGTGCCCCTGCCTTGGGAGCACAGTCTTAAGCACTTGACCACCAGGGAAGTCCCCTGCCTAAGGTTCTGTTTAAATGTCTTTTAGAGGCAGACAGGCCTGACTTCTAATCCCACTTCTGCCACCAGTTTTGTGACACATTACCCCATCACTCTGAACTTCTGTTTTCTCATTTGTAAAATGGGGATATTTGGTTCTCATTTGTAAAATGGGGATATTAACAGGGTTTGTCATAAAAAGTAAATAATAATCCAGAGAGATGATATGGGGTGGGAGCTGGGAGGGGGGTTCAGGATTGGGAACTCATGTACACCCATGGCGGATTCATGTCAATGTATGGCAAAACCAATACAGTACTGTAAAGTAAAATAAAGTAAAAAAAAAGTAAATAATGTGTATAAAGTTCCAAGAATAGTGTCTGAGAGGTAGTATGTATTCATTTTAATGTTAACTCCGTTCCATTTCCCAGCCCCTCCTCACCCTAACCTTGCTTCTAACCCAGCATCCAGAAAACGATGACTACTTTCTGTCGCTTCCATAGCATTTACCCCTGCTGCGATAGGCATAATGATGGCTCCCCAAAGATGTCCTAATCCCCAGAACCTGTGAATATGTCAGGTTAGATGGTAAATTGGGATGAAGGCTGATGAAGGAATTAAGGTTGCTAATCAGCTGATTTTAAGATAGGGAGACTAAGGAACTTCCCTGGTGGGCCAGTGGGTAAGACTTCAGACTTCAGTGACAGAGGGCATGGGTTCGATTCTTGGTTGAGGAATTGCTGCAAGGTGCCACATGTTGCAAGGTGCAGCCAGAAAAGAAACGAAGACAGGGAGAGTAGCTGGGATTATTCAGGTGGGTCTAATGTAATCACATGGGGCTTCCCTGGTGGCTCAGACACTAAAGACTCTGCCTGCAATGTAGGAGACCTGGGTTCAATCCCTGGGTTGGGAAGATCCCCTGGAGAAGAAAGTGGCAACCCACTCCACTATTCTTGCTGGAGAATTCCATGGACAGAGGAGCCTGGAGGGCTACAGTCCATGGGGTCGCAAAGAGTGGGACACAACTGAGTGACTTTCACTTTCAATGTAATCACAAGGTCACTTCCACCAGGAAGGGAGAGCCTGTGTGAAGACGAAGCCAATCAGAGGAAGTCAGGGCTCACCAGAGGCACCCAGATAATATCATGTGAGTGTCTCAACCTGCGCTTGAAGTTTTGGGGGTGGCCATGACTTTTCATTTATATGAGGCAGTAACAATCCATCTTCCTTTTTTCTTTTCTTTTCTTTTCTTTTTTTTCCCAGCCAGTCTGAATTGGAGTTCTGTCTTTTGCAAATGAAATAATCCTTTGAGAATCTGATGAACTAGAAATCCTTTCCCTAGAGACAAAGACCTGTGGACAAAACTTTGTATACAATTTCGGGGGAACTTTTGACCCCCTGAAGTCTGGCCCCAGGTTATAAAGTCCAGCTGAGTTCTAAGCAGACTGCCTGGGAGGCATCGAAAGGAAGAAGCCTGTCTTCAAGGAGTCCAGGATCCCTCCTTCCATTCCTGGAGAGGAGCTTTGGGTCACAAAGGACTGCATCAAGGAACTGAAGGTGGGAGTTCTCTGTACAAAAGGCTCAGTACAAAAGGCTCTTTGGGATAACTTCAGTCTTAGCTTCTTTGAAGGAAATCTCTCAGCCCCTCTTTTGGAATCCACTAGAGGGAAAATATAAGATGGGAGAAAACTCACCATCTCTTGAATCTCCTTCCTGGACTCTTTTTCTCCCCCCACACTTCGGACAACCAAAGAATCAGAGTGGTACAGTGACTTGACCAAGATACACAGCAAATATACATAGAAGGTCTTGAATTCTGGCCTAGTTAGCTCACGCCTTCTCTTTCCTCTTAGAATAAAAAGGAAGCACCTCACTGTGGCCACCAGGCCCTATACAATTTGGCCCCTGGCTCTCTGCCTCCATTTTGGGCCTCCCCTCCCCCCTCATTCATTATGCTCCCTCCGGCTTCTCTGACTTTCTTTCTGTGCCTCAAACATACCAAGCACGCGCTTTTCCCCTGCTCTTCCTTCTGCCTAGAACCAATAGTGGATAACTCAAGAGGCAGAACAAGTCCACGTTCAAGGGCCCGCAAAGCCTGGGCTCTGTCCTTCAACAAGATTTTTATGGGGCAACATCCTCTCCCAGGCCTTTTCTGGGACAGAGCCCGGCCACAACCCCGACCCCGGTCCATCTGTCAGTCAGCCCCGCCACTCCCTACCCCGATTCATCAGTCTGTCACCCCCTTTGTGCCTGTCGCCTAACACCTCGCCTCAGGCCCTTTTCCCGCCTATTATCGCTCCCTCAAGGTAAAAGAAGACAGAAACACGAGGGCCCGCACACCATCCGCCGCACTGGAGAAAGTGCGCGCGACCCGCCAGCGGGCTCGCAGGAGCTCACGCGGGCTCGCCGGGGAGCTCACGCGGGCTCGCCGGGGAGCTCATGCCCTCCAAGGCTCCGCAACTGGCGACCTCACTCCCCCAGGCTCTGCTCGGCCTTACTGGCAGCCTTCCGCAAGCACGCGCTCGCCGGGGGTACGTGGCCCCGCGTTGCTGAGCGCCAGGTGGCGCTCACGCGTTCGAGCTCGGGGACCCAGCCAACCCTACGGACACTCGTGTTGTCATGGCAACTCTACTCCATCTAATGGGATACCTGAGCTATTCGGTTGGGTCCGCTAATCTGATTGGATGGCTGTTGAGTTCATTCCTGTATCTGATTGGATGCCAGGTACTCTTGCTCTTTCCTTCCTCTCAGAATCTCTCTCTCCGGGTCGGGTTTCTGGAGATGGAAAGTGGCTTGAGTCGCCAGGGGGCGTGAGGGGCGTCGCACCCGGCATTGGAACTTGGCCCAAGTCAGCTGACCAGACTGGCTCCCTCTCAGATACAGCCTCCCATTCCTCCGCCAGAGGGCGCCACAGTGTGCCGGGGCCCTTGGAGGTCTTGGTGACTGGTGACGCCACTGACGGGCCATTCTTGATTGGTTACATCCCTCCGCTCGAGAGACCTGGAGAACGGTATCTTAGGCAGAAAGAAATTGTGTTCAGGAATAAGGAATGACCTTGGACTCAAATACTTTAGTGTGCAGAGGGCAGTCACCTTTATTATTATTTCCAAGCTCCATAATCGCCCACAGACGTGCAAACTATTGTTAGAGGAGACGCCCACCTGCAGCTATGGACCCATATAATAGACACCTGTGGTTTTTGCCTGATTGGCATCTGTTATGTTTAAAAGACATTAATAAGCTTTTTATTTAAAGCAGCTTTACTACTACTACTACTAAGTCGCTTCAGTCGTGTCCTACTCTATGCGACCCCATAGACGGCAGCCCACCAGGTTCCCCCTTCCCTGGGATTCTCCAGGCAAGAACACTGGAGTGGGTTGCCAATTCCTTCTCCAATGCATGAAAATGAAAAGTGAAAGTGAAGTCGCTCAGCCTTGTCCAACTCTTAGCGACCCCATGGACTGCAGCCCACCATGCTCCTCCGTCCATGGGATTTCCCAAGCAAGAGTACTGGAGTGGGGTGCCATTGCCTTCTCCGAAAGCAGCTTTAGGTTTACAAAAAAAATTGAGCTTAAAGTACAGAAATTTCCCATCTATCCTAATGGGAACTCTGTACCCTAATTCCACACTCCCTAATACCCTCTCCTAATTCCCTTTATTATTAACATCCTATATTAGTATGGGATATTTATTACAATTGAAGGAAGACACCTTATGATTCTACTTACATGAGGTACCTAGAGCAGTTAAATTCATGGGGACAGACAGTAGAATGGTGGTTGCCAGGGGCTGAGGCAGGGAGGGTGGTGGGGGTGAGGAGTTGTTTAATGAATATAAAACTTCCATTTTTGCAAGATAAAAAAGTTCAGGAGACTGGTAGCATAACAATGTGAATCTACTGAACACTATTGCACTGAACCTTCAAAAGCGTTTAGACAGTAAACTTTACGTTATGTGTATTTTACCGTAACTTAAAACAATGCCCCAATTTTAAGTGTATTCTTCTCTGGGCTTTGACAAATATATACAGTGTATGGCTATCTTCACAATCAAGATATAGAACAGTTTCTGGCTTCCCTGATGGCTCAGTGGTAAACGATCCGCTTGCTTGTGGCAGGAGACATGGATTCAATCCCTGGTCCGGGAAGATCCCACATGCCTCAGAGTAGCTGAGTCCATGCACCACAACTATGGAGCCCGAGCTCTAGAGCCTGTGAGCTGCGACTGCTGAGCCCACATGCCGTGACTACTGAAGCCCTTGCACCCAGAGCCTGTGCTGCACAAGAGAAGCCACCGCCATGAGGGGTCCTCGACTGCAACTAGAGAGTAGCCTCTGCTCTCCACAACTAGAGACAAGCCCTCAACGAAACGAAGACCCCACACAGTAAATAGAGACATAAAATTGTTTTTAAAAACTCAGAGCATTCCTTTAAAAAAAAAAAAAAAAGGTTGCTCTGTACAGGCATATAATCAACCCCCCATCCCCACTCCCTTGGCCTCAGTTCAGTCACTCAGTTGTGTCCGACTCTTTGCAACCCCATGAATCGCAGCAAGCCAGGCCTCCCTGTCCATCACCATCTCCCGGAGTTCACTCAGACTCACGTCCATCGAGTCGGTGATGCCATCCAGCCATCTCATCCTCTGTCGTCCCCTTCTCCTCCTGCCCCCAATCCCTCCCAGCATCAGACTCTTTTCCAATAAGTCAACTCTTCGCATGAGGTGGCCAAAGTACTGGAGTTTCAGCTTCAGCATCATTCCCTCCAAAGAAATCCCAGGGCTGATCTCCTTCAGAATGGACTGGTTGGATCTCCTTGCAGTCCAAGGGACTCTCAAGAGTCTTCTCCAACACCACAGTTCAAAAGCATCAATTCTTCGGCGCTCAGCTTTCTTCACAGTCCAACTCTCACATCCATACATGACCACTGGAAAAACCATAGCCTTGACTAGACGGATCTTTGTTGGCAAAGTAATGTCTCTGCTTTTCAACATGCTATCTAGGCAACCGTAATCTGACTTCTATCTTAAGGATTAATGGTCTCTACAATTTCACAGAAATGGAATCATACAGTTTGCACTCCTTTCTGCCTGGCTTCTATCTGCGGTGTTGCACATTATCAGTAGGCAGTTCTTCTAATTGCTGAGTAGCATTCTGTCCTACCAACATACAATTACCCATTGTTTAGAAAGTTCCCACCGTTCCTAGTTTTCCAGATTGGGGTTGTGACGAATAAAGTTGCTCTGAATATTTGTGTGTACATGTGTTCTTACTTCTCATGGGTAAATGCTTTGGAGTGCCTTTTCTGGGTCACATGGTAAGCTTATGTCTCACTTTACGAAAAATTGATGAGCTGTTTTTCCAAGATGGTATGATGGTATGTAGCAAGTTTAATGATGACCCTCAGAAGATATTTTCTTAACTCCCCAGAACCTGGATTGGGACTTTACTAGGAAAGGGGGTCTCTAAAGATGTATAACTGAAGTAAGGGTATCAAGATGAGATTGTTCAGGATTTAGACTGGTCCTTAAATCCAATGACAGGTATCTTTATAAGAGAAAGGAGGGGAAAAAAACATATATGGATGACTATAACCAACTGATGTTATTCAAAGCAAACAGGTGATTAAAAAAAAAAAAATTGCCCTGCTTACATTTCCTTACCCTGAAACATCATTTCCCCTTCTAGAACACCTGATCCTTAATATATTAGGTCATCATGAAAGTGATTATGAAGATCTCTAATGCACAACTATATTCTAATAATACATAATAATTATTAGCAATTACAGTCAGCATTATTATCCATATTAACAGCTAACATTTGAGTCAGTTGCTATATACCAAATACCACGCTAAGTGTCTCGTGTATTATTTCACTAATCTGCACAACATTCTTGCGAAGTAGGCATTATCATTTCTCTATCTTACAGTTAAAGAAATCAGGGCATGGAGAGGTTATCTATTTTGCCCAAAGTCACAGAGATAATATGTGAGGAGGAGGAATTTGAATCTAGGCTCAAATTCAAAGCTTGCTTGTAGGGAATTCTAGGGGCTGGGACTCTGTGCTTCCACTGCAGGGGGCACGGGTTTGTCCCCTGGTCGGGAAACTAAGATCTCACATGCTGCAGGTCATGGTCAAACAAAACAAAACAAAAAAGCTCTCCTGTGTACCAGATAAACTTGCTGAACGTAGTGGCATCATCAAAGATGGCAAAGAGAATGAACTATCAGCACGCTCAGTAGAGTATGACATTAATGTACAGGAAAAGTTTGGTGTGATGGATTGTCTTCTTAAGGATATTTTCAGGGTATTTATTAGGTTAAAATCAACTTGTAATTCTTGTGGATGCTAACAGGCTGCCCTGTTAACCTTCAGTTCAGTTCAGTAGCTCAGTCGAGTCCGACTCTTTGCGACCCCATGGACTGCAGCACACCAAGCCTCCCTGTCCATCACCAACTCCCAGAGTTTACTCAAACTCATGTCCATTGAGTCGGTGATGCCATCCAACCATCTCATCCTCTGTCCTCCCCTTCACCTCCCGCCTTCAATCTGTCGATTAAAAAAAAAAATGTACTACTTGAGAGTTGTGAGTTAAGTTTTATTGGGGGCAAAATGAGGACGGCAGCCTGGGAGGCCGCATCTCATATAGCTCTGAGAGACTGCTCCAAAGTGGCAGTGGGGAAAGTCAGCATATAAGGTTTTGGTGAAGGGGGAGTTGAGTGCCATGAAGCACTCATTTTACGAAAGTCTTTTTGTTAGTGAGGATCTGATGTCACCATGAGGGGATTTAGTACTTCTCTAGATATGAGGAGATGCAAGGATTGAGATCATAAAATCTGTTCCTAAAAACATCCAACGATTCTACCAGACCTGTCCTACCAGATTCCCTGGAGCACAGAGTGCCTCACTCCACCCTGAACTCCCTCAGGGGTTGTTGAAGGTCAACAGCTATGGCAGCATGGGGTTCAATCTCCGTAGAGGCAGATGGCAAATGCCTTGTTGTTCAGTCGTTGGCAATGCTCTCGGTAAGTATCTTTCCCAGCATCAGAGTCTTTTCCAATGAGTCAGTTCTTTGCCTCAGGTGGCCAAAGTATTGGAGTTTCAGCTTCAACATCAGTCCTTCCATTGAATACTCAGGACTGATCTCCTCTAGGATGGACTGGTTGGATCTCCTTGCAGTGCAAGGGACATTCAAGAGTCTTCTCCAACACCACAGTTCAAAAGCATCAATTCTTCGGCGCTCAGTTTTCTTTATAGTCCAACTCTCACATCCATACATGACCACTGGAAAAACCATAGCCTTGACTAGATGGACCTTTGTTGGCAAAGTAATGGCTCTGCTTTTTAATATGCCGTCTAGATTGGTCATAGCTTTTCTTCCAAGGAGTAAGTGTCTTTTAATTTCACGGCTGCAGTCACCATCTGCAGTGATTTTGGAGCCCCCCAAAATAAAGTCTGTCACTGTTTCCCCATCTATTTCCCATGAAGTGCTGGGACCAGATGCCATGATCTTAGTTTTCTGAATGTTGAGTTTTAAGCCAACTTTTTCACTCTCCTCTTTCACTTTCATCTAGAGGCTCATTAGTTCTTCACTTTCTGCCATAAGGGTGGTGTCCTCTGCATATCTGAGGTTATTGATATTTCTCCTGGTAATCTTGATTTCAGCTTGTGCTTCCTCCAGCTGAGCGTTTCTCATGATGTACCCTGCACATAAGTTAAATAAACAGGGTGACAATATACAGCCTTGACGTACTCCTTTCCCTATTTGGAACCAGTCTGTTGTTCCACATCCAGTTCTAACTGTTGCTTCCTGACCTACATACAGGTTTCTCAAGAGGCAGGTCAGGTGGTCTGGTATTCCGATCTCTGTTAGAATTTTCCACAGTTTGTTGTGATCCACACAGTCAAAAGCTTTCACATAGTCAATAAAGCAGAAATAGATGTTTTTCTGGAACTCTCTTTCTTTTTTGATAATCCAACAGATGGCAATTTTATCTCTAGTTCCTCTGCCTTTTCTAAAACCAGCTTGAACATCTGGAAGTTCATGGTTCACGTATTGCTGAACCCTGGCTTGGAGAATCTTGAGCATTACTTTACTAGCATGTGAGATGAGTGCAATTGTGCAATAGTTTGAGCATTCTTTGGCATTGCCTTTCTTTGGGATTGGAATGAAAACCGACCTTTTCCAGTCCTGTGGCCACTGCTGAGTTTTCCAAATTTGTTGGCATATTTGCTGGCATATCTACTTCTGTTTTCTTGACTATGCCAAAGCCTTTGACTGTGTGGATCACAACAAACTGTGGAAAATTCTGAAAGAGATGGGAATATCAGACCACCTGACCTGCCTCTTGAGAAACCTGTATGCAGGTCAGGAGGCAACAGTTAGAACTGGATGTGGAACAGACTGGTTCCAAATAGGAAAAGGAGTACGTCAAGGCTGTATATTGTCACCCTGCTTATTTACCTTTAAGCTGAACAGCATCGCACCTTTCTAACCTTGACATTTATTAGGGTTTGAAAAGTGCTGCTCAATGCTCGAGAAAAAAAGAGTTCATGTACTCCTAATAAGACTACAATTAAAAAAAAAAAATCAGTGTGCTATGTGCTTTAAAAGAGAAAGAACTGGAAAGGAAGAGAGAAGTATGAGATCCACGCGGGACCAGGTGGTGTAGGAAGCAGAGTGGAGCGATGCATCTACAGAAGCACCAAGGATTTCAGACAGCTACCAGGAGCCGGGTGAGAGGCATGGATGAGGCACGAGGTTCCCTGGCAGAGTCTCAGAAGGAACGGGCCCTGCTGACATCTTGACTTCAGACTTCCGGTCTCTAGAACTCTCAGAGAATACACTTCCGTTGTTCTCAGCTAGTCGGCCTGTGGTAATTTGTTATGGCACCCCACGTCAACAAATACAGGAACTATACTACTGTTTTTCATGACTGAATTTTTTGAAATGGTGTGTACGGGCAAGGGGGTGTGAATTAATGTCAACTAGTCATGGAGTGGACACTGGCTACTTTGAAGGACTGTCCCCTGCCCCCTGCCATGTCACTCTGTTGGGGCTGTCAATTAAGGGAACCCCTGCGTTCTCTAACTAAAAAATGTTATGACTTCAGGAGATGAATTCACCGCTGGGCAAGAAGGGTAGGGTTCCTGAGGGAGTCTGATCCAATCTGGGTGGGATGGGGAGGTGGGGAGTCAGCTATGGCAGGGGTGGGGCTGGGGGGATGGGCAAGAGCAAGCTTGCCAACTGGACAGTTGCTTAGCTGGAGGTGGTCATTTAAGATCTGAGGAGGACCAATCAGACTCGTTTTCCTGCAGGATATGGATGCAGAGAAAGAGAGAAAGGGAATATCCTTATTTTGTTTCCTAATTATTTCCTACCTCACAACCACTCCCCTTTCCATGCTTTCTTGCTGGCAAAGCCCACCCCCCACAACATAGACTAGAAATGACAGATGCTCACTTTCCAGACTGCATTGCAACCCAGTCTGGTCCCCTAGAACCCAGTCTGGCAAATGAGAAAGGAGAACTCTTCTAGGGAGAAAATAAAAATGTCAAAGACATGAGGGAAAGGCCCTTGACCACATTTTCTGCTTTAGATGTCACTGTCTGAGAACAGGATGCGTGGTACCGTTGCAGACAGTTTGTACCCATGTGGGGAAAGCAAACTATTCTCAGAGATGCCAACTTAGTGCCTGACACTGAGCAGCTGAACTAACCCTGGGATTTTGCATCTTTAAAATGTTAGATGAGCAAAAGAAATCTCTACCATTTCAGGTCTCTCTGTTGGGAGTTCTGTTTTCTTCAGCTGAAGGCATAACAGTTTCAGCATTATAAGCCTGCAGTTCCAAATGACCATTTGTTATCATCGCAAAGATCTGCCTGAGAACGAAGTCAATAAAGGACAAAGCAGAAGCTCTCAAACACCTGGGTGCAACCATGCCTGAAGTCCTTCTGTACTCTCAGGCTTCCATGAAGGTCCTGCATTTCTGCTTGTGGCTTACAATAGTCTGGGTTGCATTTTGTGTCCTATGACCACAGTGGTCCTGGCCAATGTGAAACTTAGAAAAGTTCAGAGAAATCAGTTAAGTTTCCAAAGGTCACTCTGCCAGTGAATGAAACATTTGTTTGAATGCAGAGCCAAGATGTTCCAACCCAGCTTCCCAGTCCCAGAAAGGACAGGAGCCCCAGATGGAGTGAGACCCAATGTATGTGTTTATTCTGGAGTTGATAGCAGCAGCAGTGGGGGGAATCAGCCAGACTCAGGGTGTGGCGAACAGAAAGGGTGGACACAGGCGTGTGCGTGTCTAGGGGAACACGGGAGATTGGTCCGTTGACATTCACAGCCAGCACAAGGGTTAGGACACCAAGTCTTGTACAAACAGCAAAGGGACAGACGACAGACAGACAGAGGTTTTGGGGGGATAGGGATCCCCCAGACATGCATGGCCCCTCACCTAGATGGGGAACCCCGGGGAGGGAAGACAGACACAGTGGAAACTGAATGCCCCCCACCCTGAAACAGGGAGCTGGGCCCGCCTGCTTCCCACCACCCCCAAGCCTCCAGGAGTGGAAGGATGGGCAGGCCCAGGGCTGCCTTGCACCACGCGGCTCGGACGTTATGGCTTCGAGGAGATGAATTCACAGTCCGGGCAGGAAGGGATGGGGTCCTCAGGAGGCCTGTCTCATTCCAAGCCTTGGCCAGACCTGCAGGACCGGGCAGCAAGGAAGCATTAGCGATGGCGGACAGCCAGACCAGGACCTGGCTGGTCATGACCGTCAAACACTCCAGGGACCCAGGAATCCCGGTGCTATGTCCCTCCATCCTCAGACCCAGGAATCCAGCCCCTCCCACCCCTGGTCTGGGTTCCTTACCGCTCACTCTGAGTTCTCTTTCTCTGACAATCCTTTACTGCCTTTTGTGAAGCTGGTCAAAGTCTTTTCCTGAAGGAGGAAATCCAGAAGGCTCAGGAGGAGGGGGACAGAGGCAAAACAGTGGCTAGTAATGAACCTGATAAGACATCACACCTGTTTTCATCATTTATAGTTCTCTTTTTTGCCCAGCTCTGAAGTGATGGGGCAAGTGGTACTACAGTCCCATTCTACAGATGGGAAAACAGAGGTACGAAGAAGCCATCACTGGAAATGTGAGAAGAGATGACGAGGCCACTGGGGAGATAGGGAAGACCTTGCACAACCCCTGAGGAGCTGAAACCCAGTCCTGAGAGTGCTGGGGAGC
The DNA here is from genome assembly GCF_032405125.1 of Capricornis sumatraensis. Taxonomy (NCBI): domain Eukaryota; kingdom Metazoa; phylum Chordata; class Mammalia; order Artiodactyla; family Bovidae; genus Capricornis; species Capricornis sumatraensis. The sequence goes on from NC_091088.1 coordinate 62,010,876, forward strand.
CACAGGAGGGCTGAGCTAGAGAATGGTCAGGGTCAGCCGCAGAACATCATTGGCTGAAAGTCAAGGTCACGGCCAGACTCTGCCAGGGTTCAGCTCCTCTCCACTGAGGAGCACGGCGAGCTTGGCTCACAGGAGCTGCCAGAGAAGTTTGTGAATAAACGAGTGAGTGAATTAGAAGAAGAGTAAGTGATGAAAGGAGGGAGAGCTGCCATCTGTTCAGCTAAGTATAATCAGTCTTTTCAAAACTCACTTCTGAGTTCTGCACTCAGCCCTTTACATCCCTCCCCACTCCAACCCCAGAGAAAACTTCAAAGCAGGGCCACACTAGTCAGTTCCAAGTGAGGATTTGAATCCACGTGTAAAATCAAGGTGCACCCAAACTCAGCAATCCAGATAAATGCTATTGTAACACCATCTTTGTTTTTTAAAAAAATCAAAATTAATGCAAAAATAGTCCATGATGAGCAAAATATAAATTTTAAGTAAAAGCTAGTCCAGTGCCATTTTAAAGAAAACTTGTTTTATTTAAAATTTATTTTATTTATTTAAAAGAGAAATTTATTTAAATTGTCAGTAAAGGCCAGTTCCTGGGCTCAGGAACCAAAGACAAAAGGAGAAATATGTACTCGATTTTTTGGTATTTTTTATCCCCACCCCCCCCCGCCCCCCTCCCCCCACCACCAGGATATTAAACTAGTTGAGAAAATATTGGGAAAAAAAAGAGAGTAAGTGTACTGAAATTCATACTATCTCAAATGTTTTATTTTTACCCTGCAAGAATTTAGTATAATCTTACTTTCTTGGCTTTAGTGACAGTAGAGTCATCAATAGTTTTGAAAGTTACTTCTTTGCTTTTCTTGGATTTAAATGAGAGAACCCATGCTTGAAAATTTCTCTTGACCAATTAAGGATCTTAAGTGATCTTAAACTTTTAATTTAAAAATTGTCAAGCTGGTTCTCCCGTGACCCCCAAGGCCTCTTGGGGTCTTCCCGTCCCCTTCTTTCTCTGCTCCAGGCTCACCACTGACTGACACCCCTCTTCTCAATGATTTGGAGGAACTGGCAGCCTTACCCTCTTCCTTCAAGCTTCTTTACCTAAGCCCATTCCTTCTCAACCTCCATGCCTCTGCTCAAATGTCTCCTCTTCCGAGAAGCCCTCCAGGACTCCCTAATTGAAAGGGCACCCCCCTAACTCCCCTCCAGATTCCCTTTCCCCTCCAGACTCTCAAATGTTTTGGACTGCAACCCCCAGGGAAAAAATAAATTAATACCACAATCCTTGGTTTCCTGCCCTGTGAAAATTTCTGTTCTGTTCTACTTCAATTTTATTTTCTTATTCATTTCAAAAGAAAAATCTTTGATCCCTACCCAGTAAACCACAATCCACCAATTTTCACAGCCTGCTTTAAATAACAAATGAAGAAAGCCCTGCTCTATTTTATCATCGAGTTTTTTTTTTTTTCTTTTTTCGGGGGGACTTCACATTATGGGTAATAAGAGTAGCTGACTATTTACTGAGCCCTTACTAAGAGGCAGCCCTTAGTCCTGCATTAACTCACTGCATCTTCACATCTGTCCTAACAGTAGACACTTCTAACGGTCCCATTTCCCAGCTGGGGAAACTGGGGCACAGAGGGATCAAGGAACTTGCTCTAAGTCACACCGCTAAAGAGGGCAGGGCGGGGATTCGAACCTGTGACTGAGCAGCGCACAAAGACATGAGGGGTTGCGCGAATGAAGGGGTGAGTGGCGCCCTACTCACCTCCACCAGCTGATGCCAGTGCTCCACGGGCTTGCGCGGGTTGGCCAGCATCTCGGCCCAGTGCTCGCGGCCGTGGGGGTCGGCGGCGTCGGGACCCACGCGGCACACGCCGATCACCTCATTGTGCCCGATGCTGGGGGTCACGGGCGGGGGCCGGTGAGCACCCCAGAGGCCGGCAGGCCGGGCCCCACACCCCACTCTCACCCCGTCCCCCGCCTCACCAGTCGTAGTCCACCACCGCGATGCTGAGCCCCACGTTCTCCACGCTCTCGGGGGCCACGTCGAACACCAGCGCCTCGTTGTACGTGGGGTTCAGCGTGTTCTTCTTGATGGAGGTTTTCCGCTTCTTCAGACGCCGCCCCTCGCTGATTAGAGAGGCCTTCACATAGGGGTCTGGGGGCGGGCGTGGTGGGAGGGCGCTGAACCGGGTCTTTGACCCGCGGACCCCATCACGGACCCCAGACCTTTCTCCCAGACCCAAGCATTTGGTTTCCCAACCTTTTCTCCCCTAGCCCCTCAGATCCAGGAGCCCAGACCCCAGACTCTCGTCTCCCAGACTCAGGGGGTCTGGACGCCCCTCCCCTCCTCTCTCAGGAGCCTGTGGAGTCGGGGCCTCCAGCCCCCTCCTGGCTCAGGCCCAGGAGTCTCACCCTCCTCCCCGCCCCTCAGAAGCCGGCGCCTTTCCGGAGCCCACCTGAGAAGCCGGTGAGGTCCATCGCTTTGAGGTTAGAGGCTCTGATGACGGTCACGGTGAGGCGGCCGGCCGTGGGGAGGTAGCAGAGTGAGAAGTTGAGCTCCCCGAGATCTGCCTTTTCCTGCAGTGGGCGAGAGGGCCAGCGGCGCGCTGTCTCAGCCTTCCCCCAGCCTCTCCTGACTTCCCCATCGCCAGCCTCCAGCCCTCCTCCCCGATTTCCAGGACTCAGGTTTCCGATCCACTTAACAATCTGACTCCGGGCCAAAACCCGCTAAACTCCCTGGCCACAGCGGCCCACCACCGTCAAAGCCTATTTGTTCTGCGGGGAAAACTGGAAGAGGCGTGGCTGGGGGGAGAAGGACAGAAAGAGGGAAGCAGAGAGAACACTGTGAGAAATCGGCTGAGACAGAGATGCAAACGCCCAGAGAGAGTCAGAATGACAGATCCACAGAAGCCTAGAGTCAGACCCAGAGCAGAGCGGGGCGGGCGGGCGGTTGGTGTGGGGTCCCTGGTGCAGACAGTAAAGAATCCGCCTGCAATGCAGGAGACTCGGCTTCGATCCCTGGGTCGGGAAGATCCCCTGGAGAAAGGAATGGCAACCCACTCCTGTATTCCTGCCTGGAGAATCCCATGGACAGAGGAGGCTGGTGGGCTACAGTCCATGGGGTTGCAAAGAGTCAGATACGGCTGAAGCGACTAACACATATGGAGACCCAGCGAGTGACAGAGGCCCAGAATGAGAGGGGAGGGGAAAAGGCGGGGAAGGAGGGTGCAGGAGGAGAGAGGAACCGAGGCAGAGACCTACATGGAGAAGGGACAGAGATCCAGAGAGGTGGGACAGAGGCCCAGGAAGGTGAGAAAAGACACAGGGAGAAGTCAGTCTTGGGCAGGAGACAGACAAGAGCCAGCATGAGGTGACAAGGCAGGCAGATCCCCTGCCTGGACACACGCGGAGGGGCCTGGAGTGGTGGCCAGGGCGAGGGGCCCTACGCCCTGGCTGCCCTGGTCTTCAGCCTCATCTCAGCGCCTCGCTCCCAACCCACGCGGCCGGAGCCCAGGTCCCTGGACTCCCCACTGGCTTCCCTGAGGCTGTGCCTCAGCTGTGTCCTCAGCAAGAGTACCCACCCTCCCTGTCGCCTCTCAGTCATCAAGCCTCAGCTTAGCTGTCACCTCTTCCCACAGACTCCCTGCTGCCCTGAGCAAAGACTCCCCCCAGGCGTCCCCATGATGCTGGCCCCTGTGTGACCACCTAGGCCTGGAGTAATCAGGAGGAGAAGAGAAAATGTGAGGTGACGGAGGAGACACAGATGGATGCAGGAGGGGGCCCTTGAGCAGGGTGGCCTTGGGGAACAACAGGGAGCCGGGCCAGGACCCTACAACTAGGCAGGTAGTTCTCAGAGCCTGAGCTTGGGGGACAGAGCAAGCGGGCTGTGGTCCCCCCAGGTGAAGGGGACCTTAGGAAGAGCCATATGCGCCTGGTTCAACCATGTCCTTGTACATAGGGGGAAACGGAGGCTTAGAGATAGGAAGGAGCTTGAGTTGGGCCATCGGGTGGGCAAAACCAGCCCTCTCGAGATATGAGGACGGGGCTCACACCCCTCTCCACTCACACACAGCTTCCCCAGATCAACAGAGAGCTGGAGTGTTGGGAAACCCAAGGACTGGAACTGAGAGGACTGAGGAGTTGGGAGGGTGCGAAGTTCGGGGTGTGGAAGAGGTCAAGACACCCAAACAAAGACCTAGGAGCTGGGCTTGGGGAAGGATTGGATGTACAGGAGAATGAGGCTGCAAGACAGGAGGAAGGGGCCAGTGGGGCTGTTGGGGGCACTGGGGAGATGTCAGGACATCGGGGATTCCAGTGTGAGGCTCTAGCGAATCACACTATCAGGGTTCCAGTGGAGACCATGAAGACACAGAGGATTAGATTAAATTAGAGAACTTGAGGGTCGGGGCTTTGAAACAAAATGTTCAGAGATCAGAGGGGCTGGGGGGGGGGCGTGTCTCAGGAAGACTGGGAATTGAAAAATGAGGAGGTTGTAAGGGGGGAAGGAAGTTTGACAAACAAAAACTGGGAACTCTAGGCTTGGGAAGTTGGAGGATCAGGAATCCGGGCTCAGAGGGCAGAAGTCATGGGGTCACAGCCTGGAGTTTTGATAAAACGGGTGGCATCTGTTATAGTTTTCTTAATGGTTACCATCAGATGTCAAGGTGGGGTCAGAAGTTGGGAAATCTGGAGCCTGGTTCTGATGTTAATATTTAACTAAGTGCAGAAAGGGAGTGGGAGCCCATTATACCATTCTCCATTCCTGCTTGTACGTTTGCAATATTTTGCAGTAAAATTAAGTTAAAAAGACAATTCCAGGACCCAGGAGTTGTGAGGCTGAGAAGTAGTAGCGGGGGCAAGGAGAGGGCAAGCCGAGGGGCCCTGGGCCCCCTGGGGAGGGGGCGCAGGAGCCACTGACCGAGCCTCCCTCCACTATGTCCCTCCACAGCGGGCGGTCGGGGGGCTGCTCGGCCAGCTCCAGGAGGTTGTCCAGCACCACCTGGCCGATGAGGTCGTGCCGGGAGAAGCGGTCAAAGTCATAGACGCTGAAGTGCAGTTTGCGCTGCGCCAACTCAGCCAGCGGCACCGAGAACTGAAACGTCTCGTTGAAGACGGGGTTCAGGGTCTTCCTGTGCACCTGCAGGGGGCGGGCGAGGGAGACCGACACCATGCCCACCGGCCCCTTCCCCCTCGGACCCGGGGGTCCGGAACTCCGCCCCTCCCTCCCTGGGACCCGGATATCCAGCCCTCCACTCCACACCTTGGTCTGAAACTTCTTCTTGCGGTCAGGCAGCAGGTAGATCTTGACATAGGGATCTGAGAAGCCATTGGAGTCCTTGGCCGGGAGGTCCAAGGCCTGCAGGATCCGCACCACCAGCTGGTCGGAGCCGTAGAGATACCGCAGGGCGAAGCTGATGCGGCCACAGGGCGCCCCCGCGCCGGCCTCCCCAGAGCCGGGGCCCCCGCCGCCCCGCCGGCCGCCGGGTCCAGTCCCCTGGTACAGCTCCGGCTTGATCTGTCCGATGAGCTTGGCCTTTTCTTCTCCGCCAGGCAGGGGTAAGGGTAGGGCGGGCGGCCGCTCCTCACTGCCCGGGTCTGGCTGCGGGGTCAGGGTCTGCTGGGTAAGGGGCCGGGGTAGGGCGGGGTACCTGTAGGGGGTGCGGAGGACAGAGGGAGTCAGTGGCTCTGATCTCTGACTGCACCTGAAGACCTGGGGGGCCCTTCCCGGCCTCCTCCTCAAACCCCACAGCCAGGGGCCCACAGACCCCCACCTTTGCCCACTGTGACCTTGGGCAGGGCGCTTGAATTCTCTGAGCCTCAGTTTCCCCATCTGTATGGGGGTAGTGGCCATCCCCTGCTCTAAGATAGCTCCAGCCCAGACCTGGGCTCTCACCAGCCTCTCAAAGCTGCCATCTGACCTCCAGGAGTGACCCTGAATAACTTCTCTGTGGAGCCCTGGGGCTTCACACAGCCCAGACTATCCAACCCCCATCTGCCCTTCTCCAAATTTCCCCGGCCCATCCTCACCCTCTCCCACCTGGCCATCGCTCCCCTTGGCCTGCTCTTTCTCTCTCAACCGTCTTTTCTGTGCTTGTGGAACACTATGGAAGCCCACAGGTCCATCCTTAACCATCTTGGCCATCATCTTCCCTTCTCACCCGTATGCTTTCCCTGGACAAGCTCATCTGTGCCCCAGGTTTCCACGACCACCAGCAGCCTCTGTCTGCTAAGTGTCTCCTGGGCTCCAGCCAGGTTCAGCCTCCCAGCCCCATCAGACACCACATACCTCTTGTGTTCCCCACTGGGCTCACTCCCTTCTCCCAGCCCACGCCCTCTCCCAGCCCTCTACGATCCACCTCGGCCTGCAGGTCAGATACCTGGGGCCATCCTCACCTCCTCTCTCTCCTCAAACCCCTTCCCTCCCATCTCCTGAATTTTCCCACCCCCACGGTCCCTGCTCATCCATCCTTTCCTGCATGGACCATTACGCCCATGGTGAAGTCCACGTGGAAGGGCCCCTAGTGACGACTGGACAGGGCAGCGCCAGATGCACCGAGAGGCAGGCGTGGGGCTGGGAGAAGTGGGGGGGCGGAGCACGGAGCCATGAAAAGGGATGCGGGGTGAGATGCCTCCAGCTACTAATCAGTGCGCCATTCCCTGCTCCCAGAGAGACTTTGAGCAGGTCATTAACACCCTCTGAGCCTCAGTTTCTTCACAGGTATAATGGGGTAATGAGGAACTCAGAACCAGTGTATCCATCAACCTCTGGAGGGCTTCCCCAGAGACTTCAGACTACATTTTCCATAAGCTCCTGACCAGCCCCTACCTGGAGGAGAACCACCTATGAACCTCTGGGGCCCGAGACAATCCTTCTAGAAGGCAGTTCCCCCGAGATGCTCCCCCAGGTCCCTCCTGTTCAACAAGATCCAGATAAGCTCAGGGTCTCCCTCAAACCCTCCTCTCTTCCTAGGTCCTCTGATAGCCCCACCATCCACCTGATCACCAGGCCAGACCCCTGGGTGCTGTCCTTACCTCCTCCGACCCCCTCCTACCCGCAGCCGTCAGCCCCCGGTTCCATCCCCGACTCGCTGCCCCCTGACTCTCTCTAGCTCATCTCCGCCTCCACCGCCCCGTGACCTCAGCACAGCCTTGTCCTCTCCTGCCTGGACTCTCGGCGTCCAGTCTGTCCCTGTGTGGCCCCAGAGAGGTCTTTCTATACCCAGAGCTGACCTCCTCTGCTCAAGCCCTCCGTGGCTCCCCAGCGTCCCAGGACAACATCCCAGACCCTCAATCCGGCATCCAGGAGCCTGTGTGATCTGGTCCCACCTGGGTCCCCTAGGCTGCCTTTCTGCAGCCCTGGCCTGGCTGGCTCAGGACAGGCTGATCTGGGGAACCACTTCCCCTGGACTGAGAGTGACATGAAGGTCTGTGTGCAGTGCTCACCTCTACTTTTTCCCCAACACCCAGCTCAGGTCTTGGTCATATTAGGCCCTCAAAATGCATGCATAGGAGCAGGGTCAGTGGATCAGAGAACTGCAGGTCCCACCAATGATGAATCGCTCTGTGCTGCAGGGACTCGGGGGTCTAATCTCCGTTCTCTCCCACCTTCCTGATCTCCGAGTCCTGTCCCTATCTTCCTCCTTCCTCTGGTTTTCAGAGCTCAGACCTCTAGCCCCCTCCTCCCTCAAACTCAGGAGTCTGGGTCCCCAGCTTCGTCTTTCTCCAGGATCCAGGACTCCATGCCCCAAGTTCTCTCCTTTCCCAGGATTCAGGAGCGCCGCCGATGGGAAGGCGACACGGAAGAGGAAAGGAAGTTCAGTGGGCCCCCAGCCCGGTGGCCTGTCTCACCTGGTGGTGGGTGCCAGGCTTGTGACCTGCTGATGCGACTGGGCACTGGGCAGGCCCCCACCACTGGGGGGCAGCAGGAGCAGCCCCGAGCCTGCCCCGCCCTCCGAGGGCAGCTCGGGAGATGTCTGGCTCGGTTTGACCCCTGCGGCTACTGCAGCAGCTGCGGCCTCTGGGTAGGAGTCCATGTCCAAGTAAGAGGGCTCAGGGGGGTCAGACCCCCCTAGGCTGCCTGGCTCCAGCAGCTCAGCGAAGGGCGGATGGTGGGCCGTGTGGGCATGGTGGTGCGGGCCCCCCAGCAGGGGATGGCCACCCAAGCCGGCCCCCAGGTGGTGCCCGCCGCCGCCTACCAGGCCTGCCAGCCCGACCCCGGGGCCTAGGTCTTTGCGCAAGGGACCACCGCCCACGGTTGAGCCTCCCTTGTCCCGCCAGGGCACCCAGCACAGCTTCCAAGACACGAAGAGGGAGACACCCAGAAGGACAATGCCACAGAACGTCACGATGACCGACAGCAGGCTCACGGAGATGTCTGGAGAGAGTGAGGACAAAGGTCAGGGGTCAGGGTGGGGTCAGAATTTAGCCTCCCGCTGCTCTCCCCGAAAAAGCTAAGCTTCAGTGTTGGCCTCTCACCGTCCTAAACACATTACACATACTACTCAGTATAGACTCCACGGCTACGCGACGTCAGTGTTTCCGTCTACCCATTTTAAAGACGAGGAAACTGCGAGGTTGGGTGACTTGTCTAAGGCTACACAGCTAGTCCATGACAGATCTGGGATTGGAACCAGCAGTCTGTCTTCAAATTTCATCCTTTTTTATTCTCTTGATTGCACTGCCTCTCCTATAAGTGGGTACATCCTCCAATTTAGAACCAAGCTTCCCCCAAATGCTCAGAGGTGATCAAAGAGAGGGGAGACCGCATGGCACAGTTAGGTAGGTCCGGGTTCAAATTCCAGCTCGCTGTGTGGCTTTGGGAACATATCTTCACCTCTCTGAGCTTGACCCACCCCTTTTGTGCAATGGGGAAAACTCTTGTTCTGCCTGTCATAGCAGTTTTAAAGAATGGAGGGAGTGAATGGCTCGCAGAGGAAGCTGGGGAAGATAATGGCAAGCATTTCTTGAGAGGTTTCTGTGCTTTATAGACATTAGCTCCCTTATGCCTCACGGGCACCCTAGGAGCTTGGCAACATGATTATGCCCATTAGTACTTTTCACAAAAGGAAACTGAGACCTAGAGACATGAAGTTACCACAGACACGAAGTCCTGTAGGTGGAGTGGAGGAAGCAGAGTCTGGGTCCAGGGCGCCTGGCTCTGGAGCCCACCACCTTCACCACTGGCCTACCGCAATTCAGTGTTTCCCAATGAATGGCGGTTCAAGCAGGACTGTTTGTTAGGATGATAAATCCTAGTACTGCCACCTGCGTCTGACACCGTCACCCCCACCACTAACACATTCTGAATGCTTGCTGTGCGCTGATATGCCTTTCAGAGAAACCCGGGACAGCCCAGATCTTGAACCGAAGGTTCGTTCAGTAATTGGGGCCAGGAGTGGGGTTTTTCCAGGTCATGTGAGTTTGTTTTGGGGGTTGACTCTTGGGTCTCCATGAAGTGGATCACAGAGGGAAATTCCTGCTCAGTACAGACGGTGGGTTATGGGGCGCACGGGGGAGGAGCAGGTCACCAAAGTATTGGCAGCAAGGACAGCAGGGTGGAAGCGCTGTGTCCTGTCCCTCCAGGGAGCGCTTGGTGACAAGGGGATGCGCTTCAGTCCTGAACTGCCCAGTGGATCTAAGTCAGTGGTCCCTGATGTTCATCCTCGTGACACTCTACCCCTGGGGGTGATTGATCCTATTTTACGGATAAGGCAACTGAGGCTCAGAGAGACAGGAAGTGACCCTGCGGGGCCATACGGCAGGCAGTGGCAGGGCTCTGAGTTTCCCACCCCACCCCAACCCCTTAGGGTGTCCGTTTTGAAATGATCAGCACCTACTTAGAGTTCTTGAGGCCTGTTAGAAACCAGAGCAAGAACTCCCCAGCCTTGTGAACATGGGAAGAACTGAGCAAAAGAGGTTGTTTTGGAAGAGAAGGGGGAGAAATGTTGGATAGATGCCGTCCCCCACTGTTAGCCTGACCCAGACTCTCTCCAAGTCAAAGTCCTAGGAATTACTGAATTTGAGGATGGTCCTGAGACACCCCACCCACAGCTCGCCAAATTGCAGTAGTGTGCTAGACTTCCTGGGGCCACAGTCAGGCTCTTCTGCATACAAACCATGAGACTCCGAGCCAGCTGCTGCAGCTCTCTGGGCCTCATCCCTTATCTCCGGCCCCTGGACATCCTGCACTTAAGATACTGAGCCCCGCCCTGGCGCTCAGCGAGTGTGACTGTCATCCTAACGTCCCAGCTCCTGCTTTGTGAAGGTTTCTCATCTGGATGAAGGCACTCATGATATCCCCTAGCTCTCAGAACCCTACTGCTCTCTAGCTGGGGGACCAACCATTCCATCTGAACCTCAGTTTCCCCCATTGAAAATAAGGAATATAACTGTATTCAGTGTCTTATAATAACATATAATGGAAAGGAATCTGAAAAAGAATATATACGTCAATATCTATCTATATCTGAATCACTTTGCCATACACATGAATCATTGTAAATCAACTGTACTTCAATTAAAAAATTTAAAAATAAGATTAAAAAAAACAGAAGATAGGGATTATATGTACCACAAAGGGTCATCGTGAATAGTTGATGAGATATATGAAGGACCTTGCATACTGCCTGGCACACAGTCGGTGCTCAGTAAGTATATTTCAACATTTATGGAATGCCCACTGTGTGTCCAGCTTGTTTTTAGCAAGTCACATGTGTTATACCATTTGAGTCTCTCAGCTGCTCCATGGAGTAGTCACTTTTATTATTCCCATTTTCCAGATGAGGAAACTGAGGTACAGAAGAACCCATGCATTTAATAAGTGGGGGAGGGGGGATTTGAACCCAGACAAGTCAGACAGACTGATTTAGAGCCTGAGCTTCTAAGCACTATGTGAGACGCACGAAGACGCTTGAAGGGGGTGTGGCAGCAGTGGAGTGGGGGTGGGGAGGGTGGATAGGAGGCTCGCAGGGCAAAACTCAAAAGGCCATGGGTCAAAAGGACCACATAGCTCCTTCTCCTTAGATTAGAGGTTAGGGGGATCAGCAACAGGCAGGATGGAAGCAAGACTCTAAGAGGGACTGGCTCCATAAGGCATAGGAAGCTGAGCAAGGCTGCTCTAAATCTCTAACAGTTCTGCCTATGGTGCAAGCAGGGGGCTGGCCAACATGGCTGGGGGTGCTGACCTGCATCTGGGCCCCGGGGATAGCCTCTGATCCGCAGGTCGTTGAACTCTTGGCACCTGTCACTGGTGTCGGCATCTCGGACCCGCGCACAGAGGTCCGAGACCAGGATGAGTGCCCGACGGCAGAGGTCATCCTCGTAGTCTCCTGACATGGTGGCCAGCAAGTCCTGTGCTTGGGAGGGGCCGGGCAAGGGTACAGATGGGGAATGGGATGGGGGAGAGAGAGGGGGTGGATAAGGGGTGGAAAGAGAACGAAAGAGGATAGGCAAGGGGCAGTGATTGGGAGTGGAATGACAAAGGGACAGAGATTGGGGGATGGAGGGACAAGGGGATGGAGATTGGGGGGGCAATGAACAAGGGAGAAGAGACTGGGAGGAAATGGACAAGGAGGAAGAGACTGGGAAGGCCAGTCAAGGGGCAGAGATTCAGGCTGCACAAATAAAGGGTTGGACAGACAAGGAGACAAAGATTAGGGTTGCACAGACGCAGGGACAGAGCTTAGGGATGGAGAGACAATGGAACGGCCATTTGTCCTTTGTGGATTCAACAGATATTCACTGGGCACCAACTACACGTGAGGCCCTGTGTGGGCTGTTGCAGATCCAGCAGGGAACAAGCCCCACTCGGTCCCTGGCTCCCTGGTGTCACCGTCCAACGAGAGGACATAAGGAACATAGAGGTCAACAAACACTCACATAAACATATCAACATAGAGCCCTCAGACTGTGAGAAGCGCCCTAAAAGAAGGATGTGTCACAAAGGGACCCAGAGGTGGGTCATCGGGGGACTTCCCTGAAACCTGAAAGGTGAGACGGAGCCAGCCACGGACAGTGGGCAGAGGGGCTGGAGTGAGGAAAACCGTTCAAAACAGCGTGAAGAACGTGAGCAATGGCCCAGGGTGGGAAAGGGCTCGGGAGGTCCAGGGAACAGGAAGGTGTAGACAAGGAGAGGAGAGTGGGAGCGAGAAGGAGGTGGATGGGGGTAGAGAGATAGGAGGTGGTTGTCTGGTGCTGGCGGTGGAGAGATGAAGGTGAAGGATGCAGAGATGAGGACCAAGTTGAAAGAGGGAGAGATAAGGGGAGGGGAGACAGAGATAATGGGAAGGGCAAACTGGGGCCTGGAAGAGAGGGACAGATGAACAGACAGACGGAGGGAAAGTCAAGGATTGAGACTTGGGATGGACAAGCCATAAAGAATAAGCTGGTGTGTAATTCATGGGAGTGTGAGAGATGCAGGGACCGAGCAGGCAGTGATAAGTGCCAGGCAAGAGAGTGGACTGGAATATCTTTGAGAGACAAATAGTGGACAGGAGAATGGATAGGGTGCAGAAATAAAGGACAGAAAAATAATGGCCAGAGATCACAGATGGACAAAAGGATACAGTGGATGGAGGACTGGGCAGACAGTCATGGGGGCAGAAGGAAGGTTGGATTGGGGGGGCGATTCATAAAGGACAGGGAGAAATAGGTGGCTGTGGGGAGAAGGGGAATTAGCGACACATGGTTTAGACATCAGAGATAGACTGGAAGGAGGGTGCAGGGGAAAATAGGGACGGACAGATCAGGGCTCACAGATGGACAGGTGTCGTGGGGTGCTGCAGAAGGCCAGGACTCCGAGACGGGCATGGTCAGACTCACCTGCGCTTATCCCTGCCTTGTCCTGGATGGCAGCGGAGGCGGCGGCTGGCGGTAGGCCATGGGGGTTGTAGGGTGGATAGGGGGCTGCGGAACTGTCCCCAAGAGCCAGGTGGTGGGAGGGGGGGCCGGATCTGGGGGCCGTGGCCGTGAGAAAAAGCTCAGCCCGAGCCTCACATCTTGTCCTACTCGGGCCAGCTGCTCGACCCCAGGCGACCGCCGGGAGGTCTGGCCACCCCCTTCCCACCTTCGGGCCCCCAGCTCCCGTTAAGCTTAAAAGACTACAATTCCCGGCAGGCCTTGCGCTCGCGTTGCTGCGGCTTCATAGACCAGGCACTGCAGGGGCTGATGGGAGTTGGAGTCCTTAGTGCCTCTCCCGGCTGCAGAGAGGATGGGAATTTTTTTGGAGGTGGGGGGGGGGGCGGTTATGAGATGCCGGGGTCCCAAGGCGCAGCCGGGGAGAGGAATAATGTCTGGGACCTCGAGAAGCCGCGGAGTCCGAAGTCCGGAGGGGCCATGGAGTGGGTAAACCATCCCCACGCCCGGGGGATCGGTGGGCGAGGTTGAGGTGGACCCAGGTGTTTCGGGACCCCCCCCTTCCAGAACCACGTGCCCCTCCCCCGGGGCAGCCAGGAGACGCTGCAGCACTCCCACTCCCGGGTCGGAGATCCGCGCACCTCTGCCCCCTACCCGCGCCCCCATGCGCCCGGGCCGCCCCCCGGGATGGGGCTGGGGCGGGGGCTCTGGCAGGGGGAGGGGGAGGAGCGGACTCACCCGGAGCTGCCCCTGCCGCCGCCGCCGCAGCCCCGCGCGCCGGCCGCGGTGCCAGCTCGGCTCCTCCCCCCGCCCCTGTCGCAGGTCCTCGGCTCCTCCCCTCGCACCCCTCCTTCTTCCCCTTCGAACCTGCGGCTTTCAAGCCGAAGTCGCGCGGCCGCAGAGAGGAAGGAGGGCGCTTTCCCCGGCCGAGGCGTCTGAGACGCAGCGCACTTTCACCGCCGAGGAGACAGAGACCGGAGATCAGGACCCTCTGCTCCCCCCGAGATCCAAAGGCCCCGGCCCCCAGCCCCCAGCCCCTCCTCTCCCAGAGAAGTCAGGGACCCGGGTCATCTCTTCCCCAAGGACCCCGGGTACTGAGCTCCCAACCCCCTCCGTTCTCAGATGCAGCAATTCACCTCTGCTGCTCCTCCTCCCTTGGGGATGCAGGACCCCCGACTCCCCACCCCGCTTTTCCGCAGGACCCAGGACTTCCAGTCCTCCCGGTGGAGGGGCTCTGAGGGCTGGTGCTGGGAGGGGAGGCAGACACTCAGAGCCCGCTGTGGAGGTGGAAGCAAAGACTTGGACTCGAATTCTTCCTGGGTCTGTTCCTACCTTTGTGACCTTGCCCTGTTTGCTCTGAGTTCCAGTTTCCTCATCACCAAAATACAGACAAAAGACCCATTTCCTAAGGGACCCAGAGATTTGAAAAGCCAGTCAGTATATAGAGAGAGTTTGCATCAACGAAGTGCTTAATGAATATTTTTTCAAAGCAGCAATTAATGACAGTTGCACCGGGGTTCAATGCTTTGAAAGCATTCTCTGAGTTAATCTTCACTTTGGCCCTATCAGGTGGGGGGCAATTATGTTATTCCCATTTCACAGAGGAACCAACTGAGGCCCACAGAGGTGAAATCCCTTGAGGAAGGTCCAGAACTACCTAATCTGGGTGCAGCCCACAGGGGTGACTTGGAGGGCTCCTCCCAGTCTTTCTCAGTGCTGCCCCCTGCCTCCCAGTGACACCCATATAAATATAATCTCTAAGTGAAAAATTGCAAACACTTTAAGACATGTCTCCGAGGCACGTCTCCCTTTAATTAGATGACCCCCCCCAATTGCTGCCTATGTATACATTTTGCAGCCACCATCATACTGCTGATTAAAAGATGCTTGCTCCTTGGAAGAAAATCTATGACAAACCTAGACAGTGTATTAAAAAGCAGAGACATCACTTTGCCAACAAAGGTCCGTCTAGCCAAAGTTTTTCCAGTAGTCATGGACGGATGTGAGAGTTGGACCATAATGAAAGTTGAGAGCCCAAGAACTGGTGCTTTCGCACTGTGGTGCTGGAGAAGCCTCTTGAGAGTCCCTTGGACAGCAAGGAGATCCAACCAATCAATCCTAAAAGAAATCAACCCTGAATATTTTCTGGAAGGCCTAACGCTGAGGCTGCAATACTCTGGTCACCTGGTGAGAAGAGCCAACTCATTGGAAAAGACCCTGATGCTGGGAAAGATTGAGGGCAGGAGGAGAAGGGGGCAAGAGAGGATGTGATCGTTGGATGGCATCACTGATTCAACGGACATGAGTTTGAGCAAACTCTGGGAGATGGTGAAGGATGGGGAAGCCTTGCGTGCTGCAGTCCACGGGGTCACAAAGAATCGGACATGATTGACCGACTAAACAACAAATCATACTGCTGAATCTCCCAGAATTGTCTTTCGAGTTCTCTCCAAATCCTATCCTCAGTGCTCCTTGCTTTCTCCCAGACGGACCTACATTTGCACCCAAGAAAGCTTGCACGGGAGGAGGTGCACCTGCAGACGTGTGCATGGAAGTACAGGCACCCCAAATACCACTCTCACAGCCAGACCTCCACCCAGGGTCCGCAGGCAGGGAGAGACACACAGCAGCATGCAGTAACACACACAGAGTTGTGTATGCAGGTGGGCTTGCCAGACCCCCATGACATGTTCCCAAAGAGGCCCTCAGGCATCAAGAACAGCTGCAGTGCGTTGACTATGTGTGACTTTGGGAGTGGGGAGCGTGGGTTCAAACCCCAGCCCTGCTTTCCTATCACCTGTGGCCTTGGGTGAATGACTTACATTCTTGGTGCCTCCATTTCCCCATCTATAAGTGAGGGTAATCTTTTTTTTCCCTTTTTTTTAATTGGGAGGGTGATCTTTTTTAAAACCCAGATTCCACCTCATTAGGTTATTTTGAGGATTAATTCACCAGCGATTCAGAGAAAATGGTTAATGTTTACTGTTGTCGTAATTAGTAATTACATGCATTGGCTCATGGAGTCTTTTTTTTCTTGGTTTGCTTATTTATTTATTTTGGGACTCGGGATCTTTCCATGCGGTGATGGACTCTCTAGCTGTGATATGTGGGCACCGTAGCTCTGCAGCATGTGGCGTCTTCGTTCACGAACCAGGGATCCAACCCACATCGCAGGGCAAATTCTTTACCCCTGGATCACCAGGAGGAAGTCCCTGCTTCCCTGCTCATGGACTGTTTAATGTCATTTTCCAAGTGAGCAAATTGAGGCTCAGAGAGGGAAAGTGCCCTGCCGAAGGTCACACAGCTGGGAGGTGTCAGAGTTGATTCAAAGCCACGTGGTCTGACTCTAGACTCCCCGCTTTCAGCCACTACATTGTTTGCTTCTAGGAAGTTTGAGGACCTTGCCTGTTATCACCACTAGGGGGTGTAGAAGAGTGCAGAGCACTGGACAGGAAAGCAGGAGACAGAGACATGCATTCAATTCAATCCACGCAGCTCTTCGGCAGATACTGAGCATCTACTGAGCGCCAGGCACTGTTCTAGGCACTAAGGATTTGACTGGGAACAAAGCAGACGGGAAGCCCAGCCTTGGAAAGGCTCATGATCTAGTGGTGGAGACAGATGGTCATTAAATAACTCCATCTGAGGATCAACATTCATGAAGGAAAGTCCAGGGTGCTGTGTTTGAGAAGGAGGTCACGGAAGACTTCTCTGAGCAAGTGATATTTGAGTTGGCATAAACCAGGTGAAGGTAAGGGAGGGGAGAGGACTCCTCCGGGGAGAAGACTCAGTCTGTGCAAAGCCTGGGAGGAGGAAGCTTGGCACAGGGAGGAGGGCTGATGAGCACATAAGCTCCACGGGGGGAGCCCTTTTGTTTACAGCTCTGTCCTTGCTGCCTGACACAGTGCCTCGCACGCAGTAGGCACTCAGTAAATACTGGCTGGCCGAATGAATGAACGAGTGGATGGATAAACAGAGAAGCGTATATATGTGTATGGACTTTCCAGGTGGCATAGTGATAAAGGATCCGCTCGCCAGTGCAGGAGGCGCTAGAGACGCGAGTTCAATCCCTGGGTGAGGTATATCCCCTGGAGTAGGAAATGGCAATGTGGTACTCCAGTATTCTTGCCTAGAAAATTCCATGGACAGAGGAGCCTGGCAGGCTACAGTGCATGGGGTCACAGAGAGTCAGACACGACTGAGCCCACACACTCGTGTGTATGTATTTATGAGTTGGACAGGTGAATGGATGGATCAGTGGATAGGTGGATGGATGGGTGGATGGATGGATGGATGGATGGATGAATGGATGGTTGGAGGAATGGATGGATAGCTGAGTGGGTGAATGAGTATATCATTACATGGGTGGATGGATAGATGCAGGCATGAATGAACGGATGAGTTTGCCAAGTACCTACAGACCCACACCCACAGCACCTGCAGGCACATGCAGACACACACACCCAGAGACATGCACAGTGTGTGTAAACACAGGCTCACCATTTCTCCTGGTGCTCCCGTGGGAGAACCAACGATAAGAACGGAGGTAGACCATGCTGGCCAGGGCCTGTGTGGACAAGGGTCCAGGAAGGCAAACCCTCTAACCAGAGCTACAACCAGCCCAACCCCTGCTGCGGCGCTGACATAATTTCTGGAATAGAAAGAAAATGCTGATTCAGGGATTTGTGTCCCAGGCTGCACGCCAGGCCAGGGAGCGGGACAGAGATGATCCTAGAGAGTTGGGGTGAGTGGCAGTGGCAGACAGGTGGGGCTAAGGCAGAAACACAGGGAACGGGATAGAGAGATAGAAACAGAGAGCAAATAAAGCGATGGAGACAGAGAGAGACACAGAGACAGAGACAGAGACACACAGAAAGGCACAGAGACCCAGAGGATGGGAGGCAGACAAAGAAAGTCAGAGGCACGTGACAGAGCAATTCAAACTCAGGCACACAGAGAGATGAGCGAGGCAGGGTTCCAGAGACAGACAGGTAGGGAGAAAAGAAGAACAAATCACAGAGAAAAAAGAAGAACAAATCACAGAGAAAAATGAAGACACGGAGAGATGGGAATTTAAGAGATCCAGATGCCAGAGGGAAGAAGAGACAGACAGACACCCAGAGATGCAGAGAGAGAGACACCCAAAGAGAGAAGAAAGAGAGAGCCCCAGAAGAGGCAGCTAAAGCCTGAGGCTAAGAACTGGGAAAGGGAGCAACCTTCAGCTGAGTGTCTCTTTTGTGTCTGGCTCACATGTGGGTGCTTTGCCGTATCTTGCTTTATTTAAGCACCATTAGCCCTTCAAGTGGGGAAGGCGATGGCCCCCACTCCAGTGCTCTTGCCTGGAAAATCCCATGGACAGAGGAGCCTGGTAGGCTGCAGTCCATGGGGTCGCTAAGAGTCGGGCACGACTGAGTGACTTCCCTTTCACTTTTCATTTTCATGCATTGGAGAAGGAAATGGCAACCCACTCCAGTATTCTTGCCTGGAGAATCCCTGGGACAGAGGAGCTTAGTGGGCTGCTGTCTATGGAGTCTCACAGAGTCGGACACGACTGAAGCGACTTAGCAGCAGCAGCCCTTCAAGCTACTCCAGTACTCTTGCCTGGTATATCCCATGGATGGAGGAGTCTGGTAGGCTGCAGCCCATGGGGTTGCTAGGAGTCGGACATGACTTCACTTTCACTTTTCACCTTCATGCATTGGAGAAGGAAATGGCAACCCACTCCAGTGTTCTTGCTTGGAGAATCCCAGGGACGGGGGAGCCTTGTGGGCTGCCGTCTATTGGGTTGCACAGAGTCGGACACGACTGAAGTGACTTAGCAGCAGCGGCAGCAACAGCAGCAGCCCTTCAAGGCAGCATTATTCGCAAGAGAGGAGGAAACAAAGGCTCTAAGAGGAGAAGACATTTGCCCAAGGTTCCACAGCCTGGACATGGCATTTGATGCTAGTCTGTTTGACTCCAGAGTCCATACTCGCTTCTTCATTCTATGTTACATCATGTGGACCAACAGGGAGAGGGCAGTGGGCTTGGGGGTTGCTGAGTGCAGGTCACAGTCATAGAGGGGAATCGTCCCTCATTCATTCATTCAACAGTCATGTTCCACACTTTCCTGATGTTGGAGAACCAGAGAGGAATCAGGGATGGTCTGGAGTGGAAGGCAGACAAAGACCCAAATCCCCAAGCAAGACAGGCAGAGTGCAGCGTGTACAGAGGCCTGGGGTGGGTGGGGGGCGGTGGGGAAGCAGATAAAGAATGTGCACAGACAGGAGACAGAAAACATAACTGATAGGAGGAGGAGTCAGAGAAGGCTTCCTGGAGGAGGGGGCACTTGAGCTTCTTTTGAAAGGATGAGGGGATTTGGGCACCAGGAAAACGCACCATGTGGAGAGCGGAGACAGAGGTGAAGGATTAATTAAATAAAGTAATTAGTAAAAGGTAGATGAAGAGTGTTTTGAAGGTACGAGATGAGAGAGGAAGCTAGGACCAGATCATGTATCTGTCAAACGCCTGACTGAAACGTTGTCCAAGGTGCTGAGGAGCCATAGGAGGGCTGAGTACAGGGGAGGGGTCAGCTCTGAGTGCAGAAAGACCCTTCTGAAACCTTGTGGGGAAGAGACTGGAGCATGTGAGGGCAAGAAGGAGTCTGCGGGGGGAGGGTCCAGGCAAGAAAGGACCTTGAAACCAGAGTGGGTATTGGGCTTTAGGAATAAAGAGAAGAAAGAGTAGAGTCGGGAAGCAGAAGGGATAGAGTTTGGAAACTGATGGGCTGTGCAGGCTGGGTGTGCCTGTGGCCATTAGGATGAAAAATGTGTCCTCTCCTATAGGGATGAACTTGGCAACTAGAAGTAAAGGGCAGTCTGATGGGAGAGAAAAAGACATAAGGATGCTGAGAGGGAGTCTGGGCTGCAAAGGAACTGGGTCTGGAAATGAGTCCACTGAAGTCTGGACTGTTCTAATTACCAATGACAGAAACTCAAATAACCTAAGCAATACCACAGAATTAATTGAGTGAGTGGCGGCTTCAGGCATAGCTAGATCTAGGTGCCTCAGACATCATCAGGAATCTGAGTGTTTGTATCTTTGGTTTCTGCTTTCCTCCTGCTGTCTTTGCGTTCAGGCAGGCTCTCTCCCCATAGGGCAATGTGATGGTCCCCAGCAGCTCAAACCAGCCTCTTAACCTCACTGGAAAAAGAAAGACCCTGTTGTATAATGGATCCGGCAAAAGTCCAAGGTTGACTATCCTAGATTGCTTTTCAGGCTCAGTTTAGTTCAGTCCCTCAGTCATGTCTGACTCTTTGTGCTTCCATGGACTGCAGCATGCCAGGCTTCCCTGTCCATCACCAACTCCCGGAGCTTACTCAAAATTATGTCCATAGAGTTGGTGATGCCATCCAAGCATCTCATCCTCTGTCGTCCCCCTCTCCTCCTGTAGGAGGAAACAGACAGAACAGGCTCTGTGTTGAAAGCAGGACTCCATCTTGGGTCGGACTGTGGACTTTGAGCTATATGCCCAGTATCTATGGAAACGACATACCAAGTGGAAAACCAGACCTCCTGGATGGAAGAACTGCAGGGCTCATAACTAGACTCTCCATTGCCTAAAAGAATACCTTAATTATCTGTGTAACCAAATAGAGTCATAAATTCTATTATGCTTATTGGGGTATGACCACAGGCCTATTGATAATTGTCCACCTAGGCTTAAGGCATATGAATCATGGGTTAACTTTGTATCTTTCTCTTCCTTTGTTCAGATTAGTTTCAGGGAATTTGGGGAGGTGGGTTTGGGCACTTACACTTAAGGTATATAAGGTTTTCACAAAAACTGGTTGGGGTCCTTGGCTAACAGGAGACTCTGACTTGGGCCCGCCAGTATAATAAACTGCACTTCACTATCTGCATCGTCCTTCTGCGTGAGTTTGTTTCCTGGAACGTGTGGCTACAACACTCCCGCCTTCAATCTTTCCCAGCATCAGAGTACTTTCAAATGAGTCAGTTCTTCAAATCAGGTGGCCAAAGTATTGGAGTTTCAGCTTCAGCATCAGTCCTTCCAACGAATATTCAGGGATGATTTCCTTTAGGATTGGCTGGTTTGATCTCCTTGCAGCCCAAGGGACTCTCAAGAGTCTTCTCCAACACCACAAATATTAGTGACTCAGAAAATCGAGGTGCTACTCCTAAAAAGCAGAGAACCAATGCTTATCAAGCAGGAAGTTAAGGCAACGACCAGCTGAAGTGGAGAGAAGGCTTGCGATACAAGTAACAGAGACAGACTGAGAAAGACAAACTAAGGGGGAAAGTCTAGGCTTCTCTCCCCTGCTGAGAGCTCAGCAGACACAAAGAAGAGATGCCCTGTGGGCATCTCTGTGGCTGACCTCCTTCACTCCTAGCCCCTCCCCCATCCACTGGAGGTACCATGGCAACCAGGCCCTCTGCTCACCTTTCCCTCCCCTATAGAGAACCCAGTTTCTGTTTGAATCTAGCCTGTATCTAACCAGTTCCTGCGTGAAACAGGGATGAGCGGAGGGCAAGTGGGAACAGAAAAGGGATGACAGAGGGGGGAGGACAAGGGGCCGGACAGAGGCAGCTGTGAGAGAAGAGAGATGGGGAAAGAGGGAAAAAGGAGACTGGGAGAGATGGGGAGAGAGGTAGGGAGCCAGAGAGCGGGGGATAGGGTTAGAGAGAGCCAGAAAACAATGAAGACAGAGAGGGAAGGGGGGATGGGGCGATGTTGGGGAAACTGATGGGGGAGATTGGGGAGATGGAAGGAGGGAAGGGGAGAGATGTGGGGAGAAAGAGGGCAGAGAAAACGAGGGAAAGAGTAGAGGAGAGATGGGGAGAGCGACAGGGCGAAGTCAGGATAAAGAAATGGGGAAAGAGGGAGGCAGGGAGGGGGATAGAGACATGGGGAGCAGATGAGGAAGACTGTGCGAGTGTCAGGAGTGGGGAAAGAGGCTCGAGGAGACCGGGGGACGTTGAGGAAGAAAAAGGAAGCTGGGCAAGAAGGAAGTGGGACACACAGAGGGTCCCAGAGATGAAAGGAAACCAGATGCCCATGTGGGCTCAGCCGTCCACATTTTACCCCCGGGCCTTCAAGAACAAGAGGGGGGAAGCAGCGGGGAGACAGAGCTGGGGCGGGTGGCCCAGTCAGAGCTCTTCTCCCCGTCCTCCTGAGACAACCCCCACCCGCCTTCCCAGGATGCAACGGGAGGTGGAGCCCCTGTGCTCCTCCGCCGTGGGCAACCCCGGCATGCACAGGGACGCAGGTAGCTGTGCGTTTGTAAGCAAGCGTGGGGGTGGAGGGCCTTCATCCGAGCATTGTGTCACAGCCTGCCTTGCGGCCTGGCCGTGAGTGAGTTACTGGCCTTCCAAAGAGAGAGCTACCCCCAACTTCTTGTGTCCACTAGGCAGTACCCTTTAAGACCGCAAACCGCCATTTCCCGTGAGCCTTTGCAGTTCCTTGGCCAATGGTCTGGACCCGGAACTACATTTCCCATGAGTCTCTGGGCCCTCAACAACTCTTCTGGAGGACCTGAGCCCGTAGAGACTCCCTGCCCTGGCCCCTCACACCCTTTTTGTCTCCACCACCGGACTTAGCATCTTCTCCCGAAGCTACTCCTTCTCCCTGCTTCCCATCTTTGAATGACCCTACGATCAACCCAATCCAGACCCCAGGCATTGTTCCGCCGACTCCCGTTTCCTCCCACTGCCATCAGTCCCTAACCCTGTCTTCGTTCTCATTCTCTCTGCCCCGTCCCCACATCCCCAGCTCAGGGCTTGTCCTCTTCCAATGGACTCTTTCTCCACCTGACTCCCTGGCCTCCAATTTCTTCCCTCTCGCCCATCCCCTATGTAGCTCCAGAGAAAACTTTCTGACACCCAGCACTAACCCTTTCTCTCCCTTGCTCGCAGCTCTTCCATGTTCCCCATCACTCCCAGGACAGGGCACCAGCCCCTCAATCCAGTGTTTGAGGCCCTATGTAGCCTGTGCCAGCTGTCAGGCTCATCTTCCACGGCTGCCTATTTCCGCTCTACTTTAGCACAGCTCGTTCCTTCATTCATTTTCTCATTGAACATTTCTAAAGTAATATCTTGGTGACAATTCATTTGGCTAGCAGGTAATACAGAATTGGACTTAAGGAAGTATAAAGAATTGTTGTTCAGTTGCTAAGTTGTGCCTGACTCTTTGCGATCCCATGAACTATAGCCCGCCAGCCTCTATCCGTGGGATTTCCCAGGCAAGGATACTGGAGTGGGTTACCATTTCCTTCTCCAGGGGCTCTTACCAACCCAGGGATCAAGCGCACGTCTTCTGCTTGGCGGCAGGAGATTCTTTACCACTGAGGCATGTGGGAAGCCCAGTATAAAGAATAGGAAAGACATTATCTCACTGTAAAAGAAGCCTATAGATGGAGCAGGGTTTGTATTTGAGTGGATCAGCAGCTCAGTGAATGTTATTGAGAACGATTTCTGTTTCCCTGCCTTTTAGTCTGGGATATATCCCTTTTGCACACTAGCTTGCATACCTCATGGTCACCAATGGCTGCCAAAGTTCCAGGCATCACTTCCAAAGGTTTTAATCTTAAGAATTCCAAATAATCTCTCCTCACATCTCATTGGCCGGCGCTAAGCACCCACTCACTCTTGTCTCAATGCCTGGGAAAAAGAATGAAATTATAATGATTATTTTAGTCATTGGGTCTATGCATCAGGTGGGAGAAAGTTTTAAAAGAATTTATATCTAATCCTACTTCAGATTCCAGTTAACCAGGATCTCTAGGACTGGGGCCCTAGCATCTATAGTTTTTGACTGCTTGCCAGGTAATTATGATGAGCAGTAGGGGTCGAAGGCATTGGTTTACACCAGATGAGATATTTCTGAGGATCCTGGGGATTGGTGAGCCTCACCTGGTTCCCTTCCCATCTCTCCCATGGATGGGGAATGGACACTCCTCAAGTGAGGAATAAGGACGGAAATCATTGACATGGTCTCCTTTCTGGGTGTTGGCTATAAGCACCTACTCTGTGCCAGGTGCTAGGCTAGGCACAACAAATGCTCTAGTGGCAAAACAGACAGTTTCTCTGTCCTCCAGTCTCTGTTAGTGCCTTTGAAAACCTCTTCTGTTTGCAGACACCCCCCCCGAACCCCACATCATCTCTAACCTAGACTGAGGCACCCACCTGATAAGTATACTTTATTTATCAATTCAGTTCAGTCACTCAGTCATGTCTGACTCTTTTGCGACCCCATGGACTGCAGCATGCCAGGCTTCCCTGTTCATCAGCAACTCCCGGAGCTTTCTCAAACTCATGTCCATCAAGTTGGTGATGACATTCAACCATCTCATCCTCTGTCGTCCCCTTCTCCTCCTGCCTTCAATCTTTCCTAGCGTCAGGGCCTTTTCCAAGGAGTTAGTTCTTTGCATCAGGTGGCCAAAGTATTGGAGTTTCAGCTTCAGCATCAGTCCTTCCAATGAATATTCAGGGATGATTTTCTTTAGGATTGACTGGTTTGATCTCTTTGCAGTCCAAGGGACTCTCAAGAGTTTTCTCCCTGCTGTGCTAGTTAGCTTCAGTCATGTCCGACTCTTTGCCACCCCATGGACTGCAGCATGCCAGGCTTCCCCGACCTTCTCGATAGCCTGGAGTTTGCTCAAATTCATGTTTATTCAGTCGATAATGCCATCCAACCATCTCATCCTCTATCATCACCTTCTCCTCCTGCCTTCAATCTTTCCCAGTATCAGGGTCTTTTCCAATGAGTCAGTTATTCGTATCAAGTGGCTAAAGTATTGGAGCTTCAGCTTCAGCATTAGTCCTTCCAGTGAATAATTCACGACTAATTTCCTTTAGGATTGATTGGTTTGATCTCCTTGCGGTTCAATGGACTCTCAAGAGTCTTCTCTAACACCAATAGAACTCTAACAGTCCGAAAGCATCAAAACTTTATGTATAGCTCTAGAAAAATTTGAGTGGCACTGAGTTGACCAGTTGGCGCATTTTGTAGATCAATATTTGTTCATTTCAGTTTTTCTATTTTCTTTGTGGTATTTTGGAGCCAGTAACATTTTTAGCTTGTCAGGTTGCAAATTTTGTCTTAGGTCATTAGAAAGCCTGTGGGTCCCAAGTGGTTTGCCTGTAGTAATGAATGAAATGACCCAGGCTGTTCTCATGCAAGGAAGGCAGACATGACACACGTTAGCTCACAAATAATTAATAACCTACAATTGCAAGAAGTACTCCTTAGCTTTGGGCCTGAAGAGAATTCTGGGAATATTCTCTTTTGCTTAAAGACCTTAGTGCCCCACCTACACACCCAGTGATGCCTCTGCATAAAATATCCCTTTCTTTGCAATTTCTTTCTTTCTTCTTCTTCTTCTTCTTCTTCTTTTTAACAAGGAGGGTCTCTGCCATTTCTTTATTAGGGAAATTCCTCTTGTATCCCTTAAGTCTCATGGTAGACATCACCCCCTCCAAGGAGCCTTCCTTGATTGCCCCCAGACTGTCCACCTTGTGACACCTCCACTGTAGCAAGTACTGCACTTTACGGTGACCGTTTCCCCCACCACACCAAAAGCTCTTGGAGGGAAGGGTGGAGGTCTCATTAATCTCTTTGTCTGCATCATCCTTCAGGGCACACAGGAGGCCTTGGAGGTGTCTGTTGATGTTTGAAAGTATTATGTTTACTCAATTATTCAATAAGTACTCATTTATAAATGTATACCTTTATTAAGTTATGGATATACATTGAAACAAATATATTAAAATCATGGTTGTAATTTAGGAATCTTTATTTCCAATGCCACATTTCACAAGAAACAGTTTTATTCACATTTTAAACATATCACTTTAATGTTGCTAGAGTCATTTTCCAAGTCATTTCACACACTTTTCCAGGGCATATAATTTTATTTCTAAGTTATCTGTGATAGGAATTTAAAAGATTTTTTTCTACTATGGAAAAATTCAAACATTCACAAAAATAGAGAAAATGTTTAATAAATCCACGCATTCCAATACCTAACTTCAATAACTATCAATATTTTGCTAATCTTGTTGCACCTAGACACCCACACACACAATTTTTGGGGGGACATTCTATAGGACGAATTTGTTTTAAAACAAGTTTTAGAAAACAGACCTACCATGCCATTAATTACAACCAGCAAACATTTATAAATTTTTCTTGAATATCATCTCATCTAGGATATATTTGAATTTCCCTAATTATTAAAAACTTTCATTTTTTACAGTTGGTTTGTTTTAATTAAGATCCAAACAAAGATATTGTATTGCATTTGATGATTATATCCCTTCAGTCTTCATCCAGTAAATTCTTACAACTAGGTGCCTGGTGCTTTGCTAGGTGCCCAGAGCAGAAGACAAGCCCCTGACCTTATGTTGTTCGCATTATAATTAGAGACTCATAGAAATAAATGTAAAAAGGCAGCTGTGATGACAGCCAGTACGTGGTGTTATGCATTCAAGACAGGAACCCTTCACATGCTCAAGGAGACGTGATGAGCTAAGTGAGGGGGAAGAGAGCACCACGTGGATTTACAGCATGTGTCAAGGTCCTGTGGCAGGAGGGGCGGCATGGAGAGTTCACGTCACAGAAGGGTGATGTTTCTGGAATGCAGCAAGTGAGGAGGTCGATGTTGTCTGATCAGGCTTGAGACATCAGCAGGGTCTTGGTCCTATGTGGTCTCGGTCTTAATTTATCCCGAAGACAATGAGAAGTCCTGGGAGGGTTTTGAGGAAAGTGGAGGTGGTGATGTGGTCGGATCTACATTTCAAAATGGTATTCTGAGGCTTCCCTAGTGGCTCAATGGTAAAGAATCCACCTGCCAATGCAGGAGATCACATGGGAAGATCCCATGGGAAGATCCCACATGCCCTGGGACAACTAAGCCTGTGGGCCACAACTACTGAGGCTGTGTGCTGTGACGATTGAAGCCTGCATGCCTAGAGCCCATGGTCCACAACAAAAGCCACTGCAGTGAGAAGCCTGCGCACCACAACTAGGAAGTAGCCCGTGCTCTCTGCAACTAGAGCAAAACCCATGTAGCAATGAAGAGCCAGCATCGCTCCCAATAAATAAATAACTATAAAACAAACCAAGAAACAGTAGCAAAAAGTGCTATTCTGATGGGATGAATGAAGGAGAGAGACAGAGAGGTTGAGAAGTTAGGAAGCTGTTGTGTAGACAATAGTGGGATGAGAGGCAGCAGCCTGGGGGATTGAGAACATGTTCTGGATCCAGATGGCTCAATTTTTATCATGATTCTATCACTTGGGCTGTGTGACCTTGAGAAAATCACTTAACTTCTCTTTGCTTCTCTGTGTGGTGGGGAAGTCCCTAGAAGAAACAAGATTGGCAAAATATTGATATTGATTGAAGCTAGGTATTGGAACATTTGGGTTCATTATACATCCTGATGTGAAGAACTGATTCATTTGAAAACACCCTGATGCTGGGAATGATTGAAGGCAGGAGGAGAAGGGGATGACAGGATGAGATGCTTAGATGGCGTTACTGACTCTATGGACATGAGTTTGAGCAAGCTCTGGGAGTTGATAATGGACAGGGAAGCCCGGCATGCTGCAGTCCATGGGGTCGCAAAGAGTCGGACACTGAGAGACTGAACTGAACTGAACTTAAACTACACTACCTCAGAAGTTGTTGTGAGGATTCAGTGGAAAGAACTTTAAAAGGTGTTTGGCTTTGCAAAAGGGACTGTAAACATGTAGTTATTGTTAATTGGACAGACTTGAGAAGGAGATTACTGCATTGGAAGGATGGAAGGGAGGCCAGGATGGCCAGACAGAAACGCAGAGAGCTCAGCAGAGGGACCATACGTGACGCAGGGCAGGTGGTTCTCAGAGGGGATCTGTTTAAAATGCAGATTCTCATCCTGTAGGTCTGGAGGGGACCCTGAGAGGCTCCCCCAGACCACGCATTGAGGAATGAGTCCCCATAGCAGGGGAGGACTTTATCCTGAAGGCAAGAGAAAGCCTCTGGAAATTTGTGAGTCTCTGAGAGTACATCACGAGAAACGCTAGGGTGGAAGAAGCACAAGCTGGAATCAAGATTGCTGGGAGAAATATCAATAACCTCAGATATGCAGATGGCACCACCCATATGGCAGAAAGTGAAGAGGAACTAAAAAGCCTCTTGATGAAAGTGAAGTGGAGAGTGAAAAAGTTGGCTTAAAGCTCCACATTCAGAAAACGAAGATCATGGCATCTGGTCCCATCACTTCATGGGAAATAGATGGGGAAACAGTGGAAACAGTGTCAAACTTTATTTTTTGGGGCTCCAAAATCACTGCAGATGGTGACTGCAGCCATGAAATTAAAAGACGCTTACTCCTTGGAAGAAAAGTTATGACCAACCTAGATAGCATATATTTTTTTTTTTTTTAGATAGCATATTGAAAAGCAGAAACATTACTTTGCCAACAAAGGTCCATCTAGTCAAGGCTATGGTTTTTCCAGTGGTCATGTATGGATGTGAGAGTTGGACTGTGAAGAAAGCTGAGCGCTGAAGAATTGATGCTTTTGAACTGTGGTGTTGAAGAAGACTCTTGAGAGTCCCTTGGACTGCAAGGAGATCCAACCAGTCCATTCTGAAGGAGATCAGCCCTGGGATTTCTTTTGAGGGAATGATGCTGAAGCTGAAACTCCAGTACTTTGGCCACCTCATGCGAAGAGTTGACTCATTGGAAAAGACTCTGATGCTGGGAGGGATTGGGGGCAGGAGGAGAAGGGGACGACAGAGGATGAGATGGCTGGATGGCATCACCGACTCGATGGACATGAGTCTGAGTGAACTCTGGGAGTTGGTGATGGACAGGGAGGCCTGGCGTGCTGCGATTCATGGGGTCGCAAAGAGTCGGACATGACTGAGCGACTGAACTGAACTGAAGGGGACCCCAAAAGTCGGAAGGGAAATGGGGTTAGTAGCGAGTCCAAGCTCTGGGGTATCCCACAGCTGGGTGGGGCAGGGTGGAATCTGGGGCTGAGACACAACAGCCGAATAACTGGCAGAGGAGCTATCCTGGGAGTGGCATAGCCAGTCACTTGGTGATGTCATTTAAGCAGAATAAGGTGTGAGGAGTGCTCAGGGCAACCGATGTACTTGGGTTTTCCATCCCCAGGAGTGCTCCTTGTGGATCGAGAGACCCCAGAGGAGATGCAGGCGCGGAGCCTGGGCAGACCTGTCAAATCCTCGTGAGTGGTCCTTGGCCCCGTGATTTCTGACCTCAGCTCTAAGCTCGAGGGCACCGACCCCTGACCTTGGGAGGTCTCTGTCCGCTGGCTGTTTTCCCAGGAAACAGTATCTGCGTCAGGTCATTGCAGAATACGAGGCGCTGGACCGAGAGCTCCCGTGCATCCGGAAGTTCCCTATGCCGCCTGCCGCTCAGCCGCTTTGTCTGTGCATGGAGACCTCGGTGAGTGGCCCTCCCCCAGCCCGTGACCCCAGATCCCTGCTGGGGCGGTGGACAGGACTTGAATCCAAGCTCCACAGCTTAGCAGCTGAGGGCCTGGCGCCAGGATAAGTGGCTGAAAATAAATTGTGAATTTGTCAAAGGGGCCATCGTTGAGAGAGGCGGAGAGAAGGGAGACGGAGGACAGGGGGAATCCTGCTAATCCGTCTACTAGGAAAATCTGTAAAATGGACAGACAGTGCAAAAACTCATTTTTAAAAAGCTTAGGTGTTTGACAGATTCAGTGAAGTGGTTACGCCGTGTATGGTTTCTGTGGCCGTTCCTGCTTCAGCAGAGGTAGCTATTAAGGTATCACCCTTTAATTTGAGAATTAAATGAGGCTTGCCAGCACAAGCCTCTGAATGTTCCCTCAGCTGATCTGTGTCACTTTACCCTGACGAAGGGATCACCGTTCTTGACAAGGCCAATCCACACTCCATTGCTTCTCTTCGTGTCTTTGAACACGAAACAACCCCATCCCCGCCTCCGCCGCTCAACATACACACCCAAGTCTAGCAGGAGGTGACCAATTTCTTGATTTCACTGTAGCTTCTTGGCAGTTTTATATATGACATATGCTATCACCCTCCACAATGCAATCTGAGACTGAAACGTGGTTAGTGATCAGTGTGTTTTCTGAATGTTAAATAGATTGACAAGATGTCAACCCCTCCCCCACGATCCTTATTTATTGACAAAGGAACAGTCCTTAAAATGCTAATATGACTATAAAAGGAAAAATGTACAGCTTAAATCCTTGCGGAAATCTTCAAGGGCTGCCAAAACTTCACCATCCAACGCAGGTTTCCGGAAAAGTTTTCAATAGATAGGCAAAGTTGGCCAACTGGTGAATCATTCAGCCGACTGTTCATTGACTTCTGGCAAATCGGCTTGGTGAGGATTGATTTTTTTGTCTGAGAATGACCTAGAATGGCAGCAGATGCCTTTCTACCTGAAAGATTCCTATCCTCCTCGCTCTGGCAGGTTCTGCAGGTGGGGTCTAGGGTGGGGACTTTTGCACCTGGACTTAACTCGGCCCGACATCCCCAGCCTGAAGAGGACCTTACCCACGTGGAGGTGCTGGAGGCCCTGGAAGCCGAGTTCCCCGGGGCCATGGAGAGTGGGCGCGTGAGCAGCATCCGCTTTGAGAACATGAACGTCATCTGTGGGACTGCCGGACGCCGGGACCGGTGAGTCCTTGGCGGGGGTGAAGGGCCTGGAGTGGTAGGCTCGCAGTGAACACGATGAGGGGGCGGAGCCGGGAGTGAGGGCGGAGAGAGGTGGGGCGGGGACTTTGGGTGGGCGTGGCCAGGAGCTAACGGAAGGTGCGGGCCAACAGGAAGCGCAGCAAGGGGCGGGGCTGGGAAGGGACAGACAGTGAGGGGGCGGGGCCGGGAGTGAGGGCTGAGAGAGGCGGGGCGGGGCGGAGACATTGGGTGGGCGTGGCCAGGAGGTGCGGGCCAACAGGAAGCGCATCAAGGGGCGGGGCGGGGAGGGGACAGACAGTGAGGGGGCGGGGCCTGGAGCCCCCAGTGAAGGTTGTGGTAGATAGAAGGACCCCTACCTGGCTGAAACGCGGCAGTAGCGGTAAAGAACCCGCCTGCCAATGCAGGAGAAAAGACACGGGTTCCATCCCTGGGTGGGGATGGTCCCTTGAAAGAGGGCATGGCAACGCACTCCAGTATTCTTGCCTGGAGAATCCCATGGACAGAGGAGCCTGGCGGGCTAGTGGAACCCGATGGACTACGGTCCATAAGGGAGCAGAGTCGGTCACGACTGAAACGACTTTGTATGCACCCACACGGGTGCCTAGAAGGAGCGAAGCCGAGAGTGGGTGCGGTGGGGGAGCAGGGCCAGGTGAGATCGGAAAAGAAGGCGGGATCTGGAGAGAGGAGCCAGACTTTCAGTGACCCAGGTGGTGACGGGGATGCGCAAGACCGAGGAGTGGGGGTCTGAACACGGGACAGCAGCTATGAGCCTGAGCACCTTGCAGGGCGGGGTCAGAGTGATCCCGGGGGTCCTGACTGTCTGGTGGAGGGCGGGACCAGGCCTGAGAGCAGCACTGAAGGGGCGGGGCGGCCAGTGCAGTGGCAGTTTAGAAATATGGAGCCTCGACAGAGCCGGGCTGAGGGAAGACAGAGCCTAGACTGACCCCCCTGAGGGTCAAAGAACAGATTGACCCCGATGAGAGTGCAGGCCTGGCGAGTTTAGGGACGCAGCGACGGGTTGAGGGACGAGTCGGTCGGTAAACGAACTCAGGGATCAGGCAAGGACTCTTCAGCAACCAGAGGCGGGGCTGGGGCCGCCAGCGATTCCCCCTCCGTCTCCGCCCCGCTCCTCTCCCCCTGGCCTTGTCCCTTCACAGGTGGCTCATCATGGTCACGGACTTCCAGACTCGCTCGCGCCTGCTGCGCTCGGGGCTTCGACTCCGCGGGAACCTGCATCCTCTCGTGCGCCACGACGAACTGCTGCTGAGCGATTACCGCCTGCACCTGCGTCGCTCCCTAGTCCGACGGCGCATGCTCGAGGCTCTGGGGGCGGAGCCGACCGAGGAAGACTGACATTTGGGGGGGGCGGGCCCCGGCTGCGCTTGCGCACTGCCCTGCTGGCTCGGGATACCCACCGGGAACCTCAGAGGGAAAGGGGAGTTGCCTCCCCAGGAAGGAGGCGGGGTCGGCTCAAGGGGGTGGATACTGTGAGTTTAATTATAAAGAATGACCTGGTACAAAAGCCATTTCTCTCTGCAAAATCTTGGTGGGGAGTCAGGGGGAGGGTGGTGACGGGGGGTAGAGACGAACCCCCATGATATAATTCCGCCTCCCTAGTCTTCCCCTAGTCCCTGCGAATGGACGCCTGGGTCGCAGCCCCTTGAGGGGTGAATTCCGAGGCCCGCGAGAGGGAAGACCGGGGCCCCGTGGATTTGAACGCGTGTGATCCCTGTCCCAACGAGAACCAGACGTCCTCATCCGCCCCCCTTTTCCTCCTCCCAACCCCCCTTGGAAGACAATTCTCGGGCTTTATTTCAGGTTTTTTTTTTTTTTCTGGATTTTTTTGTGTGTTCTAGGTTTTTTTTTTTGTATTTTCTTTTGTTATTGTTCCTCTTTTTGCTTTGTCGCTTCTCTCCGCCCCGCGCTGTCCCCCATCCAGTACCTTCCCCCTCCCCAGCCCAACCTCTCCTACCCCCCTCCCCACCCCCCACACCCTCCCCAACCCCGCGGCACCCATCCAGAATGAACAAGCCCTTGATAGACGAGCGCCGCGCAGGCCCCCTGCGGACGGGGGGCATCCGACAAGGGGGAGGGGGCGGGTAGGGGCCCAGCGCGACCTCCGCCCCTCTCCTCGCCACCCCTCCCCCCTCCCACGACCCTCCCACAAGGTTCCCCGCAGATCCCTGACGTGGTAAGGAGGGAGGGTTGCAAGCACCCTCCCCCCAAGGACGGAGCGCCCCCCCCCCCCGGGGGTAGGGGGCAGCAGAGGGGGAATGGGCTTGGGGGAAGGAGGGGGAGCTCCCTTCTTTGGCAGCTGAACATGGTGGGGATCAGGGGCGATGCCCTCCCCCTTTTGCCCACAGTAGGGGAAGGGGCTTTCCAGGGGAAGGGGGTGGCTTAGAATTTCCAAGCCCTAGGAATAGAGGGACAGGGAAGCGTGCAGGAAGGGACAGCCATGCTGGAGGGAGGAGTTTCTGGGAGAGACGGAAAGTTTAGGAGATGGGGGGAGGCGGTGTCGTCGTGCAAAATGGATGGACCGGAAGTCAGAGGAGGGAGGAGCTGAGAGGGCAGACTGGGGCAGGGAGAGGAGGAAGCGAGGAAGCAAAGTGGGCAGGAACTGAGAGTGCACAGGATCTTCTCTTGCCAGAAAGTGTCCAGAGCTAAGAGAATAGGCAGAGTGCAAATGATCATAAGAGCTGATCTTTGGGGGCAGGAAAAAAAACTGCCAGGAAAAGAAACAATAATACAGGCTCAAGAGCGTGTGGAATGGGATGAATGTGCAAAAGGAAAGAGGCTGCAGAGTTCTCCAAGAGATGGTAAAAGTTACCCAAGAACAACCAGAAATTCAAGCATGAGCGTGCAAGGCAGGGCTGCGGGGTGCAAAAGCCTAGTTAAGGACGAAAAGACGGCTTCAAGAGAGCAGGGGACGTGCTGGGGAGAATGCGTGTGCAAGAGCGGGCGTGCAAGAAGCTGCATCAAAGAATTGACAGTGGAGATGGACAAGGATCTGGGAAACGACGGGGCGAGGGAGTGGGAAAGCCTGGCAAAGAGGAGAAGATATGGTTCCTGGGAGGCGAGGGTGCAAGCAACAGTGGGTGGGGGGAGGGGCAAGGAGGTGGCGTGGGAGTGCCACTGTGAGACGGAGGGGTGGGCAGAGAATGTGGGGGTGCAGGATTAAGGGGAGAGGGTGCTTCAGGAGAACGGAGGCGCGAGTTTAGGGGGAGGCGCACGGTCTGAGAGAGGGCGAGGGAAAGGGTGTCCCAAGTGTGTCTGCAGCAAGGGCCCAGAGATTCTTCAGGAGAGAGGGGTGGGGTGGGGGTGGGGGAGGGCGCCCGTGGGAAGAGTCTGAGACCAAGGGGGTGTGGAGCGTGGGGAGACAGACGCTGTGGTGTGCCAGGGAAGCCGAGCGAGCCGGAAGCAAAGGCAGGCGGAGGAAGCCAAGGCGGAGCGCGCAAGACAGCCAGAGGGCGCATTTGTGCAAAATTGTAGCCCAGGAAGGGGAGAGAGGTGAGCAGGCGTGCAAAGGAGCGTGCAAGAGCCTGGGGGGCGGGGGCTGCTGTGTGTGCTGGGGAGAGGGGAGGGTGGGGAGAGCCAGGGGCCTGGAGACGGGGGGAAGGGTGGTTAGAGGGGCGGCAGATGGTGGAATCTGAGGGCGGCCCCTTCCTCTGCGGCCTGGGGGACGACCCCCAAGCGGTCAGGCTCAGGGCTGGCCCTCTATGGCTCTGTCTGTCCCCCGCTCCCCAGAATCGACCCTTCCCTCCTTCTCCACCCCCTCTCTGATTTCCTCCAGCGCCCCTCCGCTCCCCCTACCCCTTCACACACACACACACCGCCTCGTGTCAGCTGCCCCCTCCTGTGAGGTGCAAATGTCTGGCCGGGATCAGGCCACCTGGTGACCTCCGGCCTTGGGAGACAAGGGTCAGGGCGCAGTTCTAGCAGAGTCCCTGGCCCGGGGAGAGAAGGACGGTTGGGTTGGGTGGGAGGGGCGGTCAGAGGTCAAGAGGCCAGCAGGCTCAAGGGTTCTGTGGACGGGCTGGTCCGTCCAGGCCAGCCATCACCTCTCCAGGAAAAACTTGAGAGCCCGGTCGATGTTCATGCGGTGTCCCACCCTGGTCACCCCCAAATCGACGTAGTCCTCCTTGGTCAAGGCGGGAAGGTGGGAGCCATCGATCTCGTGGTCCAGGAACCGGGCCCGGTGTTCGGCCAAGCCCAGCCACTCTAGCCAGTCAGCCACATCGAACTTGGTCCAGAAGCCCAGAGGTTTAGCGCCGAACGGCTTGTCCGGGGGCAGGGAAAGCAGGCGGGTCGGTGAGAGGGAGCGGGAGGCCCCTGACAAGGCCCCGCCGAGACTTCCGGACATCCCGGGGTGCGGCGGTACAAAGACGGGGGCGAAGGGGTCGGCCGAGCCTCCTGCCCCTCCGGTGGGGGAGCCTCGGATGTCAAAGAGGCCCGGGTAGAGGGGTCCGGAAGGCAGGATGGGTAGGGACGAGGGCCGGGGCGCAGGGCTGACCTTGTGCTCCGAGGCGGGCAGCAATGAGGGGCTGGGGGCCCGGCGGAGCAAAGGTGGGCGCATCTCGAACTCCACGCCCTGGAGGTGGCGGGCGGACGTGGAGGAGGAGGAAGCCGATGGGGAGGTGGCCCCCGGGGCTGCAGCGGCTGAAGGGGACACCGCGGTTCCCGTGGGGAGTGGCGGCAGAGGTGGTTTGGACCAGTTCTGAAACAGGCTGCTCACAGGTTTGGAGAGGAGCGAGGACTGGGAGTCTTCCGAGAGTCTGGAATGTGATACGGGGCGGGGGTGGAGGAGAAGGGTGGGGTGGGGGGCAAGGGTGGGGCGAGAAAGAGGCAGAGGTCAAGGTGTAGGGAGAGAGGAAGAGAGACCGGGGCGCGGGGTAGAGAGATGGGAAGAGATGGAAGGAGCGAGCGAGGGGGTAAGATGGATGTCAGGACAGAAAATGAAGGGAGAGAAAAGTGAGAGGACAGGGAGGGCGACAGTCGAGAGAGATGAAAGAAAAAGAGACATTAAGTGATAATAATAATAATCGCCACCACTTACTGATGCTCACGTGTGCCAGGCATTGTTCTAAGTGCTTTTACAGATCGCATCTCAATGGAATCCCCGTGACAGCCCTGATGCAGGTTACTATTATTATCAGCAGCACAGAGAGGTTAAGTAACTTGCCTAAGGACACACAGCCAGGAAGTGGCAGAGCCCAGTTACATGGCACCAAAGTCTGAGCTCTTAACCACTCCCCTATACTGCCTTTCGGGGTATGGCCAAGTCACAGCAGAGTGGAAGACAGGGAGACGGTGAGAGAGGAACAAAAAAGAGGAGGAGCATTCAGGGGAGAGAGATGGAAGGGGACAGGGGACAGAGAGAGAGAGAGAGATGGGGAGAGGGCGATGAAAGAGAGAAGAAACGAGGGGAGAAAAGGATTCCCCTCATCCCTTTAGCTCCCTCCACAACAGTCCCTGCCTCGGGTCCTTTGAACGGTTCCCTCAGCTTAGCGCTCTTTTCCCTCCAGGAGCCATACAGTTCGCTCCCTTCCCTCCTCCAGTCTCTGTTCAGCTTGCCTTTTATTTGAGACACCTCTTCTGAACCATCCCATTATTGTATTTTTTTCCCTAGGATGACCGCAATGACTGTTTCCTGTCTGACCTCCACCTCTGCTTATCAGGCTGTGAGCTCTATAAGGGATATGCTTTGCTTGTTTTGTCCATTGCGGGATTCCCTCCCTCTCCCCCTGAAGGGCACCGGGTAACAGAGATGGCAAGTCAGTCATTGGTGGATGGGTAAACTAAATTAAGCATCCTTTCCTCTGTCATCTGTGAGATGCCTTAAGATCTCAAAGACCTTAGAAACCACCTTAGAATATCACTGTAAGGATATCAAACCCTTGAGCAGAATTACAGTAAGCTCTGAAGAAGGGCAAGAGGGTTAAAAAACCTCTCTCCACTCGCTCTGTGTGTCTGGGTCAGGAATGTGACTATACTTTCCCTTAGATTAGAAGGGCTTGAACTTTGAGCTGATTCCAACTAGCTAGCTGCTTTGGAAAACTTCCCGCATCTTCCCAGATTCCTCCATCTATACCTGATGGCCTTTTAAGAGACCCCCCTCCCCTCCTCCATCTCATGGTACAGTTGGCCTCAAAAACCCTTTTAGGTGAGTTCTATGCCTTCCTCCTTCTACAGAGAGGTAGATTCCTTTGCTGAAGGTCACCCAGTTAGCAAGTGCAGGGCTGGAAGCAGCACCCCCTGCCACTAAAAAAAAAAACACCTAGCTCCAGAACCATGCTTGGACATGGCTTTAGGACAACCATGCCCTAAAGCCTCTTGTCTTGAACCAACACTGGGCTCAAAGGGACTCGAAGATTTCAGGGGTTGTCAGAACTGACAACCCACCAAGGAAAGGACACCGGCAAGTTGTGCTCCAATCTCCTGTGTTCATCACTCTTTGTTCATCATGGAGTGTGGGTTGTCATGGTGATGGGAGGAGATCACAGAAGCTACTGAGATAAAGGGAAATTTCGAGTGCCTGGAAAAGCATGCTTCTCTAAGGGCAAACTTCTCCAAGCCAGCCCGGTTTCTGTTTTCTTTCTACCGCCTAAAGGGACAGGGTTGATGCGGGAGGTGGACTCCAGTACCCACAGCATCAGCCCCTCTGTCTTCCACTGCAAACCGCCAGCCCCGCACCCTGCTCACCTCTGCCGCTGCAGGGAGGAAGTCCGCTCGGGGACGTAGCTGGCTCCCCCGTGGTGGCTGTCCCCGCTTCCCCCGCTGCCTCCCCGGGCCCACGGCAGAGCGCCACCAGCTGCCGAGGAGCCCCCAAACTGCTGAAGCTTGGAGCTGAGTTCACTGATGATGCTGGCTTTTACAGTGGCCAAGGCTGAGGCCTGAGGCTGGGCTAAGGGCCCCGGCAGAGGGGGCGGCGGCGGGCCCGGGCCCTCCTCCCAGGGCAGCAGCTTCCGAGGCAGGGAGGAGGCCGATGGCAAGGGCACTGGCGGACCTTCTGGCTCTACAGCCACGGGGCCGCCAGCCACGCCTGCCGTCGAGGATCCCGGACAACCGCTCAGGGCCAGCAGCCCATCGGTTCCCGCCCCCGTCACTGAGACAGTGGGGCTGGTGGGAGTGACAGGGTCTCGCAGTCCCCCACCGGGTCCCGGCCGCAGGCCTCCGCCGGCCCCGAGCGCCCGGCCCCGGAGCTTAGAGGGAGTCATGAGCTGCGGGGGGTATGCAGGGCCGGGAGTGCCACTGCCCCCGAAGGCCTGGCCATCCAGGTAGGCCACGTAGGTGTCCAGGAGCTCTGGCCCACCGGCCACGCTGGCGCCACCACTGCCTCCAACGCTGCCAGTTCCGCCCCCTGCGCCGCCCCCGCCTTCAGCGGACAGGCTGCTCAGCGTGGAGGCGCTGCTGATGGTCTCCAGGGGGTGGTCGCTGCTGCTCCGACTGTCCACCTCCTCAATACCAGAATCCGTGCCCGGGGGAGGGTCTGGGCCAGGCTGGGGGGGTGGGGGAGCCGGGGCGGCTGGGGCGGGAGGGCCTGGCGGAGGGGGATCCCCAGGAGCCGCGGGGGCCCCCTGGGTCAGCGTTGCCACCTCGCTGTCATAGGAAGTCAGGCTGGATGCGGTCGAGTCCAGGGTGGGAGGGGCGGCGGCCACGGCCGGGGGCGGCACAGGGGGCAAGGGGGTGGTCGGGGTGGGTGGGTCCGGCAGCGGGTGGGGAGGCCCCGGCGTGAGAGGCGACTCCGGCTTCTCGAAGCTATTGGAAAACTCGAGGGGCGGGGGCAGCGGCTCCACAAAGAGGAATTCGCCGTCTTCCACGTCCACCGAGGGGGCGGGCGGCGGCAGGACCAGCAGGGGGAGCCCGTTCTCTTCACTGCCCCGCGGGGAGGTCGGCGAGGGCGGCACAGAGCGGCGCGGGCTGGGCGGCGGGACCCCCGGCCCGTCCTCCGAGGGGGGGGCCCTTCCACCCGCCCCCCCGGCCCGGGGCTGGCAGTTCTCCAGGAACCGCACGTGGAGGGGCAGCCGCTCGGGCTCCTCCGGGGGGGCGCCGGATCTCCAGGGCTTGCTCACCCCGGGGTGCGGGGCGGGAGGCTCGGGCCCCAGCTGCAGAAGGAGGGGCCCGACCCCGGGAGCTGTGGGAGGTAGGCGGTGCAGCAAGGAGCGTCGGGCCGCCGGTGGGCTGGCCGGAAGGGACTTCTCCTGGCTGCCCAGCCCTGCCCGGTACCCCAGCTCCCGGCGGGCCGGGTCCGGGGGCGAGGCTCCCCAGAGGCGCAGCACTGGCTCGTGGTGGGCGTGGGGCGAGTGGTGGTGCGGGGTGGGCGGCGGGGCCTCGTAGCGGGGCGATGGAGGCCTTGGAGGGGGCTGGGGAGGCCCACCGCCCTCCGAGGACTCCTTCAGCGCCCGCTCCCGGGCGGCCAGGGCCAGCCCAAGCGGGGAGGCCGGGTCCAGGGCCTTGCCGGTCAGCGGGTGGACCAGGGGTCGCGGCGGCAGGAAGCTGGTGAAGGCGCTGCTGCCCCCGTAGGCTCGGCTGCCGGCCGCGTAGCCCGCGTAGCTGCTGCCGGCGGCCGCCGACTCCAGCCGGAGGTAGGGCTCGGCCGAAAACATGCCTTCGTCGATGGACTTGGAGTGGCGCAGCCGGGGGCCCGGGGGCGCCCCTGGGCCCAGCGAGCTGTCGCCGCCGTCGGGCTCGTCCCCCGCGTCGGTGGAGAGGAACAGCGTGGACCGCCGGCGGGCTTCGTTCTGCCAGCCCCCTTCCCTTCGAGCCGCCCCCACCAGGGCCGCTCCGAACTGGCTGGTGAAATCCAGGGTGGCCGGGCCGCTGGGCGAGGCGGGGGTGGGCACGGGCGAGGGGGACGGCGGCACGGGCGACACGGCCGGGGCGGGGCTGGGCGCGGAAGAGCCGCCGCCGCCGCCGCCCCCGCCGCCCGCGGCCTCGGCCTGGCTCGGGGGCTCCGCCTCGGTGCTGCTCCCCTGGCTGCTGCGGCCGCTGCTACTGGTGGACGGCGCCTTGATGATGATTGTGGGGATAGGGATGGAGTTCTTTTCCGACGGGGCGGCCGCGGCCGGCGGCGGCGGCGGCGGTGGCTGCGGGGACGCCGGAGACGTGGGCGAGGGGGCGGGCGGGAGGCCGCCGCCCTTCTGGGGCTCGCCTTCGACGACTTTGGTCTGCTTGACCAGCGGGCCCTTGCGCCCGCGGCCGGAACGGGCGGGCACGTACATGGCCGCGCTGGCCGCCCGCGGAGGCAGCTGGAAGTAGCGCAGCGCCGGAGCCTGGGAGGGGCCGCCGGCGCCGCCCCCGCTGCCGTGGTGCGACGGGGACAGGGCCCCTGGGGTCGGGCTGGGCCCGCCGCCCCGCCAGCCTCGTAGGCTGGGCTGGGGCCCCAGAGCCAGGCGGGGTGGGGGGTCGTCGGGGGAGCCGCCGGTCTCCATCTCCGGCGGGTGAGGCGGGTGGGCGTGGTGGTGGTGGGGCTGGGGGGGCGGGGCGTGGTGGTGGTGGTGGTGGGGCGGGTGGTGGTGGGCTGGGGGCAGGGGCCCGCTGTGATACAGGCTCTTCTCTCGGCTCCCTATCCGGGTGTCAGGGGGGGCGGGCCCATCGAAGGACGCCGGGGACGAGGCTGGGTGGGTGCCACCTGAGCTGGGATTGAAGAGCCCACCCCGGGGAGAGGGAGTGAGGCGGCCGGAGGAGGACGGGGCTGGAGGCGTGCTGTAGGGGGGCTCTGGTGGGGACGTGGTGGGCGGCGGGGGGATGTCCTCCGAACCAGGCACAGACAGACTGCGGCTGAACTTCATGGCTGGGGGTGCTAGGTAGGGTCTATCGTCTTCTGCAGCCCCTGGGAAGACACAGAGGATCCAGGAGCAGGGCGGGGGTGCGAGGGGTGGCCCCCCCTAATCCTGTAGAGCTACAGCATTACAACAGCAGCCACGATGATGCTGATGGTGACACCCTGCTGCTGCTGCTGCTGCTAAGTCGCCACAGTCGTGTCCGACTCTGTGCGACCCCATAGACGGCAGCCCCCCAGGCTCCCCCGTCCCCGGGACTCTCCAGGCAAGAACACTGGAGTGGGCTGCCATTTCCTTCTACAGTGCATGAAAGTGAAAAGTGAAAGTGAAGTAGCTCAGTCATGTCTGACTCTTAGCGACCCCATGGACCGCAGCCGACCAGGTTCCTCTGTCCTTGGGATTTTCCAGGCCAGAATACTGGAGTGGGGTGCCATTGCCTTCACCCAGTAGGCGTTAAGGAGGAACATTAGTCCAGAGCTTCCTTCCCCAGCTTGTGGTAAATGCAAATCCGCTCGATACAGTAATTCAGGTTGTGCACTGCACAACAGCAAACAGCAGAGGGAGCAAGAGAGGTGGAGCGAAATTCAGATGTACTTCCTTCCCAGGCCAGGAGGGGGCGCCTTTTCTAAGTCCAAAGGTATAACATAGGCTAAAGAAATGGCAACCCACTCCAATATTCTTGCCTGGAGAATCCCAGGAACAGAAGAGCGTGGTGGGCTGCTGTCTATGAGGTCTCACAGAGTCGGACACGACTGAAGCGACTTAGCATGCATGCATGCATTGGAGAAGGAAATGGCACCCCACTCCAGTATTCTTGCCTGGAGAATCCCAGGGACAGAGGAGCCTGGTGGGCTGCCGTCCATGGGGTCGCAAGAGTCGGACACTACTTAGTGACTAAACCACCACCACCACCACCACCAGGGGTCTGTTGAGGTGAGCGAAGCTGGCTTGGGCCAGGAAGAGATACCTTGTTTATGTGCATAGTTCTTGATTTCTTTTCTTGTACAGGCAGAAAAATGTAATTAGCACATCAAATCTGTGATTTCACAGATGGAACTCAGGATGAGGTTAATATTTTAAAAGAGGGAGCCAATTTATAGGTAAGCGATGTCAGGTGGATGTAAGGGTAGCTGTTACTAGGAAAATAACACACATTGGTGGACTGCGGACACCGAAGCTGGGGAAAAGCTAGATTCAAACAGCAAGCCAACTTGGAGAAAACCAGAGGAGTGAAATCTTTCGCCTACTGATCAACTGCCAGGGCGCAGTCCTCGACTCTCTCTTCACCTCTGACTTCTCTCTCTCCCTTGACTATCTCAACCAATGTCACCACTTCATTCACGACTTCCCTGCTGAAGACTCCCATGCTTGTCTTAGACCCCATCTTTGCCCCTGAGCTCTGGGCTCATGTATCCAAATGTTGCATCCTTTTGGATGTCTCATTGGCATCTCAAGCTCAGCAGACCCTAAACTGAGCTCCTGATCTCTCCTGTTATCTTCCCAAGCTGCTCTCTCAGCAAATGGCAGCTCAGTCCCCCACACCTGCCTCAGGACCTTTGCACTGACTGTGCCTGCTCCGTGGAATGCCTTATCTCCAGATATCTCCACAGCTCCCTGCTCATCTCCAACTTTCAGCTCAAACCTACCCCCCCAGCACGCCTGACCTCTCTCATTCTACTTTTTTTTCCCCCCATAGCACTCACCACAATTAACATACTATATCATTTTCTATTTTTATCCTTATAATCTGTTGTCTGTCTTCCCCTGCTAGAAGGTAATTTCCATGAGGGCAGGACCCTTTAGTCTGTTTTGTTTCCTGACAAATCCCCAGTAGTCTAGCCTGGCATATGGTAGTACTCAATAAACATCTGTAAAATAAATGAATGAATAAATGGAATCAGCTATGAGAGAATGAACCAGAGTTTGTGGTGGGAGCTTTGATTTACTGCATCCAGGCAGGGGCAGTGATGCCCCCATTTTCTAGATGCAGAGCCCCAGGCCCAGAGAAGTGAAGCCACCTGCCCCCGACCACACAGCTGGGATGGACAAGAACCAGGATTTAAACCCAGGTCTGCCCAGCAACAAAGCCTGAGCTCTTTGCCCAACTTCATTGTCACATACGGAAAGAGAAAAGAACATCCCCAGGCTCCCTTGTTTTCCCCATAAACCATCACCCTCGCAGCCTCCCCTTTCCCCTCCAGCATCCCTTATGCCCTCCCCTACAGGTGACATACCAATAGATTTTTGCCGGAGCATGAGCCCGGGTCCAGGAGGCAGGTAGGAAGGACGTTCGTAACTTGGCTGGGAGCGGTGGTGGGGATCAAAGCTCGACTTTGGGTTGGTGGTCAGAGGAGGGGAGAGAAAAGAGAGCAGGGAAAGATCAGTCAGGGCATGGAAATCCATGGATTCTCCCCATGGCCATCCTCCTCCCCTTCTCCAGCCTCTGCAGGAAGGGAGAGGGGCATGAAGGAAACGGAAGGGAATTCTGGGGAAGAGAAAGATTTCTGAATCCTGATGGCAGCAGTGGGGAGGAAGAAATGGTGGGGAGGGTAGGCAGATTATCAACTGAGTCTGCTCTGCTTCCAACCGATCACTAATTTGGGCACTTTTTCTCCACTCATGTTGTCACTGCTCAGGTCCAACTTATCACTTGCCAGGATGGCTGCAGTAGCCTCTTCCTTGGCTCCTGGCTGCCAGCCCTGTCCTGACACCCCTTTCTAATCTACTTTCCACACAAGAGTCAGAGGCGGGCTTCCCTGGTGCTCCAGTGGCTAAGGATATGTCTTATAATGCAAGGGACACCGGTCCGATACCTGGTCTGGGAAGACACCACGTGCTGTGGCGCAACTGAGCCCAAGAGCTGAGATTACTGAGCCTGTGCACCACAACTGAAGCCAGGGGACTCTAGAGTTGGTACTGTGCTACAAGAGAAGCCACTGCAGTGAGAAGTCTGTGTACCGCAACTAGAGAAAAACCCACACAGCAACAAAGACCCAGCACAGCCAAATAAATAAAAATCAATCAATCTTAAAAAAAAAAAGTGAGGGATCTTTCTAAAAGAAACTCAGATCATGCTATTGCCCTGCTTAAAATCCTACTACAACATCTCACATCAGT
This sequence comes from Capricornis sumatraensis, assembly GCF_032405125.1. Classification (NCBI taxonomy): domain Eukaryota; kingdom Metazoa; phylum Chordata; class Mammalia; order Artiodactyla; family Bovidae; genus Capricornis; species Capricornis sumatraensis. The sequence goes on from NC_091088.1 coordinate 62,054,322, forward strand.
TCAGAGGGGATCCGAATTCCCGAGTCTGATCTTCAAATCCCCCTGCGGTAGGCCCTGCCTGTGCTCACCCAGTTATCTTCTTGGCCAGGATGCTGTGCCCGTCCCCAGCCGCAGTGTCACCTGCCTGCAGCACTTGGCGGCACCTTGTTCTGAAGAATCACCCTCCCCCAAAGGAGCTGATGTGCCCAAGCAGTTAGGTGTCCCCACTTCTGGGAGCAGCAGCCCGCAGCCCAGTGACATGAAGGTCTAAGGCGGGATTAACTCCATCCTGTCATCACACTCCAGAGCTCTGCGAGAGATCAGGCTGAAGGGGAAATTCAGTGGAGATCAGGCTTGCTGACCTCTGCAGCTCATCCTGTCTCCCCCACGCCTTTACAGGTTCCCCCTTAAGAAATCATTTTCTCGAGCATCAGTATCTCTGACTCTGATTCTAGGAAACCCAAACTAAGACACTATGTATGATCTAGCCCTTGCCTACATCTCCCGCTCTGGTCCCACCATGCCCACCTTTTCTTGCTCCTTCGATGCCCCAAGGTCCATCCCTGTTTAGGACACTTACAAGTCCTGGACCTTCTCCGCAATGTTTTCCTCCTAATCATCACAGATTCTTTTCCATCGTTACCTCTTCTGCTCAAACATCCCTCCCAGTCACAGCCTACTGCATTTCCGTCCTGTCTTCTTCAAGGCACTTCTCTCCCTCTGAAATGACCTGGTTTACTTGTTTACTGTCTGTCTCCCCAGCTAGAATGTTGGCTCCCTGAAGGCACCAGACATTATCCCAGGCACTATGGGTACAGGGTCAAGGGCTTATGATAATTCTGGAGGAGAAATGTTTTCATTTCTTTTCAGGTAGGAAGGAGACTTGAATACAGTTCAGCCTGGATAACATTCACCCCAGGTTAGAGTCATTATAATTATTTGCTTACTTTGTTGTCTGTCTTCCTCGGCATGTGGCCTACCCAATACCCATTCTACTCGATAAGAACAGCCTGATCTTCTTTGGCACTTAATTAACAGGCTGTATTTCCCAACCTCCCTTGCGACTAGGTGCAGGCCCAAGTGCAAAAGTGGAAGTGTTGTGTGCTATTTCTGGGAAGTCTCATTAGAGGTAACCCAAGAAGCAACAATGTGCCCTCCTTTGCACTCCTGTCTTTCCACTGTTCCTTGTTCCTGCTATCTGGAATGCTGGTCCAATAGCTGGAGCTCCAGCAGCCTTGTGGACTATGAGGGAACTTTGTGTTTGGGATGAGAAGGATCCTAGACCCAAACTGGAAGCATCCTGTCCCGTGCAGAGAGGGCAGCCAATCAGAAGACCTAAGGATCTTCATGACCATAGAGGGTACCACAGGTCCCTTAGACGCCTTACTCCTGATTTGTTCAACATGACAGATATAAGCATTTATCTTGTTCAAACCACTGTTATTTGGAGATTTCTCTTACCGTGGAACCCAGTTCCCCCAATTCTCTAAAGGAAGTAAATTTGACAGGTTCCCTCCTGTACTACCAGGACTGAGCAGCAGGTCCAGCACACAGTAGGTGCTCAATAGATATTTGCAGAATGAAGGACATCCTGACAAGGTGTGGCAAGCCACCGATGATGTGACACTAGATCTCTGAGAGACTGATGGGAGGTGGATCACAGTAACAGAGAAGTCAAAGCGGGAGGAGGCAAAGGAGGGGGCGGAATAAAAGCAGGGGGGTTAGGGTGACAGAGGAAGAGTTCCCCTAGCCGGAGAGGATCCAGGCTCAAGGGAGAGGTGTCTGATATTGGCACACTGGTAGACCTTCTAAGTGTGGGGAAAAGAGGGATCAAAGAATGGGTTAGTTCGGCACCAAGAGGGATCAGAGTGGCAGAGGAGGTGCCAGATTGACAGAGGAGGCATAATAGCGTCCGAGGAGGCTAGGAATGACTGTTTGAGGGGCGGACCAACTCAAGGTGGAACAGGCTGACCTCAGTCGACAAACTGGACGCATCCTGTCCCGCGCAGAGAGGGCAGCCAATCAGAGGGCGCCAAGTGCCGTGACGTCACCGGCTGCCTGGCAGATTTCTCCCCAGGAAGTCGGCCAGAGGTCCCGCCCTCCTCTGCGCTACCTCCCGGGTCAGCCGAGGGTCCGGTGCCTCCACAGGAGAGTGTGCCCGGGCGCTGTGCACAGGCTAAAGGCTGAAGATAGGCTGGGAAATTCACGTTAGGGAGCCAGCCCCGGAAAGGGGTGAGGGGAAAGAGACCGGCGTAGGAGGCTGACGGAGAGACAGAGCTAGACAAAAGACAGATATGGGGCTCCAGAGGTGCGCGGGAGAGACAGGAGGGGACTTGAAACAGCAAGGCAGCGAGGAAAAGGTGGTCCTGTGAGGTCCTGCCATGGAGAGGGCCAGGGCCAGCCTAGGAGGGGAAAACATGCAGTCAGAAGGGTCGGAGACGCCCCGGGCGGGGGAGAGGCAGAGAATGCAACCAAGAGGATATGGAAAAAATAACCAGAGGGAGAAACTGAGTCCAGAGAGAGGCTGAAACTAGAACCTGGACCACCCAGTCCAAGATGTGGGGGACAGGGAGCAGGGGACCCCTGGGAAGAGGGGATCAGTGACCAGGTAACAGAGACAGTAGCCAAGAAAACCAAGGCCACACAGAGGAGAGAACAGAGAGACGAACAGCAAAGCCCTAGGAAGAGATGGAGCCCAAGAGGGATCTTGACCTTCAGTGGATCTGCCAGGGGTCTGCAGCCCCCCTGTTGGCACGGTGGATCCTCCCTAGCCCCCCTTACGTTTAACCCGGAGGTGTATCTTTCAGAGACCTCTGTCCATTGTGGTGCAGGCCCCTGTTAAAAGGAGCCTTGGGGTCTGCACTGGGCTTCCACACTGCCTGCTTGTCCCCCTGGTTTAAACGCAGCAGAGTCCAGCTGGGAAAGGGGAGAGAAGCCAGAACAGATGGGAGATGGAGACACAGATGAGAACAAGACCACCCACTGAGAGAGGCAGAGAGACACAGGAAGGTCATAGAGACACAGGAAGGACACGGAGGAGCCCCTGTGTCTCAGGGGCTGAGAAAGATCAGGATGGCTGGTGGGAGGAGGGGGGCAGAGATGGTGACAGAGACAGCCTGCAACATGAGAGGGCGGGCTTGGGGGAGGCCCAGGAACAGACCCCAGGAGGGAGAAGGAAAGAAAAGAAAAAGGGAAATGACCACTGGCCTCCAGGACCCAGAAGAAAAGAAGCCCCCATGAAGACCTCTGGCGTTTTATTTCTCAGTGATGGGGGTGGGCAGGTAGCTGGTTTTATTACTGGCTAGTGTCTGGTCCCTGGGGGAGGGGGTGTCTTTGGAGCCAGGATCTCGTCTGTCTTGTAACGCAGGTTCATGCAAAGAGGAGCTGGCAACCTGGCACTTGGTGGGTACTCCATGCATTTGTTGAATAAATGAGAACAGGATTGGCCCTAATCTGTTACTAGAGACTCCATATTGAGCCTGGGATGTTGTTGTGGGTTCATCTCTGGGGGTGCAGGCTGGGGTCACAGTGGGGGCTCCAGTTAGGTTATGGTGGCTAGGGGTGCTCACCATCTCTTGAGAGCCTCTGCTAGAAGCTGATCTCATTCAATCCTCCTAAAAGCCAGCAAGACTGACTTAAGCCATATTTTACAGAACAGGAAATTGAGGCACAGAAAAATTATAAAGCATGGCCCAAGTGACAGAGGGAGTCAGGCTTTGAAGCCAGGTTTGCCTGGCTCTACTGCCCATGTGCTTTTTAAAATTGATGTATGGTTGATTTACAATGAATTGATTTACAATGATTTAATGTTGTGTTAGTTTCAGGTGTACAGCAAAATGATATACGTGTATGTCTCTGTTCTTTTACAGGTTCTTTTCCACTATAGGTTATTATTATTGGCCACGTGGCATGCGAGATCTTAATCTCCCTGACCAGGGATCTAACCTGTGCTTCTTGCAGTGGAAGTCTTAACAACCAGATCATCAGGGAAATCCCAGGCTGAGAGATTTCAGATTCTTTGAGAAACCAAGGACAGGTGTGAAGGAAGGGCGTCCTGCATGCAGGGCCCTGTGCCCAGCCCTGAGAAGTGGCCAAGGACCCTCTGCCTTTAAATCGGAAAGAAATTCTGAATACAAAATCTGCCAGCTGCATTTGGCTCTGGTAAGAGTACTGACCCTTCCAGAGTAGGTGTTTGAACCCTTGGGAGGGCTGTGGATAGATTTTGGGGGTGGGGAGGGGGGCTGTGCACTAGGATGGAGAGAAAAGTCCCTGCATCTTGATTTTCATTAGCCTTCAACTAAAACACAACATTTCCTCAATTAAGGACGTCGGCCACACACCGTGCCAGTCTTAGCAAAACGTGACTATATCAGAAATCACAGGTATTTCTGCCTGCTTCATGGCAGAGCTTTCTTCACGGCACATTTCGCTAAACAGTGTTTATGCTTCTTTGAAACTTTGAAATTAGAGTAGTCGAGATCCACCACCGGAACTTGCTGGCTACTGTGTTGAAGAAAAGGCACCGACATGACTGTATCACGAATTCTGCTTTTAAAAGTGTTTTGAGGGACTTCTCTGGTGGTCTAGTGGCTTAGACTCTGAACTCCCAATGCAGGGGCCGGGGTTCCATCTCTGGTCAGGGAACTAGATCCTACGTGCAGCAACTAAGATGCGGCACAGTCAAATAAATAAATAAAAATAAATATTAATAAAAATTTTAAAATGTTTTGATAACTGTTTTTCTGTGTACCTGGCTTCTTTTGTTATCTTATATATTATATTTTACTTTTATTTTTGGTTCAAGGGGCTTGTAACCTCACTTCATCTGCTCACAAGAGCTGAATTCTTTTTGGTGAGGCTTGTACTGCCCTGAGGGGCTACCCTCTTCCATTGTCATTCCCCATGGTTATGTACTGTTCTTGACCCTTGTGAAGTGAAAGTCATTCAGTCGTGTCCGACTCTTTGCAACCTCATGGACTATACAGTCCATGGAATTCTCCAGACCAGAATACTGGAGTGGGTAGACCTTCCCTTTTCCAGGGGATCTTCCCAACCCGGGGATTGAACCCAGATCTCCGTTTTTGCAGGCAGATTCTTTACCAGCTGAGCCACAAGGGAGGCCCAAGGATACTGGAAGGGGTAGCCCATCCCTTCTTCAGTGGATCTTTCCAACCCAGGAATTGAATCAGGGTCTCCTGCATTGCAGGAGGATTCTTTACCAGCTGAGCTAGCAAGGGTTTTGACCCTTATGGATGATGTATTTTATTTTATACATTATTCAGAGTATTAAGTTGGAGTATTATTCGGAGGACTAGGCCAGCCTAAAAGGGTCCACAATCCCTCCAAAGTCAAAGCACAGGGTTTTTTAGAATCAGTGGCCTCTTGGCCAACAGGTGGTGGGTGTGGCCTACTGAAAGAGGGAGTCAGAGGGTGCACTCAGAAGGCAGGGAGGGCCTGGGCAGAGAACTGGAGAGCAGTGCTGGGGATGTGTCCCCGTGAAGGGGCACAGTCCAGTGAGGGACCAGCAGGTCTGCACCAGAAACGACAAGGCCGTGGCTGGACCGAGGATCCAGTTGCCGAATTGCCTGGGGCTGAAATCCTGGCTCCCTCTTTGAGCCTCAGTTTCCCTTCTGTATCACAACCGAGTGCACCTTCCAGGATGATTCCAAGGAATGAATGAGATAATCCATGTTAAAAACAGAGTGTCAGAAATGTGATCAACACCCACTGTAGGTGAGCGGGCAGAGCAGAGACAGAGACGATAATTAATATTTTAATAACTACCACTTGTTGAGCACCTATTATTATGCGCTGTGCCTGTGCCAGGGAGTGCTATCCCTGACCTCCATTTACCTTCCTTGAGATCCTTAAGGCAGGTCGGAGATGGACAGAAAGAGGTGGGCCAGAAAGGGAGCAATGAAGTTTGGGGATGGGGAGTGGGGGGAGGGGACAGAGATGGGATCTGGGGGGATAAAAGAGGAGGAGGATGGGTAGAGAGGAAAGGGGACCCCCCAGAGTGGGGAGCAATGAGGCATCCCAGAAAATCCGGTGCCCCTTAGGCAGAGCACTCAACACAGTGGAATCACAAAGGGTTTGTAGAGGGAGGGATAAAGGCTACAAGTTGCCCTGTCTACCCCTCAACCTTCCCTCCCCCCAAGTCCCCCAGGTTCCCCAGTCCCACAGACCAGGCTGCCTACCTCAGTGGTAAAGAAGCCTTTGGGTCGGTGTTTGCCCAGAGACGCCAGGCCACCAGGCCCAGGACTCTCACTAGCACTGATGGTCTGCTGAGCTGCCGCCAAGATTTCATCCAGTTTGTCTAGGAGGAGGCGGAAGAGGGGCAGAGAGACAGCAAAATGAAGTTGGCTTCGGCCTGGCAGGCACAGAGACAGAGCTGCTGGGTGCCCCATGCAGTGACTTGTATGAACCAGCGAAGGGCATCTCCATCTCCCTCCCGGTGGGCCTCCTCGGAGACACACGGTCCAGCCGGGAGGGCAGGCAGGATGCAGCGATGTAAAGGGCTGAGGGCGGGGAACCGGACATCCTACGAGGGAGGGTGGAGCGGAGGCAGACGGGGCTTCAAAGAGCCTCAGGACAGAGGTGGGTGCTTAACCGTTAACAGCTGGTGCAAAGCTGGGGTTTGTGTATGATCAGCGTGGAAGTGGCTGAAGGGGGCGTGGGGTAGAAGCGAGAGAGATGGGGGGCGAATGCGGCACCCCAGGGGGCGTGGGGTCGGGGGAGCTGGGGCCGCCCCGCGGGGAGCAGGGCTGGGCCAACTTACTGAGAGCCATCTGATACACAGTCCTCTTTTTCTCCATGCTGGGCACCGGCGGCGGCTGCTGCTCGTACTCTGTGGGCAAAGGAGGCGGATGAAGCCCAGGGGAGCCCCCGGGGGCGGGGCGGAGCGGGCTCGGCCGGCGGCGGGCGTGGCCGGCGGGCGTGGCCGGCGGGCGTGCGCAAGCGCGAGTGGGGCGGTGAGGGGCCGGGGGCGGGGAGGGGCGAGTCCGCCGGCGGGAACGGGACGGGGGCCCTCCCGCCAGTCCTGTGCCCACTCACCACTCTTCTTCTTCCAGGGGGAGACTAGCCCGGGGGGGAGGCAGTAGAGGAGCCAAGAGTTAGGACTTCGTGGGGAGGCGAGGGGCCCCCTTTCTGGAACGCCCGCCTCCCTCAGGGACCCGGGGTGGGGGGCGCTCGGCTGCCCCGATCCGCCCCGGTGGGCCGGCGAGGCGGGGAGCGGGGATCCGGACCCCCCGGGTCCACTCGGCCTTGCCTGGAGGGAGGGGGCTCGCCTTCCCTTCTGTTAGTGGGAGTGCGGGGAGCTGGTAGAGGGAGAAATGGAGGGTGCGGGTGGGGCTGGGACAGACGGAGAGGGGCTAGAAAGGAAACCGGGACCCGCAGAGGAACGTTACAGACCCAGAGAGACACCCGACAGAGAAACAGATAGAAACAGGGAAAGCTGACTCTCAGACGCCCGTTCCCAGCGCCACACACGCATGTCAGAGGGCGTCTGACCCGTGGGCTGGGGGACGCGATGAGGACAGGAGGACGAGAGCCCCTGGTCACTAACACTAACAAACCCAGGGCTGGTCCAGCCGCCCTCGGCCCCCTCTCCCTCCACAGCACCTGGTCCCCGGCAGCCCCACCAGCTCACCCATCTCCTCCAGCTCGGAGGTCATAGACTTGGAACGCAAGGAGATGGCTGGGGGCGGCAGCCGCTTAGCTTGCTGGGGTGCTGGAAAAAAATGACAGTGAGGTCAGATATCGGCACCATGGACAGAAACCCTCCAGGCCCACCCCACCCCCAACCACTGCGGCGCTCCCAGAGCTCAGAGAAGAGATGCCGGCGATGGTTAAACACTAAGTCGTGTCCCACTCTTTGGAGACCCCACAGACTGTAGCTAGCCCACCAGGCTCCTCTGTCCATGGGATTCTCCAGGCAAGAATTCTGGAGTGAGTTGCCATTTCCTTCTCCAGGGGATCTTCCAGCAAGCTAAGCCTGCGCTCAGTTCCTCTCCTGAGGGTCATGATCAAGCAGCCTTGGGGAGGGGGAAGGCTGCTGCTGGTGATGGGACCATTGGGTCATTAGGGCTGCAGAAGGTCTTAGTCCAGTGGCAGTGGCGGGCGCGGGGAGTGTCCAAGCCTGACCACACAAGTCGGGGGAAGGAGCACCTTTCTTGTGAACAGCTTCATCCATGTCCGGGTGCCTGGTGACCATCACCACCTTGACCATCAGCGTGTTGCCCCCTTGTCGGATCATGTTCACCACCTGCCGGTGGCCGACCTTCACCACGTTCTGCCCGTTCACCTGTGGCACAGACACCCCAACCACACCTGATATGTGAGGGGTGGGATGCTTTCTGCTTCTGGGTCTCTGCTGAAGTGGCCTCCTCCTGCCTGGCCCTGTCTGTGGCACTGTCGGTCACTCTTCTCCTCCCCCCAGCCCCCTTGCAAGCCCCTACCTCTCCACTCCTGTAACTCTTAGGGCCTCAGGGTTGGAGAAGGGGCTGGGCCCACCCTATTTGCCTCTCTCCCTCCTTATCCTCCAGCTGTGTGTGTGTGTGCACATGCGCGTGCCTGCCTACATACACACACATGTGCGCACCTACACCCTGGGGACAGGTCTGTTATCTTCTGATATGCTTCAGAGAGGTTTTCAGATGGAATCACTGAAGAGGCTGGCTAGCTGCTGGGGGGCGGGGGGAAGGGCAGGGCATGGGGCTGGAAAGCTTGGTTCCAAAGGAGAATCTGGTTCTGGGCAGCAGCATCTTGGCATGAATCACTAGGGTTCTGGGGGTTTGTTGCTAGGGTCCCAGGGGAAAGCATGGTGTCTGTGGCAGGTGGGCCAGGTGCTGGGTCTTGGGAGAAGCCCCTGGGAGGCTGGGGGCCAGGACTCACCTCGATGAGGAAGTCTCCCATTCGCAGTCCAGCCCGCCATGCCACGCCACCCTCGTCCACCGACTCCAGATACTGCAGTGCCGGGAAGGCTGGGGTGGGGGTGAACTCCTCGATGGGGGTCTGCGCTGCAGATGGGGAGGAGCCGGCGGGGTCGGAGGGGAGAGGGTGGAGAGGCCGAGCAGGGGATGGGGCTCAGACCCAAGTCACGGAGGCCTCACAGTAGCTGAGGGACCAGCACCCCGGGGTGGGGTGGTGGGCAGGTCGGGGGAGGGTTCCTGAGAGGTGGGTGGGGGTCCCTTCCCTTGTCCATCCCCCTGGGTCAGAGAGCCCTTCTCCCGTGCCCTCCCCGGCCAGCACTCACCCTTGGCGCCCCGGAGCACGAACCCAAACCCCTCACTGTCCTTCTTTTGCAGCAGAACTGTCTTCTCTTTGATGATGTAATCGCTGGCGGGGAGGGTGGGGGAGGGGCGGGGTGGGGTGGGTGGAAAAGGGATCATGAGACACGGAGCCACCTGGTGCCCCACCAGCCACCTGGCGACCTGAGCCTAAGCTCCGGAACCCTTCGTCCCGCCCTCCTCCTCCTCGCAGGAGCCTCCTCACCCACTCCACGTGCCTCTGCTTGCAGCAGCCCTGACAGGCCTCTCCCCCTCGGAGCCCGGGGTGCGCGGTCTCCCACTCACTCTTTCCTCATTCATCCGTCAGTGCATCCATCCACCCATCCATTCAGCAGGCTCGGCGGGAGGAACGCAGAGGTACAACTGCCACACGCCAGACAGCCTGGCTGGAGGCCCTGCTGGCCACTTCCTGCCTGTGACCTTGAGCCCTGACTTTAACCTCTGGGGCCTCGGTTGCCTTGTCTATCGCAGCGGACGATGACAGACCCCACCTGACAGGGTCACGGTGTGAGTTCCCTAATCTAGAGTGTATACAGTATTCAGCAGAGTGCTGCATACATAGCGCAGACGCAGGAGGATGTGTTCTGTCTTTGGTCAAGCCTTTTGGTCCAGGGGACAACTGTACTTGGATGATACCTCTCCCAGCTCCCGGACTATACACACACACACATATATACATGCTACAGTAACATCTCCCCAGGCCCCTGAGCAAACTGTAACACTGCTTATTCAGCAGCTGTCCAATATGGTGGCTGCTAGCTGCCTGTGTCTATTTATATGCAAATTAATTAAAAATTAAATGGAAAAATTCAGTTCCTCAGCCTCACTAGCCACGTTTCCAAGGGCCCAGGAGCCACATACGGTTAGTGGCTACCACTCTGGATGGCCCAGATACGGAACATCTCCATCGCCACAGAAAATTCTAGCGTGCAGCGATGACATCTACTTCCTGGCATACTCAAATGGATCTCCTTCATGCGGTCAGAGGATTCTAGCAAAATGAAAACTGCATGTGAATACGTGGAGAGTTCCCTGTAAGGCCACCAAAGCCCACCAGTATATTTAGGGGATGCTCACATAGCCAGGAAGGTTCAGTCAAACGCAGACCTATTTCATGTCTCTCAACACTGGCCCCGGGCTCACTCAGGTAACAGCCACAAACCCTAGACATCACCACGCTGTACATGAGGACTGCACATCCATTCCATTCCAGGAGCCCCAGTATAAGCAGGATTACCCAGGCACCCGGCTCCAGGCTTTTCAGAATACCCACTATCCCCCACCCCTGTCCCCAGAGGCAGCATGCCTTGCAGCGTCCAGACACCCTGCAGTCACGTCTGAACCCCGGCCCAGCGCACACGCAGCCCCCTCAGAATACCCCAGTAATATCCGCAGGCCCCAACACACTCCCATAATAGACAAGCATGCTCCCTGCGCATTCCAATTACCTACCCCCACAGGTTTGGCAAAACAGCCCTCCACAAATACTCCAGTATATTTCAGCAACCCCCTCCCCCACACATCCCAGTATGCTCCAGTAATAACTCCCCCACACTCTGATCTCAGTCTATTCCCATAACACGCCCCCTGAACACAAACTAGCACACGCCAATAATACTTAATGCGTTCCTACTGTATTTTGGCACCAACCCCCTCCACACACGCAAGCCCCGCTGGATATTCCCATGACCCCCAACAAGTCCACAGTTGAATCCATACATCTGTACCATAGGGACAGTGTTCTGCACATGTGCCCTGGCCCCAGCCCTGCTCCCAGCCACTATTAGAACCCCGTGGGCCCAACAGCAGGCACGCACATGTAGACACAGCCCATAACTGCCCTGGCTCAGAGCTGACGAGGCTCCAGTAAACATGTCTACACAATATCCACTATGTCTTCTAGACCTTGTATTCAACCCAGGGATCGATCTCCTTGTGTCTGAGTGGACAGAATGTTGGAAGAGAAGGAGGGAAGGGGTTGAAAGTGATGAAGAAGGGGAGGAAAGAGGTCAAGAAGGCTCCTTGAGTGGGTGAACGATGGGGCCAATAGAAATGGGTTGAGAGGTTAGAGCTGCCTGTGTCTGACCACGAACTCTGTAGCATCCTTGTCCCCAGCTCTGGGCCCACCATGTAGCCTGACAATCTCCTCTGAGGCCTCATGCCCTCGCTGCCCCATAGCTCTTCCGGATCTCCAGGGCCCTCCAGTGGCCAGTAATGCTCTTCAGATCCCCTTTACCCCTCATTTACAGCAGTTTCACTTTCATTTCATTCATCCCACAAACCCTACCTTTTCCCCATCCCCCTCCATCTTTCACCCCCACTCTCTCCTCACACTTCACACATAAGCTTCCCCCAAACATCCAGCCCCTAATACAATTCAACAAGACTCCTTTATCCATTAGATGCGAAGAAAAAGCCCATGCTATGTGTCAATCAGCATCTGAAGCCCCTCACAGGTAAATGACTCAATCCATCATCTCCCACGGCCAGCCTCTAGGTAGGCGTGAGTACCATTTCCACTTTACAAATGAGGAAACAGAAGCACAGAAAGGTCAAGCAATTTGCCTGAGCTCACACAGTGAACAACATTCTTCAACAATTCCCAAGAAAATACGCGGGTAGTTGCAATAGTAACAACCTCCACTGCACTGAAACCAAAAACCCCAGCACATATACGTTTGCTCCAGTTCACCATGAACGTGCCCCTCCAGTTCCTGAAATTTATCCCAGGCTATGCCTGTAGCACAATAAGTAACATTTACGAACCACTGCTGAATGCCAGACGGCATTCCAAGCACTTTATGTTTATGTATTCATTCAGTCCTCATGACACCCCCTGGGAGGGGCTGGCTGTTATCATTCCCATTTTATAGATGAAGAAACTGAGGCACAGAGAAATAAATTTGTTCAAGATCACACCTGTCAGAAAAAAATGTCACATCCAAGATTTGAATTCTCCATAGGCAACCTATGCATGCATACATGCTAAGTCACTTCAGTCATGTCTGACTCTGTGCGACCGCATGGACAGCAGCCCACCAGGCTCCTCTGTCCATGGGATTCTCCAGGCAAGAATACTGGAATGGTAGGCAAGCATATACCCCAATAATATCCAAACACCAGCAGATCACCCCACCCCTCCCTCTCGAGTCTCCCCATCCTGGACATCCGCCTCTCCTTGCCATGACTTTCCAACGCAACCCCCAGCTCTGTGTGCAGTCTCTCTCACGCTCCTTGAACTGCCCAGTTGCCCTCTTGTGCCCATAACTCCCTACAACTGGGTATTCCTTCTCCTCTACTCCTGTGTATACCTTCTGGCTCTGCACCTGGAGCCCCCCTCAAGTCATCTGAAAGCTCCCCAGGACCCTAACCCCCTCCCCACCAGCTCTCACCTCTGCAAGCCCGCATTACACCCCACGGGGCTGTCCCCCCACCTCCCGTTTTGCCCTTGCACACCCCACATCCCCTTTCCCAAAGTTGTCTCCCACGGATTTCTGTGGCCTCCTCACCCCCTCTCAGGTCAGCTCTCTCTCTCCTTTGCCCTCATCCCTCCCACAGCCTCTCGAGCCTCAGTATAGAACCCCACTGTATCCCCTACAGCATCCTAGGTTTCTTTCCTACTCCAGTTCCCCGCCCCCACCCCATTCTCATCCGTGGAAGCCTCCTCCTACTTTCGCATCCTCAATTCACTTCACCCTTCCTTCTGTCTCCTTTCACTGGCAGCTGCATTTCATTTACATTCCCTGCCTCTCCTCTCTGTGCTCTCCCTGAACTGCCTGAATCCCCGCCCCCCAATTCTCTTCACACTTCCTGCACCCCCTCCTTACCCCATTCCTCCGTTGGCCCCGCGCACACGCTCTGCACCTCTGCTCCGGCTTTCCCCATTCCTCCCCCGACTTCAGTATCCCCCACTCCCCCCTGTTCCCTTTCCGTCCTGCCACCCTCCTACCCCCGCCCCCTGCCCTACCGTTCGACCCACGCAGCACCCCATTCATGCTCCTGTAGGGCTGACTACCTGCCCTGCAGGAGCACACACAATGCTCCGCCCCAGGCCATCCCTCGGCGACCCTGAGCGGCCTCTGGAGCTCAGCGGCCAGCTCTTGTTCACCAGATCCCACACACAGGGACTGCAGCAGCCTCCACTCCCCCCACCCCCACACCGAAAGTCCCTCTCGCACACCCAGCATCCCACAGCCCAGAGCCTCCTGCTGTACATAGCGCCCCCTCTGCCACTCAGCCCCTCCCCGTGTCCCAGCTCCACGGGGCCTCTCCACGGCCTGCCCAGAGCCTCCCCCTGCCCCCGCAGGGAAGCAAGCCCCCTCCCATGCTGAGAAGTGACACGCAGAAGCAGATGCAGTTCCCGTGCAGACGCTCGACCGTGTCTCAGCACACGTGCCCCACACAGGCACAGACCCCTGGGGGCAGGGAGAGGGGTGCGTGGGGATGGGGACCGGTGAAGGGTGGTTGGGGGGAGGGGACAGGCCTGGTCAAGGAGGGTGGGTGTTGGGAAACACAGCCGCAGTCTCTGGGACAGACCCCCCCCACCCCACCACGCAAACACACTAGTCCCCAGACAGCCTCGCTATCGCTCCAAGTCACACACAGAGATAGACGCCGGCAAACAGGGACATACAGATGGACACAGTTGGGGAGGTGGGCCGGGAGCCCACCATCTCTCTCTCTCTCTCTCTCTCTCTCTCTCTCTCTCTCGCTTACACACACACACACACACACACACACACACAAACAGGGCTGCAGGCAGTCATACACACGCACGCACACCGCCACAGCCACAGGAACACACGCACCGTCGCACAGTGACACGCAGCGGAAAAAGAGGAGGGGAGGGGAGACGGGGGCGGGATGCGTGTGTGATGGGGGGGAGATGACTGTGAATGGGAGAGAGGGGTATGAATGGGGGGACTTGCCAACTCCGTGAAGGGGCGCGGGGACACAGGAATCAGAGGAACGCGGGCCTGGGGTGCAGATGCCTGAAGGGAGGGCTCTAGAGTGGGGGAGGTAAGGGTGGCAGAAAGGACAAGTGGGGCCCTAATCCCGGAGTGGAGTCCGTTTGGAGGGCCTCCTTAGGAGGGACGTCCTGGAGAAGGAGCTAAAGGGAGCCTAGAAGGGCCTACGAGGGGCCAAAGGAGTGTGTGTGTGCCTCTGTGTGTGTGTGGGGGGGATGGTGGTGGGGGGGGTCGGGGAGAGAGGCTCGGGTTGGGGGTAATGAGAAAATGAAGGGGAGAGAAGAGGGGTCCGGAAAGAGCTTAGTGCCGAGAGAAGGTTAGGGGAGAAGGGCGGAGGGGGCGGGAGGCTTGGGGGCGGGGAGGGAGCCTGGGGGATGGGAGATTAGCGGCTGGGGGAGGGTCGTCACCGCGGCCGGGGCCTCCGGATCGGGCCGCGGGGGGAAAAGGGGGCGGCACGCTCCGTTACCTGTAGATATACCAGACGCTGCGCCGCCGGGGCCCCAGGGCCGGCCAGCTGGAGGAGAGCGCGGGGGGCGGCTGCGGCAGGGAGCCCCCCCCGGGGCCGCCCCCGAGACCCCCGCCGCCGCCGCCGCCGCCGACCGCTGACAGAGCCATCGCTGCCGCGGCCCCGGCCCCGGCCCCGGTGCCGGCCGCCCCCGCCGCCGCCGCCGCCGCCGCGTCCCCGTCCCCGCTCGGCCGAACCCCCGTGTCCGGGCCCCCAGGCCCCGCCTCATGCTGACCCGCGCCGGGAGGGGGAGGGGGAGGGGGCGCGCGCCCTCCCGCGGGAGGGAGGGCAGGGCCGGGGGCTCACATGCCGGGGGGCCGCGGGGGCGCGGGCCGCGGGGTCGGGCCGCGGCGAGAGCGCGAGGACCGCGGACGGCGCCGGCTTCAGCACCGCGGACAGCTCCGGAGGCGGGCGGCGGGCGCGAGGCTTAACCCCTTGGCGTCCTGCGCCGGGCGGGGGAGGGGGCCGGGCCGGGGGGAGGGGGCCGGCAGGGGAGCGCGGGGGCCCCCTTGGCGGGAGACGGGGGAGGGGCGAGCGCGGGGGGAGGAGAAGGGGGAGGCACTTCCGGTCTGGGCGCCCCCCGCTTCGCCCCCCTCCCCCCTCCCGAGCCCTCCCGCGCAGGTGCAGAGCGAGGGAGCGCGGGGAGAGGGACGCACAACATCACACGAGACGCCTCGCAACCGCGTGTGAGGGACGCGCGGACACCGAGCCCCACTTCCCGAGCCGGGGGGGACGGCGCGGCGAGAGAGACCCCGAGAGGGGACGCACAGCCTTCCCCCACCCCCCCCCGCGGCACATAGACGCACGATGCTCCCCGACACAGTCTGGAAGGGGCCGGAAAGGGAGAGCCAGGACGTTTAGACTGGGCGCCAGAGCAGGGAGAGACACCTCTCCCCGCAAAGAAGTCCAGGCGGAGGGACATCCACGCACCACGGCTCCCCGCCAGAGGGAGAGAGCCGCAGACCCCCGGGGAGAGGAGAGAGGGCAGCAGAGGCCAAGAGGGGTTACACGCGGCGGGAAGACAGAGCTCCGGCAGGGAGGCAGGGTCACAGCATGGGCCAGGCCACCCCAGACAGGGCCGGGGACAGCGGAGGTGGGGATGTGGGGAGGAGAAGCTCAGACATGCAGGGCAGCACATGCCAGCGGGCAGGAAGGGGGGGGGGGCAACGCACTTGACAAGCAGAGGAAAGAGGAGAAACTGAGCGACCACCCTCATCCAGCTGGTAGAGCAAACGACCCCCAAACCAAAGCCAAGGGGAGACCCAGAGACACTGACAAGAGACAAGAAGCAGAGGCTGATGGGGAGACTCCGGTGGGGGGGGGGACCTCGATACTCACCCAGTGCCCAGAGCCGGAGACGTGCCAGGCGAACACGCACAATGGTCAAGCGCCTCGGACACTTGGGGAGCAGGGTGGCACCCCAGTCCCACCCTCTCTTCCCATATTGTCATTTCTCTCCTCCCCCCTCCTCCCCCGGCCCTCCCCCGCCCCGATCCATCCCCACTGGCCAGAACACAGACACGTAGGTTTGGACACATTTAATGGAAGGATGCTACGAACAAGGAGACCCTTCCCTGGATTAGGGGGAGCGGTGTGGGGGGGGGGATGTCATCTTTCAGATGCCCAGTTATGACCATTCCTCCCCCACAGCCTGGCCCTTCTGGAAGCTCAAGCCCTGGAGTCCTCCCCTCTTCCTCCCTCCCCTCCCCCAACACCCCAGGTCCTGAATTCCAGATCAATCAGATAGACACAAATGCATGCACACACTTTATGTGTTAATGCGCACACACAGCGACGTGCATGAAGAGGGACAGGCATGTGCAGGGACCCACCACCGGTCCCCAGGTGGTAGGCAGACACACTGGACATCTCTGAAAAACACTGGCCCTCATTCTCAGACACACTTCGGGGAAAGAGAGGTGCAGAGACAGCCAGCTGCACAATGAGCCACAATCGTGCACCCAGAAATGACAGCCACAAATGCACCCATCTGTACCGAGCGGGACACACCCTCTCATTGTCACGGGCATGTGCACGGGGCTAGAACTCCAAGGGCCTCCGGCCACACATGCACACAGACACGTGTCATGCACACCTACAGAGGCACATGGGCGAGAACACGCCTGGGGAATCTGTACAGAGATGCTCGCCGACTGTGTGAGACGGTCACGCACAGGGGAACTTTAGCTCTGGGGGTACACACGCACATCCATACACCCCCAGGCACCCCTTCCTTCCCATTCCTGACCCCATTTCCTCCCTTCCCCTCCCCTCTCACCTCCCTGGGCCAATCCCATCCATCAAGCTTCAGAAGCAAGTCAGCCAGCAGCCAGGGAGGGGAAAGGTGTCAGTGTGCCTTCTCCCTGCCCCCACCCCACCTGGCCGGCTCTGCTTGTCCCCCCCCCCCCCACACACCCCCAACATGCCAGCGCGGGATGCACACACTTCCGCTGCACAGGACTTCACAGAGATGCAGCATGTGAAGGAGACAGGAGCCTCCAGCCACCATACAGGTGAGCTCCCCAGTGCCCCCGGCATCCCCACCTTGCCCCAGTCCACCTCATTGGTCTCTGGCTACCCCAGAGCTGGGCAGTCTCAGTGGCTGCCAAGGACGGTTTGGGGTTGGGTTGTGTGGTCTGAAGCTAACCCTGCCTCCCTCTACCCCGGATCAAACGCTAGAGGGAGCAGACAAGAGAGGGGGCTTCAAGGTGGCGGAAATATTTAGAAGGTGCAGGAAATATTTAAAAGGTGAAGTGGGAGGGATTTGGGGTGGGGGGGTTGCCCGAGGGTGTAAGGACATTTACCTTGGGGCATCAAAGCTGTCGTAGGAGCCCACGGTATAATGCCGGAAGAGTCTCTTTGCCTTGTCACTTCGGCTTTCTGCAGGGGGACAGAGGATGACCTTGGACCTTCTACTCTGGAAATCATGGGTTCACCCCCTGGGGTCCTGGCCCAAGCCTTCCCTTCGACCTCCCACCCCCACCAGGAGGGGGAAAGGAAGGGACATGAGAATCTAGAGTAAGTCGGGGACACCTGGGGGTTCCTTGTTACCTTGCTTTGCTTCCTGGGAGCGGTTGGCCACCTCTTCCAGGCAGTCAGAGGGGAACCAGCCGACGCGACCTTTGACCTGGCCTTCCCAGAAGCCTCCTTCCCCGATGCTAAGCACTGGAAGGGGAGTGGGGACATAGAATAGAAATATTTCTGCATTTCCGTGCTGCCCACACCTCCTCTGCCCTGCCCGCTCCCAACATTTGATGCACAGCCTTTCCACAATTCTCAGCACCTTGCTCAGAACCTGGCCCAAGGGCAGCCTTAGGAAGGCGCAAGGAGGGAGTGTGTGTGTCTGCTCAGTCGCTCAGTCATATCCAAATCTTTGCGGCCCCATGAACGGCAGCCCGCCAGACTCCTCTATCCTTGAGATTTCCCAGGCAAGCATACTGGAGTGGGTTGCCATTTCCTCCTCCAGGGGATCTTCTGGACCCAGGGACTGAATCTGCATTGTCTTCAGCATTGCAGACGGATTCTTTGCTGTTTAGCCATCGGGGAAGCCCCACAAGGGGGAAGTGGGAGATAGTCACTCCTGCATAGTAGCTTCCTGAACACAATGGGGACACCGAGAGGCACTGGGGAGAAGGGCTGTGTCCCATGACATGGTCCTTGCAAGTGAGGGACATGTCCACAACTGGCTCTCATCTCCCCTGGTAACCAGTCACAACTCACTTACTCCGTAATTTCCCTAAACCCCACTAGGCTCCTAGGTCACGTGTTATACCTCATCACTACCCCTGCCACCTCCTGCAGTCTCCTTGCCACTTAACCTTTTGTCATCTGTTCCCAGATCCCTCTTTCTGTCTCTCTCTGCTTCCCCTGGCTCTAGACGGGAGATTAGAATCGTCTCTCCTCTCCCCTGCTTGTTACCAGAGGCCCCTGCCTACCACCCCTACCTCTTAGACATCAAGCATACATTGACCTACAGTGATGGGCCGTAGGGACAGCTAATGTCTATCCAACTCTCACTGGGGCCAGGACCCTAAGAGGGGGCACTGTCATTGGCCCCATTTTACTGATGGAGAAACAGAGGCTCGGAGAAATTCAGGCTTGTTTGCCCCAGGTTTTGCAGCCTGGATTTGAACACTCCGGTCTTGCTACCTCTCTGTTCCAGTGCTTTGCTGCTGCTGTTCCTGATCATGACGAGAGCGACAGTAACAAGCCCACAGCCACCCACCTCTCCAGCATCTTTCACAGCTCTGTGCCCACTTGGCCCTTCACATTCTTCACTCACTCTATCCTCACACCTCAGTAGGTAACAACTGATTTCCCGTTTTATAGATGAAGTTGAAGCTAAAGTAGAAAAACCTCTTGCCCAGGGGTGGCTTGAGCCATGCTAGGGTTGGGATTGGGGCCATCTGATGCTTGGCCCTGCACCGACCCCCTCTTCTGAGAGGGTCTGGGGAAACCCCAGCCAGGAGATGCTCAAGGTCATGGAAGAGAGCAGATGTGTGTCAAAAGGTCTGGGCTCTTGGGTGACTCTGCCTTGCCCGGCTGGATGATCTGGGAATCAATCATTTGTTCACTAAAAAAAATATGTATTTTGTGCCAGTCATGAGTCAGACATCAGGCTAGGACCCGAGTAGAGCTGTTGTGTTAGTCGCTCAGTCGTGTCTGACTCTTTGTGACCCCGTGGACTATAGCCCAGCAGGCTCCTCTGTCCATGGGATTCTCCAGGCAAGAATACCAGAGTGGGTTGCCATGCCCTTCTCCAGGGGATCTTCCTAACCCAGGGATCAAACCTGGGTCTCCTCTGGCTTTGCAGGCAGATTCTTTACTGTCTGAGCCACCAGGGAAGTGAGTAGAGCTGTCAGACACAGACACAGCACTACTCACTCCTGTCCTCACGGAGCTTCCAGACTGGCAGCCAGTGGAGTCATAACTCTACGAGTGACCCCATGATTGGAAAACTGAGGTCAGGGCTTGAGGGGGAAAAGGAGGGGGTGTTTGGATAAAGACCAGATAGGAGTATATAAATCTGATGAGGGGACTTCCCTGGTGGTCCTAGAGGTTAAGACTTCGCCTTCCAATGCAGGGGGTGTGGGTTTGATCCCTGGTCGAGGAGCTAAGGTTCTACATAAACCATAAAACAGAAGCAATATTCTAACAAATACTGTAAAGACTTTAAAAATGGTCCACTTCAAGAAAAATCTTTATAAACAAATAAATCTGAAGGCACGGGGGGATCGGGAAGGCATCTGAGAGGATGTGACATATGGGCTGAGACCTGAAGGATGCGGGGAGTGCAGGAGGCAGAGAGAGGGGGCATAGGCTTTCCGGGCAGAAGGAAGAGCGTGTGCAAAGAGTTTAGGGTGGAAAAGGACTTGGGGCGTTTGAGGAAGGATGAGGAGGCTAAGGTCCCTGGAACCCTGCAGGTGAAGCAAAGAGTAGCCTGAGTTGAGGCTGTGTCGGGGGCAGGATGGGCAGAGGAGGGGCTTGCAGGCCAGGCTGAGGCCCTAGGCTTTGATCCTGAGGGCAGAAGGAGTCTGCTACCTTAATCGGGCTATGAAGAAGCCCAGTGACATCACGGATGTGGGTGTGCTCTGAGGCAATCAGGGAACTTTTAAGGAAAGGAAAGGATATGAAGTCAGGGCAGCACATCGGATGACTGGGCTTGACATTCAGAAAGACACAGAGAAGATGCAGCCCATGGCCCTCTGCCTGTGGGAGGGTCCCTCACCTCCGACCTCAGCTTCCCTTTCTTCTTTTGCACAGACCTGACCCCCACTCCTGAGAGTCCCTTGGACAGCAAGGAGATCCAACCAGTCCATCCTAAAGGAAATCAGTCCTGAGTGTTCACTGGGAGGACTGATGCTGAAGCTGAAACTCCAATACTTTGGCCACCTGATGCAAAGAACTGACTCAATGGAAAAGACCCTGATGCTGGGAAAGATTGAAGGCGGGAGGAGAAGGGGATGACAGAGGATGAGATGGTTGGATGGCATCACCGACTCAGTGGACATGAGTTTGAGTAAACTCTGGCAGTTGGTGATGGACACGGAGGCCTGGTGTGCTGCAGTTCATGGGGTTGCAAAGAGTTGGACACGACTGAGCAACTGAACTGATCCCCCACCCAGCCATACACACACATACACACTCACCCCTGGCACGCTGTCCCCCTGCCAGAGGCACTGCCCCTGCCTGGCCCCTACAGTTAGCTCCTGCATCCGGCCATTCATCCATTCACTCATTCACTCAGCAGATGTGCACTGAGGCCCTTTGTGTGCTGGGCCATTAACCTGGGCCCTGATGACCCGGCCCCTGGTGACACGTGACCTCATCTTCAGAAGCTCAGGCACCAGGGAGACAGACTACAAGACAGACGTAATTACACAACCGCACTAACACTCTGACCCTGGCACGCTCTTCAAGGCCCACTTAAACCATGTCTCCTGTGGGAAGACCCCCCCCCACTCCACCCCTAGACTCAGCTTCTCCCAGGGCCTAGGATCTCTTCCTTTTAAGTGCCCCTAGTGTGGGCCGCGTATGATAATGACAGCTGGCCTTATTAGGTACGAATCACTGTTCTGTGGGCTTTCCAAGAGCTGACTCTCATTCCTCGCAAAGGTCCCATTGTACAGATGAGAACAGTGAACCCTGGAGAAGTCACTCGCCTGAGGCCGCCCTGCTAGGAAGTGCAGGAGCTGGGACTTGAACCCAGACAGCCTGGTTCTCAACCCCTACGCAACTCGGCCCGTCTGCCGGCCTAGGGTCGGGCAAAGAATTGCTCCCCCGCCTTGAATGAACTACGGCAGGGTACTTCCAGTCTCCAAAGCACCATTCTGTCCAAGAACACATATCCGCAGCCTTGTGAAGTCTGCACGCGGGGGATCCTGGCATGGTTTTCCAGAGGAAGGCAGGGAAACAGGAGAGAGGCAAGCCCCGTGACAGCAGCCTCTGCTCAGGAAGCCCTCGGCAGGGACTGGCTTCACCTACAGCCCATCTCATCAGAGCCCGGGGAAGTGGGCACCACCACCCCGTGTCTCAGATGAAGACGCCTGGCAGAGGTAGGAGGTGAAGTCAAGGCGGCGTGTCCCTCACTCTCCGCACAAGAGAGCAAGAAGAACTGTGGGTTCGGACTGGGGACCTCAGGCAAGTTGCTTCACCCGTGCAAGGCTCTGCCCCTTCAACTGTACAATGGGCTCCAGACACCCGCCTTCAAGGGTGACGGTGAGCGAGATGGGACCTCGTGGGGTCGATGTCCTAGAGATGCTCGTCTCCTCTCTTTTGCCTGGACCCCACCTCCTCAGCATGCTCCTCAGCAGCATCTGAGCTCCACTGTCTGCTCCTCCGAGGCGGAAGGGGCACCTAGGCCTCTCTGAGGTCTCCAGCGTGTCCTGGACATTCCAGGTCCTGGACAACTGTTGGTCGCGGGCCAGCCCCTCCCTGAGCGGCGGGTGAGTTCACCTGCCGACCCTTGCCCACAGCCCGGCTGCACCTGCCCCTTTACCTTTGATCTTTTCACCCTTGCTCAGGGAGATCTCCCCCTCGGCTTGGGCCTGGTAGGACTTCACGGCCATGAAGGAGCGTCCGGGGACCGCCGAGTAGAGCTTCCTGCGTCTCCCGCGGCTGCCCAGGGAGCCCCCGGGGCCCCCAGAGCCCCCCGTGCCCCCGGCCGGCCCTTCCCGGGGTGTCCCGCTGGAGCTGCATACACAGAGGGTGTGAGAGGCAAGGGGGAGTGGAGGGAGGGGGCGCCTCTGGGAGAACAGGGGTCCTTGGGGGGGTGGGAGGTGGAGCATCAGGGTGGGGGAGGGGGTCTGAGTGCCTCTTCCAGCTCTGGGGGCCGGGGGTGGGGGGTAGGGGGGAGGAGGGCATTTGGGGCTCCCCCTGCCTGCCCGCTGTGGGCCACCGGCCCCCTTTCCTGCCTCCTGGCTTCCGGCTCTGTCCCCTCCCACGGGCCTGCACACCCTGCCTGATTCAGCTTCCTGAAGCTGAGCTCTGCCTGTGTCATCCCTGGCTCACGAGCCTTTGGCGACTCCCAGCTTCCTCCTGGGCTGGGTCCAGCGCCTCTCCCGCCATCCCCAGCCTACCACCATCTCCCTCCCACCCACCCCCTCCCTGTCCCCCTCCAGCCAGCTCCCAATGCCCCCTGCTCATCCTCCCCTCCAGTCTCCCTCCTCGCCCAGCCCGACTCCGCTGAGCCTCCTCTCACCTTGCCCAGGCTGTCTGTCTGTCTGCCTGCCTGCCTGCCTGTCCTCAGGGGCTGGATCCAACCTTTCTCTTGGGTGCCCTCCCCACCCCCGGCCGGACCACGGAGCGGCTGATGAGCTAAACTCGGCCTGGTTCACGGAGCCCTCGCTGCCTTGGGGTCAGGAGGGAGACTTGGTGGTCCGAGGTGGGGACCAGAGAGTTGGATGCAGCGGGGTGGCGGGGGTGGGAGGGGCAGCTGTCTCTGGGACAGGAGGTGGGCACCTGGGCTGGCCTGGTGGGGGGTGGTGGGCAGCCGTGGGTCCCAGGAGGGGATTCGGGTGGGAGGGGGGTCTGCAGGACCAGGGCTGAGCCCTCCCCTACCTGGGCCGTCCACGGGGCTGGCGCTTGGCCTCCTCGGGGTGCCTCCCGCGGGACGGGGAGCGGGCCCGGGCGCCCCGGGGGCTGCTGGCACTTCGCAGGGTCCCGCTGCTGAGCTTGGCGCTGGGGGCGGCGGGCTGCACCTGGCCCTGGGGCCCTGAGGTGGGGCCGGGGGCCCCTGCGGACGAGGTCCCCGGGGCGGCGAACACCATCCAGTCGGGCAGGGCCATGCTGGTATCACTGTTGGCCCGCAGCAGTGCGGGGGGCACCGTCAGCCCTGTGCCCGGGGGTCCCCGTCGCCGGGCTGCATACTTGGGGGACTCCTGGAAGGGCACTGTGGTGGGGCACAGAGGCCGGGGGCAGAGGGGGAGACACACAGGAGGAGGCAAGAGACGGTTGGGTGGGGAAGGCACCAGGGGGTAAACAGATGAGAAAGAGCGGGGCGCTTGGAGCCTGACCCCTCCCGCTGCCCAGGTGTTTGCGGCCCTCTAAGGTTTATTTGGTCCCATCCTGGCCCCCAGATCAGGTCCGCTGACTCCCCAGTCCCACCACGCATCGCCCCCCAGGACCCCGACTTCTCCCCTTAGCTCACTCACCCACATCCTGTTCTCGATGGTTTCGGATCAGCTCCCCGAGTTCAAAATTCCCAGCGATCACTGCCACCTGGCGTGAGGGGGTAAGGGGGGCCCAGGTAGGAGAGAGAGAGGGAAAACAAACAGGAAACGCTATCAGGTCTCCAGCCAGCTGCCCAGCCCCCCAGCCTTCACCCCAGCAAGTCCAGCCTCCCAAGTCTCTCTCCCAGACCGCCTGCCTCCCTCCCAGCCCCCCAGACTTCAGCCCCTCTGAGTTCTTCACGCCTCCCCAACCCGGCCCAACAGACCTGGAAGGGGGTCTGTCCACTGTTATTCTTGACATCCTTGTTGGCCCCTCGGTAGAGAAGGATCCTAGCACACGTCTCCTGGTGGTCAGTGGCACGGGGGAAAGGGAAGAGAAAAACAGTTACTGTCGCCGCGAGCCGACACAGACACTGCGCTGAGCCTTTGGAACCATCTGGCGGGAACCCGCCCTGCTTGGGACAGTAGCCACTCGCCCTTTAAACATGGCCGGGCCACACAGAGGTGCTGTGCCTGCACAGTGCACGCTGGACTCCAAGGACTCGAAAGTGTAGCTTCAGTCTCTCTAGTAGATTTTATGGGGGCTTCTCGGGTGGCGCAGCGGTAAAGAATCCGCCTGCCAATGCAGGAGATGCAGCTGTGCGTTCGATCCCTGGGTCGGGAAGATCCCCGGGAGGAGGAAACGGCAACCCGCTCCAGTATTCTTGCCTGGAGAGTCCCATGGACGGAGGAGCCTGGTGGGCTGCAGTTCATGGGGTCACAAAGGGTCGGACATGACTGAGTGACTAACACTTGAGCACAGCACAATAGTTTTTATACTGATTGCTGCTGCTGCTAAGTCGCTTCAGTCGTGTCCAACTCTGTGAGACCCCAGAGACGGCAGCCCACCAGGCTGCCCCATCCCTGGGATTCTCTAGGTAAGAATACTAGAGTGGGTTGCCATTTCCTTCTCCAATGCATGAAAGTGAAAAGTCAAAGTGAAGTCTCTCAGTCGTGTCCGACCGACTATTAGCGACCCCATGGACTGATTACTTCAAAGGATAGTATTTTTGAAACAAAATATGCTACTAAAATTAATGTCACCTTTTTTTTTTTTTTTAAGTGTCTCCTGGGATATTTAAAACTACTCGTGACTTGGATTATAGTGTATTCAGTTCAGTTCAGTTCAGTTCAGTCGCTCAGTTGTGTCCGACTCTTTGCGACCCCATGAATTGCAGCAAACCAGGCCTCTCTGTCCATCACTATCTCCCGGAGTTCACTCAAACTCATGTCCATTGAGTCAGTAATGCCATCCAGCCATCGCATCCTCTGTCGTCCCCTTCTCCTCCTGCCCCAATCCCTCCCAGCATCAGAGTCTTTTCCAATGAGTCAACTCTTCACATGAGGTGGCCAAAATACTGGAGTTTCAGCTTCAGCATCATTCCCTCCAAAGAAATCCCAGGGCTGATCTCCTTCAGAATGGACTGGTTGGATCTCCTTGCAGTCCAAGGGACTCTCAAGAGTCTTCTCCAACACCACAGTTCAAAAGCATCAATTCTTTGGTGCTCAGCTTTTTTCATAGTCCAACTCTCACATCCATACATGACCACAAGAAAAACCATAGCCTTGACTAGATGGACCTTTGTTAGCAAAGTAATGTCTCTGCTTTTCAATATGTTATCTAGATTGGTCATAACTTTTCTTCCAAGGAGTGTCTTTTAATTTCATGGCTGCAGTCACCATCTGCAGTGATTTTGGAGCGCCCATAAATAAAGTCTGACACTGTTTCCACTGTTTCCCCATGTATTTGCCATGAAGTGCTGGGACCAGATGCCATGATCTTAGTTTTCTGAATGTTGAGCTTTAAGCCAACTTTTTCACTCTCCTCTTTCACTTTCATCGAGAGGCTTTTGAGTTCCTCTTCACTTTCTGCCATAAGGGTGGTGTCATCTGCATATCTGAGGTTATTGATATTTCTCCCGGCAATCTTGACTCCAGCTTGTGCTTCTTCCAGTCCAGCATTTCTCATGATGTACTCTGCATACAAGTTAAATAAGCAGGGTGACAATATACAGCCTTGATGTACTCCTTTTCCTATTTGGAACCAGTCTGTTGTTCCATGTCCAGTTCTAACTGTTGCTTCCTGACCTGCATACAGATTTCTCAAGAGGCAGGTCAGGTGGTCTGGTATTCCCATCTCTTTCAGAATTTTCCACAGTTTATTGTGATCCACACAGTCAAAGGCTTATATAGTGTATTGGATGGCTACTAACCTAAACCAGCATTTTATTATTATTATTATTACTATTTTACTGAAGTATAGTTGATTTACAATGTTGGGTTAATTACTGCTGTAGAGCAAAGTGAATCTGTTATACACACATGCACACATATTTATATCATTTTTTGAAGCTATTCTTTTCCATTATGGTTTGCCTGCGTGCATGCCAAGTCGCTTCAGTCATGTCTGACTCTTTGCGACTCCACGGACTGTAGCCTGCCAGGCTCCTCTCTGTCCATGGAGATTCTCCAGGCAAGAATACTGGGGTGGGTTGCCATGCCCTCCTCCAGGGGATCTTCCCGACCCAGGGATCAAACCCACTGTCTCTGATGTCTCCTGCGCTGGCAGGCATGTTCTTTACCACTAGCGCTGCCTGGGAAGCCCGGTTAATGGCTTATCATAGGAGACTGACTACAGCTGCCTGCGCTCTAGAGTAGGGCTGTGTTGTTTATCCATTGTATATGTAATAGCTCGCATCTGCTCGCCCCAACCTCCCAATCAGGGGTTTTCATCATTAGCACAACTGACGCTTAGGGGCCAGACGAGTCTCTGTAGTGGGGCCATCCTGTGCATTGCATGGAGCATCATTCTCTGGTCTCTGCCACTAGATGCCAGTAGCGCTCCCTCCTCAGTGGTGGCAGCGGAGAGCATCCACAGACACTGCCAAGTGTCCCCTAGCGTGCAGGAGCATCCAGCTTGAGAGCCACCAAGTCAGACCTCTTGAGGCGGGGGACTTACTGTGTTGCGTGTCAGAGCACCTCAGAGGCAGTAGCCACTGACTAGCCCGACAATTCTGTGAGATGGAGATGACTGTCCCCGTTTTACAGATGAGGAAACTAAGGCTTCAAAGGGAGCTGGTGACGATCAGCCCTCGGATTTGAACCCAGGTGTGTCTGACTCCTGAGCCCTTACTCAAACACTCTGCTAGACCCGGAAGGAAGGAGGCAGGACGCATTGGGGGCCAGGGCTGGATGGTCAGAGGGGGCAGACAATGCCATCCAAGAACAGATCAATTCCTTGCCAGTGTCAGTCATAACAGACCCAACGTCCTTGCCCTGGATGGGAGCCCCCTCCGCTGATCTGCCTGCCCTGCCACCCCCAGCCCCAGCCTCATCAACCTCATCTGCTACCACCTTTCCTCACTCCCTACTCCGCAGGAACACTGGCCTCCCTTCTCTGGCAGGCATGCTCCTGCCCCAGGGCCTTTGCACCTGCTGCTTCCTCGATTTGGGACTCTCTGCCCCTAGCTCTCCACACAGCTCACTTTCTCACTTGATTCACA
The DNA here is from genome assembly GCF_032405125.1 of Capricornis sumatraensis. NCBI lineage: Eukaryota > Metazoa > Chordata > Mammalia > Artiodactyla > Bovidae > Capricornis > Capricornis sumatraensis. The sequence continues at coordinate 62,081,772 of NC_091088.1, forward strand.
TTTCTGCACAGAGGCCAATTCTTCAGAAGAGGCCCCTCTGATGACCCTGTCAAAAATAAACCCTTGACCTGTTCCTGGCTTTATTTTAATTTATATGATACCTGCTGTGTGCCGGGCATTCTTCTAAGTCAGAATTAACTCGTTTGCCTTATAATACTGCCTCCCTGAAATTACATTTCGATTTTATTCATCTCCAGCATCTCTCCCCCACTCCACTGTCTATTTTGGAGAGGCAAGGTTTTGTCTGTGGCACCCATGGCCCGGCATGGTGCCTGGCCCATAGAACTGTTCAATAAACAGTTGCTGGATGAGGGGAGTCCTCCTCCTCTGTCTTGGCCTGGGCAAACCCAACCTGGCCTCCAGCTCAGCTCCACTCCAAATCGCCCAGATGCCAGTCTAACCAGCATTCACTAGACACTTCCTTGGTCTCACCCGCTTCATGTGACAGGCCCATCAACGATACTTGTACGGGTCCATCCTACGGGATAGGCTCAGAGAGGGCAAGGTCACACAGCCAGTCAGTGGGGCAGCTGGGACTCAAACCAGGCTTTCTGATCCTAGCGTTCATCTGTCTACTGTGAAAGCACAAACTGATCGCCCAAGTCTGATGGCTCCCCGATTGGACGGCAAAGTTAGCCTGGCTCGTTTTCCGGGCGTGTTTGTGAGTGTGAGTGTGTGTCCCTGTGTGCATATGCCGTCTCCCCGACTTGACGATAAATTGGTGCTGTGTGTGTTTTTGCATATCTGCCTGCCCCCACCGTCACCTTGCCTAGCACAGGCCCAAGAGCATCTCTTTCATCTCAACCAGCAGTTCGCTCCACCCCTGAGCACCCTGTATATACTGGAGCGCTAGCACTCTTCCCACTGGATTGTAATTATTTGTTTACACATCTGCCTCTTTGCCAGACTATGAACTCCCCCCTCTCCCACCCTCCCGAGGACGGGCGCCATGCTGTGTCTGATTCATCTCACGTCCCGGCACACAGTAGGTGCTCAGGAAGTGGGCCCAGAAAGGATGAGGATGTGGAGTTGAGTCATGCAAAAGTCATTCGTTCAAATCATTCATTCATTCATTCCTGGAGTCATTCAATCTATCTCGAACCAAATACCTGTTGAGTGTTCTGAGCTGGATGCTGTGTGTGGTCTTGGCAGGAGATTCAAGGTATCTGATCCATCATTCATTCATTCACTCTCACTCATTCAACAAAGATGCATCTAAGCCTACTATACGCCGCGGCCTTGGGACAGAGCACTTGATCAGACTTAAGCCCTACCCCTGAGGAGTTCACAACCCAGACGTCGGCCTGACCCTCACCACCAGAGGCTAGATGGGCTGGCCAGAAGACCAGAGGGGCAGAAAGTGAGGAAATCTTTCAGACCCAGCTCTGGGCTTTGGGAAGCTTAAAGTCTGGGAAGGAAGAGGAGGGGAGAAAAGTTGGAGAAGAACTTGTGTTGGTCAAGCATCTATTTGCTAAGCGCCATGCTGAGAGCGAGCCAAACGTTCACACCCTTGATCCTTTGCGAGGTAGAGGTTACTGACCCATTTTACAGATGAGAAAGTAGAAGCTCAAGGCGAGGGAAATGGCTGACTCATCTGACCCACTCGGAGTAATTGTTCCCTGTCTGTATGACGCTATGGACTGTAGCCCACCAGGCTCCTCTGTCCATGGGATTCTCCAGGCAAGAATATTGGAGCAGGTTGCCATGCCCTCCTCCAGGGGGTCTTCCTGACCCTGGGATTGAACCTGCGTCTCCTGCTTGGCAGGTGGATTCTTTACCACTAGCGCCACCTGAGAATCCTCTCTCTCTCTCTCTCTTTCTATCTATACACTACATTTTCCCTTTCAAATTGACAGTATGGTTTCTGTCTCCTGACCAGATCCTGACTGATAACAGTAATGATAATGATAATAATCATTATTATTAGCATAGCTGCCTCCTAGGGATGAGCACTTATCATGCATGATCTTTCATCCCCTTCAATCAGCTGCTGTTATCCTGACTTCAGGGAGCTGGATGGAACCTCAGAGAGGGGAGGGGACTTGCTTGGGGTGCCCTGGCCTGTGCATTGGCTGTGGGATCAGAAAATCTGGAATGAGGCCCGCATCGGGAGCAGGAGAGACAGACGCACCGGGGAGGGGAAGTACAGGCAATTTGACAAACACTGCGTTCTCCCTGCTCGGCGGGTGCCGAGCAAGCAAACTGCTCACTGCCACAAGGCGGCACGTGGCTACCTGCCACATCCTAGCACTGCACATTCTGGTGAGAGAGAAGGGGCTGGGGCTGTTCTGGGAGACTTCCTGGAGTGGGGGGGAAGAGGCTGATGGATCAACCGCAGCATACAGGCCCTGGCCTCCTAAGACCCCGAGGCAACCATCCAAGGGCAGGGAGACCCTCCAAGGGCAGAGAGCCTTGGGAAGCAGGGAAGACTGGGGCTTCAGGGCCTGGGCTGATTTGCCCAGGATCCCCTGGTGCACTGGTGACAAACCAGCTGGGGTCATCAGGCCAAAAGCCCCAGCTTTCATCAACCCAACCAGCCAGGACAGCACAGCTGCAGCGGGCATGCAGCTCTTCACTGCTCACCTCCATTCAGAGCGCTTGAGCTGGGGACCGCCCACTCCGCCCTGAACCGCCACAACGGGCAACACACTCTTGTCCCTTTGGGGGCTGTACCTTGTCCCCTGCAGTAGGTGCCCCACTGGCAGCTGAACGGAGACCCATTAGAAATAGGGCTCTTGGGGATTAACATACACACACTGTGTGCGTGCGTGCAAGTGAAGTCGCTTCAGTCGTGTCTGGCTCTTTGCCACCCCATGGACTGTAGCCGGCCAGGCTCCTCTGTCCGTGGGATTTTCCCAGCAAGAATACTGGAGTGGGTTGCCATGCCCTCCTCCAGGGGCTCTTCCCGACCCAGGGATTGTACCTGCATGTCTTATTTCTCCTGCATTGGCGGGTGGGTTCATTATTAGTGCTACCTGGGAAGCCCAACATATACACAGTATATATAAAACAGATAATCAACAAGGACTCACGGTGGAGCACAGGGGACTCTAGTCAATGACTGCAATAACCTATATGGGAAAAGACCTGAGAAAGAAGGGATATATGTCTGTATATAATTGAATCACTGCTGTATACCTGAAACTAACACAGCACTGTGGATCAGGCATACTCCAACATAAAATAAAAATTTTTTAAAAAGGAGGACTTCCTCGGTGGTCTAGTGGTTAAGAATCTGCTTGCCAATTCAGCGGACATGGGTTCGATCCCTGGTCCGGGAAGATCCCACACACTGTGGAGCGATGAAGCCTGTGCACGGAGACTACTGAGCCTGTGCTCCACAACTGAAGTCCCACGCAACAGCAACGAAGACCCAGTACCGCCAAAAACAAACAAATGAATAAGTATACCTTAACCAACTTTTAAAGAAAAGAAATAGGACCACTGTAGTTTCCTGCATTTCCAGTAACAACCCTGACCCTCTCCCCTCTGGATTTTTTGGCACAGACTGTGCCCTCTGCTGAGAATGCCCCTTCTGCCCTCTTCTACATGACCACCTGTTGCTCATCTTAGCTCTGATGGGACATCCTCTTGAGAGCCACCTCCATCCGACCCAGCCCCAAGGCCAAGCCCAGATGTGGGCCCCTATGGAGACCTGGATTCCTGGTGACCTCCCTCTGAACACTTGGGATCACCCTGGCAGGATGTGTCCCTTGATGGGATGTTGTCTTGCTCGCTACTCTCCCCTCAGCCCCCGGCTCTGAGCCTGACCCAGGGGAGGAGCTCAGGAAACCTCTCTTGAATGAATGAATGAACGAATGAATGAAACAGTGGAAGAGCGGGGCGGGGGGCACCAGGGGGGTGGTGGGAGATGGGAGTCAGGAGGAGAGCAGACCTTATTGTAGAGGGCACAGATGTGCAGGGCCGTGTTCCCTGAGGCGTTCTGGGCTCCAGGCTCAGCTCCGTAGAAGAGCAGATGTTCCAGATGCTGAGAATGACCCCGCTGGCAGGCCTGGAGGGGACCGGGGGCCAGAGCCCAGGTCAGACCCACCTGGCCACAGCGTCTCTCTCTCTCCTTCACCTGGAGGCCAGGCAGCCCTACATCCACCACTCCCCCTTCCTTCCCCTCTGAGGCCCCATTTTTGCTTAGGGACCCACGCTGCCAACGCCACCAGTCGTTCCAAGGCTCAGGCCTCCAGGCTAACTCCTCAGAGTCCTGGTGGTGACACCTCTATGCTTCCTCTTTGGGGACCATGCTATTCCCACCTCCGTCCCCTGGGAGGACCCCAGCACCCGCAGCCCTAGACCCCTGGACTAAGGTCCCTGATCCCTGCCCACCCTCGGGGCCCACGTGCCGCCCATGCCGCCCCCAACCCCTCTAGGCCGAGTGGGAGCACCTGGTGAATCTCCTGCCAGCCGTTCTCATCAGATATGCCCAGCTGGGCCCTGTTGTACAGGAGCAGCTCGCAGCAGCGGGGGTCACCCCCCACCATAGCCGTGTGGAACAGGGGAGTCAGCCCTCGGCGGTCCTTGTAGTTGGGGGAGCCCCCAAGATCCAGGAGCGCCTAGGAAAGGTTAAAAAAAAAAAAGATGATAATCACACAAGTAGTGGCTTGTTATCAAGGGCCAGTTGGACCAAGAGACCTGGGTAACCCCACACAGGGTCAGAGCCAGAGCTGATGCTGCCACGATGCCCTTGAGTAACCTTGAGGCTGGCCCTTGCCCTATCGGGGCCTCTCTCATCTCTGTGAACAATGGAGGGACTGGGGCGATGCCTCCAGAGGACCCCTCCCTCCCACTCTGAAATCCTGCCCAGCCTTCCCCCATGAGCCAGTGCCCACCTACTCAACAGGCTGGTGGTGGGGAACCAGTCAGAGAAGGGCGCCTGGATGCAGGAGGGCCCCTGGGTGAGTGGGAGGTGTGGTGAGGTCTTGGATCGCAACAAGAGGCAGAGAAAGCATCTGAGAGGGGGCAAGCTCGGGTCAAAGTGACTTGGCTCGGCCTCACTGGGGCCGGGGGCTGGGGTAGAGGCAGGGAGTGGTCCCCCTGAGGAATGGATCTGAGCCTGGAAGACTGGCAGCTTCGAGTGTGTGAGGAGTGTTGGCGGCGCCAGCGCCGTGCGAACAGAGTCAGCGGTGGCGCAGTCCAACAGCACATTTCCAACATTTGCGGTGATGGAAATAGTTACAACCGCACGATCCAACATGGCAGCCGCGTGGGGGGCTACCGAGCCGCTGGAAGGTGGCTAGTAAGCCTGAGAATCGGAAGTTTTAATTTTAGTTCATTTTCTTCTATTTAAATCTAAACAGCCCCCCCTCCCCTGCCCGTGGCTAGTGGCTGCTGGATTGCACAAGCGCAGACCTGGGAGGGAGGGATTGGGTGTGAGCAGGAGTGGGGTTTGGGGGTATGTGCGCATGTGTGTATGTGCTAAGTTGCTTCAGTCCTGTCTGACTCTTTGCGACCCCATGGACTGTAGCCCACCAGGCTCCTCTGTCCATGGGGATTCTCCAGCCAAGAATGCTGGAGTGGGTTGCCATTTCCTTCTCCAGGGGAACCTTCCAGACCCAGGGATGGGACCCACATCTTCCATGTCTCCTGCCTTTGCAGGAGGGTTCTTTACCACTAGAGCCACCTGGGAAGCAGGTGGGAGAAGGGGTTTGGGGGAGGGGGGTGCATGAAGAGGGTCTGTCAATTCCAGGGCTGTGAGGCAGACCTTTGGGACTGCTGTCTGACTGCCTTCAGGGTTCTTGAGGGAAGAATTGGAGAAGGGAAGGGAAAGCCGGTTAGGCTGGATCATCTATGAACCATGGTGTTTACCAACAACTTCCAGGGCACTCTATCCTGACCTATGGATGAAGAGGGATCAAGTGCCCTTGGGTAGGAGGAGAGAAAAAACATTTTAAAATAAGACCGGGCAAGCTGACTCCATGAATGTATGTGTGCGTACTCAGTCGTTCAGTGGTATCCGACTCTTTTGGGACGCTATGGACTGCAGTCCACCAGGCTCCACTATCCATGGAATTTTCCAGGCAGGAATACTGGAGTGAGTGCCATTTCCTTCTCCAGGGGATCTTCCCAACTCATGGATTGAACCCAAGTCTCCTACATTGCAGGAGGATTCTTTACCTCTGAGCCACCTGGGAAGCCCCCATGTATATATACTGAGGGTCTACGAGGTTCATCTGCTTGTAAAGGCACATTTTAGGCACTATACTGGGGCAGTGAGGAGATCAAACCAGTCCATCCTAAAGGAAGTCCATCCTGAATATTCATTGGAAGGACTGATGCTGAAGCTGAAGCTCCAACACTCTGGCCACCTGATGCAAAGAGCCGACTCATTGGAAAAGACTCTGATGCTGGGAAAGATTAAGGGCAGGAGGAGAAGGGGACGACAGAGGATGAGATGACTGGATGGCATCTGACTCAATGGACATGAGTTTGAGTAAACTCCAGGAGTTGGTGATGGACAGGGAGGCCTGGTGTGCTGCAGTCCATGGGGTCACAAAGAGTCGGACACGACTGAGTGGCTGAACAACTGGAGTAGTAGCTGTATTTCAGGTGAGTAAAGGTGGGGTACTGGGAGTGTGAGCTGCAGGTTGAGAAGTCAACGGAAGGGCTGAGTTGGGAAGCATGAGAACCAGTGTCTGGGGGGAGCGATGGGGCAATGGTGTCTGGGGGCACGGTGGGAAGCTCACTCTGTATTTTAAAGGGCACCAGGGGATTTCCCTGGTGGGCCAGTGGTTAAGATCCTGCATGTCCAGTGCACGGGGCACAGGATCAATCCCTGGTCAGGGAACTAAGATCCTACATGCTGTGCCATGTGGCCAAAAAATAAAAAATAAAGGGCACCAGGAAGAGTCTACACCTTGGGCAGACAGAGGTAGGTGTGGACTGCTGGCTCAGCAGGGCTGGAGAAGTTCTGGGTGTCAGGAAGTTAGCATGATCTACCTGGGGGCAGGGCAAGGGTCCACATGACCATCAGCCATAGCTGATCACGAGCCTTGAACTGGGGAGGGTGGGGGCTCCCATAGGTCCCAGGAGGGTTTTGGGTGCAGTCAGAGGAATGACTGTGGAGGGGGGAGGTGGATGGAGGGGCTGGGGGGATTGGCTGAACGCAGTCTGGGCGAAGAACACGGTCACTTGGGATGTCTCTGGGCTCTGGGGAGGGTCCCAGGAGGATCTGAAACCTCACCGTCAGAGCGAGGCAGTGGCGGGCACAGGCGGCCTTGTGTAGCGCAGTCATGCCATCCCGGGCCCGGAAGTCGATGTGCGCCCCACCCAGGCATAGGGTTCGAATCACCTCTACAGAGCCTTCAGTCTGAGCAGCCAGCGTCAGGGGGGTCTCTGGGAGGCGGGGGGAAAGGCTGGTCATGTGCAGCCCCTGGGCCTCGTCGTCCCTGACTCCCCAGCCCTCCCAAAGCACCCCGCCCCGCCGCCCGCTCCCTACCTCCTGAATCTGAGTCGTGATAATTGGGGTCCAGCCCCTTGTCCAGCAGCCGTGCCACCTTATCGGATGTCCCGAGCTGCACGTACTCCAGGAACTTCTTTAACCCCGTCTGAGTCGCAGATGAGAGAGAAAGAAGACAGGCGGTCAGGGAGGAAGGGGGCAAGGCTGGGTCTGGAGCCGCGCTGTCCAGTGGAATCACATAGCAAGCCACACATGCCATCAAGAAGTCCCTAGTAGCCACCACTTTTCTAAAGGAAGAAGACCTTCCAATTATATTGAAATTCACTTTGATGACCTATCTGTTTTTAGTCTATCATATATATCCACAATATTACTGATTCAACAGGTAATCCACGTGAAATTTATTACTGAGATACTTTCAGGGGTACTGAGTCTTCAAGATCCGCTGTGTATTTCATGCTCATAGTGAGGCTCAGTTTGGACCTGGTACACCACAGGTACCCCAGGGGCCGTATGTGGCTGGCTGCTCCCGCAGATGGTACAGGTCTGGATGGATGGACTGTTCGGGGGGAGGACAGAGACAAGTGCACGGTGGGGTGGGGCTGAGGATAAGAAGCAGCCAGCGAGCTTTCTTCCCAAGTGTCAAGGATCGTTCATTTCACTTCTGACCGAAGCAGCCCCCTGACTTCCTCCCAGCTTTCAGGGGACCAGAGGAGATGCAGGTGACATACAGCCTGAGGACTGGAGGGCAAGGTGTGTGAGTACACAACTAAGTCGCTCAGTCGTGTCCAACTCTTTGCGGCCCTACGAACAGTAGCCCGCCAGGCTCCTCTGGCCATGGGATTCTCCAGGCAAGAATTCTCTGGAGTGGGATGCCATTTCCTCCTCCAGGGGATCTTCCCCACCCAGGGATCAAACCTGTGCCCCTTGCATTGTCAGGCAGATTCTTTACCACTGAGCCACCAGGGAAGCCCCAGAGAGCAAGATGCCGGGAGGATAAATGGCTGTGGAGGAGTGTATCCTTGGATCTGGTTAGAGATTCAGGCTCTGGGATTGTGTGAACTGCAGGGTGTCTATGAAACTGCCCCTAGACAGAGGGACACTAGATACCAGAGTCGCAGGCCACGTTGGCTGGGGGTGGGGGCAGGAGATGAGAAGGGAGAATCCAAGGATGAAGAAAGTGGGAGCCAGGTGGAAATGGCATGAGCCTGGGCAGAGGCGCAAAGAGAGAAGATGAGAAAGGCTCTGAAGTATGCTAGAGGCGGGAAGGGATAGTTAAGGACTTTGGGAAGGTCCTGTATACATTGTTGTGTTTAAAATGGATAACCAACAAGGATGTACTATACAGCACATGGAGCTCTGCTCAACGTTATGTGCCAGCCTGGATGGCAGAGGAGTTTGGGGGAGAATGCACACATGTCTATGTACGGCTGAGTCCTTTCCCTGTCCACCTGAAACTATCACAACATTGTTAATCAGCTATACTCCAGTACAAAATAAAAAGTTGTTGTTTTTTTTTTTTTTAATGAAAGGCTGTGATGGAGACATCAGGTGCATTTGGGGTTGTCCCAAATATGACACAGGATCCCAAGTTAAGTGGGGGATGCTGGCAGAAGAAAAGAAGGTTTGGAGGGTTGTCGGGAAGAGGTAGGAGAGAAAGTAGTTAGGGAAGGGGGCTCCAGGTTGGGGTGGCGTGAGTGCCAGCAGGGTCCTCTCACCTTCGTGTGCAACTTGGCCAGCTGCTTCTCATCCAGGTTGGTCTGCTTGTAAACACGGGTCTTGTATCGGAACTGAGGCCACAGGTGGGGTGATGGGAGAGACAAAAGACTCAGAGTCAGGGGTCTAAACCTCTTCTGAGCCAGGGAAGAGTTAGTGCAGGGTCAGGACGAAAAATAGCCCCAGAGTCTTGGCTGGGTGGGCAGAGGGCTGCTGGGGGCCCTATGGGCCTGTGGACTGCAACCCCTAAGGTGTCTGGACCCCGGGGGAATGCTCTAGAATAACCACTCTCATTGGGAACCCTTTCCCACTTCGATAGGCCAGGGGAAACCTGGGGCAGGGAAATGACTCACCCAAGGCCATGCCGCTGACCAGTCAGAGGCAAGAATGACCTGCTAATTTGAACGCAGGCCTCTCTGATTCTGATTATTAAGTCAAAGTGTTCAGTCACTCAGTCGTGTCCGACTCTTTGCGACCCCAATGGACTGTAGCCCATCAGGCTTCTCTGTCCACGGGATTTTCCAGGCAAGAATACTGGAGTGGGTTGCCATTCCCTCCTCCAGGGGATCTTCCCAACCCAGGGATGGAATCTGCGTCTCCTGCATTGCAGGCAGATTCTTTACCCTCTGAGCCACCAGGGAAGCCCCGCAATTCTTAGGGCGCACTTTATAGCCAGAAGTGCCCACGGGGTTTTCCCTTGCTGAGGGCTGGGCTGGGAGAAAAAACGGGGAGCGGGCAGACGCCTGCTCGCATCTGTGAAGGGGCTGGGAAGGCTGTGGGGGTCTCACCTCCAGGTAGGGCACCCCCTTCTCGAAGGACTGGGGATATTCCCGCAGCAGTCGCTCCTCCTCCAGGAAGTTGGCATCCCGGCCCGAGGTGGCCGGCTGGAACAGGCCATAGTTGAGCACGTCCTGGAGGCTCTCGCTCAGGGCACAGAGCACCTGCTGCTTGGCCGTCCAGATGGTGGCGTCGGGGTTGAAGCGCAGGCATTTCTGGTGGAGGAGGTGACAGGAGAGAGAGAAGGGGCCTGACGTGATCTGCAGAGGGCTGTGGGTGATTCCCAGGACAGAAGAGGGCTGGGGGAAACCTATGGGTGTCTGGCAGTGGGGGCCATGTGTGATGGAGTCCAGAACCCCTTCCCCTTCCCCCCTCCCCATGCAGACTCCGGTGGTCCCTGTCTCCCACCAGCCCCTCTCCCCCGCCCCCCATCCGCCGGCCAGGGGCCTGTCGCTCACTGTCTGGTGAAGGTCAGGGATGCCGATCCTAAAAACCATCATGCTGAAGTGGGCGTCGTCTGGGACGGACATGGAGCGGCCCTGGAGGCCTCGGATCGAGGCCAGGCTACCAGGTGCTGCGCTGCCCCGGCCCCGGGTCCCCTGGGGGCCTCTCCCGGGCCCGTCTGGGGAGCTGTCGGACTCTGAGCCCCCCTCGGGACACTCGCTGGCACTGTGGCGTTCCTCTTCTTCGCTTGACGCGGGGCTGTGGGTCATCGTGGGGCCACGGGGCGATGGGGGACGGCAGCATCACAGGCGGCTGGCGGGGGAGGGGGCGGGGTGGCGGTCAGACCAGGAGCCCAGGCCCTTTGGAGGCCATGGGCGCACTCAGTGGACAGACACGGTCCAGGGCAGCGGCTCCAAGCTGCCCGAGGGAGGCAGGCAGGAGGCTGGACACACCCCCAGACACTCCTACCGCCTCCAAGCTCTCTCCCGAACTCCCGGCACACACGCCCCCCCCCACCACCAGCCCTGCCATGCTGCCTGCACGTGTCTCCTTCCCTGCCCTTGGCCTTGCTCGCAGCCCCCCGCCCCTCCTGCGCCCCACTTTGCCGCTGACCCAGCGCGGTGGTGTCCCAGAAACCGCAGAATCACCGCGGGAGCCGCTGGCCCACTTTGCCAGGCCAGGGATAATGCAGCTAAAATTAGCCCAGGACAGACAGGTGGGCGACCCACCGGCACCCTGCCCTCCTGGCCCCAGCCTGGCCCCTCCTCTCGCAAGGTCCTTCCCGCCTTCTGCTCCTGGTGCCTCCTGGATGACCGCAAGGAGACTGAGATGTAGTAAGGGGGAGAGGGAGGTGCCCTGAGCCTAGGGTGGAGCCGGTGACTTCACTGAAGTGTGGCTGACCGCGTGTATGGAGGGCGGCTGGAGAGCCAGCATCCCAGGGGGCAGGGGCACCCAGCTGGGGCAGAGAGTACCAGGCATGAGATGTCCCCCGGGGGGAACCACAAGAGGTGGCCTATGCAAGTTTCCGTGGGGGTGCATCTTGAGAAGGTGTGTGGGTGGGTGGGGAGACTGGCCCTGGCAGGGCTGTCCGGGTGACAGCCTTGCAGTGGCCTGGGTGGGTGTAGGGCGTCAGTAGGTGACCTGCGGGTGTGTTCGAGGCCTGGCGCTGCTGGATGTAAGGACAGGCATTGCCTGGTCCTGGGGGGCCCACTCTGAGGGAGACTGGGGGGCTGGGAGGGAGGCTAAGGAGTGGGATTAGAGTCTGGGGGGTGGGGGTGAGATCTCCACTATTTTTCAGATCCCCACTGTTCTTCGCCCCTGAATTGGTCTTATAAGGGTGAGTCCAGATGGGGCCCTTCTTCCGCGTTTTCTCCCCCCCTCCCACCCCAGCACCGGAAACCAGAATGTCTGGTCTGGTCCCTCCCCCCAACACCAGGCCCGGCTCCTGCACGTTGCCATGGAGATGGGAAGCAGTGGAGGGTACTGCTGACTTTGGGGGAGTGGGGATGGGCTGGGGGGGGTTGGGGAGGGAAGACAAAATGTGTGCGGGGGGAGGAGGAGAGTTTCAAGAACTGTGGGCGAGCCAGCCTCCAGCCATGGGCTGGCCACCCCCTCCCCTACGCGTGGCCACGGCCCCCTCCCCTTCTGGGTACCCAGCAGAGCCTCCCCTACTTGGCCCTGGCGGAGACCCCCTGGCCTCCTCCTACCCGGCGACTCCACTCCCACCTCCAGACCTGGGGCTGGCAGCCACTCCCCCTCTGCTGACCCCGGCTGACCCCCTCCCCCAGCCTCCACGGACTCCTGAAAGCAAAGCTCGCCGGGTCCCCGGCGCGTGCGGCTGCCCCCAACCCCCAGGACCAGCTCGGGCCCCTCCCCCTCAGGCCCCGAGGGAGGGAGCGGGCATACTCCGCCGGGGCGGCATGAATCAAACGCTCCGCGGCTAAGAATAGCTGGCACGCAGCTGGTACTGAGACGGGCTGAGGAATCGGCGGGGTGGGGGGGGGAGAAAGGGGAGAGAGGGGGTGCCCTGGGAGGCTGCGGGGGTACGGCGCGGGGAGGCTGCCGGCGTGGCCGAGAGCCGGCCCGGGAGAATGAATGGAGGCGGAGAGAGGAGGGGAGAGGCGGGCAGAGGGAGCCCGGGCTGGGGCCGAGAAACTGGTGGGGGAGAGCCCGGGTCCGCGGAGAGGGGGCGGAGGCCCCCGGGAGCAGGACTCGGGGGCGGGAGCCGAGGGGGCGCGCCGGCCCGTGGGGAAGGAAGCGGGGACCGGGTTGGGATGCAGGGAGCTCGTGAAAGGGTGGGAGGGGATTGGACGAGTCTGGAAGGAGAAGCCGAAACCACAGGGGGTCGAAGGGGGCGGCGGAGGCCGAGGCTCAGATCCCCGCTGGAGGGTGTGGGTGCCGGAATGACCTCGGCGAGGGGCCTCGAGGGGTGGGGCCGCAGGAGGGGTCCAGGAGGCCCAGGTGGGCCGCGATGGGCGAGGCGGGGGAGTGGCCGGCCGGGCTGGCCGGGAGGCGGGTACTTCGACCGAACCCTCGGCCCCGGAGCGCGGGGAGGCGGGTTCGGGCAGGGGGCTACGGGGCCGCATGGCCCCAGCAAGTCCGCGATCCGGGACGGGGCACGGGGGACCCGGGTGTAACCCAATTGGCGTCGCCCGGGGCAACGCTCCCCTCCTCACCCCCGCCCCCCACCGCACACCCGGGCCGGGAGCCCGGCGCTCGGCCAAGGACGTCCGGGGCGCCCCCGCCCCCGCCCGCGGCCCCGGGCCCGCGCTTCCCCCCCCAACCCAGACCCCCGGTTTTCGGCCCCCTTACCTGCCTGGCGGGGCTGCTGAGTCCCGGTCGGCGGCGCCCGCGGCCCCTCCCCCCTCCCCCCACCCCCCCCCCCCCCGGAGACGGGGGACCCTCAGGCCATGCCCCACCGCCCCGGAGGGCGAGCGGGCCCGGGGAGGGGGCGGGCGGGGGCCGGGGGGGCGGGCGGGGGGGCCGCGGACCTCACCCCCCCCGCGGGCCGGGCCTGGCCATCCGCAGAGCGCCCCCCCTTGCGCCGCGGCCGCCGCGCCCCTCCTAGCTAGCCCGCCCCCGGCTCGGTCCGGCCGGCTCCGGGCGCCGCGTCTTCGCCGGCTCCTCTCCTCGGCCTCAGGCCGCCGCCGCCGCCGCCGCCGCCGCCGCCGCCGCCCGCTCCGCGCCTCCTCTGCCTCCCGGCTCGCTCTCTCGCTCTCGCTGTCTCTCCCTCACCCGGACTCTCCCTCTCTCTCCCTCCCTCTCTCCCTCCCTCCGCCCTCTCCCCTCCCTCCGGGAGCCGGCGGAGGAGACATCGCCCCTCCCAGCGCCCCCAAACCTCGCCCATCCCCCCCCCCCGGCCGGCTCCGCCCCCTCCCCTGCCCTCCCCCACCGCTCCTCTCCGCAGCCAGATCCCCGAACCCTGACTCCACCCCTGCTTGCCCCAGTACCCCGGCGATGGGGCTCCGCCCCCCTAAGGGTACCTCTCCCCGCACCCCCCCCAGGACCGCCCCTTCCCAGGGCGCCCCCACCACCTCTACACACAGTAGGGTGCAATTAAGTATTCGTTGCTAGACTCTACACCCCCAAACTGGATGGTGAGAGCTGTAGATTCCTGTCCTGTCCGCCCAGCACACACACACCTTCCCGCAAGGCACAGGTGCAGCGAGTCGCTCCCCAGCCCTGCCCCTGCAGACGTCTCCACATACACATCTTCTCCAGGGCGTGCGGGCTCTCACAGGATACATTACCATGAGCACAGCCAGCTACATCATGTACATATCACACCCGTGTGTCGGAGCATGCACACGGCAGAGCACACGCGTCTACCCACCCCACACACGGGCACGCAGCCCGCTGTGCTTGCTCAGAGCTCCAGCTCACACGCAACCCTGAAACAGAGACACAGAACCACAGGGAGACGTGTGCTTTGTCTCCATCACATTCACCCACCGTGCCCTGGCGGCCATCACACAGGTGCGCACACGCCCATCGAGAGGCACGACCCTGCACCACCACTCCCTTCCCGATAATTCTCTCTGACATTTCTTGAGCACTTCCTGTGTGCCCGGCTCTGTGCTGGGTTTACTCCTCAACTTTGCACACCGTAGTCCTCCGGGCTAGGGACTTGCACCATCCCCATTTACGACGAGAGGGGGAAACTGAGGCCCAGAGAAGTTAAGCAATTTGCCCATGGTCACCCAGCCAGCAAGAGGTGGTGGCCAGAATCAGAGACAGATGGCCTGGCTCAAAGTCCCCCTACTGTGTGCTGGGGTTCACTACTGGCCACTCCATAGTGATATCTCCACTGCATATCTTTGTCACACACGCAGAGACCGGGCTGATCGCATAGGGCAGCGGTGATTGCGTTGCCACAGCCCAGGCCCCTACCCTTCTCCCAGCTCCAACAGCTCCCCCGGGGGCCACCAGCTGGAGTCCAGGCACCTGTGGAGGGCAGTTCCAGGCAGCCTCTGGGTGCGCGTCCAGCTGCAGGCTCTGGGGTGCCACGGGATGAGCGGGAACAGGTGCCAGCCCAGCTGCCCCAGGAGACCCAGTTCTGGATTCACCCCTACCAGCCCAGGTGGTGAGCAGCTGGGCCTGGGGAGAAAACAGCTGCCTGTGTGTGTCGGCACCAGCAGTGAGAGGGGTTATGTACCCTTTCTACGGTTTATGAGGCTTTTCTCGGCCTGGACATCAGCTCTCGGTGAGGGGTCCCCAGGCTCCTCATGGGTGCCCAAGAGAGGGCCGAGCTCTGAGGCAGTGGGCAGCCTGCCCAAGGTCACACTGCCCTTTGCTTTCTTGGAAAATGGAAAAGTCTGGCTGTGTTGATTTCCAAGGTCCCATCCTGGGGCTCCCGGCAGCTAAGGGCAGATGCCCTGCTCGTGCCAGGAGCCAGAAGCTTCTGCTTGCTGCCACTGCTGCGCTGGTAACCTCCAGCAGGCCCAGCTGTCCCCTCTCTGAGCTTCGGTGTCCCCCCTGGAAGAGTGGGCCCTGCGATCCTGGCACTGCCCGCCTGGCTGAAGCTGGGGAAGCCCTACATGACTCACGGGTCTGGCATGGAGTGGGCATGGCCAGCCTCCTGCTGCTCCTGCCTCTGCAGCCTCCCCACCACTGCCCTCATCACCTCTACCCTGGTCGCCAGGCACCCCCACCCACCCCCAGGGCCACAGGAAACCGGAGTTTCCACTTAAACACATTCATGGAGGGTTCAGTCTCTTGGCTGAGCTGTGACCCCGCTGCCAGGGAAGGCTCCTTTCCTTGTTCAATTGACTGAGTACCTACTATGTGCTGGGTTGGCCCTGTCCTAGCTTCAAGGATACAGCCATGAACAGGGATGCCTGCCTTCACTGGCGAGAGACAGACACCAAACAGGTAAACAAGCCAGCAAGACAAGGCTGGTCTTGATTCAGCCAAAAAGATAAAAGGGGGTGTTTGAATAAACTATCAGAGGAAGGCCTCTCTGAGCTGAGACCTCAGTGATGAGAAGGAGCTGGGGGGAAGAGCCTTCTAGAAGGAGGAAAAGGCTGGTGCAAAAGCTCTGAAGCGGGAAGGAGCTTAGCATTCAGGAAGTAGCAAAGAGATCAGTGTGGCTGGAGCTTGGAGGGGGGCGGTGAAGGGAGTGGGGGTGATGAGTTTGCAGAGGTGCAAAGGACCCACCCTTCCCTGCCCACCCCCAGGCTGGGCAGGCCAGGCCTGTGCTGAGGCCAGGGTTTGGCTTCACTCCCGCACATGATGGGAAGCTGGGGGGGAGCAGGGGAGTGGGGAGTGATGTGATCTGATTTACGGTTTGGAAGCATTGCTCTGGCTGCGGCAGGCTGCGTGGATTGGAGGGGCTCTGGAGGAAGGAGGGGGAGAGGCAGGAGGAGAGGACTGCAGTGGTCCAGGCGGGAGATGAAGTCGCTCTCAACGCTCAGAGCTCTCTGTGCACCCAGCCCAGCAGCTGCTTACTCCGCCTCCTGGAGAAATCTTCTCGGACCCCACCCAATCTCCACCCTCTCCTCTGCCCCCGCCCCTCACCCCGATGGAGCTGTCTGTGGGGTCTGTGAACAGCTGGAATTCCCCGTGTCACCCCCAACCAGGACCCAGACTGCAGGAGGCTTCCAGGAAAGCATGGCAGATGGATCCAAGAGCCCCACCTTTCTGGGGGCTGCACCCAAGCCACACGCGTGCTCTTTGCACAGATCCCCACAGACAGGCACAGGTGCTTATCTGGATCTGGGGCAAGGGCCTGGAGGGCAGGATGGGAGATCTGGGGGCAGGAGGTGCTCAGGAGCCTGAGAATACTGTGAGAGCCTCCTTCCGCAGGCTGTGTGGGCAACGGTGGCCACAGGATAATAACAACCTTAGCAAGACCTTGAGGTCTCCCCTGACCTGAGGCGTGGCCAGGGAGAGGAGAGGGAAGCAGGGCCAAGCCCTGTCAACTCCCTGAGGAGGTTCCTGGGCAGATGCTGGGCCCCCAGGATCCCTTGGGGAGCTGGCTCCATCCTCCTGACCTTCTGGAGCTTCTGGCCGAGGCAGAAGGGAAGAGAGGACTGGACGGAAGCAAGCTCTGGAAAGTGGGAAGAGGAGGGCGTGTGTGGAGACCCAAGGCGGGATCCAAGCTTTGGAACGTTGGAGGTTTCCGGCCACAGAGGCAGGGCCTCCGGGGAGCCAAGAGAGGCGGGGAGAGACACACACAGAGGAGCAGAGACCAACGACAGAGACAAGAGTTGGGAGGAGAGGGACCAGAGAGAAGCTGGGAGAGGCGCGAAACAGGGGGCTGGTAATCAGCACGCACTCCAGGTCCCCAGAAACATCCTTCTTCTCCTCCGAGACACACCCTTCTGCAGCCTTGGGTGCTCCGAGACCAGCCTGATGCAGGCCGCCTGGCTCCTTGGCGCGCTGGTGGTACCCCAGCTCCTGGGCTTCAGTCATGGGGCTCGGGGAGCTGAGAGGGAGTGGGAGGGGGGCTGGGGTGGTGCCCAGGAGGAGGAGCGGGAGAGGGAAGCCCTGATGCTGAAGGTGAGTTGGAGATTGCTGGGACTCTAGTGGCGGGTCCGGGTGGGCGACTGTGGGCTTGGGAGGAGTGTATTCCAGGGTTAGAAGAATGGGCAACGGGAGGGATGGGATAGGCTCGGAGGATGAAGGTGGTGGGTTCAGAGAAGAGGGCAGACAGCCAGCTGACAGCTGGAAAGGGGCGTCTGGGGAGTCTGAAGGTAGCTGCCAGCCTGGCCCTGATCACCCTCCTTGCCTTAGCATTTACAGGAAGCGCTGGGGCTGCCTGTTAGGAGGGGAGATCAAAATCCCGAGGGAAACTCTGAAGGCAGGGGGGCCTGGGCGACCGAGGAGAACGGGCAGGGGGAGGAAGGCGAGGAGGAACCCACATCGACCCCCCACGTCAGCCCCAGCCCCTCTCCCACCCCGGAGGACGCCATCACTTATATCCGTAAGTAATCTTTAGCTCCGCCCTGCCCCCTTGGCTTCCGTGGTCATTTTCACAAAAACGAACCGTCCTTTCCCTGCCCCAGGATTTTTCAGTTGCCCACCGCCCAGCTCGGAGCCCTCACACCCAGGAGCTCCGGGTCCCCGGCTTTGCCTCTCAAGAGACTGGGGTGGCCACCGGCCCCTACCTTCCAGAAGTCTTGAGGGCCCCCACCCCTCACCCCAACTCCGCCCCAGAAGCCGTAGGTCCCGGGTCCCCTCCAGGTCCTCCGGTCCCCTGGCTCCGCCCCCAGGATCCCCGTCCAGCGTGCGCCCTGTCCACCCGCAGTGGGTCGCCTGGCCGGCCTGGACGCAGGCCTGCACCAGGTGCACGTCCGTCTGCACACGCTGGACACCCGCGTGGCCGAGCTTACTCGGGGGCTGCGGCAGCTGAGGGAAGTGGCGGGCGACACCCGCGACGCCGTGCAAGCCCTGCAGGAGGCGCAGAGCCGCGCAGAGCGCGATCATGGCCGCTTAGAGGGTGAGTCGCATCCCGCCGGGCGGGGAAGGAGGGACGATCCAGGTCAGGCCGCGGACCGGTGGGGAGAGGGGAGCCCCGAAGGGTGTCTGAGACGTGAGGACCCTAGGTGTCAGGGGCTAGGGGGGGCGGCCCTCGAGGATTTGGGGTGTGCTTGCTGGTGGGGAGGGTGAACGTGGTCCCCACTGTGCTAGTGAGCAGACCCTGCTCCGGCCGCACCACGCCCCCTACGGTCCTGCCCCACGGCCTGGCCACGCCCCCTGGCGGCTCTGTCACTGGCTCCGGGATGCTCTGGTCCCGCCCTCGACCCGCCCCCGAGGCACTAACCCCGCCTCCGCTCGGCCCCGCCTCGCCCCTCCCGCAGGCTGCCTGAAGGGGGCGCGTCTTGGCCATAAGTGCTTCCTGCTCTCGCGCGACTTCGAGGCTCAGGCGGCGGCGCAGGCTCGGTGCGTGGCGCGGGGCGGGAGCCTGGCTCAGCCCGCTGACAGTCGGCAGATGGAGACGCTCACCCGCTACCTGCGCGCGGCGCTCGCCCCCTACAACTGGCCCGTGTGGCTGGGCGTGCACGACCGGCGCGCCGAGGGCCTCTACCTCTTCGAGAACGGCCAGCGCGTATCCTTCTTCGCCTGGCACCGCGCCCCCAGCCCTGAGCCCGGCCCCCGGCCCAGCGCCGCGCCGCACCCGCTCAGCCCCAACCAGCCCAATGGCGGCGTGCTCGAGAACTGCGTGGCTCAGGCCTCGGACGATGGCTCCTGGTGGGACCACGACTGCGATCGGCGCCTCTACTACGTCTGCGAGTTCCCCTATTAGCGGGGCCGGCTCCCCGCCTCTCCACTCCGCCCCACTACCCGCCCTGTGCCTGGGCTATGCTCCCCGCAAAGACACCGTTCCTTCCTTCCTTCCTTGCCCGCGGATGGAAATGTGTTTTCCCTGGCTGGCCGATCCCTGGGGGACTCCTGCGGGGCCGGGACCCCTTCCTTGCCTGTCTTTCGAGAAGGCGGTGGGCACGAGGCTAGGTCCCGCGCCAATAAAGCGTTGTGGAATCTCACTTGAGTAGGCAGTGGAGGCACTTTTGACCTTTTATCTTTTTGCAGGGCAAGGGCTGTCCCCCTCTTACAGGTATTATTCGAGCCCCAGATCAGAGCGATAGAGAACAAACGTGCATACGTACGCATGGTCATCTGCTCCTGTGCACAGACGTCTGGAGTCCACGAAGGCACACGTGGCTAACACCTCCGCCTGCATTGTGCCCCCGACTCAAGGTCTTTGGGACCCAGAGCCTGTCAGTCATTGTCCCAGGCCTTGGCCTTGGCCCTGATCAAAGAGATCTGGGAAGCACAAAGGAGCTAAAGGCTCTGAGAAGTCCTGCAGGAAAGACTCCCATTTAATTTTTCTTTTTTTTAAGTGGGTCTCAAACCTGACTCATCAGGTGGTACCATAATGTCATGTAAAGCCAGGCACTGCCCTGCCCCCTTCCCCCTCCCCCAACTCCAGGGCCTGTGTTTAGACACAAGCATAAGGACCTACCCAGCCTGGAAGCTTAGGCTCCCTCCCAACCCATCCCTCCACTCCTTGACTTTGAGGCCATGAGCTAATCCCTCCTGCCTATGAGCCTCAGTTTCCTCATCTGAACACAGGCACTATTACCCACACCTTGTATGGCTCGTAGGATGTTCACATGAGCCCAGGAAAGTGAGCATTTGGGGAAGGGCGGTGCATAAGGCACACATTACATTTTCTTCTCCCTGGCCATTTTTCATACCTTAATCCCCTGGGGCGTGAGGACACCCAGGCTGGGCCTCAGCACTCTGGACAGCACTCTTTGGAGCAAGAACTCTTGGAAATACCCACCCAGTGTCTCCCCACGTACAGGCATCATGGTATTCTGATCCTTATACCATCATGGAGCCCAGGAATCAGAGTGTGACCCTGTCTGTCCTTACGTCTGTGTCCCTTCCCCTTTGTCAGCCATGGCACCTCCCACCTAAAGTGTCACCATTGGCTTCTCCAGTGGGAGGAACGAGCCACTGTGTCATTTCCAGCAGTGGAATGAGGGAGCACAAGCCACCCATTCCCTTTAAGAGTCATTTCCCAGCCCCACCACCCCCACTGGAGTCACAGAAGTGGGGGTGGCTTCTGGTCAGGAAGACTTCTATCAGGAGACTGAAGACTTTGCCCCAAATTCATCCCCCTCTAAGTTTGTTTCCCAGGGTCTCAGTAGGGCAGCAGGATGTCTTATAGAACACATAAGGGCATCTCAAAGGGCAGATGAGGCAGACAGCGATGAGTGTCTGCTGTTACCTGGGAGAGCTCCACTCTCACAGACCTGACATTCTGGGAAGTCAGTGGGTGGGACAGTTCAGTGGTTGCCTGCCAGATGGCCCAGGTTCTAATCCTTCCTTGGCCGCTTACCTACTGGGTAACTTGAGTGAGACAGAACTTTGCTGTTCCTCAGTGTCCCCATCTGTACAATGGGGGCAATAAGATCTACATCCTAAAATAGTGCCAGACACAGAGGGGTCTTTGCAGCATGGGCTCTGATCCTCAGTTGGCTATTTCAGCCTCACCTTCACCTCTGCCTGCTCTCTCCAGACACTGTCTGCATATGCAAAGCTCCTTCCAAGAATCGGCTAATGAGTCACTGCCCCGCTAGCATCCCTTCCCAGCAGCGTTAAGTACTGCCTTAGGTGTTCCAGAACCGCTGGCTCCTCTCCTGACCGAGCCCTAATCAGCCATACTGGGGATCCCTGTGGGGCAGAGCTGGTAGAACTAACTCCCTGTTCCCAGCATCCCCGGCATGAGAGTTCTTTGAATGAAGGAAGATGCCTGTGCGACGCTATGGTGAGAACCCTGAGATTACTTTCTTACTGTTTCTCTTCCTCCTTGGTGTCGTGCAGGCCTCAGTCAGGCGCCTCTCTTGGGCTCCTAGTGGATCAGGGGTTTTCCTTATCACACCTTCCATCATTCTAGGTGCCATTGTTTGGTCAGTGTCTGTCACACCAGTCAAGAGACAAAGAGCTGTGTACACAAGTGACAGCTGAGGTTGGGAATGGATGGCATTTGCAAGGACCATTTATGCATCAGATCAGCTAACCTGTATGTTGTATTCTGGGCTGATTCTGGACTCTGCTCTGCATAGGGGAACCCTGCTACCTCCTCCAAGAAGCCCTCCCAGCCCTCTCAAGAGCCCAGAGTCTGCCAGTGCCACCTCCCTGGCTCACCGTGGAGCACCTGCGGTTTGACAGCTTGAAGCCATGGACAAGAGACGGCCCAGCAGGTGGTTGGGATTGATGAGGTAAGGGTTTCCAGAGAAGTGGTGGAGGAAGGGGGCAAACCTGAGATGCCCCATCGTGAAGAAAAAGAACCAGGCCTGCACGGGCCTGGCAGGACTACAAATCCCAGCAGGCTGAGCGGCAGGCCTGCCCAGAACCACATTCCTAGAAGCCATCAGGAGCTTCTTGCGGAGCCTCTGGCAAGCTCCTTCCCCTCTCCAATGTGAAGACTGCCTACGCTCCCTGCAAACTGGAGGACCACACCCAGTTTCCAATCAGAGCTCAGATCCCGACTCCCGAGCCACTGGACCTCGCCCCGAGGTAGTTTGGGAAATGTAGTCCGGTCCCGAGTCAACCGGTAGGAAAACCAGAATTGGCACCCCACTCCAGTACTCTTGCCTGGAAAATCCCATGGACAGAGGAGCCTGGTGGGCTGCAGTCCATGGGGTCGCACAGAGTCAGACACGATTGAAGCGACTTAGCAGCAGCAGCAGCAACGCAATGGCACCCCACTCCAGTACTCTCGCCTGGAAAATCCCATGGACGGAGGAGCCTGGTAGGCTGCAGTCCATGGGGTCGCTAAGAGTCGGACAGGACTGCGCGACTTCACTTTCACTTTTCACTTTCATGCATTGGAGAAGGAAATGGCAACCCACTCCAGTGTTCTTGCCTGGAGAATCCCAGGGACGGTGGAGCCTGGTGGACTGCCATCTATGGGGTCGCACAGAGTCGGACACGACTGAAGAGACTTAGCAGCAGCAGCAGCAACATTCCGTTAGCCTTAGAATGTAGTGGGCGCTAAGATCTTTCCCGAGAGAATTTTTTCAAAATACTGGTGAATTTCCACTGGTGTATCATTGCCATTCTTTAAAAAGTGAAATCAATTCGTATAAAATATTAAAATGCAGAGAAAATGGAAAGAAATAGTTCTCAAAATTCGAGTTCTTGAGTTTGTACTGAATTACAATATAAGACACAACATAAAAATTCTTCCTTTGCCTGCTGAAGATCTGATAAACACTAGTCCAAACCAATTTCGCCTGTTTTAAAAGAATCAAAGCTTTTTATTTGGAAATAGTTTCAGACTTACAAGTAATCTGCACAAACACAGATAGTATTTTGTCTACACCATTAGGTGACCCCATGGACTAATGGACAGATATCTGACCCATGGAGAGATAGTGTTTTGTGTACACCATTTACCCAGATATATTTATTGTTAACAGTTCATCCCATTGCTTTAGCTTTATCATCATCAATCTGTTTTCAACCTAAAAACATAAAATAGCCAATTATTTTGCCAGCAAAATGAGTTTATGTGGGAATAGCAGAAGAATTGGAATTTGGAACAAGAAAGCTGGGGTGAACAAGTCCGAAGAGGTGACAAACCGGTCAGCTTTTATTAGGGTTCAGGAGAAAACTGGGGAGGATTTTTTAAAATTTATTTATTTTTTAATTGAAGGATAATTGCTTTACAGAATTTTGTTGCTTTCTGTCAAACCTCAGCGTGAATCAGCCTTAGGTATATATATATCCCCTCCCTTTTGAACCCCCCTCCCATCTCCCTCCCCATCACACTCCTCTAGGTTGATACAGAGCCCCTGTTTGAGCTCCCTGAGTCATACAGCAAATTCTCATTGGCTATGTATTTTACATATGGCAATGTAAGTTTCCATGTTACCCTTTCTATACATCTCACCCTCTCCTCCCCTCTCCCCAAGTTCATAAATCTGTTCTCTACGTCTCTTTGGGAGGATTGTTTTGAATAAAAGTTCACTGGAGAAGAACAGGAGTTTGGGGTGCTGGTGGTTTCTTGTTGACTGCAAACAGGGGTCAGTGCATTGTTCCTAGGGCAAGGAGGGACCCTCCTCCCTCTTCTTAAAATCAGGAGATGAAATTCTCATGTGAAAACATGTCCTCTCTCCTGTCCCAGGAGGAAAACTCTAATATTCTTAATCATCGTAAATAAGAAGTTGAGGGACTTACCTGGTGGTCTAGTGGCTAAGACTGCGCTCCCAATGCAGGGGGCCTGGGTTCAATCCCTGGTCAGGGTACTAGATCCTGCATGCCGCGCCTAATGATCCCCCATGCTGCGGTGAAGATTGCGCATCCCACGTGCCGTGACTGAGACTGGCACAGCCACAGAAATAAATAAAAAAGGGGCTGAGACGGAGAGAATTTTATACAAAGAATTTTATGTAAATAGACCTTGTTAAAATAATTTTTATCTTTCGTTTTCCCTCTGGTTATGCAGGCTACTGGGCAGGCTATAGTCCATGGGGTCACAATGAGTCAGACACAACTGACTGACTAAAACACACACACACACACACACACACACACACACACACACGAAGGCTACCATGTGTAATATGTGCATGAGAGCTTGCTCTTCAGGGTTTACTGAATTCATTTAAAATGAGTTTTTTTTCTGTTTTCACTCTATTCATCTATCCATTCCATCCATCCACTCATCACTCATCCTTCCATCCTAACCTGATCACCAGGGACAAACCAAAGTCAGGTTTACCAATTTGCTGCAATGAAAGAAGGGATCCCCTGGTAGCTGAGCTGGTAAAAAATCCACCTGCAATGCAAGAGACCCCGCTTTGATTCCTGGGTTGTGAAGATCCCCTGGAGAAGGGATAGGCTACGCACCTATTCCTGTGCTTCTCTGGTGGCTCAGATGGTAAAGGATCCATGCAGTGAAAAAGACCACATCCCAGAGAAGGCGCTGGGATCGAGCTATAGAATTTGGGGCAGGAGAGGAATTTGGCTTAAAAGTCAACATCTGGAAAACTAATATCATGGCATCTGTTCCATCACTTCATGGCAAATAGATTGGGAAACAATGGAAACAGTGAGAGACTTTGTTTTGCGGGGCTTCAAAATCACTGCAGATGGTGACTGCAGCCATGAAATTAAAAGACAATTGCTCCTTGGAAGAATAGCTATGACCCATCTAGACAGTATATTAAAAAGCAGAGACATTACTTTGCCAACAAAGGTCTATGTAGTCAAAGCTATGTTTTTTCCAGTAGTCGTGTATGGCTGTGAGAGTTGGACTATAAAGAAAACTGAGCGCCAAAGAACTGATGGTTTTGAACTGTGTTAGAGAAGACTCCCTTGGACTGCAAGGAGATCCAACCAGTCCATCCTAAAGGAAGTCAGTCATTATTCATTGGAAGGACTGATGCTGAAGCTGAAACTCCAATATTTTGGCCACTTGATGCAAATAACTGACTCATTGGAAAAGATCCTGATGCTGGGAAAGATTGAAGGCAGGAGGAGAAGGGGATGACAGAGGATGAGATGGTTGGGTGGCATCACCGACTCGATGGACGTGAGTTTGAGCAGTCTGGGAGTTGGTGGAGGACAGGGAAGCCTGGTGTGCTGCAGTCCATGGGGTCGCAAAGAGTCAGACATGATGAGCGACTGAACTGAACTGAACTGAGGAATTTGAGTGAAATTTAAGTGAAGCTGTGTTTTAATAGCTCGGGAGCAAAGCAGAAGTTTGTTTAAATGAGTCAACATCAGGTCTGGACTGCAAAGTGGTCTCAGGGTCCTGTTTCCTTGGAAACTACAAAGTTAAGACAAATGTGGCATGTTGTGTCTGGAAACTCTATCTAAAGCTCTGTGTCAGGGCTGGAAATGGAGGCTTCTCGTCTGTGTCAAACTGACTTACATCTTCCAGACAAGAGTAGGATGTTTATTATTATTACTTTTTTTTCTTTTTGCCATGCAGCACAGTTTGCAGGATTCTAGCTCCTCAACCAGGGATCCAACCTAGGCCACCTGGTGAAAGCACCAGGTCCTAACCACTGGACCACCTGGAAACTCCCTGTTTAATTCTTACTGCTGCTACTGCTGCTAAGTCGCTCCAGTCGTGTCCGACTCTGTGCGACCCCACAGATGGCAGCCCACCAGGCTCCACCATCCCTGGGATTCTTCAGGCAAGAACACTGGAGTGGGTTGCCATTTCCTTCTCCAATGTATGAAAGTGAAAAGTGAAAGTGAAGTCACTCCGTAAGTGTCCAACTCTTCGTGACCCCATGGACTACAGCCTTCCAGGCTCCTCCGTCCATGGGATTTTCCAGGCAAGAGTACTGGAGTGGGTTGCCATTGCCTTCTCCATAATTCTTTTGGAGATACTTTCAAATAGCAAAGTTTCCAGAAGCTTATGATTTTTGAGAACTCAGTGAGTAAACTCAGTTTCTCAGTTTCTCAGTCCTTTGTTGTTGCTGTTGTTTGAGTTGCTCAGTCGTGTCCGACTCTTTGCGACCCCATGGACTATAGCCCACCAGTCTCCTCTGTCCATGGGATTCTCCAGGCAAGAATACTGGAGTGGGTTGCCATTTCCTCCTCCAGGGGATCTTCCCCAACCAGGGATTGAACTCACATCTCCTGCTTGCCAGGTGGATTCTTTACCACTGAGCCACCCTGGTAACCCACAAAGGGAGTTGTTCGACACTACAGCTACATGGTGGGAGAGATCTCTGGGAGAGATGTTACCTGTTAACTTTGCAGCTGACTTTATCTGTGTCCACAGACAGCAGAGTTTTATTTCCAGCTGCTTTCATTTCTCAAAATACATATATTTTCTGAAGCATGTAAGGGTTAGTTACACACATCACGGCCTTTATCGTTAAATACCTCCCTGTGTATTTCTTCAGAATTAGAGATATTGCCTTACCTGACCCAGCCATAATCAACCTCAGTAAATGTAACATTTACATAATACTTGTCTAATCTAGTGGTGGCTTACCAGTCTTGTCAGTTGGCCCAGATGCTGCCCTTCATAGCATTTTCCCCGTGCAGTTCAGGATCCGGCCTGGCATTACCTGTATTGCCTTTAGTTGTTGCGTCTCCTTGAGTCTGGGACATTTCCATATTTATGATATTGACAATTTGGAAGAAGAACTCTCCCCCTTTTTTTAAAAAAATAGAAGTTCTTCACTTGAATTTGCCTGATGTTTCCTTGTGATGATTATATTCAGGTTACACGTTCCTCCAACAGACTGTGTGAGGTCAGGTGTTTCCTTCCTTTTAAGGGTCAGTTGAGAGAAGTGTGTGAAGCATGGCATGGCATCTTTTAAGTTACTTTTCTGTTGTCAGTGGTTCTCCGTGAACAGGACTCCTTCCTGGCTTCCTCGGGTTTTTCCTGAGCTAGCCCCCGTTCATCATTTGAACAACCTCTCTCCTGCCCCAGCCCCCAGCCCCCATCTCCTCCTAAAGTGCCAGCCTCATCATTTTTAGGAGCAAAGTGCTTCTTTTCAAAGTATAGGTGGTTTGTGTGAGCCGGGCCAGGTGGCAGTGGGAGCGTGGGTTTTGGAAATCTCCTTGGGAAGGCAAGCTAACCTTCCCCTCTGGAACTCTCCACGGATTCCAAGTACAACCGGGCTTTGGTTTCTGATCTTGAGCAGTGACAACTCCTGGCCACCTTGTGGGCAGAAAGCCACATCTGGGGTGGAGGCAGGGGGGCGGAGGTGACAGGAAATGGAACACCAGCTCTGCCTTAAAAACAATCTCTTTGGCTATTTTGTAATATCTGATACATGTAGAAGAACAGATATGTAAATATGAGGCTTAAAAAGACCACCTATTAACCCATCACTCTATTCAAGAGTGAGGCTTCCCTGGTGGCTCAGTGGTAAAGAATCCGTCTGCCAATTCAGCAGACGCAGGTTCAGTTCCTGGGTCTGGAAGATCCCTGGGAGAAGGAAATGGCAACAAGCTCCAGTATTCTTGTCTGGGAAATCCCACGGACAGAGGAGCTTGGCAGGCTATAGTCCACGCGGTCATAAGAGAATTGGATGTGACTTAACCACTAAACAACAACTGTTTTAGAGTACAACATGATAAATATAATTAACACAGCTGTGTATTTTATATGAAAGTTGTTAAAAGAGTAAATCCTCAGAGTTCTCATCACAAGGGAATTTTTTTCTATTTCTTTAATTTTCTATCTATATGGGATGATGGGTGTTCACTACACTTATTGTGGTAGTCATTTCATGATGTTTATAACTCAAATCATTACCCTGTACACCTTAAACTTATGCAGTACTGTATGTCAATTATATCTCAGTAAAACCTGAAGACAAAAGTTTAAATACACTTGGAAAATTTTTTATGGTGGTATTTTCTTCTTACTAATTCAGTTCAGTTCAGTTCAGTTCAGTCGCTCAGTCGTGTCCGACTCTTTGCGACCCCATGAACTGCAGCGCGCCAGGCCTCCCTGTCCATCACCAAATCCAGTAGTTTTTATATATTCTGCATACTAATCCTTTGCCAGTTTTGCAATGCAGGACCTCCCTAGTGGCTCAGATGGTGAAGAATCTGCCTACAATGCAGGAGGCCCCTGTTTGATATCTGGGTTGGGAAGATCCCCTGGAGAAGGGAACGACTACCCACTCCATAATTCTGTGGACAGAGAAGCCTGGCGGGCTATAGTCCATGGGGTTGCAAAGAGTGGGACACGACGGAACAACAGTTTCATTTTCCTATGGATGCATATATTTAGGAAAAAAAAGAATGTATGCTAAGAATGGGAAATTTTATTATATGTAAATTAAGCCTCAATGGAATTGATTTTTTTTGACTGACGGACAAAGTTTCATGTGTTTTGTTGTTGGCTGGGCTTATCCCAATTCAACATTTCTCTTTGCTGAAAGGCAATTGATTTTTTAAACTATTGGATCTTCCCAAGGCTAACGTCTTGACAGAGCAACTTTCACTTTGCATTGCAGATCTGTGACTTGCACTTTTTATTTCTTGATGGTGTTGTCTGTTGATTAGAAATTCTTAAACTTAGTACAGTCAAATTTCCAAGTGTTTTTGCTTGGTACTTGGGAGGTTCATTTAAAAAATCCTTCCCTGTCCCCAGGTGACACAGTGTTAATACAAAAATGTCAAAAAAAAGCATGAATAAGGGAAACATATTTCTACAGGTGGAGATAAAGCATTTGATAAAAACTTTATTCAAGAAAAAAAAGAAAAAACACTTTATTTAATAGATATATTTTTCTGCAATAGGTTAAACATCTAACTCAAATAGTGGGAAAATAAGTAAGCCATGAATCAAAACCACAGAAACAAGCAAAAAAAGAAATGATTTTAAAAATATGGGCAATTAACGCATGTATATGGAATTTAGAAAGATGGTAACAATGACCCTATATGTGAGACAGCAAAAGAGACACAGATATAAAGAACAGACTTTTGGACTCTGTGGGAGAAGGCGAGGGTGGGATGATTTGAGAGAATAGCGCTGAAACATGTATATTATCATATGTGAAACAGATCGCCAGTCCAGGTTTGATGCGTGAGGCAGGGCGCTCAGGGCTGGTGCACTGGGACGACCCTGAGGGATGGGATGGGGAGGGAGGCGGGAGGGAGGGTCAGGATGGGGAACACATTGTACACCCATGGCGGATTCATGTCAATGAATGGCAGAAACCACTACAATATTGTAAAGTAATTAGCCTCCAATTAAAATAAATTAATTAATTAAAAAAAAACATTTGAAAATGCAAAAAAAAAAAAGAAACAAACAAACAAAAAAAATGGGCAAAAATCAATGAAATGAATAAGGGAAGAAAAGAAGATGAACAAAACCAAAAACTAGTTTAATTTTTGAAAAAGGTATTAAGATAAATTGACTTTTGGCGAAGCCAAATAGGAATGAAAAAATAGGCTAAGACTTCCCTGGCGGTCCAGTGGTTAAGAATCCACCTGCTGATGCAGGGGGCACAGGTTCGATCCCTGGAGCAGGGGGCCCGGGTCCTGCAACTAGTGAAGCCCACGCCCCCAGAGCCTGCACTCCGCACGAGGAGAAGCCTCCGCAACAAGGAGACTGCAGACCGCAGCAGGAGCGGCCACGACGCGCCACAGCCAGACGCAGCCCGCAGCAGCAACAAAGACCCGGCTCGGCCGAAAATAAAGTCATAAACAGACTTAAAAATAGGAGGCAGGCTGCAGATAGAACACAGACTGTCAGAGTGAATAACACGGGCCAGGGCCGAGATACAAAAAGGTACAAAATAGTGATTATGACTAACTGTCAGTAAAGGAAAAATATAACATGCTAAAAATTACACAAAATAAATAACTTGAATAAACCAATAAGTAATGAAGTATATGACTTTATATTCAAATAGAAAAAAAGAAAGTAGAGGTGTAAAGACTAAAAGGGAATAGAGAAAGCTGTCATTATTTGAACGTGATATGATTATATACCCAATAAGACCAATGGAATGAACAAACTGTGAGAACAGATAAGAGATATCGCAAAATCCCCAGTTACAAGGTTAACCCACAAAAATCAATTCCTTTGGTTTACACCAACAATAAACAAACATACAGTGTAAAGATACCATTCACCGTCCGAATGAAATCTAGAAGCCACATAGGAACTAACAAATAAGGAAAAAGATTCTCTGGAGACAACTAAAGGGCCCCAACATGAATTGAATAAAAGCAAAGACATGCTATGCTCTTGGTTGAAGTGATTAAGTATTATACTGATGTCAATATCTCACAAATAATTTATAGGTTTAATACAATTGGAAGCAAATTTCTACTCGGATTATTTTAACAGCTAAAGATCCTGATGCTGGGAAAGATCGAAAGCCAAAGGAGAAGGGGGTGGTAGAGGATGAGATGGTTAAACAGCATCATTGGCTCAGTGGACATGAATCTGAGCAAGCTGCAGGAGTTAGTGAAGGACAGGGAAGCCTGGGGTGCCACAGTCCATGGGGTGGCAAAGGGTGGGACATGACTTAGCGACTGAACAACAAAATTGAGATTCACATATACAATTCACACAATGTAAGTGTACAATTCGATGGCTCTTAGTATACTGAGATATGTCCAACCATCAGTCACCACAGTGAACTGGAAGATTTTTCACCATCCCGAAAAGAAGCCCTATACCATTCAGCAGTCACCTCCCTATCTCCTTGTCTTCTCCCAGCCCTAGGAAACCACTAACCTATTTTCTATCTCTGTAGATTTGCACTTGGGGATATTTCCATATATATGAGTGGAATCATATAAATATGTGGTCGTTTGTGACTGGCTTCTTTCACTTAGCGTAATGTTTTCAAGGTTCATCCAGGTAGAGGTGTGTATCGGTACCTCATTCTTTTTTATGCTGAATGACATTTGATCGTATGTACATATCACGTTTTGTTTATTCATTCATCATTTGATGGACCTTTAAATTGCTTCCCTTTCTTGGGCTGTTATGAATTACACTGCTATAACAAGTCTATAAGATCTGTGAACATTTGCATTCATGTCTCCTGGATCTATGCCTATTGTTCTGAGTTGCGAAGTCGTGTTCAACTTTTGTGGGACACCCTGGATCCTAGCCCACCAGGCTCCTCTGTCCATGGGCTTTCCCAGGCAAGAACACTGGAGTGGGTTGCCATTCCCTTCTCTAGGGGATCTTCCCAACCCAGGGACTGAAACTGTCTCTGCTGTATTGGCAGGCGGATTCTTTACCACTGGGGCCACTCAGGTTCTCAGGATCTGTACCTAGGAGGGGAATTTCTAGATCATGTGGTCCCTCTATGTTTAACTGTCTGAGGAACTGCAAAACTGCTTTCTACAGT
This sequence comes from Capricornis sumatraensis, assembly GCF_032405125.1. Classification (NCBI taxonomy): domain Eukaryota; kingdom Metazoa; phylum Chordata; class Mammalia; order Artiodactyla; family Bovidae; genus Capricornis; species Capricornis sumatraensis. The sequence continues at coordinate 62,112,942 of NC_091088.1, forward strand.
GGCCTCACCGCTTTACAGTTTACACTCCAACCATCGGTGTATGAATGTTTCAGTATTTCCATAACCTTGCTGACACTTGCTACTAACTGACCTTTTCTTCTAGCCATCCTAATGGTATGAAGTGATTTCCCCATTGTGGTTTTGATTTGCATTTATCTAATGACTAATGATGTTACCTGATGGCTCAGGGGTAAAGAATCCCCCTGCAACGCAGGAGACACAGGTTCAATCCCTGGAGAAGATCCCCTGGGGAAGAAATTGGCAACCCACTCTAGTATTCTTGCCTGGGAAATCCCATGGGCAGAGGAAACTGGCAGGCTACAGTCCATGGAGTCACAAAAGGGTGGGACACGACTTAGTGACTAAACACCGACACCAATGATGTTAATATTTTCATGTACTTTTAGACCTACGTGTATCTACTTTTGGAGATGTCTTTCAGGTCCTTTTCCCCTTAAAAAAAATGGGCTGTTACAGATAAACAATGAAGTCCTGCTGAATAGCATAGGGAGCTACATTCAATCTTCTGAGATAAATCATAATGGAAAAGAATATGTTAAAAAAGGAATGCATATATGTGTATAACTGCGTCACTTTGCTGTGCAGCGGAAATTAGCACAACAGTGTAAATCAGCTATACTAGAGTAAAAACAATTTTTTTTTTAGTTAGGCCACTTGTCTTTTTGTTATTGAATTATAAGAATTTTTTATGTATTCTTATTCTTTTTTTTTCACTTCTTGCCTTGGGGCTTACCATATACATTTAAATTGATCAGCGGCAGGTTCGGATTTATACCAGGTTAATTTCAGTGAGATATAGAATTGTCACTCCTATATAGCTCTATTTCCTCATTTTCTCTTTCTGTGAAATTACTCTTCTACATATTAATGCTACAAACCAAACAGTACATTGTTATTAATATTTTACAGTCTGTGATCATTTCCTCAGTCCAATATCACTTTTTCCCCACTTGCCTCCTTTGGTTTTTATAGGCAGGTATGGGTTTCCCATGGTGCTCCACTGGTAAAGAATTCGCCTGCAATGTGGGAGACCTGGGTTTGATCCCTGGGTTGGGAAGATCCCCTGGAGAAGGAAAAGGCTACCCACTGTAGCATTACCCACTCCAGCATTACCCACTCCAGTGTTCTGGCCTAGAGAATTCCATGGACTAGCCCATGGGGTCGCAAAGAGTCAGACATGACTGAGTGACTTTCACTTCGCTTCACTTCATACTACATTTCTATATGTGATGAGCCGACAATACAGTAGATACATACCACTTTATATAATTGTTTTTAAGTGAGTTGAGAGAATACAGGAGAAAAACTATGCATTTGTGCTATCTTCTATAACTATGCAATTGGTGGTAATGGTTGAATCGCTGAGTTGTGTCCAACTCTTCTCCATTGTCTTCTCCTCCTGGCCTGTGTAATAGTGTCTATAACGCCAATGACTGTTATGACATCTACTAGAGACCTTCTATATTTGGGTTCAGTATTTTAAAGTTTTATTCACTTATTTTTGGCTGCGCTGGGCCTTTGTTGCTGCTTGGGCTTTCTCTAGTTGCAGCGAGCGGGGGCTACTTCCACTGCACAGGCACGGTTCTAGGGTGCACGGGTTTAGTTGTCCCGTGCTGTGTGGAATCTTTCCAGACCAGGAATCGAACCCGTGTCCCCCCTGCATTGGCAGGCAGATTCTTAACCACTGGCCACCAAGGAAGTCCTTGGTTCAATATCTAAAAACTTAATGTGTCTAGAAGATAAGACTTGCCTATTCATCAGGTCAATTCATTTTGCTTTCTTGGGTTTCAAAATACTTAAAAGTATAAAAAGGGTGCAAGGGATTTCGGGGGTGATGGAACCGTTCTGCGTCTTGGCTGGGCTGGTGGTTACACAGCATATGCATTTGTCAAAACCCTAGAACGGAATCTAAAAGCGTGGATTGTACTGTATGCAAATAATGCTTTTGTGATAAAAATACTTACAGTAGATTTTTTCCTTTCCCCCCGACGTATTAGGGATACAGATTTGACAACCTTATATTTAAAAGCTCTGTGTATAAAAAAAACAGCTCACATTAAAATGAAAAGAGAAGAAACAGACTTGAAAAAAAATTGTACAGAAATGACATGTGACAGAAATAACGTTAATAATCTTATCATATAAAGTGGCAGAGAAAGGGAACACAACAGTTAGATTCCAGGATGCAAGTGGGCAAAATACGTAAAGAGACAGTCCCCCAAAGAGAGAATATAGGGAGTAAACCAGCCTTACAGGAAGACAGTGTATCACACAAGAAATCAAAAAATTCTGGGGACTTCCCTGGGGGTCCAGTGGTTAAGAATCCACCTGCCAATGCAGGGGACACGGGTTTGATCCCTGGTCCAGGAGGATCCCACGTGCCACGAAGCAACTGATCACGTGTACCACAACTGCTTAACCCTTAAGCCCTAGAGCCTGTGCTCCGCAGCAAGAGAAGCCACTGCGAAGAGAAGCCCCCTCACCGCAATTAGAGAGAGCCAGCTTGCAGACACGAAGACCCAGCACAACCAGAAACAAGTGAATAATTAATTTAAAGCAAATAAATAACTTTAAAAATTCCAATAAGTCAATACCCAGCGAAAAAGGTTTTTTAAAAATAATTTTATTTATTTATTTTTTCCTGTGCTGGGTCTTAGTTGCTGCAAGGGCTTCTCTCTAGTCACAGTTAGAGGGATCCTCATTGACCAGGGATCAAACCCACTTCTGCATTGGCAGGTGGATTCTTAACCAGTGAGCCACCAGGGAAGCAAGCCCTCAGGGGAAATTTTTTAAACTAGAAGACCCGGAGCTGGTAGGAGAGGCCTGCTCTGTTGTACAGCCTTGTGGAAAACAACGGTGAGGTCTTTTCTTCTCTGAGGCCAATCTGGCTTCCCTAATAGCTCAGTTGGTAAAGAATCTGCCTGCAAGGCAGGAGACCCTGGTTCAATTCCTGGGTTGGGAAGATCCCCTGGAGAAGGGAAAGGCCACCCACTCCAGTATTGTTGGTCTTCCCTTGTGGCTCAGCTGGTAAAGAATCCGCCTGCAATGTGGGAGACCTGGATTCTATCCCTGGGTTGGGAAGATCCCCTGGAGAAGGGAAAGGCCACCCACTAAAGAGTCAGACACGAATGAGCCTCTTTCACTTTCTGGGAATCCAAAGAAATAACCCTAAATATGGAGGAAAAAGCTTTATCCCCAAAGAGGCTGTTTGCAGCACTCTCTGTAAGAGCAAAACTCGTGGTGGGGGAAAAAATTTTGTTCGGGTGTTCCCTGGCAGTCCAGTGGTTAGGACTGCTCAGGGCTCTATCCCTGGTTGAGGAACTAAGATCCCACAAGCCCGCCAAGAAAAACAAACCACGGTGTGGCTGTGATGGTGGTGTAGGGGCGGGGACAGGGAGACAAACTTGAATTTGTGCCGGGATAGAACTGTGTGAGAATGTCACCGTCACTGCATGGGACAGTCTTATTTTTTTTTTTTTAAAGGTTGAAGCATCTATAGCAGTGGGGGAAATACTTCTGGAAATCAATTATGTAGAACAAAGCTACCCACTTGAATATATTATACAGGATTTCACCACTGCAGGAAGCAGCCCCTGAATCCAGGCAGAGAGCAACCTGGTGAGAACAATTAGCATCTTACCAGCTGCCCGCAGCGCTCCCCTTTGGGAGAAGGAACTGGCTTTGATAAAGCAGAACATCAGAAAGGTATCGTATTTGATCTATTCTAAGAATTACACTGCCTCACATCTTGACCCGTCTGAAACCGGGAGGCATCTTCCAACGACCGGCACCGCAGGATCGCTCCTGGCAAGGCACGAACTCCTGCAGAAGGGCTGTCTGAAGCCTGGAAGAAAGTCCTGCAGGGCAACTCTGAGCCCCCGGGACCCAGCTGGGTGTGCGTGGGGGGATCAGTCATGAACAAGTCGTGTTTGGAAATGCCCTGGAAATAGAAATGAGTAATGGGCCAGCGTACGTAATTGCAAAGCTGCCTCAAGAGTCCGGTAGCAAAGGGTTTTTTTAGTTTTCCCAGGTCATCTTTAAAGAAACACTGCCTCACCAAGTCTAGACAGAGGATGGTGTTGTTTATAATATATGGACATTACTGACTCTGGTGATCCATGAGTTGTTCAGTCGCTCAGTTGTGTCCGACTCTTTGTGACCCCATGGACTGCAGCACACCAGGCTTTCCCATCCTTCACTATCTCCTGGAGTTTATTCAAACTCATGTCCATTAAGTCGATGATGCCATCCAACCATCTCATCCTCTGTCATTCCCTTCTCCTCTTGCCCTCAATCCTTTTCAGCATCAGGGTCTTTTTCAATGAATCAGCTCTTCGCATCGGAAGAATTGAGTCCCCTCAAAAAAATGTTATAATATTTAGGAGACAATTGGAAATGTGAACACTGACAGAACTTATTTTGTATATATTAAGGAAGTTTTTCGTTACTCTTTAGGTGTGATGGTGCTATTACATATTTTTAAAGGTGCTCTTCCTTTGAGAGATGTAAGTTGGAATTTTGGTAATAAAATGGTATATCTGGAATTTGCTTCCAAATAATCCAGTTGGAGAAGAATGGACAGGAATACAGATGAAACGAGATCGCTGAGGCTGAGTGATCCGCACACGCGAGGGTCATTACACTGTTTTCACTACTTTTAATGTGTCTGAAAATTTTCAAACAACAAAAGAAGCACTCGATCAGGATGAAATTCTACAAACACTTAATTTCTCTTATATTTTGCTCTGTGCAAGCGTGAAATTCATCTAGAAGAGATCTTTCAATAAATATAAAGTAACATTCTGAGTTTGGGCTTCCCTGGCGGTGTAGGCATAGGTGTAGGTGGGGCAGGAAATGGCAGCCCACTCCAGGGTTCTTGCCTGGAGACTCCCAGGGACGGGGGAGCCTTGTGGGCTGCCGTCTCTGGGGTCGCACAGAGTTGGACACGACTGAAGCGACGCAGCAGCAGCAGCAGCAGCAGCAGCAGCAGCAGCAGGTGGTGGTAAGAAGCATTGTGCTTGTTATTTTACAGGCTATGTCTTTTCATGCTTCATGGAGCCCAACTGACTGTAATTGTAACTGAAACATTTGCTCAGTCATGTCCAGTTCTTTACAACCCCATGGACTGTAGCCCACCAGGCTCCTCTCTCCATGGGATTCTCCAAGCAAGAATACTGGAGTGGGTTGCCATTTTCTACTCCAGGGGATCTTCCCGACCCAGGGATCGAACCCACATCTCTTACACCTCCTGCATTGGCAGGCAGGTTCTTTACTGCTAGCACCACCTGGACTGCTCAAAAAGGATCGAACCTGGACCATGGGTTCTTAGTACCTCGCTCTAACCAACTGAGCTAGCTGGCCAGTTGGTAAAATTGTATAGCCTTAAAAAAAATGGTATATATTCAGTTCAGTTCAGTTCAGTTCAGTTCAGTCGCTCAGTCGTGTCCGACTCTTTGGGACCCCATGAATCGCAGCACGCCACGCCTCCCTGTCCATCACCAAGTCCTGGAGTTCACTCAGACTCACGCCCATTGAGTCCATGATGCCATCCAGCCATCTCATCCTGGGTCGTCCCCTTCTCCTCCTGCCCCTAATCTCTCCCAGCATCAGAGTCTTTTCCAATGAGTCAACTCTTCGCATGAGGTATCCAAAGTACTGGAGCTTCAGCTTTAGCATCATTCCTTCCAAAGAAATCCCAGGGCTGATCTCCTTCAGAATGGACTGGTTGGATCTCCTTGCAGTCCAAGGGACTCTCAAGAGTCTTCTCCAACACCACAGTTCAAACGCATCAATTCTTCGGTGCTCAGCCTTCTTCACAGTCCAACTCTCACATCCATACATGACCACTGGAAAAACCATAGCCTTGACTAGGCGGACCTTAGTCGGCAAAGTAATGTCTCTGCTTTTGAATATACTATCTAGGTTGCTCATAACTTTTCTTCCAAGGAGTAAGCATCTTTTAATTTCTTGGCTGCAGTCACCATCTGCAGTGATTTTGGAGCCCAAAACAATAAAGTCTGACACTGTTTCTACTGTTTCCCCATCTATTTCCCATGAAGTGATGGGACCAGATGCCATGATCTTCATTTTCTGAATGTTGAGCTTTAAGCCAACTTTTTCACTCTCCTCTTTCATCAAGAGGCTCTTTAGTTCTTCACTTTCTGCCATAAGGGTGGTGTCATCTGCATATCTGAGGTTATTGATATTTCTCCTGGCCATCTTGATTCCAGCTTGTGTTTCTTCCAGTCCAGCGTTTTTCATGATGTACTCTGCATAGAAGTTAAATAGGCAGGGTGACAATATACAGCCTTGACGTACTCCTTGTCCTATTTGGAACCAGTCTGTTGTTCCATGTCCAGTTCTAACTGTTGCTTCCTGACCTGCATACTTAGAACGGCTGAACTGCAGCTGATGAAATGTTCTGCAGAAGACACACTCATGTTAATCATGACAGCTGACAAAGTTTGAGCACTTTCTGTGTGCCAGACACTGTTCTAGCACTCTGCAGGCAATAATTAATTTCACGGTCACGACAGCCCCGGGAAGCGCAGAGAGAGGGGAAAGCAGATTCAGGACTGAGGGAGGGCCCTGCCTGCCAGAGGGAGGGACGAGCTTGTCAGGAGCGCAGTCACACGTGTACTTTCTAGGCACTGTCTTTGCAACTACCCAGGTCCTCCACGACCTGTGTCTGTGGTCACCACAAGTTGACGGGCGCCAGCATCATCTGGGGGGCGGGGGGAAGATATTAAATACTGAGCTTGGATATTCAGAGCCAGATGCAGAGCTTAGTCTGCTTGGGCTGCTGTGCCACAATACCATAGTCGGGGCTTATAAGCAATAGAAATGTATTTCTCACAGTTTCAGAGTCTGGAGAGTCTAAGATCAGGGTGCCAGCAGAGTCAGTGTCTGGTGAGTGCTTCCTCCTGCTTCTTCTCGTTGTGTCCCTGCTTGGTGAAAGGGGCCGGGGGTGGGGGTGGGGGTTGCTCCCTGTGTCCTCTATTATAAGGGCACTGATCCCACTCATGAGCATGCTACCTTCACGGCCTTATCATCTCCTAATACCATCACCTTGGGGGTTAGGATTGCAAGATAAGAATATTGACTCTGTGCGACACTATGGACCAGAGCCCACCAGGCTCCCCCGTCCCTGGGATTCTCCAGGCAAGAATACTAAAGTGGGCTGCCATGCCCTCCTCCAGGGGATCTTCCCAACCCAGGGATCCAACCCACATCTCTTATCTCTCCTACATTGGCAGGCAGGTCTTTTACCACTAGTACCACCTGGGAAGCCCTTATGAATATTGGGAGGACACGAATGTTCAGCCCACTGAAAGCCTCACACTGAAAACAACTCAAACATCCACTAACAAGAGAATGCCTAAACACACTGTGCTATGTCCATATAGTGGCATGCTGCTGCTGGTGCTAAGTCGCTTCAGTCGTGGCCGACTCTGTGCGACCCCAGAGACGGCAGCCCACGAGGCTCCCCTGTCCCTGGGATTCTCCAGGCAAGAACACTGGAGTGGGCTGCCATTTCCTTCTCCAGTGCATGAAAGTGAAAAGTCAAAGTGAAATTGCTAAGTCATGTCCAACTCTTAGCGACCCCATGGACTGCAGCCTACCAGGTGCCTCCATCCATGGGATTTTCCAGGCAAGAGTACTGGAGTGGGGTGCCATTGTCATCTTCACATAGTGGTATACTACTCAGCAATGAAAAAGGAAGCATTTCCTGATACACAGCATGGATAAATCTCAAAACATTGTACTGAGTGAAAGAAACTGGCCATGAAGATAAAAGCATTGCCAGATAAAATACAAAATGTCCAGCTAAAGCTGAATTTCAGATGAACAACTTGTTAAAAAGCATGTCCCATGAAATCTTTAAATAAATAATTTTTACTTACCTGAAAATAAAATGTAACTAGGCATCCTGTATTTTCACCTGTTAAATCTGGAAACACTAAAAGGATTGCATATTTATATGGAATTTAAAAAGTTTTCTGATATAATCTATAATATTAGAAAACAGATTAGCGGCCATTTGGGGCCTGGGGGAACTTTGGGGAACAGAAATGTTCTAGATCTTAATTACAGTGCTGGTTACTTCTCTGGTGGCTCAGATGGTAAGAATCTGCCTGTTATGTGGGGAACATGGGTTCAATCCCTGGGTCAGGAAGATTCCCTGGAGGAGGGCATGGCAACCCACACCAGTATCTTTGCCTGGAGACTCTCATGGACAGAGGAGCCTGGCTGGCTACTGTTCATCAGGTTGCAAAGAGTGAGACACCATGGAATGACTAACAGTTTCTCTTTCACACGGATGCATGTATTTAGAAAAAAAATGAATGTATGCTAAGAATGGGAAATTTTATTAGATATAAATTAAACCTCAATGGAATTTATTTTTTTGACAGACCAACAAGGTTTCGTGTGTTTTGTTGTTGGCTGGTCTTATCCCAATTCAACGTTTCTCTCTGCTGAAAGGCAATTGATTTTTTAAACTATCGGACCTTCCCAGGGCTGACTTCTTGACTTTCTCCTGGGTGGATGGAAACATTTCACGCTTCGTATTCTATTTGCCGGGAATCCCTTTCGTGTGTTTCTTTCCCAGATTTGTGTTTTCAGCTTTATAGGTCTGCTATTTTCTCTCACTTTCAACTAAGGCAATTTTGGTGCTTGGTTTTGGAAATTCCAGCTGTCCCAAACTGCTGATAAAAGAAACCTCAGCAAGATAAAAAAGAGAGAAGTCTCTGCTGTCCCCAGGGCCTTTGTACGTGCTGTTTCCACTCTCTGGGACACTGCTCCCTTCCCCTATGGCTGTTGAAAACCTATCAGCCTTCAGATCTCACCCTGAGTGTCACTTCCTCATCAGACCTCAAGCCCTGATACCATCTCCTTTGTTGCAACCCTCAGCAAGTGTTTCTTCAGGACGCTTAACCCCATCTGTAAACAGATGCGTTTATTGTCAGTGTATTATTTCATGTCTCTCTCTTTCTCAGTACTCAGAATTTCCTGGAGGCAGGATTTGTGTGTCTACCCCGTTCTCCCCAACATGCAGCCCAGTGCCTGGCGCATGGCAGGTGCTTAACACATAGTCAATGCAGTTTGAATGAAAGGGGCTGTTCCCCATGTGTATCAGTTAGTTTTGCTGCCAAACAAACCACCCCAAAACTTAGAGGCTTAAAACAACAACCATGTCTCCTGCTCATGATTCTGTGGGAAGTTCTGATGTGTTGGGCTTTGCTACAAAGCCCTACTGCCCCTAGGAATCTGGGGGAACTCCTCTTCGAGCTCTGGATTCTATGGACCACCAACCCCATGCATGGGAAAAAATTAATAGGGAGGACACGTATTTTTTGTGTTGGCTTATACAAAGCCAACTGTGGACAGTGACTGCAGCCATGAAATCAAAAGATGCTTGCTCCTTGGAAGGAAAACGAAGACAAACCTAGACAGTGTATTAAAAAGCAAAGATGTCACTTTGCCAACAAAAGTCTGTATGGTCGAAGCTATGGCTTTTCCAGTAGTCATGGACAGATGTGAGATTTGGGCCTTAAAAGAAGGCTGAGCACCAAAGAACTGATGCTTTCAAACATCAGTTTGGTGGTGTTGGAGAAGACTCTTGAGAATCCCTTGGACAATAAAGAGATCAGACCAGTCAACCCTAAAGGAAATCAACCCTGAATATTCATTAGAAGGACTGACACTGAAGCAGAAGCTCCAGTACTTTGGCCACTCATTGGAAAAGACTCTGATGTTGGGAAAGATGGAAGGAAAAGGAGAAGGGGGTGGCAGAGCATGAGATAGTTAGACAGCATCACTGATTCAGTGGACATGAATTTGAGCAAACTCCAGGAGATAGCGAAGGACAGGGAAGCCTGGCATGCTGCAGTCCATGGGATCACTAAGAGTCGAACACGACTGAGCGACTGAACAAGGAAAAGTCTTACCCACCATTGCATCCACTATTATTTCCTAAGAGAAGGTCAACTGGAGTGTCCCAAAGTAGGGATAGGCAGGCTGGGTTTTCTTCCTGAGGTGGGGTAGGGCGCTGGGGTGTTAGAAAGGACACACGAGGGCGGCTGGAGTGGTGCAACAAAATGATCCGTCTGGAGCCCCTCTCCTCTTAGCCCCACCAAGCTCCCAGCCTCCACAGTCTATCAGGACCCGCATCTACTGATGCTTCGTGGGCTCATGTTGATCTCTGGGGCCACCACGATTCTTGCTCAAGACTGTTTCCTGGATCGTATCTGCTCCAAATTCACTGACCATCTTCTGGCCATATGCCTCCTGACTCCAACACAGGCTCAAGGCTGGAGACTTCCCAGGACGGATGGAGGAGACAGTGTTTCCTCAGCCTGACACCCCTGCCATCGGATGTGGAAAATGGCCATGCTCACGTGGTGCTAGTGTTTGGAGGGAAGAGCCTCAGGGGGCTCAGAGGGTGGGAGGTGTGACAGCGAGGACAGGGGAAGTGCGGCAGGGGGGTTCAAGGAGGTGGTGGCAAAAGAGATGCAAAGCTCTGAAACACCTCCTCCAGGCGAAGAGCTTTCTCGTGCCTTTCATGTCGGCTCCACCAAGAAAGAGACATCTGTTTTCATCACTGCTGTTGCCCCGGTGCTTAGAGCATGTGACATACGCTGTGGGCTCAACGCGTATTTTTAGACTTTTAAATGAATGACTCCACCCTCTGGGGGACAAGGAGAGACTGTCCTCCTTAGACAATCAGTTTTCAATTATTTATTGAGTTCTTACTATGCGCTAGGGACTCGTGAATGAGTCACATACTAGCCACGCCTTTATGGAGCTCAGAATCTTGTGGGGGAGACAGACGTGAATCAGAGAGTCCCACAAACTCAGGTCTAATTGCTGCCAGTCATTCGGCTCAGGGGGTGAAGAGTCTGTCTGCAATGCAGGAGACGCAGGAGACATGGGTTCGATCCCTGGGTCGGGAAGATCCCCTGGAGGAGAGCATGGCAACCCACCCCAGCATTCTTGCCTGGAGAATCCCCATGGACAGAGGAGCCTGGGGTGCTACTGTCCAGCTGCAGGGTGCGGGCTTCTCTTGTTACAGAGCATGGGCCGTAGGGTGTCAGGGCTTCAGTAGTTGCAGCTTGCGGGCTTTAGAGCCCAGGCTCAATACTTGCGGCGAATGGGCTTAGTGGCTCTGAGGGGGGTGGGATCTTCCAGGACTAGGGATCGAACTCGTGCCTCTTGCAGTGGCAGGCAGATTCTTCACCACTGAGCCACCAGGGAAGCCCCAAAGCACAGCTTTTGAGTTGGATTTTTTTTTTTTCCCTTTTCGGCTGCACCGCGTGGCATGCGGGATCTTAGTTCTCTGACCAGGGACTGAACGCACATCCCCTGCAGTGGAAGCGCCCCGAGTCTTCACCACTGGACCAAAGGGGAGGTCCTTGAGTTGGGCTTTTGAAGGATCATTCTGGCTTGTGTGACAAATGGCTTGCAGGGGACCAAAGCATAGGAGCAGAAAGATCGGTAGTAAGTGGGAGACAGTGGGGCTCCACACCCCTCCATTGGATGGAGGGGCTGGGGACACAGGAAGAAGTGTACAGACACAGGCGTTTTGGAGGGAAAATCAACCAGGCTTTGTGGTGAATTAGAGTTAGGGGAAGAGAGAAAGGTGTTCGAGGATTCTAAACCCTTTTCTCAGGTGAGCAAAACTGAGGCTCAGAGAAGGAAAGCTCTTTGCCCAAGATCACACAGCCAACCTCTCAACTAGGATTTCAACTATGACTGTCCCGCATCTAAGCTCACATGCTTTCTCCAACACCAGATGTCTGTTCTCTCTCTACACTAACCCTTGATGTTCACAGTTAGGCTCAAGGCCTCAAGAACAAGAACATTCAATTTGACTGATCCATGGTGATGTGTGGCAGAAACCAACACAACATTGTAATTATCCTTCAGTTAAAAATAAAATTTAAAAAGCATTTTTTAAAAAAGAACACAAATTTTAATAATGCCCACATATCTCTAGCTGGAAACTCACTGCCAATATCTAACTACCTATTTGGGTGTCTAACAGGCAAACTCAGTGCATCCAACACTCAACTCCTGGTCTTGTCCTAAACTTGCACCACCCCCACCCCACCCCGACCTCAACAGCGTCTTTCCCATCAGTTACTGAAGCTCCAGATTCCAGCTGTTCAGCCGTCTTGTGGTCACCCCTGACTCTGTTCTTCCTCTCACTCTGCACACCCAGCCCATTGGCAAATCTGCTCAGCTCTGCCTTCAAGATACAACCAAGATATGCTTCTCACTGCCACCTCTGATGGGGCATCCCTCGTGGCTCGGTGGTAAAGAATCACCTGCAATGCAGGAGACGAAGAGACGCGGGTTCAATCCCTGGGTCAGGAAGATCCCCTGGAGTAGCCAATGGTGGCCCACTCCAGTATTCTTGACTGGAAAATTCCACGGACAGAAGAGCCTGGTGGGCTACAATCCATGGGGTAGCAGAGTTGAATGCAACTGAGCACGCGTGTGCGTGCATGCACACACACACACACACACCCCTCCTATGACCTTTACATCATGATCACAGTCACCACGATCGCACACCCCGATTTTTGCAGACGCCTCCTCACTGGCCTCTTGCTTCCATCCTAGCCCCCTTCAGTCTAGTCTCAACTCAGAAGCTGCAGCGATCGTTAAAATCTAAGTGAGAACCGGTCCCTCCACTTGCCAAGAGTTTTCCTGTGGCTCCCACCTCATTCCTGGTAAAAGCTGGGGGAGTCCTCCCTGTGGCCCAGGATGCTGTGTGAACTGACCGCACCCCCTTTCTCGCCTCACTTCCAACCCCTCTCCCTTCGCTCACTGGCCTTCCCACTGCTCCTTGGACTCAGAAGGTGTGGTCCTGCCTTAGGGTCTCCGCACAGCTGTTAAAGCTACCTGCAACACTCTTCCTCCGGATATGCACACGGCTTTCTTCCTCGCCTCCTTCAAACCTTTGCTCAAAACTCCGAACGCTAACCTCTGTGGTGGGCAAACGACTGAAATCTCTGTTTAGTTCTTGCAAATTCCAGCTCTTGCTTTTTCACCAGGCATCCTGGGGTCTCCCTCAAGCTTAAATAATTTAGTCAAACAAGGATTTGGATGGCGTCATATGCAGAGTTGGGACTTTACCTGCCCTGGGCCTCCCTTCTCTCCACAGTTACCTCTATTTTCACTTTCTGACTGGTCTGCCGGCTTACAACTCTCTCCTCTCATACCTGAAGCCAGCGAGGACACAGCAATTACAAAAGGTTCACACCCAAAATTTGCAAAGTCACACTGGGGACCTCACCCAGTTCCCCCTATCAAGGGCTAGGCTCTCTTCCAGTTTATACTTGATTTTGATCAGTTTCCAATGTCTTCAAACAGTGGGCTGACGTTTTAATGTTTTTGGCCAGAATGTTATAATTTTTTAATGTTAGACTGTCTGATGAAGCTACTCTGACATAACCAAAAGTCAGAGCCCTTTTTTGTCTTTTGTGTTCCTTTTCCCACGGGGCTTGCAATCTTCTAAAGTAGTACATCCGGATTTCTTTAGCCTATGCATCATGTTTCCATTCTGACACCCCCTTTAGGATGTAAGTTCTATGACGGCCTGTTTTGTTATGTGATTCCAGCTCCAATTACCTAGCAGTATCAGAGTGACATGACAGGCAGTCAGTAAAATATATATTGAATTGGGGGACTTCCCGGGTAGCCCAGTGGATGAGACTCTGTACTCTTAATGCAGGGGGCACAGGTTCAGGTTCGATCCCTGGTCAGGGAACTAGATCCCACATGCCACAGCTAAGACCTGGCACAGCCTAAAGAAATAAATAAAAAAATTTTTTTTAATGTATTGAATCAGAGAAATGAATGGAGGGGTCTCCGAGGGGGCTCTGGGGCTCTGAAAAGCAGTGAAAGGGAACTTGTAGCTCTGACGTGTGGTCCTTCGTCCTCTAGAAGGGTGAACCCTACCTCCGAGCCTGAGTGCCAGCCTGAGAGGATCCAGGGCCTCCACCAGCTGACCATCGCTGTGCGGTCTGTGTCCTTTGCGGTCGCGGTGGTGGCCAACGGGCTGGTGCTCTTGTCACTTGCTCTCCAGACTTGATTTTCTGAGACGTTGAAAACCAGAAGGAATGTGAATACTGCAGCTTCAAATTTGCCACAAGGGCCAGGAATGACTCCAAGGCTGTGGAGGGGAGAGTCGTGGTGACCCTCATCCACATCCTGCTGGGCTTCTTGGCGCCCTTGGTGATCATCGGTACCTGTGCCCACCTCATCCGCACCCGGCTTCGGCAGGAAGGCTGTGCCCATGCCCGCCGGCTAAAGAGGCTGCTGCTCGTGCTGGTGAGCACATTTTTCGCCTTCTGGTTTCCATTTAACACAGTGCTGGTGGCCCAACTGTGGCAATGGCAAGCCAGATACAAGTTGCGGCCCATCCTCTGAGCTAACTTCTCCCGTTTCAACAGCTGCCTCAACGCTTTCCTGTATGTCTTCATTGGGCAGAGATTTCCAAGAGAAGTTTTTCCAGTCTTTACCTTCTGTCTTGGCCTGGGCATTTGGCGAGAAGGGATTTTTCAATCAGCCTGTCCCCAAGGTGAAGCCCCCAGGGGATGATGGAAACCTTCAGATACAAGCTGGAAGCCCTCCTGCTTAGTTTGCAGCCCCTTCCCCAGGCTGACTTCCGAGACTCTGCCAAATCCTGCCTCTTCTTTCAGGAAGTCTTCCTGGCAATCTCTTATCTAAATCTCTCCATTAGAAACATCTAGTTTTCCCCCCAGTATCTATTTCACCTTCCTTAATAGTGAGACTCCTACTTGTTTCTGGCTAATCACAAGGTTAGTCAAGGGAAAAAAGGCTTCATTCCCCAGTGTCCCTTGCAACTAGAGATGGCCCTGTGACTACTTCCTGCCAATAGCATGTGAGTAAAAGTAATCAATGTCACTTCCTTGAAGTGCCCTTAATGGAAGGTGCCTGCCCTTCATTCCTCCATTTCACCCTTTCCATTGTGTCGAATGAAAGTGTGTCAGTTAGCTCTGCAGTGTAAAAAACATCTCCAAATCTAGAGGCTTGAGATAATAACCTTTTGTGATTTCTTTGTGTCATCCCCTTGGGCAGGGCTCAGCTGAGCAGTTTTCTGTTTTGGCTGGGCTTCCTCAGACATTTGTAGTCAGCTATGGATGTGAGAGTTGGATCATAAAGAAGGCTGAGTGTCACAGAATTGATGCTTTCAAGCTGTGGTGCTGGAGAAGCCTCTTGAGAGTCCCTTGGACTTCAAGGCAATCAAATCAGTTATTCCTAAAGGAAATCAAACCTGAATATTCATTGGAAGGACTGATGCTGAAATTGAAGCTCCAATACTTTGGCCACATGATGTGAAGAGTCGAGTCATTAGAAGACCCTGATCCTGGGAAAGACTGAAGGCAGGAGGAGAAGCGGACGACAGAGGATGAGATGGTTGGATGGCCTCACCAACTCAATGGAGAGGAGTTTGAGCAAACTCTGGGAGATAGTGAAGGACAGAGAAATCTGGTGTGCTGCAGTCCATGGGGTTGCAAAGAGTTGGACACGACTGAGTTACTGAACAACAACAAATGGGTTAGCTAAGTGAGTGTTTCTGGGAGGAGTGGCTGGCCTTCAGCTAGGATGGTGGAGTTGTTCAAGCCATGTGTTAATATTTCTCATCGTCCTGAAGGCTGACTGGGTTTTTTTTTTTTCACATGGTGGCTGGGAAGGGTTGCAAGAGTGAGAGGGGAAGTCGAAGATCCACACTTGACACTTTGCTCAGTGTGACTAGCTTCAAGGGGGTGGGAAAAGAGAGTCCATCTCACAATGGGAAAATCTGCAAAGTGACATTGTAAAGGAGCATAGACACAGAAGAACATGCAGAACCGGGGCCATTTTTGCAATCTGCCATGGAATCCGTGCTGGTGAACTGTATGGAAAGTGACATGTTCCCATACTGGCCCTGGAATACTTAACATCCATGCCGTGAAGAGAGATTTCCATTTCTAGCTCATTGAAGCGGTTGTTTTGTGTGTCTGTTACAGCTGCTGAATCTATTCCTTAACTATTATGCTGCCAACCTCTGAACTTGTGTGAGCAACATAATAAATCTCTTTACTGTCAAAGCCCTTTGGAGTCAGGTTTTCTGTTACTGGAATCCAATAGCAGCCTATTGATACATATAATAAATACTCCTTTCTGGGAACAGAAATCCTAGTGGTTGATCACAGGGGACCATTCCCTTGCTTCTAGGTAGAGGCAAAAAAATTTTTTTTCCCCACTCAAATCAAAAGTGAGCATCCTCCTTATTTGTAATCAGAAGCACAAGCTCTGGTCCTGCTTTGACTAGCCCTGAGAACTCCCCACCCAGAGCCTCAGTTCTCTCAACTCCGTGAAATGAGACCAAATGCTCTCCTGTTTCACAGATAGGGAGAGGATGAAACAATACAATGTCTGAGCATCAGGAAGGATAGAAGCAGCTTAAAAATAAGTTGGGAAATCAGTTTATCAAAAAAAATAAAACTTTAAGATAATGTGGGCACATAGTAAAAAAAAAAAAAGAAAATGAGCAGCTTCCCTGGTGGTCTGGTGGTTAAGGATTTGCCTGCCAATGCAGGGGATGTGGGTTCGATCCTTGGTGCTGGAAGATCCCCCGTGCCCCAGAGCAACTAATCCTCTGCGCCACCATTACTGAGCCTGCGCTCTGGAGCCCGGGAGCTGCAAATACTGAGTCCACCTGCTGCAACTACTGAAATTCTCGCACCTAGAGCCCACGCTCTGCAACAAGAGAATCACCGCAACGAGAAGCCCCCTCACAGCCGCAAAGAGCAAGCCCCGCTGACCGCAACCAGAGAAAGCCTGCAGATAGTGATGGAGACCCAGCACAGCCAAAAATAAATACATGAACCTTAAAAAAAAAGATGAAGAAAATTATTCTCCCCCTCCTTCCAGACCCTCCATTCGCTCTTCTTTTCACTAGAGACTATTGTCAGTTTCTTGTGTATCCTTCCAGATATCCTAGGTAAGCCTGCATAAGCATTTTTAAACAGAGCATGTGTATACGTTATCTTACATTGTGGGCGTGCATGCGTTTCAGTAAAAGTGTATCTTGGAAATGCTTGGATGTAAATGCAGGAGGTCTGACGTTATTTTTCAGCGCTGATGGGCAAGTGTTTCCTGGTCTGGATATACTGTGACCACAGGTATTTCATCAACCCACTACTGATGAGCATTTAGGTTGCTTTGAGTATGCTTCAGTGATATCTTGGAAACTTTAAATTATTCCATGTTATCCACATTTTGAACAACACAGAAACCGGAGTGGGAGAGCTGATATATCATGAACTGAACATCCATGCATGAGTTTGGGTGGACTCCTGGAGCTGGTGATAGACAGGGAGTGCTGCGATTCATGGGGTCGCAAAGAGTCGGACGTGATTGAGCGACTGAACTGAACGGAACATCCATGCAATGTTGCATTATGGAATTGCACCGTCAGCAGCCCCAGCATCCCTCTTCCTCTCCCTCCCAACCACTCCTCCATCTCCTTCAGAGATAACCTCTATCCTAACTTTTAAAAGAAATCTTAAAAAAAAATTTTTTTTTTTTTTTTTTTTTGGCCACACCATGCAGTGTGTGGGATCTTAGTTCCCTGACTGGGGATTGAACCTATGCCCCCTGGCTTGGAAACTTGGAGTCTTAACCACTGGACCACCAGTGCATGCATGCTAAATTGCTTCAGTTGTGTCCAACTATGTGAGACCCCCTGGACTGCAGCCCGCCAGGCTCCTCTGTCCATGGGATTCTCCAGGGAAGAATACTGGAGTGGGTTGCTATGCCCTCCTCCAGGGGACCTTCCCGACCCAGGGATCAAACCTGCATCTCTTATGTCTCCTGCATTGGCAGGTGGATTCTTTACCACTGCTGCCACCTGGAAAGTCCCTAAATCTTTTCTCTCTCTCTCTCTCTTTTTTTTTTTTGGCTTGCCTTTTTCCTCTGAATTTTTTCATTTGAAACAGCTCAAATCTACCATTACAAGAATAATACAGTATAACTTACAACTAAATTTATCAAACGTTAATATTTGCCCATGTCCATATATATTCTCTTCCACTCTCTCTCCCTCTCCCCACTACTTTCTCATCTGTGTATCTCTCTATTGCTTCTATTTCTGTCTTTCTCTGTCAGTGTCTCCTCTCTGTCTACTTCTCTGTGTATCTTTCTCTTTAAACATACACCTGTCTATCTAATCTCTCCACACACACACACTTACGCACTGAGACGTATCCGCCCTGATGAACAGACCTGCAGGGAGAAGTGAAGTCTGGTGGGGCCAAGGGAAGAAGCCCGCAGCACAGCTGCTCTCTCTTGATGGACTCAGCGGTCAGAGGCACCTCTAGGATATTTTGAACCTTTCCATAGCAGGTGCAGACATCATGCCATTTTATCTGCACATTCTGTGACCTGAGTCTCGTAAGGATATCCATAATATCATCACCACCCTCAAGAGCTTTAACACTGATATTATCTAATTAACAATCCATATTCAGACTTCCCCGGTCATACAGTGGATAGGAATCTGCCTCCCAATGCAGGGGACACAGGTTTGATTCCCAGTCTGGGAAAATTCCACATATGCTGAGGGGCACCTAAGCCCAAGAGCCAGAACTACTGAGCCGATGTGCAGAAACTACTGAAGCCCATGCGTCTAGAGCCTGCGCTCCACAGCTGCAGAGGTCACTGCAGGAAGCCTGCACTTTGCAAGGAAGAGTAGCTCTGTTCGCTGCAACTACAGAAAGTCCACGTGCAGCAAAAAAAAAAAAAAAAGAAAGAAAGAAGGAAATGAAACCAATCCACATTTGAAATGTCCTAGCTGTCTCAATAATGAAATTTATAGCCTTAAAACAAATCAGAGTCCTGCAAAGATGGTCTCCATTTTCCTCAAGAATAGACTGAGTCAGAAACTTAGCACAGGTTGATTGCCAAAAGCAGAAACAGTGCAGGCCACACCCACAATTAGAAATTAATAACAAGGAATAACCACAGGCATTCAAATGTTTCGCACATTTCAAAACACCCTCTAAGTAACTCTTGGGCTAATAGGAAGAATAAAACTGGAGGGTCAGTTATTTAGAAATGAGCATGTGTGTGTGTGCTGAATTGTATCTGACTCTTTGCGACCCTTTAGACTGTCACCTGCTTTGCAGGTGGATTCTTTACCTGCTGAGCCATCCGGGAAGCCCTTAGAAATGAGCACATAACACAGCAAAACTTGTGAAGTGGGGCCAAAGCTGAACTCTGAGGAAAAGCTATAGCTGCAAATGAGAATTAGGAAAAATGCTCACAAGAAATGAACAAAACAAGTCACCAGGCTAGGAAAAGACCAATAAAGCAAATGCACTATAGTTTTTTTAAAAACAAATTTTATTTTTCACAGGAAGAATCCTTATTATTAATTTGCCATGTGGCCTGTGGGATCTTAGTTGCTTGACCAGGGATTGAACCTGTGCCCCCTGCATTGGGAGGGAGGAGTCTTAGCCGCTGAACCACCAGGAAAGCCCCTGAATGTACTAACATTTGAAAGAAAGCATAGTGAAGTGAAGTCGCTCAGTCGTGTCTGACTCTTTGCGACCCAGTGGACTGTAGCCTACCAGGCTCCTCCATCTGTGGGATTCTCCAGGCAAGAGTACTGGAGTGGGTTGCCGTTTCCTTCTCCAGGAGATCTTCCCAACCCAGGGATCGAACCTGGGTCTCCCGCATTGTAGGCAGACGCTTTACCATCTGAGCCACCAGGGAAGCTCAAAGAAAGCATGGATAGATATTAATGCAGAAATTAACAACAAAAAAAGAAAAGACGTGGATAATATAAAGGCGGCACTAGGTGGTAAAGAACCCGCCTGCCAGTGGAGGAGATGCTAAGAGAAGCTGGTTCGATTCCTGCGTGGGGAATATCCCCTGGAGGAGGGCATGGCAACCCGCTCCAGTATTCTTGCTTGGAGAATCTAATGGACGGAGGAGCCTGGCAGGCTGCAGTCCATGGGGTTGCTAAAAGTTGGACGTGACTGAAGTGACTTAGCACGCATGCATAGAGAAGTTTAGCATGCAAAGAGCTGACTCATTGGAAAAGACCCGATGCTGGGAAAGATTGAAGGCAGGAGAAGGGGACGACAGAGGATGAGACGGTTGGATGGCATCACCGACTCAATGGACACGACTTTGAGCAAGCTCTGGGAGTTGGTGATGGACAGGGAAGCCTGGCGTGCTGCAGTCCATGGGGTCACAAAGAGTTGGACACAACTGAGCGACTGAAGTGAGCTGAACCGATAAAGAAATTGGTTCTTTCTCTCTCTCCCACAATAGCATCCTGTTACACGCCTACCTGGGGAGGTTGGTGAACACTCCATGAAGGCAGAGTGGCATGAGTGAAGTCGCTCAGTTGTGTACGAATTTTTGCAACCCCATGGACTGTTGCCCACCAGGCTCCTCCATACATGGAATATTCTAGGCAACGGTACTGGAGTGGGTTGCCATTTCCTTCTCCAAGGGATCTTCCCGACCCAGGGATCGAACCCAGGTCTCCCACATCGCGGCCAGACGCTTTACTGTCTGAGCCACCAGGGACACCGTCAAGTTGCTTTCATTCCCTACACCTCAGTTTCTGTCTACGTGAAATGGGAACAGAACAGCACCGCCCTCAAAGAGTCACTGCCTCGATGAGGCGCGTTACTGTGGGTAAGGCGCTCAGTTCCGTGCCTGGCACTGCGGGGGTGTGACGTATTTGGTATCTTCAATCTTGTCATCTGTTGTTAGAATAGATCTTTCCGCGGGGACGGGCAGGGTCAGAGGGCGTGTTAGATGTTGCTAGCAAGACTCCTCCACCGGGAGCTCGGGTTTCCTGGAGCTTCGCCAATGCAACCGTGAAGTCAGCCTCTTTGATCTCCGCCTTCTCAGAGAATAGTGGGATCCGGGCGAGGTTTTTAATTTGCATTGATTTCCTAATGAAATCGGTTAAGCAGTCTTCCGAGGAGACTCTGTGGTTTTCACAGCAGCTGCAGGACTCTCCTGGGGGAGATTGTTGTCTTTGATCAGGAGAGCCCGTCGTGGTGGGCGAGGTGGGTTTTGGGGGTGAGGCCTGGCTTGGGAATCGGCATTTCCTTGTTCAGCCTCCGTGAAGAGGGGCAGAGGGAAGTGGAGGATGCCCCAAGCCTCGGATTCTCACTCTGCCAAACAGGGACTGAAAATCCTGCTAAAAAGATTTCTATGAGGATCCAAGAGGGCGATTCACCCCTTGATTCATCCCGTAAGTACGAGCTCACAGGTGTTGAAGGTGTCCTGGATACCAGGTCCTAGCGCAGAGCTTTACAAACAAGAGAATTCCAGCGACTTGATCCTATGAGGGCGATCGGACGGTTATGCCCCCTTGATGAGGAAACGAAGCTCAGAGAGGTAAAGTAACCTATCAGAGGTCACACAGCAAGTAAATGATACCCAAGACTTGAGCGGTCTGACTGCACTAGTCCAGCCGCTTATGTTTATTGAATGCCTGTCAGACGAAGGGCGTGGTTCTAGGCACTAAAAATCAAAGGTGAGGAAGAGGGACTCCCCTGGTCATCCAGGGGCTAAGACTGTGGCCCCAGTGCAGGGGCCTGGGTTTGATCCCTGGTGGGGGAACTAGATCCCACGTGCCACAACTAAGACCCTGCGCCTGCAAGTGTACTAAGTTGCTTCCGTCGTGTCTGACTCTCTCTGCGACCCTATAGACTGTAGCCCGCCAGGTTCCTCTGTCCATGGGATTCTCCAGGCAAGAATACTGGAGTGGGTTGCCACGCCTTCCTCCAGGGGATCTTCCTCACCCAAGGATCAAACCCACAAATCTTACATGTCCTGCATTGGCAGGCCGGCTCTTAACCACTAGCGCCACCTGGGAAGCCCAAGACCCTGTACAGTCAATAAATAAATAAATATTCTTTTTTTTTTACTTCCTGAATTGTGAAGGCGCAGACATTCCTGGGGGGCGGGGCTGACATTCAAAGGGGAGGGGCCAACATTCCAGGGGAGAGGCTATGGTTCCACCCTTCAGAACCCACAGCCTCCACCTCCACCCCATACTGCCATGCTCTGTTCCCACAAAGTACTGACACACAGTAGGTATAAATCTCTGCCATTCCCGGGGATTCGAGTGTGCCTCTCAAGGCCGTAGCCTCTCCCCTCACGCAGCTCCCAGCCTAGGAAAGACAAGCCTGAATAGTAGGATTGCACAGAAAGAGACTTACCCCCGAGTCAGGAGGGATGCAGTTACGGCACGCTTTTAATCAGCACCTCTGTGTCTCTCAGCACCCGGAGACGGGAGGCGGTGCCCCCGATCTGGCCTGGTTTGAGATGTTCCCAGCCGTGGGAGACAGACAGACTCATCACATGTCGGAAAATAGCTGTCAGGAGACTGCTCACCCCCTTGACACCTGAAACCTTCCCTCCGCGGCTGCCGAGTCATAGGTTCTGTTCCTGCTGACTGAGCGCCCGAATCCTTTCCAGTCCGTATGCAGCCTACCTGGGGTAGAGACTTCCTCGCCCGAGGTCTCAGCCGGGGTCAGGATGTCAAGGATCGGGTTCAAACTCAGCACCGTGGGCGACACAGTGAGTCGTGCTCTGGGTCTCCGGGCACCCATTCTTGTTCATGTGGAATAAAGTGAAGGCATGACCACGTGACGGTCTTCCACCCTTGTCTGTTTCATTGTTTCTGTGTCCTCCGTGGGCTTCCCAGGTGGCGCTAGTGGTAAAGAACCTGACTTCCAATGCAAGAGACATAATAGATGCGAGTTCGATCCCTGGGTTGGGAAGATCCCCTGAAGGAGGGCACGGCAACCCACTCCAGTATTCTTGCCTGGAGACTCCCCCTGGACAGAGGAGCCTGGGGAGCTACAGTCCATGGGGTCACATGCAGTCGGACATGACTGAGCTACTGAGCAGCCACAGCATCAGGGTCCCCCAGGCCTGGACGTGGTCCGTGGGTGTGCTGTCTCTCCCTGCCACCTCAGACTCACGCTGACCCAGACCCAGGCTTTGTTTTCGTTTGTTGTTGTTGTGGTGGTGTTAGTTGCTCAGTCGTGTCTGACTCTTTGCAACCCCAGGGACTGTAGCCCACTAGGCTCCTCCGTCCATGGGATTCCTCCAGCTAGAATACTGGAGTGGGTTGCCACTTCCTTCTCCAGGGGATCTTCCCCACCCAGGGATCGAACCTGGTGGATTCTTTACCACTGAGCCACCAGGGAAGCCCCGGACCTGGGTTTATAGAATGGTAAAGGATTCACTCACTTGAAAATGGGGACCCACTCCTCTCACATGCCTCCCCTGTGGTGGGTGATGCTGGGGACCCTGGAGGAGTCAGGCCCAGGGCCCTTGGTCTCAGAGAGACTGACTCACCACAGAGGTGGACACAGGCAGTGAGGACCGCGGATGTCATGGCAGTCAAAGAGCAGGTACCAGGGGTGCAGTGCCCAGAGCTTAGGGTGATGCCGTGGGCAGAGAAACCGAGGACTCTGATGGGCAATAGTGGGAGAAAAGCGGGCCGAAGGGCTGGGACTTTGTCCAGGGGCGCTGGGGAGCCACAGAGGGTGAGCAGGGGAGGGGTGAGGCCAGCCCTGGGTGTAGAAAGACCCATCTGGGGTCCTGCGGGCACGGACACTAACCGGGAGAAGGTCCGGGGTTGGAGGAGGAGGTCTGAGCAGGGACCGGCTGGTGGGGATGGAGGGGGGCGGGTTGCAAGACAGACAGGGCTGGAGGGGGAAAGGGAGGGGGAGGCTGGCAGCGGGCTCTAATCCAAGACCCCCTCCTCCTCCCTCCTCTCACCCCTGCCTCCCAGTCTTGGGCACTTTGAAGCCCACAGGAGCCACAAGATGAAGCCTGGCAGAGTAGGTACCCCACCTCCCTACCCACCCTCCCTGGCTCCTGCTTCTTCTTTCCACAGTCAGCGCCCCCCCCAGCCTGGCCACCCCTCCAGGCCTCCTCTTTGGCCATTAGGGGGTCCAGACGTCCCCCTCCCTGAGGCCTGTCCCCAACTTCCTACCCTCTCCTACTCAGCAATTGTGTGGCCCTCAGCAAGGCTCCAGCGTCTGGCCGGTCTACAAAAGGAGAGTATTATTTTCCTATGGTCAGTGTAACAAATTCCTATGGACTTAGTGGCTTAAAACAGCATCCACCTATCTCATGATTCCAGAGGCCAGGGGTCCGAGATGGGTGTCACCAGTCTCTGGAGGACAACCCACTTTCTCTCTTTCCCACCTCCTGGAGTTGCCCTCATTTCGTGGCTCATGGCTCTGTCCTCTGTCTTCAAAGCCTGCAGGTAGCATCCTCATTTATTATTAATTTTTTAAAAATTATTTTTGACTGTGCTGGGTCTTGGTTGCTGCACGGGCTTATCTCTAGTTGCCGTGCACAGGCTTCTCACTGCGGTGTCTTCTCTTGTTGTGGAGTACAGGCTTAGAGCACCCGGGCTTCAGCAGCTGCGGTGCGTGGGCTCAGTAGTTGCAGCTCCCGGGCTCTCGAGTTGTGGTGCATGGGCTTAATTTGCTCCGGGGCACGTGGGAATCTTCCCAGACCAGAGATCAAACCCATGTCCCCTGCATTAGCAGGCGGATTCTTTAGCACTGAGCCACCAGGGAAGCCCATTATTAATTGTTTTTTTTATTGTTTTTAGCTGCACCATGCAGCTCATGGGATCTTAGTTCCCTGACTAGGGATCGAACCTGTGTCTCCTGCATCAGAAGGCAGATTCTTAACCACTGGACCTCCAGGCAAGTCCCTGTGATGTGCTTATTATTCACTACCCAATTGTCTATGGACCTTTTCCCTTCAACGAGAAAACTGGAGCTCAGGGACGAGGCATCTGGTCATATGAGGAGGCGGCTCTCTCTGGACTCCTGGCATAGTGCTCACTCAGCCCGCTCTGGGCCCTGAAGCTTCAGCCACCTCCTTACTGGAGGACCAGCCTGAGGTGTTGTAGGTCTTCCTCATCATTGGGTTCTAGCCTCTTTTTCCTTCTGGTTGGTCTCCAGACCCTGAGCTGCACCTGCAAATACATCTTAAGGCCTCCTGCGAGGGTGGTCCTGAGCTGGGGGGTACTGGGGACATAGATATGAATTGGCCTTCTGGGAGCCTATTTTTCTAGGAGAAAAATAGGGCACAGACAGTTCCAGTCTGGAGGGATTAAGGGGATTAGAGGGGAAGAAGAGAGACTGTAGGAGGACTGTGCCTGG
Source organism: Capricornis sumatraensis (assembly GCF_032405125.1). Taxonomy (NCBI): domain Eukaryota; kingdom Metazoa; phylum Chordata; class Mammalia; order Artiodactyla; family Bovidae; genus Capricornis; species Capricornis sumatraensis. The sequence continues at coordinate 62,138,213 of NC_091088.1, forward strand.
AAAAGTCATGGAGAACTTCCTGGAGGAGGAAGCATTTGCACTGGGAATTGATGTATGAATAGGAGTTTGCTAAGTAAAGAGCGGAATACATTCATTCATTCACTCATTCATTTTACAAACATGTCCTGAGGCATTGTGTGGGTTGGTTGTTCAAGGATGATTCATGCATTTATTCACTCAGTCTAACTGTGTTTCGGGAAAATAACACAATGGTTAAGATTTCAGATCCTCGAGTTAGTCAACCTGGATTCTTTTCTCGGTTGTTTCATTGACTGAATGGCTCAGTTATTTAAGCTTGCCTCAGCTTCCCCCCTTGATAAAATGACGACAGCAATAGTACTGTCCTCATAGGGTTCTTGGAATTAAATTAAATTAAAATGGGACTTCCCTGGTGGTCCAGTGGTTAAGCAGCTGCCTGGCAATGCAGGGAACGTGGGTTCAATCCCCGTCGGGGGATCTAGGATCCCACGTACCTAGGGGCGACTAAGGCCAAGAACCACAACTAGAGAGTCCAAAATGAAAGATCCTGAATGCCTCAGCTAAGACCCAATGCAGCCAAATAAACTAATTTTAAAAAGAATAAAGCATACTCTAAAAAATAAAGTATACTATTTAAAATAAGAGAGACTAAATTAACATGAGGCCTGTGAAGGCACACTGCCCCCTACGTAGCTGACACTTTGTTCCTGCCTTGGCTTAGCTTGAACCTCTCAGAGACTTCACAGTGAAGTCTGATACCTGGTCTAGTCAGGTGTGGTGTGTGGTAGAAGGGAAGGGTTTCTAAGGGAAGGGTTTCTAAGGGAAGGTGGCACTCAGTTGGGTTCCGAAGCTTGAGTAGGAGTTTGTGCATGGGAACCATAGGGTAAAGTGGTCCAGAATGAGGAAATGGCAAGGAGAAAGCCTGGATGGGCGCATGAAACCACGCGGCTTGTTCTAAGAACTGCAGAGCAGAAGGAAGGGACCAGGTAAGCCTGGTGGCTGGTGATGGGGGTGGAGCCTCGGCAGCTTAGGGCTGCAAAGGCCAGGCTGAGGAGCTCAGATCTCATCCCGGGGATGACGGAAGGCAGTGCCCAGGCACTCAAGCTGATCTTCCTTTCACAGATGGGGAAACTGAGACGCATGCTCAGACCTCCGTGGTGGCCCCTCCGATTTCCAGCAATCTGATTTCTATCCACTTGTGAGCTGTCCCATCCTGGCTCCTCTGGGAGAGACCAGGCCTGGGGCTGCTCCTCAGACACCCTGGGAGACCCTTGCCTCCCAACTGCCGGTGAGCTCAGGACAACATGGAGACAGAGAGGGGAAACGGAGGCCCGCGAACAGAGCAGGACCCCCGAGAGCTAACATCCGGCCTCGGAGGTCGCACAGATGTGAATGCACATCCAGGCTCTGCTTTGTCTGCTTGGATTTTGAGCAAGTGAATTCCCCTGCCCCAAGCCTCCATTTCCCCATCTGGAAAACGGGGATGTTAAGAGTACAGCCACCCCGTGGGGCTTGGCACAGCCAGGGCCCTGCAGTCCTGGAAGGATACGGGTCTCCTGAGAGGATGGATGAGGACAGCAGGGTGAATCGCACAAGCCTGGAGCGAGGCGCTAGTTCTGGGAGTGGTTGGATGCGACAATGCATGGAGGACAGGAAAAGGCCTGCAGAGGAGGGTGGGCCAGGGGACCACCCTGGGGTCTCCACCCTAGGATGAGGGGCTGGGGCTTTGGCCAGGGGTCCTGGGGAGCCAGGGGAGGTCTCTCAGCAGGGGAGGAGGGACAGGCTTGCTCTGGACTGGATGGGATGGTTGGAGGCAGGGAGGCCCGGGAGGAGGCTGGGCTGAGCATCCAGCCAGGTGAGTTGGAAGCCTGCACTGGGCCGGCACGGTGGGGTCGGATCAGAGGGTACAGGACAGAGTCAGGGTGAGGCTGTGAGCGGAGAGGGGGAGGGAGGGAGAGAGGACCGTGCCTGTGGCCTGGGTGGATGGTGGGGCCGGCCCTGAGATGGGGAAGTCAGTGGGGGTGCTGGGTGTGGGGCTTGCTGATGTGGAGGACTGTCAGGCCGACAGCATCATCCCGCCCCTGGGGGACCCTTTGGAGACTCGTCCGCCGTCATCCCCCCGGAGCCCTGAGCCCACCGGAGGCCACCCTCTTCCTCCTCTACTCCCCGGCCGCCGCCCTCACCTCGTGCTTCCAGGCGGCAGCCAGCCCCAGCCCGGTGGTCCAAGCCGCAGGGCCCTCCTGCCTCCACCCCGATCAGCTGCCAGGTTCAGCCGCCTTCACCGTCCTCCCGCCCTTGACCCTCACGTGGAAGCGCTCTGGCTGGCCCCTGGGTGGCATCTTCCGCCACCTGGATCCCGGCCTGGCCATCGTGACCCTCTATGGTCGTGGCCAGGGACTGCTACTCCTTGATGCCCCAGCCCGCCTGGGCGCAGAGCCATCGCGCAGCCGGAAGGGCGGTTTTCTGGGCTGGGGCGTTCTGCTTCCTTCCTCTGGTCCTGGGCACGCAGGCTCTACGAACTCTGGGAGGGCCAGGTGAGCCGGGCCGACCCTTCTAACAGGGCGCCTGCTGGGGAACCTTGTCAGCCAGCCTCATCCTCTGGCCTGGCACTGAAGCAGCTGGTGTTTGGACCGGAAGGGAAATCCCTGGAGGGGTTGGGGACTTTTATGGGGACAGAGGAGGGGTGTCTCCCATCTTATCAAATTCTGGAGTATGTGAGATGCTGAGAGAGAGAGAGGTTTAGAGGGGGGGACAGAGACCTAGAGAGAAGGGGAGAGGGATGCAGAGAGAAAACAGTCCAAGGAGGGGGGAGAGATGCCGGGAGGGAGAAGGGGGCGCTGACACAGATGTGACCGCGTCACACGCACAGGCGACAGACGGGGCCATGGCAGGGAGAGGAGGTGAGAGGACGGGTCAGGCTGTTGGGAGGGACCAAGCAGGAGACGGGACAGCAAAAGACCCGGGAGGAAGTAGACATAGAACTCATCTAGAAGGGAAGGAGGGGAGAACGAGTGGAGAGAGAGACAGATGGACAGGGGGAGACAGACAGACAGACATGGGCCTGGATCTAAAGACAAAACCAACCATTCTCTGGTGGTTCAGATGGTAAATAATCTGCCTGCAATGCAGGAGACCTGGCTTCGATCCCTGGGTTGGGAAGATTCCCCTGGAGAAGGGAAATGGCAACCCACTCCAGTATTCTTGCCTGGAGAATCCCATGGACAGAGGAGACTGGTGGGCTGTGGTCCATGCTAGGGCTTCCCAGGTAGCTCCTGGTTATTGCCGGGACTCAGCAATGCTATACTGGGCTATAGGACTTTCGGAGCTAAAACCGTGTAAGGCTCACGTCCACTGGGATGTCCTGGTCCCCATAGGTAGGACCGAGCACCACAGGACAGCTCTGGGCCACCGGATTTTCTGGGCCCCCAGGACACCCATTATCATTCACCTTCTCTCGCTGCCTTTTGAAACACTTGTGCACTTCCTAAGCATCTCTCCAGTGGCCCAGCCTCTGGGGAAGGATGTCGTTGGTCGTCTTTGGTTTTCGAACTCCCTAATGTTTCTAAACTAAAGGTTAATTTTTGCTCCACATTCTGAGTCCTTTGTTGTATCCACAGAGCTACTTTAGAAACCTACTAAGCCCCAATGGGGAAAACCTCTCTCTTCCGTCTTTGGAAAACGCATTGCTGGGATGCTTCTCTTGACCCTGGTCTGCCCATTAGCATCTCTGGGGGGAGCTTTTAAAAGCAAATCAATGCCCGGGCCCCATCCCCAGGCATTGTAGTTTAAGTGGTCCGGAATAGAGCTGGGCTCTGGGAGTTTCAAAAGCTCCCCAGGGAGTCCCAGGGCTGTGGGCTGAGCCCCATCCATCTCCAAGTGCCTGTGGTTGTGAAAATGCAACCTCGATAGCTCCCAGGGGACTGAGAAAACCCAGCCCTCAATGGCTGAAAACCCTGGAGGGGGGAGTAAAGGAGTACACAGAGATCAATTTCTTTGTCAATATTTGTTTGCTTCACAAACACTGATAGCCAAGACCCATGCTGGGGGTTGAACAGGAGTCAGATCTTATTCTGCAGCCCCACCCTCAGGCTCCCAGTCACTGCCGAGAAGGGTGAGCAGGGAAGGTGTGTGAGGGGTAGGGAGCCTGATTCTGATCGGGAGGGGTGTTAGGAAGGCTTTCAGGGGGAACTGACAGAAAACAGAGGCGGATGCTCCAGGCTGGGAGCACAGCACGTGCAATGGCCCTGGGGTGTGTTTTTCTTTTTCTTTTCTAAACCATCTCAGTTACATATGGAATTTGTCTCCCAATGCAGGAGACACACTCGAGGAGACCTGGATTCGATCCTTGGTGCGGGAAGATCCCCTGGAGAAAGAAATGGCAACCCACTCCAGTAATCTTGCCTGAAAAATCCCATGGACGGAGGAGCCTGGAAGGCTGCAGTCCATGGAGTCACAAAAGAGTCAGACACGACTCAGCAGCTGGGCAAGGGTGTGCTACAGGAGGGGCATGGGAAGTGGGCGAGATTTTAAAGAAAGCCTGGAGGGCTGTGAGGTTAGATACACCTTGCTGTGATGCCAGTCTGTTGGGCTGGGACAGCTATCCCGGGGGAGGGACTGTGAGCAGGGAAGGACAGGTCAGCTCTGCTTATAGAAGGACCCCTAGGAGGACTGGAGGAGAGGGATGAGGGGCAGGGCGAAGGTCCAGGGACGAGGAAGGCTTCCCCGCCCAGGTCACAGAATTCTGGTTTTGCAGAAATCAACTAATTTAACCAGGGGGACCAAGTTCTGGCTGGGAACATGGTCCAACACCGCCCCCGTGTGGTTATTCTCAGTTTTGCAAACAAGGTCTCCTGTAAGTGCTGTGTGCTGAGTCGCTTCAGTTGTGTCCGACTCTTTGTGACCCTATAGACTGTGGCCCGCCAGGCTCCTCTGGCCATAGGATTCTCCAGGCAAGATTACAGGAGTGGGTTGCCATGCCCTCCTCCAGGAGATCTTCCCCACCCAGGGATCGAACCCATGTCCTCTTAAGCCTCCTGCACTGGCAAGTGGGTTCTTTACCACCAGTGCCACCTGGGAAGCCAGCCCCTCTGTAAGTAAGACTACCTTTTGAATCAGACAACTTTCAAGACTTAAAGAAAGGGGCTTCCGTGATGGCTCAGTGGTAAAGGATCCGCCTGCCAGTGCAGGAGACGTGGGTTCGACTCCCAGTCCTGGAAGATTCCCACATGCTGCGGAGCAACTAAACCTGTACACCGCAGCTATTAGCTGCCCACATGCTGCAACTACGGAAGCCCATGAGCCCCAGAGCCTGTGCTCTGCAACGAGAGAAGCCCCCGCAATGAGAAGCCTGCGCACCACAACTAGAGAGGGGCCCCCACTCGCTGCAACTAAAGAAGATCCCTCAAAGCAATGAAGACCCGGCACAGCTAAAAACAAATAAATAAAAAGGAAGAAATAAAGAGGATTCGGTTCCCAATTATACTGGAATAACTGGCCCAAAGCATTTTGCATTCCGCAAGCCAAAATTATAGTAAGACTATAAATCAATTCCTAATTCGAATTTGCTAGGCCTTCCCTGGAAACCCAGGATGTTCAGTCACTCTGCTCAGAAGTCTCCTTTTCAAATCTTGAATTGAAATGAAATGTTTATCTGATAAAAAAAAAAATGAATAAAGCTCAACTAAAGGCTAGCGTATCACCCAGGGCATTCCACCTACTGGGGATGGAGACAGGGAGCGGAGAGGAGGCAGTGAGGGAGGGAGGGGGTAACTGGCTATGTGTTTGGAGGTCTGGATACTTTTATAGTGAGGGGCATTTGCAGTGGGCATTGAAGGCTGAATAGGAGTTTGCTAAGAGAAAGATATGTTGATACAATGAAACAGTGAAGATGACCACTACAGACCCTCCGTAGCTTGCCAATTCCATTCACATCTTTCATGTCAGGTTATCCTTGCTACGGCCTTTTGGAGTCCAAGGAGAAAACCAAGGCTCAGAGAGAAGAAATAAATCTGAAGTACACAGCAGTCTGGTACCAGGTGGGGAATCAGCCCTGTTATTTCTCCTCTCTGTGCTCTTGCACACAAGTTGGAGTGTCCTTCCCCCTCTAAACTCTGACAGACTCCTACTCATCCTTCAAAACCCAGCTCGATGACTGGACTCCTAGCCTCAAATCTGAAAGTCTATCTTGCTAGTCCCCAACTTCCCCAGACCCAGGAGTCCAGGCTTCCTCTCTCTGACCCAGAAGCCTGGACTTCAGACAGAGCTGGCTGGAGGGGGTGTGCCTGCTGGCCTGGTGAGATGGAGCAGGGTGTGCTGACTCAGTCACATTTATTTGGTCTCAGAGGCCAGAGTCATGGTCGGGACAGAGGCAGGACTCTTGGGTTAGGTGGTGCTGTGTCTTCTCATTGCTGCGCCTGCAAGACGAAAAGAGACAGAGAGATCCACAGAAACAGGAAGGGAAGAGAGACGAAAATGATAACACAGAGGTCGAAGCACCCAAGATCTAGCCTGCCACCTCCACCCCCTTCCCACTCACCTTGTTGAAGAAGTAGATGGAAGCAAGGATGGTGAATACGGCCATGGCCAGGGTCACATTCTGGGTGGAGGGGTCAGAGGTCAGGGCCCGTCCCTTCTCTTCACCCCCACCCCTGCCCTGGGGCACCACCCTCCCACCCGCTGGGCTCCTCCTCACTTCCTGAAAGTTCATGGCCATGACTTCCAGACTCTGGGTTGCTTGGCCTCCTTCTCCCTTTCCTGAGCCTCTGAGCCAGACAGAGAAGACCAGCGGGTGGAACCCTGAGGGGAGACCAGAATGGTTGCCATGGTGACCGGAGAAGGGCATTCTGGGTAGAAGGGACCTGGCCCCGCAGGCTTTAGGGGAGACGGATACAGGGAGCATCTGAACTCTGAGATGGGGATATTTTAGATGGGAGAAGCCAGACCTACAACCCCAGAGGGCGCTGGGGAGGAACGGGATCAGCTCTAAGTGGCAGAAACATCTCGGAGTAGGAGCAGGAGGAGGCTGCAGGCCAGGAGAGCAGGTGAGGTGGCCCAAGCAAGATGTCCTCCAGTAGTGTCCACCAGACGAAAGCTTGAGAGACGCAGCAGTGGGGGAGCCTTCCGGAGCCCCATCACCAGTTTTGGGGGCGGGAGCAGCAGTTGTTCAGTCTCTCGGTTGTGTCCGACTCTTTGTGACCCCATGGACTGCAGCACACCAGGCCTCCCTGTCTTTCACCATCTCCTGGAGCTTGCTCACACTCATGTTCATTGAGTCGGTGATGCCATCCAACCATCTCATCCTCTGTCTCCCCCTTCTTCTCCTGCCCTCAATCTTTCCCAGCCTCAGGGTCTTTTCCAATGAGTCAGTTCTTTGCATCAGGTGGCCAACATACTGGAGCTTCAGCTTCAGCATCAGTCCTTCCAGTGAACACCCAGGACTGATCTCCTTTAGGATGGACTGGTTGGATCTCCTTGCTGTCCAAGGGACTCTCAAGAGTCTTCTCCAACACCACAGTTTAAAAGCATCACTTTTTCAGTGCTCAGCCTACTTTATGGTCCAACTCTCCCATCCATACATGACTACTGGAAAAACCACAGCTTTGACTATACAGAACTTTGTTGTCTAGGTGATACCTCTTCTTTTTAATATGCTGTATAGGCTGGTCATAGCTTTCCTTCCAAGGAGCAAGCATCTTTTCATCTCAGGGAGCCCCAGTTATGAAGGTAGAAATCACGGCGCAGGTAACAACTTCCCCATCTCTGGGCCAAGGGCTCCGTAATGCGCCTGGGACTCCCACGGCCCTCCGGGGGTCCCTGTTGTTCACTCCACCAGCCCTCCTTCTCAGCAGGTGAGGTCTGTAGACACCTGAATCTCTTTGGGTCCATCCTTCAGGACTAATTTCGAGGTTAGGAGAGATACGGAGGACAGAGATACCAGTGCAGTCAGCCCTCATTATCCACGATTCCATCTCTACCCAGAGTGGCTACAGTTTGAGTCTGAGGACATGCACGTTCCCAGCTGTGGCTGATCGAGATGATAGTTCTGTTTCCCTATTTCAGCTGTGAGCAGAGAGCAGCCTGGAGGCTGGAGACAGGAGGAGGGGGAGGGCGGGGCTAGGGATGAACTCCTGCTCAGGGGCCAATGGGATGGGTTTGAATTCCAGCTCTGGCACTTGTGAGTGTGGGGTGGCCTTAGGCAAAATTTTAGTTTGTAAAAAAAAAAATAAAAAGTAAAAGCAAAAAAGAAAAAAAAGGCATCTACCTGGCTGAGTAGTTTTTTATACTCGTTTTTTTCTAGTTTTTGGCCATAACACACTGCATACAGGATCTTCTTTTCTCCACCAGGGATTGAACCCATGACCCCTGCAGTGGAAGTGTGGCTTCTTAACCAGTGGACTGCCAGGGAAGGCCCAGATGAGTACCTTTCTGGATTTAAAATTATAAGCTATGTGATACACACACACACACACACACACACACATGCCTAGTAGCAATGATTCAGTACTTGCTGATCTAGAGTTTCCAGTGAATTTATACAACGTAAAGCCTGGAAATGACAAGAATCGGTTGTGAAATGATACCTTACCAAGAAGGTAAGACATTCAACAGGGAAACTGGCAGGGTCTCTGCAAGAAGTCTGTGTCCCCAAACAAAACAAAAGAAAAAAACCCAAGGCACATGGGCTTGCTCTACTTGAGCAAATCCATAAGAGACACATGACCAGGTTCGATGGGTGATTTTGAACTGGGTTCTAGCTTGGATATATCAGCTGTACACGATATTTGGGAGGACATGTGGGTCCTCTGAGAGTGGCTATTAGATGCGGTGAAAGTACTGTTGACGTGAAAAGTAGGAGATCGTTACAAAACTGCAGGATCTCATTTCAGTAAAAAGCACACAGATATTTTTAAAATGTGTGTTGGAACTTCTCTGGTGATCCAGTGGTTAAGATGGTCCCAAAGCAGGTGAGACTCTGCACTCCCAACGCAGGGGACACAGGTTCGATTCCTGGTCGGGGAACTAAGATCATGCATACAGCTCAGCACAGCAAATAAATGACATTAAAAAATATATATGTGTTGAAAAATCTGGAAGGATGTTCCGTTTCAGTGTTGCAGCAGAAAGTGGCAGGTGCAGTCCCAAAAGGTCTGACTGGAGAGAATTTAATGCAGGGCTCAGGTTCACAGGTGGCTGGATGGTGCAGTGCTGGGCTTAGAAAGATTGGGGAGCTGCTGCCACCTGGTAGGAATTGAACTGAATCCCCCCACCCCCACCAAAGGTCAGTTCAAGTCCTCTCCCCAGGTACCTGTGAAAGTGACTTCATTTGAAAATAGGGTCTTTGCGATGTAAATCCAGTTAAGATCAGGTCATAGCCAGTGTCCTTTATAAAAAGAGAAGAGACCCAGAGACAGACACACATGCAGAAGCCCACGTTTTGACAGAGACTGGAGTGATGCTCCCGAAAGCCAGGGACTGTCAGCGACCCCGGAAGCTAGGGAGAGCCTGGGAACCGATCCTTCCTCCCAGGAGGGACCGACTTCCTGCCAACACCTTGATTTCAGACTCCTGGCCTCGAGAAATGTGAGACAATAAATTTATGATGGCTAGGGACTTCCCTGGTGGTCCAGTGGTTAAGAATCTGCCTTCCAATGCAGGGGACTCTGCATTGATCCCTGGCCAGGGAACTAAGACCCCACAAGCTGGGGTCAACTAAACCTGCACTCCACAGCTAGGGAGAAGCCCACACACTGCAGCTAAGATGCGACACAGCCGCATAAGCGGACAAATATTTTTAAAAATTAATTAATTTTTGGTGCCTAAACCAGCCATTTTGCGGTTGTTTGTTATGGCAGCCCTAGCGAATCAATACACACGCCTAGGCATCAGGGGGGCTTCCCCGGTGGCTCAGCTGTAAAGGCTCCACCGGCAATGCAGGAGCCATAGGTTTGATCCCTGGGTCGGGAAGATCCCCTGGAGGAGGGCATGGCAACCCACTCCAGTATTCTTGCCTGGAGAATCCCCATGGACAGAGGAGCCTGGTGGGCTACAGTTCATAGGGTTGCAAAGAGTTGGACACGACTGAAGCGACTTATCACATGCACCATAGGCATCAAGGGGTGAGATCCATGTCACCAGATGCTCAAGGGACAGGGCCCTCCCCTAAGAAAGCTGTACTACAGCCAGCATCACCCTCGGAGTTCCTGCTCCCTTCACTGGCTGACCCCAAAGGGGATCCAGAAAGCAGAGGGGCCAGGATGGTGCTGAAGACAGATGGCTTCCTTGAAGGCATGGTACAGGGTGGAGAAGGGCAGAAAGTGGGTCAGAGGGGTGGGGCAGGCCACCCCTTATTTACTTGTGTGGTGGGCTGAGTCATAACCCCAAACTGCCCACACCCCAACCCCCAGAACCCCCACATGGCTTAAGGGACTTTGCAGCAATGATTACGTTAAGGATCTTGAGTTGGGGCTTGTCTTAATCCGTTTGGGCCGCTCTAACAGAACACCATAGATGAGGTGGCTTCTAAACAACACAAATCTCTTTCTCGTAGTTCTGGAAGCTGGAGATCCAGAGATCAAGGTCCTGGCAGAATCGGTGTCTGGAGAGAGCTGGCTTCTTGGTTCACAGATGGCCAGTTACTTGATGTGTCCTCTTGAGATGGGAGAGACCAGGGAGCTCTCTGTGGTCTCCTTTATTTACTTGGCTGTGCCAGGTCTTAGACGCCATACACAGGATCTTTAGCTGTGGCTTGCGGGGATCTAGTTCCTCGGCACACAGGCTTAGTTGCTCCAGGGCGTGTGGAATCTTCCCAGGCCAGGGATCGAAGCTGGAAGCCGTGTCCCTACATTGGCGGGTGGATTCTTATCCACTGCACCACAAGGGAAGTCCTCGTAATGTTTCAGAGTGATCTGTTACCCAGCAATAAATCACTGACATTATTGAGTAGTCATTCTGCAAACCCTTGGAGTAATGCCGAACATATTGTATTGCGTTGCGTGCATGCTCAGTGGCTTAGTTGTGTCTGACTTCTTGCGACCCCCATGGACTGTGGCCTGCCAGGCTCCTCTGTCCATGCGATTTTTCAGGTAAGAATACTGGAGTGGGTTGCCATTGCTTCCTCAGGGGGATCTTCCCCACCCAGGGATCGAACCTGCGTCTCCTACATTTGCTGCATCGGTAGGCAGATTACCAGTGAGCTAGTGGGGCTCCCAATCTATTAGAACTTGTCAATTCTCAAAGAACCTCTCCGAGGTACAGACCGTGTATGTCCCCATTTTATGAATGAGAAAACAAAGGCAGAGAGAGGGGCAGTAACTTGCCCCAAATCACACAGCTTTATATATGGCAAAGCTGGGATTTGAATCCAACCTGTCCCAGCTCCAGGGTATGGGTGTTCAGCCTCTGGGCCATGCTGGCTTTGGCCAGCTGTGAGTGGCATTGTAAGAAGATGAAATCACCAAGAAGCTCAAGAGAACCTCAAAGAACAGACGTGGCAGGCAGACTGGGGAGGGAGGAGAGGGCAGGGTCTAGAATGTGGGGCAGGGATGGGGGTCTCCCTCCCTCTGCACCCACTCTCAGGGCACTAGGTTCAGATCCCAGCTCTGCCGCTCACTAGCTGTGTTCCCTCAGGCAAACTGCCTACCCTGGCGGTGCCTCAGTTTCCCCATCCACACCATGGAGACGGAGGCAATCAGATCAACATCTCCTGGGGTTGCGGGGAAGATTAAATGGACGCATCCCCGCTGAATCCATGGCTGACAGAAGCCCTGGGGGATCGGGGGTTCTGGATCCAGGGGGAGGCGTGCTGGGACCTGCTCTTCTGGTGGGGGGGTGCTGGGGCGGGGGTAATGAGCAGGTGTGGCTGCGGCGCAGACAGTGCGCTGAGCTCAGCGTCTGGCTGTGTGGAGATGGCCGGGCCAGGGTTTCGGGGCCACCCCGCCGGACCTCTCCTGCTGCTGCTGCTGCTGCCCCCGGCCCTGACGGAAGGACCCCTGGTCTTCGTGGCGGTGGTGAGGTGCCCCCTGCCCCGTCCCGGCCCCTCACGTCCCCCAGCCTGGCCCTGACCTGGTCCCCTCCCCAGGTGTTCCGCCATGGCGACCGGGCCCCGCTGGCCTCCTACCCCACTGACCCGCACAAGGAGCTTGCATCCACCCTGTGGCCACGTGGCCTGGGCCAGCTGACCGAGGTGAGATGCTGGGGATGGAGCGTGGGGTGGGGTGGGGTGGGGAGGGGTCTGCTGAGCCGGCTCTGTCCCCAGGAGGGGGTCCGCCAGCAGCTGGAGCTGGGCCGCTTCCTGAGGAGCCGCTACGAGGACTTTCTGAGCCCTGAGTACCGGCGGGAAGAGGTACAGCCATCCTGACCTTCATCCTACCTCGTGACCTCTCACCTCTGACCTCCACTGACTTCAGCGCCTCCCTGGGCCTCCATCTCTGGCCCTTGACCCCCATCCACCTGACCTGAAACTTAGGTCTGATCTCTGACCCCTGAACCATCAACTAACCCACACTGACCCCTGACTCCATCTCGACCTGAGTCACATCTTGACCTCTGACCTCCATCAACTCTGACTTTTATTTTCTGGTCTCCAACTCTGTGTTCTGACTCTCACTGACTCCAATCAGACCCTCTGACTTCAAAACTTGATTGATTCTATCTTTGGCCCTCATTGATTCTACCTGCCCTCTGACTCCAAACTTTGACCTCTACCCTTCATCAAATCTGACTTTTCTGATGACCATAGCATCATTCCTGCTGACCTGATCTCATGACCTCCAACCTGCCTTCCTCCTCTTGACCTCTAACTTTCCACCTCCAGCGACTCTGATCTTCCTTTCCGACTTTCATTGGCTCAACTGATCCCCTTAATCCTCAGTGTCCATCCAACTTCCCACCCCAACTGCTCTTGACATTGACCTCTGACCCTTGATACCAACTTCTAATGTTGAAGGTCAGGTCCTTGAACCTGCCCTGAGTTTTGACCCCCAACACCTGACCTTGGACCCTGAGCTGAATCTGAAGCTTTTGGTTTGCTGCTGTAGTTGACCTCTGACCCTGACAGTGGTCGTCTGGCCTGTCCTCTCACCCCCCTATCCAGGTGTACATTCGCAGCACAGACTTTGACCGGACACTGGAGAGTGCTCAGGCCAACCTGGCGGGGTTGTTCCCTGAGGCTGCCCCAGGGCGCTCCGAGGCCACCTGGAGACCCATCCCTGTGCACACGGTGCCGGTCACTGAGGACAAGGTCAGGGGGCTGGACTGGCCTGGGGGCGGGAGGGATGGAAAGAGACAGGACTCAGATGGAGAGGGCCGGCGGCTCAAGGACCAGGCTCGGACCCGACGGGGGTGGGGGGAGGGGGCTCCCCGGAACCAGAGCAAGGATGCCTTCCCTGGGGCTGAGTTGTTCTGATGGGGTGAGCCGCCCACCCCGCGCTGCTCAGCCATATCTGGGAGAAACCGTGGACCAGAGACAGGACCCCCCCAGTCCCACTTCCCTGCCTGCAGTCGGGCCCCGGTCACACTTTTGTCCCCTCTGAGCCTCAATCTCCTCCAGCTGCTGAGGTTCCCTACGCGCAGCTGTCCCCGATACCGTGAGCTGCTGAGAGAGGCCACGGAGGCCGCCGAGTACAAGACAGCCCTGGAGGGCTGGACGGTGAGCCGGGCCCGCCCGATGCGGCAGGATGGGGAGGAGCCGGCGGGGGCGGGGCCGACCGGGATGGGGCGGGGCCAGTGGGATGTGGCAGGACCCACAGGACACGGAGGGGCCGGCAGGCTGAAGCGGGCGGGGCATCTGGGAGGGGCCAGCGGGGCCGGCCGGACACGGCTGGACCCTAGGGGTGTTGATGTCTGCCAGGCTCACTCATCCTGGTTCGGTGCTTGCAGGACTTCTTGACTCGCCTGGAGAACTTCACGGGGCTGCCGCTGGTTGGGGAGCCGCTGCGCAAGGCGTGGAAGGTCCTGGACACTCTGATTTGCCAGGTGGGCCCCTGCCCCATTCACCCAGCCTACCAAATCGTTAAGGGCCCTGGGTTCCAATCCCAGCGTTGCCCCTCACTACTTGTGTTCCCTCAGGCAAGTCACTTAACCTTTAGTGCCTCAGTTTCCCCATCTATCAGAGAAGGCAATGGCACCCCACTCCAGTACTCTTGCCTGGAGAATCCCAGGGACGGGGGAGCCTGGCGGGCTGCCGTCGATGGGGTCGCACAGAGTTGGAGACGACTGAAGTGACTTAGCAGCAGTTCCCCATCTATACAACGACAATGGTTGCTGTTTGGATCAAAAGGGGTTAATTCACGCGATGCGCTTAAAATAGCACCTGGCACACAGTGAGGCGTTTTAGGCCTAGTGTTTGCTGTTCCAATCCTCCAGTTCCCTAACTGGAAAAGCGCGGGAAGGCAAAGCTTGGGCCCCAGGCGCTGACGGGAAGCTGGCAGTCCTTGCTTACCCACTTAATGGGAATGTTCCTAATTGCATGGTGGGAAGAGCAACGTATGTGTCTAAGGCGGCTGCCCCAGCCCCCACTGGATGTGTTACGAGATATATATTAATACTACTCTCATCACCAGACCTTTGTGAAATTCCAAACGTCTGAATTATTTTTTTTTAATTAAGCAATTATTTGGCTGCACCGGGTCTTAGTTGAGGCATATGAAATCTAGTTCTCTGATCAGGGATCGAACTTGGACCCCCTGCAGTGGAAGTGGGGAGTCTTAGCCACTGGGCCACCAGGGAAGTCCCCCCAAACGTCCGAATTCTGAAACAGCCCTAGCCCCAAGGGTTTCCAATAAGGGCTTCTGCAATAACGGTCATTACTATGGTTAATAATCGCTATTACCCACACCAAGGACATCCCAGGTGGTGCTAGTGGTAAAGAACTGCCTGCCAATGCAGGTAGAGGTAAGAAATGCGGGTTTGATCCCTGGGTTGGGAAGATCCCCTGGAAGAGGGCATGGCAACCCCCTTCAGTATTCTTGCCTGGAGAATCCCACTGACAGAGTAGCCTGGTGGGCTACAGCCCATAGGGTCGCAAAGAGTTGGACACGACTGAAGCAGCTTAGCACATTACCCACACCATAAGTTCCTGACCAGACCTCACCTATGAGGGCATCAGAGGAGGGTTGGAAGAGTGAATTGCAGCTGATGGGGGCATCGCCGATGGGTCTGAGGGGAGCATGAAGAGCTCAGGACATCGCGGTCACTTTGTCCCCTCCCTCTCTCTCCAGCAAGCCCATGGTCTTTCCCTCCCACCCTGGGCCTCTCCAGATGTCCTGCAGACACTAGCTCAGATCTCGGCTTTGGATATCGGAGCTCATGTGGGCCCACCCCAGGCAGCGGAGAAGGCCCAGCTGAGCGGGGGTGAGATGTGGAGCCGGGCGGCTGGGAGGCCCAGGCACCTTCCTTTGCAGGGTTCTTAACATTCTGACTTGCCCTGTCAGGAATCCTGCTAGATGCCATCCTGGCCAACTTCTCCCGGGTGCAGCGCTTGGGGCTGCCACTCAAGATGGTTATGTATTCCGCTGTAAGTCTTTGGGAATGGAGGCAGTGCCGCGTGGGCACAGAGATAGGGAGAGGGTGAGATTTGGGTGATGGGGGATTGATGGTCCCAGTGGAACCTCAGCCTCATGCCTTGAGTAACACATATCTCCAAACCATACTCCCGGATCACATCACCAGATATGGAATCTGGATGGAAGGGAGGTGATGATGTGATGATGGGAAAGAATTCAGTTCTTCTGGAAGGACAGGCTTTTTGGCTGAGCTGTCCAGTCATGTTTCTTAAATGACCACCTGTAACTGGTGGGGCTGCCTCCAGGGTTGAGGAGGTTTGAGGGGGGCAGGATTTGTACTAAGGGGTCTGAGGGCCATCTGGAGGAGCCCCGACTCAGCCCTGGATCCGCCCGCAGCACGACAGCACTCTCCTGGCCCTCCAGGGGGCCCTGGGTCTCTACGACGGGCACACACCGCCTTACGCCGCCTGCCTCGGCTTTGAGTTCCGGCGGCGCTTGGGCGACACGGACCGCGACAACGCAGATGGAGACCGCCCAGGGTGAGGAGGGGGCGGTACCCGGAAATGGGCGGGGCCGGACGCTCTGGAGGAGGAGGGATGCAGACCCCGGTACAGGGCGTGACCCAGGCACAGGGCGGAGTTTACAGGGACGGTATTGGCAGGGATAGGAGTCAGAAGCGCCATGTTTCATCCAATCGCTCTTCTCCAGATTCAAAGTCAGCGGCAGGGAAGGCGAGGACGGACCAAGATACCTCCTCTCTCCCTCCAGGAATGTCACCGTCTCCCTCTTCTACCGCAACGACTCTGCTGGTCTGCCCTTGACTCTCCGCCTCCCCGGGTGCCCAGCCCCCTGTCCACTAAGCCGATTCCGCCAGCTGACGGCCCCCGCCCGGCCTCCGGCTCACGGGATTCCCTGCCACGGCTCCCACGAGCCCGCTACCCCCGCAGGTGAAGGCCCTCGGCGCTGGGGTGGGAGTGGGGGGCGCCGGTCTCGTGACTCACACCCCCGTGTTCTCCCCGCAGCCACCGTGGTGCCCCTGTTGGCTGGGGCTGTGGCCGTGCTGGCGGCCCTCAGCATGGGGCTGGGCCTACTGGCCTGGAGACCTGGCTGCCTGCGGGCCTGGGGGGGCCCCGTGTGAGCCAGGAAACCGGGCACCCTTTCCCCCACAACTGAACTTGGATCCCAACACTTGTGCTCACCCGCTCCTCTGGCTTCTGTGACTTACTCTGCGCGCCGGGGGAACGCGGGGGCGGGCTCCCAAGCCTGGAAGCCACACCTGGCCCTGTGGATGAGGGTGGGCTGAAGGATGCGTGGGTCTGTGTGCAGGTGCACACGGACGGCTATTCATGCGTGCGCTCCTGCACGAATCCGTGCAGTGCTTGTGTATATACATACTTGACACATGTGCACTTATGTGGTCCTGTGCTTCTGTGGGTAATACCTGTATGGGTGTTTATGTGCACGTTTCTATACATGCCTGGGAGCACGGGGTGTACGTGTGGAAACCCGTTTCTAGGTGCCATCACTTGTGCTCCGGGTGAGCCCCCCACTGTGGGTTACGCACTTCTGGGAGAGAGCTGAGATTGAAAGCCTGGTCCCACTGCCAGCCTGCTGGGACTGGTCCGGAGGCCGTAACTCTGGGTTAACTGGCCTTTGTGCCCCAACCCGTGATGGTTGGGTGGCATCACCGACTCCATGGCCATGAGTTTGAGCATGCTCCGGGAGTTGGTGATGGACAGGGAAGCCTGGCAGCTGAAGGTCACAAGCGACTAAGCTGAGCCCCACCTCCTTTGATACAAAAACTCCCCCACCCCTGAAATTAACCTCCTGGGAACCAGCAGAGCAGGTGGGGCCTGTAACATTGCCGGTGGGCTGCTTAGCATAGCAGGGACTGCAATGATGATCTGAAGGGGGAGGGACCCCACTGCTGGGTGTCGTAGCCAGTGGCTGCCTTGAGGTCCCATTTGTACCAGTGGAAGGTACAGATCAGGAGCTTCATTTGTGGGTGGGCACTGAACTAAGGGAAGCTACCGCACACCTGATGAACAGCAGGCTCATGGGTGCCTGTCTGAGACTGGGTGGTGCCAGGCCTGCTCTTGTGGGGCTTCAGTCACCCCTCAACCCAGGAAGCTCTGCCTACAACCAAGCAGTAGTCTGGGGTACCAGCGATCATGTCTGCATCGTTGTCGACAGCCCACCTGACTGTACGAGTAGCCTGGTGTGCAGCGGGCACTCTGTAACGCCACTTGGTGCCTATTAGATGGGGCAGAGTTGGAGGACCAGGGGTGGGGGCCTGGTGTTCAGACCCAGACCCCCCAAGCATGGGAGAAAAAGGGCTGAGGTTAATAGCTGGGTCCTCACAGCTAGACAGGACAGGAATATTCCCCTCCTGCTCCAAGTGGGGCCAGTACACCCTCCCTGACACTACCCACCGCCCAGCATCATGGGGCAGGGGAGCCGGGCCCCCTCAGGTTGCCTGGGTCATGAGCACACAGGCCACCATCATCCCTGGAGTTCCAGGACAGTCACAGGGCCTCAGGGAAGGGTTAGGAATGCTCTCTGCACTCCATGGTCTTGGGGGGGCGGAGGGGGTACAGGAACATAGTCTCTTGCTTATGGATCCACGTGTAAGCGTGCTCAGTTGTGTCCAATCCCATGGACTGTAACCCGCCAGGCTCCACTGTCCATGGGATTTGCCAGGGAAGAATACTGGATCAGGTTGCCATTTCTTCCTCCAGGGGGATCTTCCTGACCCAGGGATGGAACCCACGTCTTCATTGGCAGGGAGATTCTTTACCACTGAGCCACCAGGGGAGCCCCGTAGAGCCATAGAAGACCCAAGGAAAGTTCTAGCCGATTCACCTAACCCTGCTGCTGGGAGCAGCTCCCACGGCCTACCAAAAGACCAGTGCTCTCCTCTGCAGACAGCTGAGGGGTGAGGGGAAGGGGTGTGTGTGTCGATGGAGACCATCCAACCAACCCCTGGCCCCACCAGGGGAAGGTGGTTCTGGCTCCAGCTTCAGCCCAGCACCCAAACACCATAGCTCACAGGGAGTGACACATGGGTTTTTTTTTTTTTTTTAATGGATGCGTGGTACCACCTGCCAGGGCTGTCCATCCTCACAAAGCTGGGATTCTTGGCCGCAGTGCCCCTCGCCCGGAGGTGACAGACCCTCCAGCCACACATGCAACTGGAGAAACCAGAAGGGACAGGCCGTCCCCTTCGCAGGCGAGCAAGGGGCAAAATTCCATTTTAAGAGAAAGGAATTGCAGGAAAAATAAAAAGTCTTTTAAGAGACAATCCTTCACAAAGGGGGAAACGAGCACCGCTAAAAAACAAGTGTTGTCTGCTAAAGATCAGAGTAAAAAAAAATATTGCATTAAAAAAACCCAAAACAAACAAAAAGACAACCTTAAGAAAAAGGGTACAAACTTCAAAGTGCTTTCACAGTGTGGGCAGCAGGGTCTCCCACTTGGCCTGTAGTGACTGGGCGGTGGGGGTGGGGGCCGTGAGGCAGAGCGGTGGGGGCGGAAGGCGCACCCACCCCACCATGCCCATCGGGCTAAAGTGTAACAGACTGGAAATGTAACAGACTCTCTCCCGGCATCGCGCAGCAGCTGCCAAGAGCCAGCCACCTGTTTTCCACCAGCAGTAGCCGGTGATGCCCACGCGTGGCCGGGGGCACGGACACCACCCCTCTTTAGGGCTCCTTGGACACGCCGGCCAAAGCTCTGCGTCTCCCCTACAAGGTCCGGGCCCCAGTCCCGAGGACAGGGAGCGCCTAGTCGTGGCGCACCAGTGGCTCCTCCCCGCACGCCTGGTCGGAGTACGGGGGAGGCGGGGGCTGCTCCTCCCCCAGCCCGTAGGGGGCGTGGCCGCGGCTACGCTTGGCCTCCTTGATGTACAGCTCCAGGAGGACCTTGGTGGGCTGCTTGTCCACGCGCTCCTTGGGCACGCCGTGGCTCAGCAGCCAGCCCATGAGGTCCTTGCGCGTGGGGTTCGGCCCCAGCATGAGCTTGGCGCGGCTCGGCTGGCTCTGGCGCCAGAGCAAGCCCACGTCGGCGATGGTCTGGATCTCCATCACCGCCTCCAGCACCGTCATGCCCTTGACCAGCAGGCTGACCAGCGAGAGTCGCAGCTCGGAGGGCGCGGCTGTCAGCAGGCGCCGCTGCAGGCCCTGCGTGAAGGTCAGGTCCTCCGGCGCTAGCCCGGCAGGCTCAGGGAGCAGCGGCTCACGGTAGATCCAGTCGAGCATGCCCAGCTCACGTACCAGCTGGATGCCCTCCTCCATGGTGGTCCAGGGCCGGAAGGGCAGCTCGGTGGCCTCGAAGTGCAGGAAGGACTCCCAGCGCCGGCGCCAGGCCAGCAGCAGCCAGGCCAGCAGCGTCTTGCAGTCACCCCGCAGGGTCTTGCAGTGGTAGTTGAAGACGGCATCGCCGGTCAGGTCGCCCAGCAGGGCCAGCTCCCCGGAATTCAGCGACAGGGCCTGGCCGCCCTGGTCATACACCCGCAGGATCCAGCTGATCATGAGCTCGTTGGGGTTCTGCCGGAAGCGCCGCGCGATGGCCAGGAGCTCGGTGTACGTGTAGTAGCGGTCGCCCCTCCCCGCCATGGCCGTGGCCGTGGCCGTTCCAGGTGCGGGGGCCAGCGATAAGGCCGGAGGGGCGCGGCCGCCGGAGCTGCGGGAAGGGCACGGAGGGGCATTGGGCAGGGAAACAGTCACCCTCCCACAACCCCTCCCCAGAGGGGGAGCCCCTCAGACCCCCAGGTGTCAAAGGTCCTGGGGGGGGGCACCATGTCCTCACGAGAGATCAGAGCCCAGTGCTGGACATCACAGGGGCCCCAAGCACGGCCTCTTCAGGAGCCCGGATACCGGATGTCTCCGCAGACCCCAAGCTGTTCCCCTTATACCTTACACCACCCACCGTGCCCCCATCGTGGGGTTACTGTGAAGATTAAATGCCTTCAGTGCCTAGCACTGTGCCTGGTTCATAGCTGAGTGCTCAGCATCTGCCTGTACGGATACCACCACCACCATCTCTACATTGGATAAGGATTACGGCATTGGCCAACCCACTAAGAACTTGTTCTTACCGGGAGGGCTGAAGCAACTGCTGACTCCTGGAGGAACTGCCTGCAGACGGGAAGGCGTGGGGGTGGGGAAGAGGAGGCTGGTGGGGTGCAGCAATCACGATCCCCATTCACCTCTGCCCAGAGCCCGGGACCCCTCAGACCCCCGGGTGTCAAAGGTCCTGGGGGAGCACCATGTCTGCACAGAAGATCAGAGCCCAGTGCTTGACATCACGGGAGGTCCCCCGCACGGCACCTTCCAGCACCAACTGAACACATCTCTCTGCAAACCAACCCCCCACCCCCAACCCCAGGCTGGCCTGTTCCTCATCCCAGCCCTTCTTGCATCCCAGCCCTTCTTCCTCTTACCACCACCCCTCCATCTTTGCAGCGGATGCCACAGGAATTCAGGGAGCATGCAGTACTTTTGGGAGTGGCTTGCAAAGGCTGACTGTTCAAGGACCTCCCCAGCTCTGCCACCTCCTGGGCGATCCCCAGCAGGACCGGCTGAGGCATTAGCTACAAGCCCAGGCAGGGTGGGGCCTGGGACCTCAAGGGAGGCCGGTCCACAGCACGCATGCACACACCCCACCCCAACCCTATCCTTGTAGACAAATCATGAAGGTGCCCTAATGTCAAAAGTGGCAAAACCAGCGATCAAAATCCACCTCCTTGGTCCTGTATCCTCAACTGTAGGGAAGAGGGCTGACAGAGAAAGCCCCCACCATCCCAGTCCCCCTGAATGTGGATGGGGGCTGCAGAAATAAGCCCCCTCCTGGCCAGGAGCCGAGGATGGGTAAACAGCAACCTTTATGCGCCTCCACCTCGGCTGTGAATAGTGGCAAAAGCGCACCTGTTTCAAATCATGAGGTTATTGGGGGGATGACTCCAGGGCTTAGAAACCTGGCCTGGCTCAGACTAAGTGCTCAGCAGCTATCTTTGTTAATATTACCATAGTCTATACATTTTATTAACAAATTGATGCCACTGTAAATTGGATGATGATTATCACAGTATTAATAACAAGGGGAGTCTCTTCTGTTCTTACCGAGGGGTGGCCAGGCTGCTCAACTCCTGGAGGAACCACCTGCAGACAGTAAGGGGTCGGGGAGCTGGAGGTTGGTGGGGTGCGGAGCAACCATGCCCCCTCCTCCATCTCTCCCCAGAGGTGGGACCCCCCTCAGATCCCCGGGTGTCAAAGGTCCCGGGGTGCACCATGTCCTCAGTGGAGATCAGAGCCCAGTGCTGGACATCATGGGGGTCCCAGTGCCCTCAAACCCCACATCCCAATCCTGCCGCCCTCAGACTGGCCGATGCAGAATAAAACACTTCCATCTCACCAGTTCTGCTGCCTTGGAAATCTACAGGTGTTACACATCCCTTAGGGCTTCCTCTTCTCAGCCCTTTCACATATCCCTGCCCAAGTGGCATCCTCCCAACTCCACACTTCCCCAGAAATTCCCTCTCGGCCCACATCACTTTGGAGGAAGAGAAGAGCCCTTCCAAAAAGACGTTCCGATGCTCCCCATTCTGAGCTAAGCCTTCAGAGGACACAGCTTCTCACCCCCTCAGGTACTTGTCAGCAAGAATCTAACTTTCAGTTCTCCATAGTATGTATTTAGAGAGTAATCTATTTCCATCAATCTCAGGTCAACCTTATTAGTGGAAATACAGATTAAGGCTCAAACTTCATTGAATAGAGGGGGAAAATAACCCTCCTAGAACTGGGAACAGTCCTTTGTTTTCGGGTAACACACATACCCATGCCTATTTGATGATTTAGCTATTGAAACAATTGTAAAACATTCTCCAAAACTTGGAACATTTTGTGACAGTCTCCAGATAAACCATGTTCTTTGACCGTGGCTACTGTATAAGTTGAGGGTAAACTTGATAACTGTATCAGTTTACATACACATGATTCACGGGAAGCTGCCTAAACTCTGCTGAAAGGTACACTGTCTACAAATCCCACCATCATCACCTTGCAATGTGACAAGGACAGGGCTTCCAGCCTTTCTGCTGCTTTTCTGCTGAGTCTGAAAATCAGACTTTGGATGAGTCTTTTCCCCTGAAACCCAAAAACTTACACTGGGCCCTCCATACCTGTGGGGCTCTGGAACCAATCCCCGTGGATATCATGGACAGACTATGTATTTCCCCTTCTGCAGTCCATATTCCCTGCCATATTCAAACCCTACCTTTGAAGGCAGGAGGCATCACTATCCCCAGCCCCACTGGGCAGAGGACTGGGGCCTATCTGCTCCTGATGGATTTTACCCACTCTACAGACACAGAAACTGAGGCTCAGGAGAGCAATCTTTTGACTAACATCTCTAAGCCCAAGAACAGGACAGTTGGGCTTTGCATGACTGCTGGCAGATAAACTAGGTCCCAGAGATGCTAGATGCAAAGTCACCCCAAATGAGGGTGAGATAGTTTAGATCTGGGTGGGTCAGGGACTGGGAGCAAGGGTTCTTACCAAGGTGGGGTGGGTGGCCCCTCAGCTTGAAGACACACCTGTAACACAGGAAGGATTTGGTGAGGGTGGGGGAAGAGAGTATTGCGGGGGGGATCCAGAGAACATCAAAACCAAGGCCCCTCAGATCCCCAGGTTGTCAAAGGTCCTGGGGGCACTGCGTCCTCAGGGAGTAATCGGAGCCCAGTGCTGGACATCATGGGAGACCGAGTCCCTCTGCAACCAGGTCCCAAGGCCACTCACCTTCAGGGACAGAAGCCAAGCAAGCTAACAGTACCTAGAGACTGGGAAACACAAAGTCCATCACGGGGTACAAATGCGCACAGCCTTCCCTGTGGTGACACCAAGATGCCTTCACCTCCCCAGTGTCACAGGTCCACAAAGGACTGTCCTAAACCCACCATAAGGAGAGAACCCACTGACTACTCCCCTTAGCCCAGTTTTGCAGATTTCCAGCATTGACTCTCTCGGCTACCGACCCTCAACAGTGGCTACTAAGATGCAAATCCCTTGGAAGAAACCGTCCAGGGGGTTGGGGGTGGTGTATAAGGAGGAAAAGAGAAACCTGAAGTACAAGCAACAGGAGCAGTCACCAGAGACCCTTAAAACGCAACCAGTTTTGAACAAAACAGTGAAAGACATTTTGGAAATGACAGGAACTATGACCACAGAATGGACAGGAGAGGGCCTCCTGAAGGAACTAATCTCATTGAGGATGATGACAACACTGTCATTAAATAGAAAAAATGCAATTTTAGAGACACTGTGTTAACGATTTTGGATGAAATAAGAAATTCATTTCCAAAACATGAAGTACACAAAAAGCAAACATGGCGAAACATCCTGTTAAGCGTCTATTTGCCTGTATGTTTGGGGATTTTAACAACGAAAAGGCCTGAAAAGGGAATATATGGGACAACGCTAAAGAGTGATGAATGGATGAGAAACTGCCTTCCTCTTGTGACAAGGCAACAGTTAGGATAAAATTAACTGTTTTCTAAAAGGAGAAACAAAGCTGGAGGAGATTCTTGCTGGGTTGTGGTGGGGAAACAGAAAATCGGCTAACTATTCCTGGGCTGGATCTCCTTGGAGGAGGTGTGGTATTGCTCGGGAGTTAGGAAAACGCTATCCAGAAAGCCCCATTAGCCCAGAACTAACGCTTAACGAAACTTTTGACGTTCTGAGCGAGCACAAAACTGGTATTTAAATGACTGTGTCAGAATGACTCCTGAAAGTGAACGAAGGCCCCCTTTGCTTTGTCCGACAATTACTCCCCTCTGGTTCTGACACAACCCAGTAATTCACTTAAGAGATCCCACTCCTTCCTTGGCATCCCTCGAGGTCCTGTCTCTACCTGCCACGAGGCCTCTGGTCTACATCGCACAAACACGCCAGCCACACGAAATCAGAATACATAAGAACGATTTCCTAAAGAAGGCACGTGTAAGCTAACACTGGAGTGGAAAACCTCAGGCAGAAAGACTGTCATAAGCCTACCTTCCCCACCTCCCCCCACCCAGCAAAATCCCCCCAGAAATCGACAAGATGGCGGAGCCCTGAAACGTGGGCAGCAGACACGGCGCAGCCAGACTGCGGCGTAAAGGAGGCCCAGCCCCGGGGGGTCCGCGTTCGCTTGGGCAGCAGGACTCCTCCTTCACCCGCTGAGCGCCCCTAGGGAGCCACCACCCTCTCCGAGCGAGCCACTGCCCGCCCCGAAGGGAACACTCAGGGATCGCCTTGAGGCGCGGGTGCCGAGTGCTTACGAAGGCCCTGACACCGTCCCCGCCACGGCATGCTCGCCCCCGCTGCAGCCCCGGGCACACACGTCACGCGTGACCCAGTCCCCAACACGCGCGCGCCCACAAACAGGAGACAAAGCAACAACCTCACCCGAGCCTCACTCTCCGCAACTCACGTGCGACCCGCCGCGCGCTCTGCTTTATTGCGCGCGCCGCTCGCACGGCCCGCCCCGCGGCGCCAGCTGGGCCCCGCCCCGGGGCGTCCAGCACAGACGCCGGTGTCAGAAACTGTACTTTGGTGCTTGAGGAAGGAAATAAGAATAATAATCTTCCTAACAGGAGATGAGACGTTGTTCCAGGAGGCGGAGAAAATGGGAGCAAGCAAATACTGGGGGCCATTATCCTGCATTAGAGTCAGGCAATTCTGTGAACAGCACGAGAGGCGGGCCATGGGGGAGAGGCGCCTTCCGGCCCCTCCCCGAATGTGGGCGGGGCCGGAAGGCGACGCCGCTGGGATTGCCAGCGCGGCAGGGGTGAGCGCTGTGGCTGTGGGGGCGGGGCCTACTCAGACAGTCCCATCCGCAGGGTGGGAGGCGGGGCCAGCGCGGAGATTGACAAGGGGGCGTTCCGGGAAAGCGTCCGCTTGGCGCCGAGTTAGAGGCCGAGCCTGCGCAGTGAGAGGTGGGCGGGGGCTGGGCGGAGGCGGGAAAGCTGGCCGCCCGCCTGGGTCGAAAGGAGCGGGCTGGAGGCCCGGGCTCGCCTGGAAGCTTGTAATCTTGGTATGGTTGGAGATCTGAGGAGTGTCTTGCAACTGACATGACTGTAAAAGTTTTTTTTTTTTTAAACGTATGAAATGAAACGTCTACTTCAATCCTCCTACTGCGTACAGTGGCCAATGTCAACAGGTTGGTGTGGACTTTTATTTTATGGACACGTGAACACACACACACACACACACACACACACAGACACGTTTTATGGGTAAAGATGCTTTTTTTTTTAACTCCAGTTTGTCCCATACGTAGTCTCTTCCCATCAGTACACAGAGTGACCTCATTCCTTAAGCGGTAGCTAAGTATTCCCTTGTGTGAATAGAACACGCTTTAGCTTGTTCCCCTGATCACCGGGATTTTCTCCGGTCTGGTGAGGAGACTGTGATCTGAAGTAAAAGCAAGAGACCTAAACTCTGCACGTTAAAGAAGTGACAACGTTTCCTTCACTGGTTCTGCCTCACTCAGGAATGCAAAGTCCCCACTGTGGCCCACACGGCCGAGGGTGACCTGGGCTCTGTTCCCTTTCTGCCCTTTCCTTTCTCTTCCTTGCTCAGGCTACACCAGCACATTGGCCTCCCTGGTCTTTCTGGATCCTGTCAAGGACATTTCTACCCCAGGAACTTTGCTTTTGTGGTCTCCTCTGCCTGGAGCTCTTTCCCCCCAATCAGTCCCCATGGCTCTGTCTCTGCAGTCCTGTGTCTGCTCAGAGGTCAGCTTAGCATGGAGCCCCTGCCTGTCCACTCTGTATAACAGACCCTCTCCTTTCCAGACTGCTCTGCCTGACCCTCTGTTCTTTTCCTTCATAGCTCTTCTCTCCTAACATATCTACTTGTGGGCATTTTTGGGGTTTTGCAGGATAGGGGGGTTTGCCTCCCTGCAAAGTTGTCAATTCCTTAAAGACTAGGGTTTGTGTCCAGTTTGCTCTAGACCCTGTGTCTGGCACATAGTTGCAGCTCACTTTTTGTTAAAAATGAATACACTGGAGAGCCTTTTGTGGGAGACAAGAACAATTATTGTAATGACACTTAATGAGCACATACTATAGACTAAACTCTAACTAGATTAAGGTACAGTTGGTTTTCTCTGTCCACAGATTTCACATTTAAACCAATCTCAGGTGGAAAAATTGGGGGGGGAAAATAGTTCCAGAAAGTTCCAAAAAACAAAACTTGAATTTGGTGTGTGCCTCAGCAACTGTTTACATAGCGTTTCTGTTGTATATTATAGGTAAATCTTCAGATGATTTAACGTGTACAAGAGGATTTGCATAGTTCATATGCAAATACCCTACAATTTTAAAGTCAGTTTATTGCTGTGTTGGGTCTTCATTGCTGCACGTGGGCTTTCTCTAGATGCAGTGAGCAGGGGCTGCCCTCTAGTTGTGATACGGGGGCTTCTCACTGTGGTCGCTTCTCTTGTTGTGGAGCTTGGGCTCTAGAGTGTGGGCTCAGTAATTGTAGTACATGGGCTTGGTTGCCCCATGGCACGTGGAAACTTCCTGGACCTGGGACTGAACCCATGTTCCCTGCATGGGCAGGCAGATTCTTGACCACGGGGCCACCAGGGAAATCCACTCTGCAATTTTATATAAGGGACTTGAGAATCCCCAGAGTTTGGTATCGACGAGAGTCTTGGAACCAATTCCCTGCGGATACCGAGGGACAACTGTACTATCTTTATCCCCCAAACCATCTGCAAAAACTGGCTACATGTAACAGCCTTTAAAATAAATAAATAGGGAAGGAATGGGATACTGTAAAAAATTTTTTTAATTAAAGGTATAGACCTGTGTGGAGAGAAGTAAGGGGTGATGGTGGGAGGGTTAAGGGGTAAGGGCAAGAGGTGAAATGTGGGTGCCAGGAAGAGCAAATTGTTAGGGGGTCACAAGTGTGAAGAATGAAGCCCAAAGAGCTTGGGGAGAGTCAGCTGTTCAACAGACATTGCTTGAGCACCATCTGTATGCCAGGAACCTCTCCCCCAAGTCCCTCCCCCACCCATCCCTCTCCCCCAGAGGGCCCCGAGGAGGCGTGGCATTTCCAGGGAACACTCACAAGGTACTGAACTAAACGAACGTTCTGGGTGAGAAATACAGATTATTTGAAAATACACATCATTAATCTGAGTTGGAGGGATTTCAGAGGGGACTGAAAAAAGGACAGGACTCTTGGTAGTGGGTCCGGGACTAGAGAGCAGGGCTGGCAGGTTGCTCGGCAGGGAGCCGCGGGAGCAGACTCGAGGATGGGGACATTCCCACTTCTTAAGTCCAGATGGCCTGGCTGGCCAGGAGGGACCAGAAATTTATGTAGTTCAAATAGGAAAAGAAACCTGGGGGAAGGAAGAAAGCAGAGAGGGTGAGGCGCAGAGTTCACCAGCCCAAGCCTGATGCCAGTCGCTTTTCCAAGCCCAGCTGTGCTCCCTATCATGTCCCCAGACTCATGTGAAAACCCAAACTTAGGCCCATACCTCTACGTGCTCCCCAACTCATTCCCAAATCCAAACCCCAACCCCGCCTCTACATCTAGCTCTATGCCCAACCCAACCCCATCTCCCTCCTCAGTCCATTCCCCCTTGTCCACAAACTCACCCCATCCCAAATCTATCCCACCCCGGTCCCCATCTGCATCCTGGAACCCACGCCCAAGCCCCGAACCCCAACCCTGCCCTGGCCCCGACCAATCATCACGAAGAAGAAGACTCCGGTCCATGCCAGGTAGAAGCTGCACCCCAGTTTGTAGGTCATGCCTTCCTGCAGGTATTCCCGGGCCTGCATCAGGTAGAACAGGATACCCAGGATCAGGCTGGTCCCTGCATGAGTACAGGTGTTAGGAGGCCAGGCGTCACGTGTGGCAGGACCCCTGCCCAGAGCTGCGTGGCTGCCAGGGTCTTGCTCCTTATTTTCCCACTCGCTTTCACCTTCATGAACCTCTGCTCACAGGCAGGAAAGCAGGTTCCTGACAGTATCACGGTGGAGGACATGGGTAAGGGCAAGGCGTGGCTCTTTAACCGGGCAGTGGTGACATCTAAAACCACAGGCTTTGGAGCTACCAGACTGGAGCTCTTGCTTCTGTATCCCCCACCTCAGGGCAGCCACTCCCATCTCTCTGAGCCTCATTTCCCTCATCTGTAAAATGGGAGTAGTTGTAGGACCCGTCTCCTTGGGTCGTCATGAGGAGTTATTGAGATTGGCACACAGTGGGTCCTCAAAAACTGAGATTATCGTTGCTCTATTGGGTGTTTAATTTTGGGCTTCTGAAGCAGTGGACAAGAAACTTAGTTGTTCTGGATATTTTAATTTTATTTTGAAATGATACGAATTTAAAGATAATTTGTGAACTTCCCCTGGTGGCCCATTGGTTAAGAATCTGCCTGCCAGTCCAGGGGAGATGGGTTCAATCCCTGCTCCAGGAAGATCCCACACGCTGTGGGACAGCTAAGCCCGTGTGCCTCAAATACTGAAGACTGCTCGCCCTGGAGCCTGTGCTAAGAAGCCACCGCAAGGAGAAACCCGTACAATCAATGAAGAGTAACACCCACTCACTGCAACCAGAGAAAGCCCATGTGCAGCAGCAAAGACCCACCAAGGTCAAAAATAAATAAATCTTAAAAAAAAAAAAAAAAAGACAATTTGTGAAAAGGAAAAGACTCTTTTTCCTCCCCTCCTGTAGTGGAGAACAGGGTAATTTTTTATGGTTTTGAAAAATAATATAGGAGATAAGTGCTTTCCATCTAATTAAAAGGGGAAATGGGTAAAAATAATTTTTTTTTTTTTCTGGCTGCGTCCAGTGGCACACAGGATCTCAGTTCCCCAATGAGGGATCAGAACCCATTCTTCCTGCGCTGAAAGCATGGAGTCTTAACCACTGGACAGCTGGGGAAGTCCCAGATGTGATTTTCTTACAGAGAAATGTCCTATGTTAGGTGACGTAAAGCAGAGATGTTTTCTACACTTTGTCCCTTAAACAATCAGGAAGAGTTACTGGGAAAACTGGATAAAATACCTTTTACTAACAAGAAAACAGGAAGCTGGGTGTTCTCTCCTGTTGCCCTTACTATCACTCTCCAGAAATGTTTTTTTGATGCAACAGACTGTTGTGATCAATTATTACAGGAGATAGGAACACAATATCCTTCATTTCCAAATGAAAGTGCCCCTCCCCCCTGCACCCCCGCACTGCTTTTCGAAAAAAGCCTAACTTGGCACGCAAATGGAAAACTAAACTATTCTAATCAGAATATCGATTTTGAGTTATGTGGAAAAGAGTAAGAGGACTATCATGGCAAGGCTGTGTGCAAAGCTAAATAGCTGCCATCGTGTACTGCCATTTTCTAATTCAGTCCTCCCTGTGTCTCCACATGGTAGGGAATTTCAACCCCCTCCTACAGATGAGAAAACTGTGGCTCAGAAACACGACCTAGCTTGAGCAAAATCACAGCTGGTGGTGGTGGTGGTGGTGATGGTGAGATAGGCTCTGGGATGGAGTTGAAACTGGAACATGGAGTTGAGTATTGGGGCAGTGGATATTTGAGGGATGGACTCTGAGGTTTGGGGGGATGGGGTTGAGCTGGGGTTGGGAATGGGGATGGATTGGAGACAGGTGAGAAGATGGGGTCGGGAATGCATTGGGTTGAGTCTGAGAGCGAGTCACAGGTGACCAGGATCTGGTGGTGGTTGAGGTTGGGGATGAAGAAGACGGGATCAGAGATGGATGGGGCTTGAGTTGGAGATTGAGACTCAGGCGACAGGGGTGGGTTGAATTTGGCATGAGTCTTGAGGAGGGTTAGGCATGGAGATTTGGTGTCAAGGTTTGTAAAGAGGTCGGAGATGGTAATGGGGATAGTTTGGGGGCTGGAAAGAAGGTAATGTCGGGAGTGGGCGTGGGGATGGGAATGGACATCACGCACGGGAATATGAGTGAATTAGAGCTGTGTTGGTGGTGGAGGCGGAGGGTGACGTGGAGGCCGGTGTCGGGGCTGGAGAAGTTGGGTTGGAAACTGATCTTCTGTCCTGGGATGGGGTGGAGATGTGGAGGGAGACAGGCTTGGGGTGGGGGGTGAAGGGCGAGGACGGGGGTGGGACTGAAGCGTGGTGGGGAGGGGCTGGGGTATCAGGACGGTCCTGACTTGGCTCCTCAGGGGAGGGTCTCAGCGCCGTGCCTGTGAGGGCGGTGATGATGACATTGGAGAAGTCCAGTAAGGGCACGTTGGAGCTGGTGGAGAAGATGATGTTTATTAGAATGATGCAGAGGATGAAGTTGGTAACGCTGGCGACCAGCAGGAAGGCCCA
Organism: Capricornis sumatraensis; assembly: GCF_032405125.1. NCBI lineage: Eukaryota > Metazoa > Chordata > Mammalia > Artiodactyla > Bovidae > Capricornis > Capricornis sumatraensis. Next base: position 62,169,038 of record NC_091088.1, read on the forward strand.
GGCAAAGTCCAGCAAGTCTGGGGGAGGAAGAGAAGCAGGAACACCGGGACAGGCCCTCAGGCCCCGAGCCTGGCGGGGAGAAGGTCTCCCGGGAGCCTAGGGGCATTGTTAAGCCCTCTCCCTTGAGAATTCTTCCCCCCCCCCCCACGCTACCCCAGCATTGTAAGAAAATTGAAACTGGGCTCCAGAGAAGGGAGACTGAGGCAGATAGATGCCTTCGGCATTGAGGTATGCACCTCCGGGTCAGTAAGGACAGGTTCTTGGGCAGTGATGAGCGGGGTGAGCATTGAGGAACCAACTTGACGCGATGTGGACAGATTCCTTAGGAATAGTGTGTAAGATGCTAAGGTTGTGAGAACTGTGAGGATGGGTATCATGTAGGTGAGAATGAGCAAAGGACAGTGAGGATGGTTCTGAGGCAGTGAGGACCCTCCTAGGAAAAGGGAGGACCCGCCGTAGGGAGGCAGGAAGACGGGGCGGGGGTGTCCCTGAAACAAAGAGGAAAGAGGAGCCCCAGGAATAGGGCAGGCCTTACAAGCATTCTGGTCATACTCCTGCAGGCAGGCCATATCCGAGCAGCGGACGACAAAGACGGTGTCGATGGGGATGGTCCGGAAGCCAGGGTCCCCCGGGGGTGCCAGAGGCACCTGGAAGTGGATCCAGGGCTGGCCCAGAGAGATGAGGCCGATGATGACTATGCTGGCCAGACTCAGCAGTAGGTTCAGCTGGCGGCTGATCCTCTTGGCCTCGTGCAGCAGCCACCAGCCCATGGGCAGCTGAGAGTGGCTGAGCCTATACTTGCCCAGATACCTGCAGTGGGCGGCCCACCAGCAGGGTCAGCATCGGGTCCAGCTGGCCAGCCCAGCCGACCACCCCCGCTTCTAAGTCCACGTTTCAGAATCCCGGGCAATCTGACGTTCAGACTCTCTCTCCTCTGTGTCTGTTCTCCATGCCCTGTATCCCCCAGGTTCCCCCTCTAAGACCTGCTCACCCCAGAACAGCCTCAAGGCTCCCTGGCCTCCAGATCCTAGCTTCCAGGAGCTGCCACTGCCCCTTCCAATCGCTGGGTGGAATCACGGGTCCGGGCTCTATGCTGTGCCCCACCCAGGGCCAGCCTTCATCCCCTGCCACCCCTAAGTCCGACTTCTACCTCATATACTGACCGTGCCTCCCTGGTCCCTGACTTTTGCCTGATACCCCACCTCCTAGAACTCTGGACCCCAAACCCGCCCTCTCACCTGCCAGCATTGTTCGCGAAGGAGGCCGATGGTAAGTTCTGAGCGTTGTTTTCCAGGATGGACTGGCTGGTTTGGGAGCTGCTCAAAGAGTCTCTGATGGTCTCCCGGGAGGTCCAGACAATTGACTCGACACTTTTGATACTGGCCTCGGGACTGTGAGTAATTGAAAGGGGTACGTCGACTCTGGCCCGGACTGGTGACGTGGAGGTTTGAAGACTTAACTTGGGACTCTGGACACTAAGTTGGCTGTGGCAGGTCACTGATTTTATGTTGGTCAGAGGGGTGCGAGTAGTTAGCAAGGGGTTTTGGTTGCTGAAGAGGCGACTTTGGAAACATGGGGGAGCGTCTCGGGTGTGGAACTGGCGGCTGTAGGTGACGGATAGTGGGTCTTGGATGCTGGCCCGGTGACAGCTGATGACGGACGTTGTGTCCTCGATACTGAGTCGCTGACTGTTGATGGATGGAGGGTCTTGGATACTGACCCGGTGACTGTGGACGATAGGCAGTGGCTCTTGGATACTGACCCGGCGAGTCGGGGTGCTGGGCTGAGGGTCTTGGATACTGGCCCGGCGGTTGTGGGTGATGGGCAGCGGCTCTTGGATACTGACCCGGCGGTTGTGGGTGATGGGCAGCGGCTCTTGGATACTGACTCGGTGAGTCGGGGTGCTGGGCTGAGGGTCTTGGATACTGACCCGGCGACTGTGGATGATAGGCAGCAGCTCTTGGATACTGACCCGGCGAGTCTGGGGGGAGGACTGAGGGTCTTGGTTAGTGACCCGGGACCTGAAGGTGCTGGACGAAAGGTTTTGGCTCTCACCTTGGGAGTTGCTGGGAGCGGCCAGGAGGGAATCCGGCTGAGTGCTCTGTTGACCAGAACGGGACCTCTGGGCCATGTGGAGATATGAGACAAGGCCGGTGCCCGGATGCACTCAACACCCTGCCAACCGCCTCATCCCCCGTTGCCAACCATCAGTGTGTCCTCTTGGAAGCCCATTGGTCTCTCCTGGGCCTCCGGCTCCGTCCCTCAGGGTCTGAACCTCTCTGTCCCCTCTCCTGTGGGTCGTGGTCTCTCTCACTGTCCACAGGCAGGCCTTGGAGCTTTAGTCTGGCCTGGCGCTGGGGCTGGGGGGAGGTTCCATGACAGTTGGAGGGGTTCCAGGAGGTTGGGACGTTGGCCATGGACTCATGTTCTACTCTAGCCGCACGTGAGAGACACGGGGGCTCGGGCTGGGTCAGGGTGGGCTCAGTGTAGGGTCTGGGTGGGGTCAGGATTGGGTCAAGAAAGGGGTCACGGCTGGGTCAGAGAGCTGTCAGCACAGGGCAGGGTTAGGGGAAGAGGATCAGGAATGGTCAGGGTGAAGGCAGAGCAGGATGGGAGAGGGGCCCAGGGTGGGGTCAGGGCTAGACACAGCGGTGGCGGCGCTGGGTCGAGGGCCACATCTGAGGTCAATTCTTGCAGTTTCTGGAGGGCCTGAGATCTGAATCTCTAATTCCTTCCCCCTGCCTGTTCCCACCGTTCCCCCTCCCCCAGGGCCTTCTACAAATCAATTTCATCCCTTTATTCTCAAGTTCTGTGTGTCTTCTTGCTCTCTTTACTTCTCCTCTGCCTCTGTGTCTCCTAACCTTTCCCTGAATCTTGCAAAAGACTGGGTCTCTTCCCATAGCCCTTGGGGACTGTTGGGTGCACCACCCGTGTCCACTCTTTTATTTTTGCCTCTGCCGGGTCTTCACTGCTGCACGAGGGCTTTCTCTAGTTTCAGAAAGTGGGAGCTACTCTCTAGTTAGAGCGCGCAGACTTCTCATTGCAGTGGCGTCCCTTGTTGTGGAGCTCGGGCTCTCGAGGCACGGGCATCAGTAATTGCGGCACGTGGACTCCACAGTTGCGGCTCCTGGCTCTGGAGCACAGGCCCAGTGGTTGCGGCGCATGGGCTTAGCTGCTCCGAGGCATGTGGGATCTTCCCGGATCATGGATCGAACGGGTGTCCCCTGCATCTCAAGGCAGATTCTTCACCACTGGACCAGCAGGGAAGCCCTGGTGGGCACTCTTTTGACATCATGGGTCTTGACCTCGTGAGCACCCTTTGGAGCCCATGTCACAGTTGTCTGTGTCCTGGGCTGGGATCTGAGACAGGGATGAAGATAAGGGGATGATGTTGGGAGCAGAGATTGAGCTGAGATTTGGGGAATGAGGGAACAGAAGATGAGGCTGGAGACAAAACAAGTTGATTTGGGTTTAGGATGGGTTGTAGGTGGGAGGTGACCTGCGCCGTCAGGGTCAGAGATGGGAATGCAGTTGTGTTTGAGGTTTAGGACAGGGAGCATCCTGGAGATGGCATGGGGTTGTGGATGGTGCTGGGATAGGACAGGAGACAGAGATGGGGATGCAGCCGGGATTGGAGTTTGGGTGGGGTTGGGAAGATGGCTGTGGGTGGAAGGGAATTGCGTACAGGGTAACAGGCGAAGTGAGGCTGGTGGGCGGGGGGGCATGTGGTTGTGTTCAAAGGTGGAAACTAGGATGTAACAGAGTGACGCAGGCAGACCCAGGCCCCGGGAACTCTGTTCTTCCCCAGTGGAACCGATCTCTTCATGGGAGGAGGACCGCAAGTTCGTCCTGCGAGCCTGGTGTCTCGTCTTCATCATCCTGGCAACCATGATGCTGCTCAGCGTGCTGGATGGGCGTATGGCCTACCTGCACGGTTCCTACACCGGCTACGTGGGCTTCTGGACCAACTGTGAGAAGCACACGTGTGCCGACCTGCGCCAAGTCACGGGTCAGTGGGGGATGGGGCAGGCTTGGGGGCGCTCTGTGGGGGTGGTGGTCTTTAGAGATGGTCAAGGGCGAGAACCTCTGGGGGCATCTCTTTGGGTGTTCTTGGTTGCCAGAGAAATCTTTAGGATTCTCGAGGGGCTCTCTGGAAATTCTGTGAAGGCCTTGGGAGGGAGCTTCCTGGAGTGGTATGCGGCTTATGAGGCAACGAGAGTGGCCCTGTGCTTGGGAAGACGAGTGCTGCACTTGGTCCAGCCCCAATCTGCTTCATGATTAGATGGCTAAAGACACCATCATTCTCTCTCCCACTCCTTTTATTTATTTATTTTTTTAAAAAGAAAACAAGATGGCTTTCAGCTCCTTCAGGAATTTTTTAAAATAACAATTTGTTTTAGGCTGCGCTGGGCCTTCGCTGCTGAATGGGCTTTCCTCTAGTGGCGGCACACAGGCTTCTAACTGTGGTGGGTTCTCTCAGTGTGGAGCACAGGCCCTAGGGTGTGTGGGCTTCAGTGGTCGCAGCTCCTGGGCTCTAGAGCACAGGCTCAGTAGTTGTGGTACGCAGGCTTAGTGGCCCTGAGGCATGCGGAAGTCTTCCCGGACGAGGGATCGAACCTGTGTCTCCTGCATTTTGGCAGGCAGATTCTTTACTGCTGAGCCACTAGGGAAGCCCAGAAACATTTTGCTTCCTTATAGGTCTCTGCCTTTCCAGTGCTTTTGAGCATTACCACAGAGTCAGCCCAGACCCTGGAGCCAGGGCACCTGAGTTGGAGCCCTGGCTCAGCTACTTGGTAGCTGAGTGATCTTGAGCATATTTCTTTACCCTTGTGTGGCTTGGCTTCCTCATTTCTATAATGCCAGTGATATTGGTACCTATTTGTGGGCTGTTTGAGGAATACGTGAGTGAAAACACACCAAAGAATTAGAATAGTACCTGGCACATATTATAGGAAGTGTTTCATCCAGGTTTCTTATTATCGTAAGGATTTCCACCCCTGCCCCAAGTCAATGCACCTACCTTCATTTCAGATCGCAAATAAGTGCTCATAAAACTTTCAGAACATTGTGCAGTATTAATCTTACTTGGGACATCTCTTTCTCTTATACCGCCCAAACTCAAGCTCGTTTCAAGTTACAGAAAAGCCCATAGGCAGAAATTGTTCGGGTTCAGGTACTGCTGGATCCAGGTGCTCAAAAGGTGTCTGTCTCTTGCCATCTCCCCTTGAAGGCTTCCTGTGTGCTGGGCCCTCAGGCAAGCTGTGCTGTACAGCAGCAGTGGGGCTGTCAGCAGCTTCTGGGGTCCCGTTTTGTTTTTTCTGTACACAACCACGGAGAAAAGAGAGTAAGTTGTCTTCTGTGGCCCTCACATGAGGGTCTCAGGATTAGCTCCGATGGGACCAGATTTACTACCCTGAGATTTCTCACTTCTCCCTGAACCATTTTGTTGTGGTTAGGACGATGTCATTCTGTGGTTGGCTGGATTCCATGAGGCTGGATGTAAGTCTCAGGCAGTTCCAAGCTCATAATCTTCTCTAGAGCACAGGCTCAGTAGTTGTGGTATGCAGGCTTAGTGGCCCCGAGGCATGCGGAAGTCTTCCCGGACCAGGGATCGACCCTGTGTTTCCTGCATTTTGGCAGGCAGATTCTTTACTGCTGACAGTTTCAGTTAGAAAAAGTCCCAGGGAAGAGTTTGATTGGTTGGCCTTGGTGCATGTGCCTATGTTTGAGCCAATGCCTAAGTCCCTGGGGCACTGTGATTGACTCAGCCTGAGTTACATGACTACTTCCGTGATCCCAGAGGGCAGAGTATGCTGTGAAAAACACTCAACCAGGATTATGCGATTGATCCTGAGAGCACTATTTCTATTTTGTATATACATGCAGTTTGCCAGTAACAAAGCGGATGGAGTTTTAGCTCATTTGGATGAAACAGTCTTGCACTGTTCAAAAGTAGATAAAGTAGGAAAGGGCTAAGAGGAAGATACGTAATTCTCAGAAAGGGCTGAAACTCTTGTCATGCTGAAATGAAAACTGGATGTCAATTTCAAACTGAGTGTGATTCTGTCTTTTAGGTACCTTGATTTTAGAGTATTTGGAAGTTTTCTTGTGTGTACATCTGTGTGTGCACTCTGGGGGACGTCTGGGGGGTTATTTAGAGAATGTCTGTGAGGGGCTCTAGGGATGACCTTGGTATATCTGGGGAGGCCTAGGGGTGTGAATGGTGTCATTAAGGAACCCTGGGGTATGAAGTGACTGAGTTGTCCTGGGTAACTTCGAGGGTGCTATTGGGAGTGGAGGGTTGGTACTGAGCGTATAAATGTGATCTGCTGTGGGAAATCTTTGGAGAGTACAAGCAGAGTAACTCTGGGGGTGTCTGTGGGGATAATTCTAGAAATGCTAGAGATGATTCTGTGGGCTGAACTTGAGGATGTGGGGGGGGTGACTCAGGGATCATCTGTGGGGTGACCTTAGAGGTATGTGTGAAGTTGATTATGAGAGTGACTGGGGTTGACTTTGGGTTAAGAGGGGGTGATTTGGGGCAACTTTGAGGGTGCAAGTGGGAATGACTTGTTTTAAAATCGAGGTATAGTTTACTTACAACGTTATATAAGTTTCAGGTGTACAACATAGCGATTCACACTTTTTAAAGAAAGTGGGGATGATTTGGGGTTGACTTTGTGAGGGTGGGAATCATCTTGGAGTTTCTAGGAGGTGACTCTGGTGATGGCATTGGGGGTGATGCTGAGGATGTCTGTAGCTAAACTTCAGGGGTGTCTGCTGGGGATGACTTTGGAGAGTATCTAGGGGCAAGCCTGGGGCATTACCTCCTTTCCCCCCAGTTCTCATCCACATGAGCATGGGCCTCATGATCCTGGCCCTGATCCTGTCTCTAGTCCTCCTCCTGGCCGTGGGCTTCTCCTTCCGGCCAGCGCTCCGCCGTCTAAACAAGACCGACCTCGTCTTCAGTACCCTCAGCTCCTTCACTGGTAAATGTCGCCCTGGGAAAAGGCTTCGGGGAGGTGTGTCCCAGAATTTCTGTCCTGCTGGGTCTCTTTGAATGTCTCTTGAGCTCTGCATCCCTGCCCCGCCCTCCCCCTCCACTGCTCTGCGCTTGCTGTAGGTTTCTCAGTTCTAACTGGTATCTTTCTGTCGCGCGCGCGCATGCGTGCGTGTGTATGTGTGTCTGTGTGTGTGTGTCTGTGTGTGTTTGTGTGTCTGTGTGTGTGTCTGTGTGTGTGTGTCTGTGTCTGTGTGTGTGTGTCCGCGCGCACAGGCACGCTAGTCAGGCAGGGTGGGAGAGAATGTCTCTGGCTCGCTTCTCTTTCTGGAGGTCTCTGGGTCCCTGTCCAGCCTCGTGTCCATCTCTGGCCCCATCTCAGTGCAGGGCTCCTGATTCTCCTCAGCCTGACGCTCTTTATAGCCAACTGCGAGATGCTCCAACCGAGGCCACAGGTATCCTACCTGGTGACCACCTACCTGAGCTGGGGTGCCGGAGCCTTGATGCTGTGGGCCGGTGAGGGCGGGGTCTCGGCAGGGCAGGGGGTGGGGCCAGGGGCGAGCGTACCAGGCAGGGCCTCGGACCGGATTGGGGTGGACCCCATGGGAGGTCAGCCTGCAGGGACGGGCCGGGGCCTAGGGGGCCATCTAGCACCTCCACTCCCGCCCCCAGGAATCCTGAGCTACTTAAACTACATGGGGATGTGGGGCAAAGGGACGCCCTCCATGGAACGGCGGATGAGCTACCGCCGGTGGGCCTCGCTGCAGAACACCCGGAAGTCCTTATCCGAACCGCCGTCGTCGTTGGACGCAGGCTCCAAGCACAACGAGGACCTGTCCGTTTAAGAGCCTGCCCCCGGCCCCCCACCACCCCCAGCCAACTGCACCCGAGCTTCTCAGGACACTGATGCCGGGCCACCCCTTTCACCTTGGCCTTCCCGCCCAGCGTGTCTCTCCCTGCCCCCACCCCGGAAGTCCGACGGTGCCCGCTCGCATTCTGCGCGTGGCCAGAGCGGTGTGGCCCCGCCCCCGAGCCTGGTGAGGCCCCGCCCCCAGGTGTCTAGCTCTCACTGGCGGTGGCCTGAAGCCTCACGCCATTATAGGCATTCCTACCCCTCCGAGGGCCAGCACCGCCCCAGAACGTCCAGTCTGGCCACCCGGACAGACATGACACTACCCAGCCTTGGATGTCGCCCCGCTCATCCGTGGAACAGGCTCTACCCCCGGGGGGTGTGGCTTGCAATTATATTTCCACCGTCCTTCACGTTCCTGGCTTTCCCAGCCATTAATAAAACGTGGGTTCCTTCTCTCAGAGTCTGAGCCTCCGTTTCCTGCTCTCCCTCCAAGGAAGAGTGGGGCTCAGAGTCCTTGCCTTGCCCTTTGGGGCCTGAGCCTTTCTGTCTACACCTGCCTCTGACCCTTCCTTTCCCTGCTGCTCATAACTGCAAATCTCCCGCTAAGAGTCCGGGAGGGCTGGAGAGGCTCTAGTCCGGGCCGGATGGTTCCCGAGTTCCCAGGTGTCCAGCGTCTGGAAGCTGGAACGACACCAGGACTTGATGCGAATTTGATGCATATTCGATTTTACTAGGGGTAAAGGACAGGGCGGGGGCATTCAGGGGTTGTCAGCCATGGTCTTATTGATCCAGTCCAGATACAAAATCACTTTGGTGTAGACGGAGGGCTTATTGGGAGTGCCACACGGGATGTGGCCCCATGACGTGATTCCTTGCAACATACCCTCGCAGATCAGCGGGCCCCCTGAGTCACCCTACAGCACAAAGCAGGAGGGGAGAGTGTGAGAGAGGTTAGCAAAGACTTGAAGGTTTTGCCTGGTGAGCTCTAGCACTTAGACGCGAGTGCACAGATCCAGACAGTAACTCCCCATCTCTGGAGAAAGAGATAGTTGTCTCCAGAGCCCACTCCCTTAAGAACATCAGCGCGGATTCCGACAGAGGGGACAGTGGCTCGAGTCCTGCCGATGGGGAGGGAGTCTCAGGGTCCAGTGCCTGCCCAGGGTGGGCAGGATTCAGGATTCAGAAGCAAGATGGTCCCGGCAGGCAGGTCAGTGCGGAGGAGGAGCAGGACCCTACAGGACCCGCCCACCCTCAAGCTCACCTCTCCCCAGGCTTTCTCTGACTGGACCGGAAATGTGTGTCAGAGGGAGGAACGCGTGAACTCTGATGTGTGTGGAGGTTGGGGCTACAGGAAGGAAAGGGGGTAGCAAGCTACAGCTGTGAAGCGATGGGGACGGTTGCCTGCTTAGCTCTGAACCCCAGCGCAGAATCTGAGCCCCCGCCCCCAGCACTTCAAGGCCCGGAGGCTGGGGGTGGGGGGTGCAGGCTGGCTTACCACGCAGGTGTCTTTGCCGCCCTCCAGGTGTCCAGCACACAGCATGCAGTCTGTCACCTCCTGGGGGTGGGCTGTGGCACACTTCTCATTGGGTAGGAGGATGAGGTCCACACACTGGAGATCGTCTGGGTAAGAGACTGCGGGCCAGGGAGAGACACAGCTGCGGCCAGACCCCACACCCTCAGCCCTCCTCCCTCAGACTCTCGAGTTCAGGTCCCCGGGCCCCTCCTCCCGCACACCCCGGTGCCCGGGTTCCACGGTGCACCGTCTGGACGCCGGCATACACTCATCTGGCTTGATGCTGCCCCAGCCGGAGGCATAACAGGTGGTCCCCAGTTGGGGTTCCTTGGTGGGCAGACCCAGGACCTGCACGTCCTGTGTGAGCTGGACGGGCTCCTGCAGACGGAGGAGCATGAGGTCGTGGCTGTAGTCCTCTCCTGGCTGGCGGGTGTGGTTTTCCAGGAGGCTCAGGTTGAATCCCGGATTTGGGAAGTCCTCACTGACACCGGCGAACTGGGCCGTGTCTTCGTCCTCAAACAGGTTGTGGCGACCTAGCCAGACCTGGTAATTTCTAGGGGAAGGAGAGGATGGAGACCTTGAGAGTGGGGTGGGGGCGGGGGAGGAAGGGCTTCCCTGGTGGCTCAGACGGTAAAAGAACCTGCCTGCAATGCGGGAGACCCGGGTTCAATCCCTAGATCGGGAAGATCCCCTGGAGAAGGGAATGGCCACCCATTCTAGTATTCTTGCCTGGAGAATTCCACGGACAGAGGAGCCTGGTGGCTGCAGTCCATGGGGTCCCAAAGGGTCAGACAGGACTGACAAGCAAGCAGTGGGGGAGGAAAGGGAGACGGAGCAGGAGAACATGAGGAGGGGTCCAAAGAGAAACAGGAAAGGGGGTGAGAGAGAGACAGGAAAGATAGAGTCACAGAAAACAGAGAACAGTGAGCGCAAGCATAAGAGAATGTGACAATGTCACAGACAGAGACAAAGAAACGGAGTGAAAAAGAGCTTGGAACAGTAGAGGGGACGGGAAAGAAGGGGGAGAGACAGAGCACGCCGGAGATAAGAAGAGACGGAGACGGTGAGAAATAGGCCAAAAAAAAGAGGAAGGGAGGGCAAAGACGGAAGGAGCAAGGAGAGCGAAAACGGGTCCACAGGAGGTGGGAAGAAGAGAGAACGAGGAACAGGCAGGGGAGGCGAGCGGGTGAGAGTTTGACAGAGAAAAGGGAGAGGGGGCGGGGCGGAAGGCAGGAGGGGGCGGGGCCTGGGACCAGCTCAGCTGCGTCGGAGGCTCCGGGGCTGGTTCCCCAGAGAGCAGGTGGCCTGGCCCCCGGCCCAAGGTCTGCGTCCCCTTCCTGCCCCAGCTCCCTCCCTCCCTCTTCTTCCTCCTTCCCTCCCCTGCCCTCGCCTCCCCAGCTCAAGCTGACACCAGCCCTTCTCTGTGTCCCCTTAGAGCCACCCCTCTATGCACGGATGGGGACAGTCTCTTCCGTTTCTCTGGGGAGAAGGCGTGCTCAGTAGTGATGGAAGAGGGACTGAGAGAGAGAGAGACAGACAGAGACAGACAGAGAGAGAGAGACGGAGACAGAGAGAGACCGAGTCAGAGACAGAGACAGAGATGGGGGGAGGGCAGAGAGATGGAGGGTGACACATAGGTGATCAAGATGGTAGCAGAGACCTTGAGATGGACAGAGACAGGGAGAGAGACAGAGACGGAGACAAAAGAGAGAGGGAGATAGACATAAATCGTCGTCACAGACACACAGAACCAGTTAGTGAGAGACTGACAGGACAGAGGGAGACGTAGAAAGACAGAGGGACAGTTAGGAGGACTGACTTAAGAGAGCCAGGCAACCGTGGAGCAGGCTTCCCTGGGGTCATCCAGTCCCAGCCCTGCCTCTCTCGTCTTGTGACCCTGGACCACAACCCCCTCCAACCCCCGTCTCTGCTTGAGGCCCCCAGCCTCCCCTGAGGTTATCCGTGGGACAGTGCCTGCGTGCGCGCGCGCGCGCGCGCGCGTGCGTGCGTGCGTGTGTGTGTGTGTGTGTGTGTGTGTGTGTTAGTTGCTCAGTCGTGTCCAACCCTTTGCGACCTCGAGGACTGTAGCCTGCCAGGCTCCTCTGTCCATGGAGTTCTCCAGGAAGGAATACTGGAGCGGGTTGCCATTCCCTTCTCCAGGGGATCTTCCTGACCCAGGGATGGAACCCAGGCCTCTGGCATTGCAGGCAGACTCTTTCCTGTCTGAGCCACCAGGGAAGCCCACCCGAGGGTCAGTGCTGGCCGCTTAATCCTGTGTGCACGGGGCCCCCTCCAGACCCCCTGCCCCTACTTACTCGCTCTTGCAGTGAGCGGCTGTGAGCACCCACTGGGGGGCCACCAGGACGCCCCCACACTGGAAGGTGCTGAAGTGGTATATAGCCACCTGCCAGGGCTGGGAATGCTTCTCACACTCCTGGCCTCCGACGATCCGGGACTCAATGGGGGGCACAGCGCCTGCAGAGGAGGTGCTCTGGGTCAGGTGGGGAGGGGGGCAAGGCAGTGGGCTGTGGGATTGCAGGGCCATGGGAGTGCCTGACCAGAGCTGGGGGGCAGCCTGAGGACATGGGCCAGGGGCTGTGCGAAGGGCCTGGAATTCTGGGGACCATCGCTGGGGTGGTGGGGTGGTGTTGGAGGCTGATCCTGGGTATGGAGACTGCAGAGCACAGAGCTGACCCTGGGGGTTAGGGAGGGAATGACAAGACAACGTGTACAGCAGGCATCTGGTGTGGGGTTTGGATGGCCTGGCTTCTTGGAGTGGAGGACGAGAGGCTCTGGGCTCTGGGAGGGGAAACCGAGGGTTAAAGGCCCCAGGAGGCTGAGCCCAAGGCTGTGGGAGGAAGGCTTTGGAGGATGAAAGGGCTCCTGGGCTGATGAAATGGTCAGGGCAAGGGCTGACTGTCAGGCGCTCTGGAAAGAATTCAGATTTGCAGATTCAGATTAGAGGGGCCAAGAAGAGCATCCGGAGGATCTGGGGACTCCTGGATTGGGGCCGGGAGACACGGGAGAATCTGGGGTTCTGGATCAAAGAGCGAATGAAAGGATTAGGCTGGGAAAGGAGTCCCGTGAGGGTCAGAGTCCTGCAATCCAGGAATGACAATCTAAGAGGAGTTAGAGCTCTGGAACCAGGTTGGGGTCAGATTGGGAGGGAGCTCGGGAGGAGGGAAGGTGGAATGGTGGTCATTCTGGATTCAGGTGATTCTCGTGGGGATGGGGCTCATGGTCTGGGGACCTGGGGTTCTCCTGGGGGCAGGGCCAGAACAGAAGTGAAGGGGAAGGCATGCCAGGGGCCAAGCAGCTGTGGGGACACAGAACTCACTTGATGGGGGAGGTTTTAGAATCAGATGTTGAGGTATCTTGGGACAGGACAGCTGGGCTGAGAAGGTGTGTGTTGGGATCTTGAAGAGGTGGCAGGGGGTCCCAGGAAACCAGAGCTGGGTGGGAGGAGTTCAGCTGGAGAACAGCTGGCGCGTGGGGAGAATGAGAATCCCACATGGAAAGGGGCACGTGGTTGTGCGTTCCGGATATTTTTCCCGGTGGGGAGAAGGCTGGGGGTATGGGATGGAGGTTCTGGAACAAAGAGGAGAGGAAGAGACACTTTCAAAACCCCCCACACCAGATGGGAGGCCCACCTGGTCACAAACCAGAAAGTCTGTTTTTGAAGAAGCGTCAGTGTCTAGTTGGAATTCGGGGATCTTGAGGGGCTTAGGGGGCATCAGATGGCAAGACTGGAGGAGCCAGTTGAGAGCTGACAGCTGGATGGGGAGAATCGCCAGGGTGTGTTAGGACTTGGGGATTCAAGAGCCAGACCATCTGGCCATAGAGAACTAGGGAGAGCAGTGGGGACTTGGGGTCCCAGCGTCCGATGGGATTGGGGGTGCTCCTTGGAAGAGACAGACAGACATGGATGGGGATCCGCCCCATAAAGTGGACAGGGGCAGGGGTCTGAGTGGGGAAGAGGATGAAACCCTGCTTGTTTCCCAGGAGGGAGGAAGGACCTGGTGGGAGCAAGGTGACACTGAGGAGTGACAGGCTGGATTTTAGGGTGCGGCTGGGAGAGATAAGAAAGAGCCTGGTATCCTGGTCTGGGCTGGACGGGGTTGGAGGGGTGAAGGCTGAGGTGCCAGCTGGGAGGGGAAGGAGTTACGGAGCAGGGATGGCGGGGACAGCCGGAGAATCAGGGCCCAACCCCACCCTCCCTCATCTTCCCCACTGTCTCACCGGTCCCTGCCAGGGACAGGGCAAGGCACAGAACCGGGAACCACATGGTGTCCAGGGGCAGGCAGGCGCTGAGCTTGTAGCTGGGGAGCCTTGCCAAAGGAGGCTTTTAAAGCCCTCCTCCCCCTCCCCAGGGCTCCACCCCTGCCCTGCTGGCACCCAGATGCTGGCTCAAGCCCTGCCCCTGCTTCCTGGGGGCTGGACAACCTTGTCCCACCCCGAGAGCTGTGGAACGGACGGGACACTGAGCACCTGTTCTTCTGCAGGCCCTCAATCGCGCTGGAAGCATTCCTGCGGCCAGAAGCCAGCCGGAGCAGGGCCTGGAGCTTGCCCGTGGGGCCAGAGTTGGTGAGCAGAGGGGGAGAGGGGTGAGTGGGGGCACGAACAGGATGGTGGAGGAACCACTGACTTCCGCTACCAAGCCCCAGATACCTTAGCCCCACATAAGGCTATGTACCCCCAAGACCCAGTGCACCCTCAAATACCAGCAGTGGGGTTCTGATTCCTTTCTCCCCGAACCTCTTGGAGCCAAAGATGCCAATTTCTCAGCTCCCAGCAACCTTCTGAAATGTAAGTCTGGGCTTTCAGAAGGCCCTGACTCTTGCATTCCCAGGTTTGGAATCCAGGTCCCTACATCTACTGTTCCTTTCATAAGAAAGTCTTAGGTACCCATCACCAAATCCTGGCATCTCCAGATGCAGAAATACGACATTTCAATGGTTTCCAGAGTGAATTTCCCAGCATCTCAAAATCTAATGTCCCCCGCCCCAGACAATGGGAGGGTCCCATTATCTACCTCCTCCTGGTTTCCCAAGTCTGGATGCTCAGTCATGTCCTCCAAAATCCCAGAGATCCTGGAATACCTGCCTTCCAGGGTCAAGAGATCTTCTCCATGAATTCCAACCCACCCTCCTCTCCATAAAATCTTTAGGTATCAGGAGGCAGGTTCATGTGCTCCAACATTCGGTGACCTTGGGAAAAAAATCACATTTGGGGGGTCAGGAAGTAGATTCAAAGCAGCTCATGGGGGCCCAACCTCTGCTGCATGTCAGGAACCTGCCTACAGAAAGGAGAGTCTTTGCCTTTTTGCCGAGGCTACCAGGAAGCCCAGAACTCAATCTTGAAGAAAAGGAAGTCATTCTCGACTATCTAGTGTGTACTGCGTCCTTTCACTGGGGTCCGGAAATACAGAATCTTTTCTCAGTGCCAGGGACTATTCAGATCAGTCCCTATAAATCACATCATTTAATTCTAAGGACAGCAACATGAGATGGGGAAAGCCAGGCTGACTGAGGTGGGATCTTTGGCTCAAGATCAAAAGGTGCTGAATGAACAGAGAGGGCCCTGCTTCATGTCGTTTCTTCTCGCCTAAAGATCGGGGCAGCTGGTGAAAAGGACCAGGATCGGGTGGCTCTGATTTCCCCTCCCAGTCTCTTGCCCCTCTTTCCCTTAGTCCCCAGAAGTAAGTTGCAGAAACTTCCACAGAGAAGCTTGTTTCAGTGTTTCCTGTTATCTTGGTATCAAACAGGTGACCATGAGCACCGGCTCTGGTTTCAGACAGGCAAGTCTACGGCTAACCTCTGGGCCTTGGACCGGGTCTTGGGGGGATGGCCCAGTTCCGTTCCAGGTCAGGATGGGGCTGCTGGGACACAGGTAGTAGGCCCAAATGGTCAGTTCCTCTTCATGGTTTCCTTGATCCACTCCAAGTAGCTGCAGACTTTGGTATCGACACTGGGCTTGGCGGTCGTGTCACAGGGGACATCGCCCCAGGACACAATGCCCTGCAGGACACCCCCACAGACCAAAGGTCCCCCAGAGTCGCCCTGTGGGAAGAAGGGGAAGCTTGCATGGGAACCCATTCCCATCTTCACCACCATTCAGAATCTCAAACAAAACCCAATCCACCTCCACCCCCATGCAAACCCATCCCAGCTCAACTCAGGAGGACTCAATTTAATCCAAACCAATCGAACCCAACCTCAACCCAACAGAGCTCAATACAACCCATGTCCAACTGCAACCCCCACCCAGCAACCCAACCCAACCCAACCTCGCACTTTTGCCATTCAAAATCTAACCTAACCCACGTCCATCCTCACTTGCAACACAGCTCAGCCCCAATCTTCCCGTCTTTTGCATCCCAAACAAAATTCATCTCCGTCCTCCATTCAACCTCGATATATCTCCCATCTGAAAACAAGCCAAATTCATACCCATCCTCAACGGCCAGCCCAAACCACATCATCCACCCCAAACACAACCCAAACCCATCACCTCTCTAAGCCCATCCCCCACCTCACCTCCATCCTAAGGGCCCTTCATTCTCCCTTCCTCAAACCTATCCTCAGCATCTTCCCTGGCCCACAGCAAGCAAAACCCGGCCCCCTGTTCCAACTCCCAAACCTGTTTCCCCGCCCTTTCCCTTCCTTCCGTGGCTGCCTGTCAGCTCTGACCTCACAGGAGTCGGTGCCTCCGCCCTCCACGCCCGCACACACCATGGTGTCCATCAGGTGCCCTGCATAGTCCTTGTTACAAGACGCGGTGGAGATAACGCTGATGTTGGCACAGTGCAACGTATCCGGGAGTCTCACTGCAGTGGACAGTAGAGTTGGAGCGAATCTGTAAAATTTCAGGCCCTTGTCCCCTCCGCCCGAGAGCCCTGGAGAATAAGGTCCTCGAGGGAGGCCCGACAACAAGTTCCATCCTTTTACGCACGCACCTTGTGACTCGGGGCTCCCTGTGGCCCCAGGCTGCTTGTTAGCCACCAGGCCCCAGCCGGACACCACGCAGGCCTCGCCGGCCTGGGGGCAGCGCGCGGGCAGCGGGACCGGGTGCACTTCGGCGGTGACACGCACGGGTCGGGTTAGACGCAGTAACATCAAGTCGTGGTGGTGGTTCCGCGCTTCGTATAGAGGATGTAGGATGATGCGAGAAACAGTCCGCAGTTGCTCCAGGCCATCGCGCTTGCGCAGATTGTATTCGCCCAAGCGCACTCTCAGGAAGCTGTGCGGGCGGGCGAGTGGTTACCAGCAAGCGGAGTGAGGAGAGGACAGAAATATCAAAGGGCGGGTAACTCGGGGTCCCCAGACCCTTTGGGAATCTGGAGATCCTGTTACCCTTTCTCCAGGGCCCTGGAGCCAATAGTTCCAACCCCTGCCCCTCAGAGACCAAGGTGCCAAAGTCACACACACACCTGGAACTCAATCCCCCAGTTTCAGCTGTTTTTTTTTTTTTTTTTTTTCTCCCTCAAAATCTACGATTCTCAGATTCCTAGACCCTCCCGCCACACCACCTCAGGACCCTTAGCTTTCATACCGGGTTTGGCAGTGGGCTGCAGACAGCACCCATTGCGGCGAGATGAGGGAAGCACCGCAGTTGAAGCGTCCATGCTCAAAGAGGGCCACCTGCCATGGCTGGGCGTGGGGCACACACTCCTCACCCCTGCGCACCTTGTCACTGTCATCCTGGGCCACTGAGAAAGGAGAGAGAGGCGATCCCTGAGGACAGAGCCCTTTCCCTTGCACCCTGCACCTTCTTGCACCCTGCCCTCACCACACATTTTCCAGATATTGCCTTCCCCCAAATTCTTAAGATGTCCCTGTGGCTGTCTTTGTTGTTGTTTCGGCCAGTGGCATGCAGAACTTCCCCAACCAGGGGCCCATCCGTGGCCCCTGCAGCGGAAGCCCCAGATCTTAACCACTGGACCGCTAAGGAAGTTCACTGCCTTCGTTTTAGCCCCTGCTATTGATTTTTTAGCACAACTTTCTCTCTAGCTTTTACAACAGCTACTTTAAACAAAAAAAAAGGGGTTTTTTTTGGCCATGCCACATGGCATGTGGGATCTTAGTTTCCCCACCAGGGCTTGAACCAGGGTCCCCTGCGGTGGAAGCACAGTCTTAACCACTGGACAGCCAGGGGAGGCTCCAGCTGCCGCTTATTCCCTCCAGAACCGTGTCCCTGCCCTTAGCCCCCACCCATTTGATACAGGACTTTGGGAGCGAGGACAGGGAGAGGACAAGAGGGCAGGAAGCCGTCTGTGAGAGGAAGTGGAGACAAGAATGATAGATTCAGATCCAGACAGATGGTCACTCGGAACCAGCCATTCAAGGTCACCGATTGAGCTGTCACAGCCATCACAAAGATGTGGCCTCTCAATAGGTATGACACAAGTCTTGGCTCCAGAGTCTGGACATCTCAGCCAAACGCAGTGTCTTACAAGGACACAGATGTGGCCACACAAGGTCATGGGCAAACATAGGGACACAGTCAGTTTTCTAAACGTAGGAACTGATATTGCCAACACTTTAAGCTGCAATTCATTTGGACATACGTGGGTTGCAGCTCTAAGAATCACAGCACAGAACTCCATGTGTGTATGTGAATAGGGGTAGTTAGGACGCCAGCATGTGTATGTACGTGTGTGCATACACACACATTTACAGACCCAGATGTGGACATAGAAGCTCAGATCAAGTCTCCTGTGTGTATCTGCATATACAAGGTCACAGGCTTGCATACTTGCTCATGGGGTCTCAACAACAAAGTGAAATCTTTAGCAAGGGTCCACAGGAAGAGGCACCAGTACACACTCAGGTTCCCAAAGACTGGTCACCAACATGCGTCTATAGTGTAGTGGTTAAATCTGAAATGATAGAGTAACAACTCCTGTATTCAAACATTATCTATAAGCCTTTGAGCAAATTGACCTCTCTGTACCTCTGTTTCCTCATCTGTAAAATGGGATTGTTCTAAGAATTAAGTGGGAGAGAGGGCAAGAGAGAGAAAGAGAAATGGTGTGTATGATGCCTGGGGCACATTGTAACTGCTTAATAAATATTGAAGTGAAGTGAAGTCGCTCAGTCCTGTCCGACTCTTTGCGACCCTGTGGACTGTAGCCTACCAGGCTCCTTCCTCCATGGGATTCTCCAGGCAAGAATACTGGAGTGGGTTGCCATTTCCTTCTCCAGGGGCTCTTCCCGACCCAGGGATGGAACCGGGGTCTCCTGCATTACAGGCAGACGCTTTAATCACTGAGCCACCAGGGAAGCTAAAGGACATATAGATTTACTTATGTAGGCACACATGTGGATGTTTAAGTCATCAACACAAATTTAGCCAAGGAAGCCAGACATATGTGCAAATTCACATAAAGATGGTCAAGGTCAAAACTGTGATTCCTTCCCAAGCCACTTTGTGGAGATTCAGAGTTATAGAACCGACCCAGAGGGCCAGAATTCAGATGTGAACACACTAGATCAGACCCAGGGAGACAGGGAACACAGAGGTGGCATTCAAGGTCAAAGACACATTGCTGGAGACACAGGCAGCCGGGGCAGGACACATTTATCCATCTCTAGATCAGCCTTCAAGTCACTGCCTTGGTGTTCAAGGTCACTAACTGCATTTCACAATTGGGGACCGGGTTCACACGTGTGGTCGGGATGTAGACACATAGGGTAACCCGTGCACACACACACACTCCCCCCACCCACACTGCACTGTGCACAAGTACATGAGCAGGGAAGGGTCAAGATCATGACCCCCTACACCGGGCAATGGGATATGTCCCCTCAAGGTGACAGCTCCCTAGGCACACGGAGACGCACACCGGGGCGGGCTTCACACAGCCATACCAAATGACCACACGCTACCCAGCTCCGGGGTCAGGAACTGGGCCAAGGGCCCTGGCCAGGCTGGGGGCGGGGGGAGAACGCGGATGTGGTGGACAAGGGGCTTAACACGGGAAGGGTGGGGTTGTCCTACGGAGAAGGTCAGAGGGTGCGGGCTGAACAGCTGGGCACCGAGGCTGCACCTGGCCAGTCAAAGCTGGAGGAGGGTGGAGGCCCCCGTCGGGTGCAGCGGGCAGGTGGGGGGATGGGGTGGGGGCAGAAAGGAGGGAGCATGGAGAGCGCCAGAGGGGAGGCTGGCAGCGGGGTTGGGGGGAGGTCTGAGGGGCCCCCAGGAGTGAGGGTCATGTGGGGAGAGGTTAATTACAGTCCACCTTCTGCTTGTCCAGAGTAGAGGCATCAGGTTACACTTAATTTCTCCATGGGAGGTGGCTGAACCTGGTCTGGAGTTCTCCTGTCACCTGGAGTCACCTTGACCTAGAGGCTACCCCTCTCTGAGTCACAGCCCCCTCCCCTGTAAAATGAGGGCAGTAGAGCCCACCCATGGGGCTTCCCCAGGGGCTCAGCAGTAAAGAATCCATCTGCAATGCAGGAGATGCAGGAAGACGTGGGTTCGATCCCTGGGTTGGGAAGATCCCCCGGAGGAGGGCATGGCAACCCCCTCCAGCATTCTTGCCTGGAGAACCCCGTGGACTGAGGAGCCTGGTAGGCTGCGGTCCATGGGGTTGCAGAGTTGGACCCAACTCAGCACGCACGCATGCATAAGCTTTACCTACATCGTACTATGGAAACCTTGCTGTTATTGTTACAGGGAGGTCGTCTTCTAGAGAAGGCGCGCGAGGACCAGAAAGGGAAGCAATTTCCTCAAGGTCACACAGCGAGAAAGGGGCAGCCCCAGAACCCGAACTCAGGTCTGGGTCCTCCAAGGGCCATGTTCATCACCACGGGGACTCTGGAGCAGCCCCGGGCCCCCGACAGCGCTTGGGGTAGGGTGGAAACCCCGGGGAGGTGGGGGTCGGCGGGTGGCTGAGGTGGGGGTGGGGGCAGGGATTCTCAGATGGTCCCCTTGGATCCGACCTGGGCCCACCTCACCTGCAGACGCCAGCAGGAAGGAGAAGGTGAGAAGCCACATCGTGACGGAGGGACCAGGGCTCTGCTGAAGTCTGGGGAGGGGAGAGGGTGAGCTGGTGTGAGGCTGGACCCTCCCACCCCCATCTGGACCCCTCCAGGCACAAACTCATCCCACTTTTTCTTAAGACACCTCTTCTCAGCATCCTTGTACTCCACCCCAACTTGCTCTTCCTCCCGGGTTCCCCATCTTGCAGGAGTCTGCTGTTCCTCCAGGCACCTAGTCAGACTCCCCGGCGTCCCCATGGCCTGGCAGACCCCAACACCATCCACTTGCCCGAGGGCTCTGGCTCAAGATTCATTCTTTCCCCAAACCCTATACCAGCCCTCTATCCGGCCTCTGGGCTTCCCCTCACTCAGCCTGTCCCTCTACTCGAGTCCCACACCCCCCACCAGCCTGTCCTCCCACATGGCCCCCACAGAATGCTCCTATGCTTGGAGGTGACCAGTTCCCTTTTCCACTCACAGCACTTGCAGACCCTCAGTTCCCCCGGGATAAAGTCCCAGACCCCACAGCCTCACTTGCGAGGACCTGAGTGTCTTCTCCCCTTCCACCCTTACTGGCTGGGTCTCCCATGACCTGGCCCTAGAGGCAGCCAATTCTTCCATTTTTTCCCTTTTTGCAATGTCATGCCTCTACACTTCTGTTCAGGCTTTTCCTCCTCCCAGGTATGCCATTCCCTTCAAGGTCCACTTCTGACCTCCCCCAAGTCAGTGGTGTCTGCCTCCCCTTCCAGACCCAGAACTCCCTAAAGGCAGTTCCAGCCTGACTGGACTCTGGAATCCCAGCACTGCATGGTGCTGGGCAAGCTTGGGGCTTAAAGTCCGTCTTCCCTTCAGCTTCAGAATACATATTTGCCCGCTGAGGCTCAGCCCTCAGCTGAGCTGGGAGACCCTGATATCAGACAGGTATCTCTTCTGGGTCCTAGAGAGCCTGCTCTGATTTCATCCCCAGGAATGCTCAGGTCAGCACCTCTCTGTGTCCCCCGCACTGCCCAGCCAGGGGCCTAGCACACGGGAGGCCTCGGGGAGATTGTGCTGAGCTGACCTGCTCCGGTGATAACTCCTGACCTTGGTTCCTGGCCCTGGTACAAATGCTTTCGAAGATGTCCTTCTGATTCGGCCCCTCCCCTCCCCCACCTCCCCGCTGCAGCTCCCTCCTACATCTCCAGGACATTTTCTTGGTTCAGGTCCAGCTTGGTGTCTGGGTAAAGAACACATGGACCTCCCCAGGTGCCCTTGACACGAAAATCCCTCCAGGCAGTCCATATCTGCTCCCGGGAACCTGGGCACCTCCTGTTTCCCCTAGACCAGTGCAGACCTGTGTCCCTCCTCACTCCAACCCCTCTCCTCCATCTCAAGGATCTCACCCCCTCCAGATCCTCCAGCAGCATCTGGGGCAGCTTGGATGCCAGAGGAAAGGGAGCTGGCACCCCAACGCCTGAATTTATAAGCTCCCAGCTCCACCCGGGTCCTGGGGGAGTGGAGAGGGTGGGGTGGGAAATGGCTGGGAGTCAGTTTACAGGCGGGGACGCCTAGGTGGCTGGTGGGGTGCGGGACAAGGCCTAATGAGCATTTATGAGGCTGAAGTTTTTGTCTGAGTCTATGAGGAGGAACTTCCCTCCCAGGGGCAGTTTGTCTGCGGGGTGGGGGTAGAGGAGGCAGTAGGGCAAGAGCAGAAAATTGGAGGAGACCAAAATACAGAGCCAGGAGTCCGGAGCATGTAACCAGGAATTTGGGGTCTGGAGTGTAGAAACTGGATTCTAGAGCCCAGCTTCCTGTGCCTGGATGAGGGTTCTGGATCTTGGACTCTGGAGCTGGACAGGGATCCTCCAAGTTCTGGACCTTTGATTCTGGATTCTGAACTCTCTACTCTGGATCATGGATCTCTGATTCTGGATTCTGAACAGTGGATTCTGGATCTGGATATTCAGTTCTGGATCTTGGATTCTGGACCTAGACACCCAGTTCTGGATCTTGCAGTCCGAACCTCCCAAATCTGGATTCTGGATCTTTGATTCTGGATCTCCAATTTCTGAATTCTGAGTTTGGGGCCTAGAATCAAGCACTCATGACCTGGAGTCAGGGGTGGATTTGGGAGTCTGACTTCGGGAGTTCGGGTCTGGAATTTGCATCCTGCACCCTGGCCTTTGAGTGCCAGGTCTCAGGCTTAGATTCTAGATCTGATGCCTCTGAATACTAGAGTCCAGATTAAGAGTCTGAAGTCTGGTGTGTGGAATATAGGACTCGAGGCCCTGGGGCCTGGAATATGAATGATAAATTTTGGATTTTCAGTTTTGGGGCCTGGATTTCTAGAGTGTGGGTCTAGACTCTGAGGTTACATGGATAGACTCCGAAATGTGAAGTCTCGACTTTCAAATCTGTATTGTGTATTTAAAAGACTGGACTGGGAGACAGGGGCCTGGCTTCCCATGAATCTGAGATTCCTAGGATCCTGACTCTAGAGCATGACTTCAGAGACTGGGAAGCTGGAGTCTATTCTGGATCCTATGGTCTTTATTGAGCTTGAAATCTGGGTTCTGGTTTTCTGGAGACTGGAGATCATCACTAAGATAACGCAAAACTTTGGGAATTTAGATTTGTTTTCTAGTGTCTCAGGACCATAGAGGACCCTGGGAAATTGTCTCGAGACTATCATGGCTAGTTTAACTAATGAGGAGGCACAGGGAGAAGGAGGCTGACCTCAGATCACCCAGCGAAAGATGGGAGCTGTTATAGGCATATTTCTTCCATGTTTCTGGAAATCCATCATGTGTACAGGAAGGGGCTGCCTGATTGGGGCTGACTGTTAAGGATGTTAGTGCCAATGCCTAGCCCTTGAGTTCCCCACAGATAATGTGGGTGAATGATGGTATCTAAGCCCCCCAGATGTCTTTCAGACATTCCAGAACCCCAAGCTCTTAGTTATTCCAGAATCCTAAGGTCTCAGTCATTCTAGAACCATAGACCTTCAAAATCTCTAGAATGTCAGACCTTCTGATTCTAGACTAGAAAGGCTTGTTGTCATTGTTCAGTTGCTAAGTCGTGTCCAACTCTTTGTGACCCCATGGACGGCAGCATGCCAGGCTTCCCTGTCCTTCACCATCTCTTGGAGTTTGCTCAAACTCGTGTCCATTGAGTCAGTGATGCCATCCAACCATCTCATCCTCTGTTGCCCCCTTCTCCTCCTGCCCTTAAACCTAAGATAGAAAAATAGTCTAGAACTGCACATCTCTAGACATTCGAGAACCCTGTCATATTCAGAGGTTCTGGGACCCCGTCTGTAGTTTGATTCCCAGTCTGGAATCTACCCTAGAACTACTTTGTCTCCTTTCCTTGCCGCAAATTTGTGCTCAGAGCCTTTGTACTCGCAGTGGACCACTGCTTTGGCAGTTTAGCCGCCGCTGTTTATGGAGTGCTGGCCTCGCATGATCTCATTTATCGTTCTGACAGCCCCCTGAGGTGGGTATTATTACAGCTTCCTCAATACTGGGGCTTCTCTGGTGGCTCAGACAGTAAAGAATTTGCCTGCCAATGCAGGAGACCCAGGTTCGATCCCTGGGTTGGAAAGCTCCCCGGAGAAAGAAATGGCCCCTCCAGTATTTTTGCCTGGAGAATTCCATGGACAGAGTAGCCTGGCGGGCGTCCATGGGGTCGCCAAGAGTCGGACACGACCGAGTGACTCACACACATAGTAAGACTGAGACCCAGAGAGGGGCATCACAGCAAAGGTCACCACGGAGGGTAAGATGAATCCTGCCTTCTGCCACCTAGTTTGTCTGTTCACCTCCACCCCTGGAACCACCTCCCTCGGCTTTAGCCGGGTGGTGGCGAGGAGTAATCATAGCAAGGGCATCCCAGGTGCCAGGCTAAGCGCTTTCCATCACCACCACATGTGTTCCTGTCCCTCCCACTAGCTCTCACAGGCACGTATTCTGAGCGTCTCCCTGACACGGATGGGACTCTGAGCTCACACCAGCGCGCCGCCCAGGTTCCTACCGACCTGAGCTCAAGCTCCTGGGGAGGGCGCCCCGCCTCACCCCGCCCCCGACGCGGCGATATCAACCGCCCGCCCCTCGCCCCGCCCACTCGCCCGAGTCAGACGTGGGGAATCAATGCCGCCCTGGGCATCTCCCCAGACGTTCTTCACCTCCACTGAGGCCCTCGTCCCGCCCTAGTCTTTTAACTGGGAACACTCCCTGGAGTCTCTCTTTCATCAGTTCCGTGGTTCAACTACCAACCAAGGAGCTCTCCTCCATCTGACCCTAATACTCCAGCCTCGGGCAGCCACGCTCCTGAGAGGCACCCCCAACCTACCCCGGGGAGGCCCCAGGTCTGTCTCACTTAGTGTGTCATAACTCATTTCTCTCTTTTCCCAAACTCTCCTCCTCCCTCCTCCCACGTTTCCCGTCTCAGGGAGAGCCCCCACTGTCCACCCAGTCATGTGGCCAGGCGACTCCATCCCTCCCCTCACTCCCTACAGCCCAGTGGCAGCCACCCCTATCCTTCCGCTCCGTCTTCTTGGTCTGGCTCAGGTGCCCCACTCTGCTCCTGGACCTCGCCCCCGCCTCCACCCTGGCCTCCCATCCTCTACTCTGACCCCTCCTGTCCCTCAGCAGTTGGCCTCAGAGGGTCTCTCTAGACACGCAGAGCCGACCCCGCCCCCTCCTTGCTCATGGCACTTCCAGGGGCGACTCCCCATCACCCCTGAACAAACGTCTCAGCCTGGTGTTTGAGCCCCTTTGGGATTTTCCACCCCCCCTACCCCGAGGGAACAGGGGGCTTCCCAGGTGGCACTAGTGGTAAAGAATCTGCTGCGAATGCAGGAGATGCAAGAGACGTGGGTTCGATTCCTGGATTAGGAAGATCCCCTGGAGTAAGAAATGGCGACTCACTCCAATATTCTTGCCTGGAAAATTCCATAGACAGAGGAATTTAGACTGGCGGGGTACAGTCAAAGGCAGGTACAGTCAAGGGGGTCGCAAAGAGTCAGACACGACTGAGCACATATGCGGAGGCAAGAAGCTTCATCTTGAACCCTCTCTACCAGGGAGACAGGCGCTGCATCCTGTCCCCTTCTCCAAGGGGCACTGGACTCTTGATGCCCCAGGGAACTCCTCATGTGGTGTTGGGTCTCCTCTAATTTCATCTCTCCACAACCCCCTCCCCTTCATTATGGAACCAGTCGAAAGTAGTATTTCAGTGTCCTGGCCCTGGAGTCAGACAGCCTGGGCTCAGGCCCCTGCTCCACGGCTTACTATTTTGGAAATTCTGGTAAGTGCTTTCAGTTTCTCATCCTTAAAATCCAGGTAATTTTATTTAATAATAATCAGATAAAATCACAGAGTTTTACAAGGAGTTTCTAAGACAGATACGTGTAAGGAGCTAAGAGTACAGAGTAAACAATTAATCGCACACAGGAGCAGATAGATGGCGGGGAGGGTAGCACCCCAAGAAGTTCAAGGTCACCCAGGCTGCGGAAGTTGGAAAGTGGGACAAGAGAATGGTCCAGAAGTCCTTGGCTCTTTGGGTGTGAAGCATCACCTCTCTCTAGTTATCACTGCTTATCTGTGATGGGGCCTTAGGGTGGGGGAGGGAGTGGAGAATGGATGGGATTGGACGAGTTGATATGCATAGAGCAGGTGTGTAAGTCAGAATTAGGCTGGTGTGTGAAAGACAGGTTAACAGAGGACGTGATTCAGACGTTGACTCTGACTCCAGGCAGCCTAGAGTCAAATCCTACCTCCAGCACATAATGCTGTGTGTCTTTAGGCAAGTCACTTGGCCTCTCTGTGCCTCAGTCGTCCATCTGTAAGATGAGACTAATTGCTTCTGCCTGTTTGCAGTGTTTTGAGGCGTTAGTGTGTGAAATCTGTGCCTGGCACGTAATGAGTAATCCAGGCCATCATCAGTCCTGTTTTCCCAGAATCTTGGGGAGGGGTGGTTTTGGGGTCTTTCTCAGAGCAGATTAGGACCTGAAGAAGCAAGGGCTCTCCCATCTCTCAATTTTGGCCTCTTTTTCTGAACCCCCTTTTTCCCAGTTTAAAAATGGGGAAACTGAGGCCCAGGGAGTTAAAATATGTGTGCGGCCCCACCTTGCAAGTGTGACTCTGAGGAGGGGGGACGCCCCACGTACAGCTAGGTTTTTCCCTGAAACTTTTTGTATTTCTTAAGCTGCGCGAGGCGGAACCGGAAGGAACCTCTTTTCCTCCTGTCCTGGGAGGGTTCCGCAGCCAGGTGGCGCCAACACGCGGCTCTGAGGGACGGGGCGTGCTGGGGGCGGGGACTCCTGGGTCAGACGGAGCGGGGTGTGGGGGACCAACTCCGAATTCTGGAGCTCGAGTTATGGTATTTTGTCAATTCCTAGCTTAATGACACTGTGGCCAGACAATAACCTCGGTATATTAACATTTTAAAATGTGTTGAGACTTGCTTCATAGCTCAGTATCAGTACAAGTTTTGTAAATGCTGTGCAAATGTGTATATATATATTTCCCACCCCCCATTCATGGATAGGTTTTTAAGCCCACTTTTATTAATTAATTGTAAGTAATAGAAATATTCCGAAACTAGAAACAGATACTTCATGGCGTCCTACATTTCAAGTTTTCGAATACAACAAATTAATCAAGTCATGAGCCTGTAAGCAAGGTAGTCAGAACCCCACAGCCCAGTCACAGTGGAAGGCAGGTCTCCCCTGCCCTCCAGAGGCATCTTGAAGGGGGTTGAACGGCACGACATGGACAGGTCAAATCTGAGAAAACTACAAGCAAAGAAGCTCAGGGAACCCAAAGAGGAGAGTCTACTCTAGGGGCAGGCCCCACAGCATCAAAGGAGCAGAGCAGGGGGCCAGACCTCAGCCTCCCCTTCCTGGCTCGAATGCAAGTATTTACCGGTGTTAAAAAAAAAAAAAAAAAAGACAAAACTGAAACCCCATTTTACAAAAAGGTGACTGAAAGACAACAGTGACAAATAACCAACTGAAGTGCTGAAGGGGACAACAAGGCTTACGTACTGTAGACACTTGACCTGGGTGGGACGTGGGGTGCAAGACGATCTTGGAGGGGGCAAGGGGGTTGCTTTACTGAATGAGGCCTTGAGGTATATTTTTAAAATCGTGGTGTACACAGTGCAAGATATAGATTTCGTGTTCGATGAGTTTTGATAAATGCATACACCCAGGTAACTCTCAATCCCATCAAATTATAAAACATTGCAGTCTACTGTATAGCACAGGAAACTCTTACAGCAGTCTGTAATGATGTATATGGGAAAAGAATCTAAAAGATAGTGGATATGTGTATCCATCCAGAGGGTGACAGAGGATGAGATGGCAGGATGGCATCAGCGATTCAGTGGACATGAACTTGGGCAAACTGCAGGAGATAGTGAAGGACAGGGAAGCCTGGTGTGCTTCGGTCCATGGGGTCACGAAGAGTCAGACATAGCAACTCAACAACAACAAGCCTTTCTATTCTAGAATCTGAAGGTCTGATAATCTAGAGATTTTGAAGGTCTGTGGTTCTAGAATGACTGAGACCCTAGGATTCTGGAATAACTGCGAGTCTGTGGTTCTGGAATTTCTTAACCACTGGACCACCACGGAAGTCTCTACTCAGCATACTGATTTTGAGATGCACTTATACTGTTGTATATATCAATATGTCAGCTTTTTATTACTGAGTAGTGTTTTGCATTGTGTGAATAGTTCAGTTTGCCCATTCACTCCTTCATGGACATTTTGGTTGCTTCCAATTTGGCTGCTATGAATAAAGCTCCTATGAACATTCGTGGGAGGTTGTTTTTTTTTTTTTTTTCCCCATTGCTCTTGCATGAATACCTAAGAGTGGACTTGCTGGTTATGGGGTAGACAGTGTATGTTTATGTTCTAAGAAACTGCCAAACTGTCTTCCAAGGCAGTTGTACCATTTTATACTCCCCCGCCCCCAGAAATATGTGAGAATTACTGCTGCTCTACATACAACCAATACACCATGCTGTCCTTCTTTTTAGTCTTAGCCATTGTAGTAGATATGTGTGATTTGAAAAGGTTGTATATTCAGATACTGGGTGCAATGTTCTATATATGATGACTAAATAAAGTTTGTTAATCACTTTGTTCAAATCATATATGTCCTTATCCACTTTTATCTTGTTTGTTCTATTATTTTTTAAGAGGCTCCTTAAAGTCCTCTTTACGTTTTTCAAAATCTTTTTTTTTCTTTTTTTTTTTTAACTTTTGGTCGCACCGAGTGGCTTGTGGGATCTTAGTTCCTTGACCAAGGATTGAATTTGCACCTGAGCCATCAGCAGTGAAAACAGAGTCCTAGCCACTAGACCACCAGGGATTTCCCCAAGTCCTCTATCGTGAGTGGGGATTTGTCTCTCTTAGTTATCTCATCATTTACTTTATATATTTGAGGATACTGAAGAGATACAGAGAAATTTGAATATCTCCTTAAGTATAGGTTCACAGTTTATTTATGAAGACATTCCTGGATATAAACTCTTATCTTTTTTACTCTATTTAGTTGCTGTTGGTTAGTCTCTAAGTTGTGTGCGACTTTTTGCCACCCCATGGACTTTAACTGGACTGCCACTGGGCTCCTCTGTCCATGGGATTCTCCAGGCAAGAATACTAAGTGAGTTGCCATTTCCTTCTCCAGGAGATCTTCCTGACCCAGGGACTGAACCTGCATCTCCTACATTGTCAGGCAGATTCTTTACCATTGAGCCACCAGGGAAGCCCCATTGTATTTAGTATAATAACAATTCCTTATATTCTTGGGCCTTCAGTCTTCTCTCTTTCTGTCCTAACTCGCCCCTCTCTCCGTCCTCAGACTCCCCTACCCCTGCCTCCCAGATTCTCGCCACCAGTCTCCAGCTACAGCAGGTGGGTCCTGAGGCAACCCCAAGTGAAAAATTCTTAAAATGCACCGAAGAACCAAAATAAGTCAACTAAAGTTGATTAAACAAAATAAGGAAACCCCATTAATTTGCTGTTTGCTGATTCGACTTTTCAGAAACTGGACAACATCCACAGAATCAGTTTCTCTTAACCTCCTCTCAGGTATGTCTTCTTCCATGGGGATCCTGTGACTCTCCTGGTCAAGGGTCCCATTTCCCAGATGAAAAAACTGAGGCACAAAGAAGGCAAACTATTTGCTGGAATCCCTTGGATGGGAAAGGAAGCGAGGAGGAGAGTTTGAGCAGAGCTGGTACTCTCTTAGACTTTATTTCAGGGCTTAGGGGGAGGGACAAAAACGGTGAAGCATCAGCTTTCTCTGCCAGTGGTAAGGCGCTGTCAACATCATGCCGCTAGGGGGCACCGTGTACGGGAAAAGATTCTTGATGGGATAGGACTCCTGGGGTTGAGGGAGGGGGCTGGGGGTGGGGGTCTAGACTCTAGAGTCTGAGGGTGGAAGGCACTGGGAACCCAGATTCCTGAACTCCTTCAGCAGCTTATATTTTGGGGTTCAATTTCATGAATCCCAGTCGCAGGAGTTAACTGGCCTGGATGGTCTTCTGTATCCAGTCCGTGAACTTGCAGAGGTTGGTGTAGACGCTTGGCACGTCGGGTTGGCCACACTGGGCTTGTCCAAAGGATACCAGGCCCTGCAGGGACCCGTTGCAGACCAGGGGGCCCCCAGAGTCACCCTGTTGTGGAGAGACAGAGAATAAAGAATCCAAAACACGGAGAGGTGGGGACGCGCCTGGCGGCCCAGTGGTTCAGAATCCCCTTTCCAAGGCAGGCAACACAAATTCGACCCCTAGTCAGAGAACTAAGCTCCCGCATGCGGTGGGGCAACTAACTAGAGTGGGGCAACCGACTAATGTGCCGCAGCTAGAGAGACGCCTGAGCACCACAAGTAGAGAAGCCAGCGTGTTGCACGAAGATCCTGTGTGCTGTAACTAAGATGCAGGTCAGGCCAGTAGACAGACTAATAAGTGAATATTAAAAACAAACAAAACACAGAGAAGTGGAGATAGATGTGAGATGAGAGAGGAGCCAAATGAAGAGAGGCAAAGACAGGAGAGAGAGAGGGCAAAAGACGGCAACATATTCCTTAAAGGTTCCACTCCAGAGCCCTGATCACACCTAATTCGGCTCCCTATGTCCTAACAGCTGGCCGATTCTCTTGCGTTTGCTGCTGTTCCATCTCTGGGTCTCTCCTTCTTTTTCTCCCACTATAGCTTACTTCTCTGTCTCAATGACTCGCGGAGTCTCTGTGCATCTCGGCACCTCCTTGTATGTTGATTTTTTATCCTATTTCACTTTCATTTCATCTCTGTGTGTCAATGTATCTGTTTCTCTCCGGGTGTGCATGTGTGTATGTGTGTATGTCTGTTTCTGCCTTACGACATCTGTCTTTATTTCTGTTTCTCACTTTCCTTGCTTCTCTTTATTCCCGTGTCTATTTCTCTTCCAGTCTCTCTCCCATATCTCTGTTTCTTCACACCACGGGGTCCCTGTCCCCTCCCTTTTCCACCTCTCCCTGGATCTTCTCCCCTCTTCCCTTCCCCCATCTCTCACATGGCAGGAGTCCTTCTGGTCCTGGCCTCCACCAGCGCAGAACATGCTGGGGTGGTACACGTGAGCATAGAG